>NW_027361773.1:9162500-10362500 GCF_039654945.1 Dendrobates tinctorius
AGCTGGCAACCCCCGCCCACGTCCATGGCGTCTTCCACCATACTTGCTCATTTTTGTGAAAATGTACCCAAAGTACCACCAGCTATATGGTACTGTAAAACAAGGTAGAAGGTGTATCTACTATTGGTGAGATTTTGAATCTCACTATAGATTTGAGGATGCTGAACTATTGTCTCAGGCCCAGTAGAGATTACACCTCAATGTAACAGGCTGAAATTGGATGGTGTATGACAAGGTGTAGGGTGTCTACAGGATTGGTGAGAATTTGAATCTCACTATAGATTTGAGGAGGCTGAACTATTGTCTCAGGCCCAGTAGAGATTACACCTCAATGTAACAGGCTGAAATTGGATGGTGAATGGCAAGGTGGAGGGGGTCTATAGGATTGGTGAGATTTTGAATCTCACTATAGATTTGAGGATGCTGAACTATTGTCTCTGGCCCAGTAGAGATTAAACCTCAAGGTAACAGGCTGAAATTGGATGGTGTATGACAAGGTGTAGGGTGTCTATAGAATTGGTGAGAATTTGAATCTCACTATAGATTTGAGGACGCTGAACTATTGTCTCAGGCCCAGTAGAGATTATACCTCAATGTAACAGGCTGAATTTGGATGGTGTATGACAAGGTGTAGGGTGTCTATAGGATTGGTGAGAATTTGAATCTCACTATAGATTTGAGGACGCTGAACTATTGTCTCAGGCCCAGTAGAGATTACACCTCAATGTAACAGGCTGAAATTGGATGGTGAATGACAAGGTGGAGGGTGTCTATAGGATTGGTGAGATTTTGAATCTCACTATAGATTTGAGGACGCTGAACTATTGTCTCAGGCCCAGTAGATATTACACCTCCATGTAACAGGCTGAAATTGGATGGTGTATGACAAGGTGGAGGGTGTCTATAGGATTGGTGAGAATTTGAATCTCACTATAGATTTGAGGACGCTGAACTATTGTCTCAGGCCCAGTAGAGATTACACCTCAAGGTAACAGGCTGAAATTGGATGGTGTATGACAAGGTGGAGGGTGTCTATAGGATTGGTGAGAATTTGAATCTCACTATAGATTTGAGGATGCTGAACTATTGTCTCAGGCCCAGTAGAGATTAAACCTCAATGTAAAAGGCTTAAAATTGGATGGTGTATGACAAGGTGTAGGGTGCCTATAGGATTGGTGAGAATTTGAATCTCACTATAGATTTGAGGATGCTGAACTATTGTCTCAGGCCCAGTAGAGATTACACCTCAATGTAACAGGCTGAAATTGGATGGTGAATGACAAGGTGGAGGGTGTCTATAGGATTGGTGAGATTTTGAATATCACTATAGATTTGAGGATGCTGAACTATTGTCTCAGGCCCAGTAGAGATGACACCTCAATGTAACAGGCTGAAATTGGATGGTGTATGACAAGGTGGAGGGTGTCTGTAGGATTGGTGAGAATTTGGATCTCACTAGAGATTTGAGGACGCTGACAATGATGCTCTCAGTCCAAGTATGGACGCAGGCAGCCTAATAAGCAAGACTGCTGCACAGTGCACACACAAAAGGTTGGAAAAATGAATGCTTGGTAATTGTGCAGAAAAGAGGAAGAAAAGTATTTTTGCTTTTAAAAAGCAGTTTGCACAGCAGTGTGCAAACAGCAATGCAGCTATCAGGGAGCCTTATAAGGCAGCCTAATAACCAACAGAGCTGATGCACAAAAATAGAGCCTCCCCTGTCACTGCACACAAAGTGTTGTGTTGTAAGTGGAAATCGCTAACAGCAGAAGCAGTTTTTTGGCTCTTCTTCCCTGCCTAACGCTCTCCCTACAGAATCATCATCATCAGCAGCAGCTCTCCCTATGCTAAGATCGGCATAAGTAAGATGGTCGTCGGCGTTCACGCACTTTTATAGCCCCTGTGACGCCACACAAAGCCAGCCAATCACTTGCATGCCCTTCTCAAAGATGGTGGTGACTGATGCCTATGTCATTGCGTTGCCCACAGTGTGTGTCCTCCATCATTGGAAGCATCTTTTGAAACGCGACTTTGGCGCTCTGGTCACCGATCTCGTGGCCTCATGCTATGGTCGGGTTTCGTTTCATGAAACCCGACTTCAGCGAAAGTCGCCGACTTTTGAATATGAGCGACCCGTTTCACTCAACTCTACTTCCGGGACCTCTTGTACTCCTGTGTGGTCATGTACTTAGATGACATTCTCGTCTTCTCGCCAGATCTCACATCCCACAGAAAGTGTGTTCACCTGGTGTTATAGCGTCTTCGGGAGAATCACCTGTACGCCAAGATTGAGAAATGTTTGTTTGAGCAAACCTCTCTGCCGTTTCTGGGATACATAATCTCAGACACTGGATTAAGGATGGATCCCGAGAAACTAACTGCCATTCTCAAATGGCCTCGCCCCGTTGGAGTAAGAGCGATACAACGGTTTCTCAGATTTGCCAATTATTACAGGCAATTCATTTCTCACTTTTCCGCTTTAACCAAACCAATTTCCACTCTCACTCGTAAGGGGACAGCTCCCAATTCTTGGACTACTGAGACGGAGGAGGCCTTCCAGACCCTAAAACGGGCTTTCTCCACGGCTCCGGTGTTGCACCGTCCTGAAAGCAATCAACCCTTTGTACTCGAGGTGGACGCTTCTTCAACAGGTGCCGGGGCAATACTGTCCCAGAGATTCGCCTCCGGCCGTCTGCATCCCTGTGGCTTCTACTTGAAGGCCTTCTCTCCATCTGAGTGCAACTAGTCAATCAGCGACCGTGAGCTGTTGGCTACGCTACATCGGTCCGTCTGAAATTCTTGGATGTGTTAATGAAGTCGCCCACAAATTGAGGTTGCCTGCTTCGCTCCGGATCCCGAACACCTTCCACGTCTCTCTCCTGAAACCTGTGGTACTGAACCGCTTCCACTCCGTGTCTGATCCTGTTTCTCAGCCGGTTAGTGCCGATAATATCTTTGAGGTGGAGGACATCATCGCCATGAAAAAGGTCAGAGGTAGGACCCTTTTTCTTATTGATTGGAAGGGCTTTGGTCCTGAGGAGAGATCCTGGGAGCCTTGGGAGAATATCAGTGCTCCCCGTATCCTCAAGAGATTTTTTGCTAACCTCAGGGGAGGACGGCTTAGGGGAGGGGGTACTGTCACGCCGCCACTGCATTCTCACCCGGCCTTCCGCTCCCGCGCCGCAGCCCCCCGCTGTCCGACATCCTCGGTGTTCCCTTCTGACAGGTCAGCGGCTGACGGCATTCCTGCATGCAATGTGCATGCGCCATAGGCCGCGGCCGCGCCTCCCTCCTGTCAATTATGCTCTGGCAATGCCCTGACCCGGAAGCACCACCAAACCAATGGCAGTCCAGACAGGGGCATATCAGGCTGTCATCCTTTGAGGAAGGTGCCTGATCATTGTGTTTGCTAGCACACTAGGTCCTGCTTCCTCATGTTCCTGCCGCAGTTTCTCAGTCCTGTACTCCGTGGTTCCTGCCGCAGTCTCACAGTCCTGTACTCCGTGGTTCCTACGGCAGTCCCCCAGTCCTGCCTCCCGTGTTCCTGCTCCGTCCTGCTATCTATGTTCCAGCCCTGCAGTCCTACTCCAGTTCTGCTTCCCATGTTCCTGCTCCATCCTGCTATCTATGTTCCAGCCCTGCAGTCCTACTCCAGTCCTGCCTCCCGTGTTCCTGCTCCATCTTGCTGTCTAGGCTCCAGTCCCGCAGTCCTACTCCGGTCCTGTCTCCAGTTATCCTGCTCCGTCCTGCTGTCTATGCTCCAGTCCCACAACCCCACTCTGGTCCTATCTCCTACAGTCTCGTGCTCCTATTCCAGTCCACTCTGAGCCGCCCCTCTCAGTACTAGCTATCATGGTTCCCAAACCCCTGGGCCTGCTCCTAATGATTCCTGTATAGGGGTCAGCTCCACCTGGCAGCTCGCCCGGGGCCCCTCCGTGCCACGATCCAGAGGGTCCACTCCTGGAGATTTTCCGCACCCGACCAGCCGTGATAACAACGGGACTACGAAGCGAGGCTTTGAACCGCTCTGAGAAGCTTTGCACAACTCCACAAGGTTCTGCCTCGGTCTGCACAGCTTCACAAAGCTCTGCACCTCTCCGCATGTCTGCGCAAGGCTCTTCACCCCTCTGCATGGTTCTGCATGGCTCCGCACTGCAGATTTCGTGGACCCGCCAATCCACAGCAAGCCGGCCGGAGTTCGTGGACCTGCTGATCCACAGCAAACCGCCCAGAGTTCGTGGACCTGCCAATCCACAGCAAATACCTGCTGTAGTCCTCCCAGGTACCTCCTGGACCAGTGCCCACAGTCTAGCACCAATTGTGATGTCGCGTTCACTAGTGGGTTGGGGTGTACTCGCTTGGCAGTGATATAACATGCAGGAGGACTGTATTTCTTTAAAAGTTCACCTGGGTTTATTACTCCATAATCCCAGCAGCACAAACACAAAGTAAAACAGCCTTTTGATCAGGCAAAACAAAATAACAATGTCCATAAACAGGGCTTTACTCCGTCAAACCTGTGATCACACAGGTCTGGTAATTTGTCCAGAATTCAGTTTCAAACTGGAGCCAAACACACACTGTTCCACAGGCTCAGGGTTACCTGCTTATGAGGTCCTCACATTTCCCAGTATGGCTTCATATAGGTCCTGTCAGCATGGACCCTCAGTGACTCCTAAACTCCACAGGTACACTCGACCACTCCAGTCTTACACATGGGTCTCTCTCCACCATGTGCTGCACACAGGAAACAAAATACCTTCCTCTCTTTACAGGAGCACACCCCTTGGGAAGTGTGTGGTTAACCAGTCCCACCCATCACTTCTGGTTAACCCTAAATCCAGCCCTTGACTAGAAATACAAGTTTGTGGAACTACAAACCCCAGCAACCTGCCCTGGATTCAGATTGCAACAGACCTCTGTATTTATTGTGCTGTCCCTGCCAGGTTTGTGCACAAAATGCAATTTTTTTCAACTACCAAATTTTGCATGTTGCTCCCCAAACCATCATTGATTGTGGAAACTTCACACTAGACCTCAAGTAGCTTGGACTGTGGACCTCTCCACTCTTCTCTCAGACTCTGGGATCTTGATTTCCAAATAAAATGCAAAATTTACTTTCATCGGAAAACAACACCTTGGACCACTGAGCAGCAGCTCAGCTCTTTTTCTCCTTGGCCCAGGTAAGATGCTTCTGGCATTGTTTATTGGTCTTGAGTGGCTTGACACAAGGAATGCGACATTTGTAGCCCATGTTCTGGATACATCTGTGTATGGTGGCTCTTGAAGCAATGACTAAAGCAGCTGTCTACTCCTCATGAAACTCCCCCAAATTTTTTAGTGGCCTTTTCTTAACAATCCTTTCAAGGCTGCGGTTATCCCAGTTGCTTGTGCACCTTTTTCTACCACACTTTTTCCTTCCACTCAACTTTCCATGAATATTCTTGGATACAGCACTTTGTGCACAGTCAGCTTCTTTAGCAATGATCTTTTGTGGCTCACCCTCCTTGTGGAGTGTGTCAGTGACCGACTTCTGGACAATGGTCAAGTCAGCAGTCTTCCCCATGATTGTGGAGCCTACTGAAACAGACTAATGGACCTTTTAAATGCTCAGGAAGCCTTTGCAAGTGTTTTTGTTAATTATTCTAAATTACTGAGATAATGACTTTTGGGTTTTCATTGGCTGTATACCATAATCATCAACATTAAAAGAAATAAACACTTGAAATAGATTGCTCTTTTTGTAATGAATCTATATAATATGTGAGTTTCACTTTTTGTATTGAGGAACTGAAATAAATTAACTTTTTTATTATATTCTAATTTTGTGAGATGCACTTGTATGTGCCAAGGACAATACCCTATCCCTCTGTTCAATGGACAGGGAGATGACCAAGTCTTCCTTCCATGGTGTTCTAGAAAAAAACAAAAATGGAAAGTGCACATAGGGTGTATCATCTATTAAAAACACAACGGCACACCCAATCTGTTAGACTCACCTGCTATGTTTGTGTGAGTCACAACAAACTGGGAATCACTCACAAATGTATCCGGTTGTCACTGTTTTCCCGCTGGTAATAGATGAAACAAATCCTAAAGGCAGAAAGAGGACGGGTTTAACAAACCGCACTGACCAGAGAAACGCACCTTCCGCAGCAGATGTAATAAAAACTTCTTTAATGAGCCTACGTGTTTCGTGGCTTAAACCAGCCACTTCATGAGGGCATCAAGCCCTGATGAAGTGGCTGGTTTAAGCCACAAAACGCGTAGGCTTATTAAAGAAGTTTTTATTACATCTGCTGCGGAAGGTGCATTTCTCTGGTCAGCGCAGTTTGTTAAACCCGTCCTCTTTCTGCCTTTTGGATTTGTTCCATTGTGTTCAAAATCTAGGGGGAGGCGGATCCAATGGATTGACTAGCAGAGAGTGAATGGATGAAAATATATGCTGAATCACACCCTCACTCATGTTTTCGAATACAGATAGGCTACGTGTCTAAATGGAGTAATTTGAGAGGGATCGATGAAAATGGCAGAGTTAGAGAGAACACCAAATACCCAGTGGCAAAGAGTCTACAACATTTTGTATGGCCTCTAATGAAGGCCAGTCGGTGCCTGCGGTAATTTGATTTGCAATGAACTTACTCTAAAAGATTCAAAGCTGAAAAACTGAATCTGACAAACCAGGAGGGAAGTCCTTAGAACCAATAATAGGGGATAGTGGAGATGGAATGGGAAAAAGAGGTTTGCGTATCTCTGATCTGGAGCAACAACAGAGTGTAGTGTTAATTGTGGGATAAGTTTTCAATGAGGGATGATGAATATTGGGTAGCCAAGGAAGAGCAGATGTCAATATCTCCGAAAAGCTTTGCTCTATTTGCACCCATGGCTTCACTAAGGCATGTCCGCAGCAATCTAAAACTCTAGACATATGAGCAGAAAGATAGTAAGTCTTTATATCTGGAAGGCCCAAGACACCCCTACTTTTTGGTCTAACACAGGAGGGAAGCGGAAGTCTAGCGGATTTGTTTGCCCATCGAAAACATATTTGTAAGGACACCATAGGTGAAAAAAGAATTGGGAATTTTAATGGGCAGAGTTTGAAGATATAGACCATGGGGAGGAACATTTACAGTATTTTAAGGATTTTGCATATATCAAGACAAGTAAAATAATGTTTAGACCATTTCTTGTACTCATCTTTAATGTACTGGACTAAAGGCAGGAAGTTGAGGTTGAAAATGTAACTTATATCAGCTGAAAGGAGGATGCCCAAATACTTCAAGGACAGCGGTGACCAGCAAAATTTAAATAAATTTTGTAGAGAGGAAACTATCTTTGATGAGAGATTAATATCATAACCTCCGATTTAGATAAGTTAATTTTGAAGTTAGCTAAGGATGCATATCTTTTAAATTCTAACACTAAACTTGGTAATGAGACAATCGGATTAGTGGCGAAAAATAAGAGGTCATCCACAAAGGCTGCAATCGTAAAAGAAATCTTATGAATCTTAAGGCCTGCAATATCTGGATTGGATCTGATACACTGAAGGAAGGTCTCAAGGGAAAGAATAAGGATTAAAGGAGAGAGAGGGTGCCCCTGATGTATGCTATTTGCAATAGGAAATCTCTTGCATAGTGCACCATTCACTTGAACACAGAAGGAAAGAGCTGAAGAGAGAGTAAATCCACTTTAAAATGGAGCTCTGCAACCCAATTGATTTCACACCTCTTCCATGAACACCCAGTTGACTCAGTCGAAGGTCTTTTCAGCATCTGTGGAACATAAAAAGAGTGTCAATCTCTTTGGCTCTATGATAAGATTGAAGGCCTTAAGGGGGTTTTTAAACATAGCGATATTGCTAACAATATCACTAAAGCAACACCGATTTGGTGACGCAGCAGCGATATCGCTATGTGTGATACTTACCTCCGACCGGCTCCCCTTCTGTCCATCGCTGGTCGCGCGAGATCGCGTAGCTCCATTTCTCGTTGGGCGCTTCCTGCTGGGCTTCCTGCTGGCGCTGACGAGCGACGCGGGGACACGGGCGGGAGGACATCAGGATCACCGCGTCTGAAAGGTAAGTATCGTCCGCTAGATCGCTGCTATGTCGCTGTGAGATCTGCCTGTGTGGCAGCTCACTAGTGACCATTTAGCGATACACCAGCGATCCTGACCGGGTAGTATCGTCGGGATAGCTGGTGCATCGCTAAATGTAAAGAGGCCTTTAGTGCTATTGTCTCTCGCCTCTCTGCCAGACATAAATCCTATCTGATTAGGGTGAATGCTCTCTCCAAGTAAAGGTGCTAATCAGAATCTTGGTAAAGAGTTTAAAATCTACATTAAGTTGTTAAGCACATGATTGTGGAACCACTATGTCACGGTCCAGGGAGAGTCGGATATTCTTCACCTCAAAGACATCCTCAGAGCTGATGGGAGCAGCCGTGACACCAGAATCCTAGAAGAAGTGACTCAAGATGACTTGCTTCAGGAGGGACCCATGGAAGGAATTGGGTGTTCATAAAGGAGACTGGCAGTTTCAACTTATAGGATACGTCATTAATTTGTTTGACGTCTTCAAAGGGATCGACTAAGCAAGGACCCAAGTTGTAGAATGGGATCCTCAGACAGATGTACTTAGAAGACAGTGGCACCATATCCCCTAGATGATAACAAAGGGGATCCAAGCATATTTTGTCCGCATGCTATTTCATATTCCCAGGCAATTTTTCTGGAGTGGCTTTAGTGTCCTCCCATAACATTGGATTGAGGGTGGTATGCAGACAAGAAATCCAAGACAAGTTCAGAAGCTTGCACAAAGCCCTCCAGAATCTGGATGTGGTGAGGGAATCTGTGAAGACGGAAGATATGGATGAATTTCTCAGCAATTTCCGAGTGGATGGACGGCCCGGTAATAGGTGAAATATGCCATATTCGGGAAGTGATCCAACACACACTACCCAGATGATAGAACAGCCCGAAAACACAGGAAGGTCTGTAATAAAACCCATAGCAATATGCTGCCAAGGTACCGAGGGCACAGGAAGTGGTAGTAGTCACCCGGACGGGAGTTGCCTACGAGTGTCATGACTCTGTTGTCTGGTATCCCAGCTTTCCCTGTTTCTCAGATTATTTCTGATGGTAAAGACTCCGAGGCCAAGTACCTTGACTTAGCTCAAGAGCTAATACACCCTCTGTCTGTACCCTTACTCCACCCAGGAAAGAGGGAAATACTGTAGTAGTGTACTGTAATACTCCAACCAGACTAGAACGGTAATACAAACAGGGGTAAAGGAAAATATCAATCATAGAAATATGCTCACACAAACAATAGAGGTAAAAACCAGGGAGTGGAGAATGTGGTAAAACCAAAGTAGAAGGAAGGGAATTAGCACACACCCACAACCTCGCAACATTCTAAGATAAATCCACCAAATGCCTTCTCAAACAACAACCACAAACCACCATATCCTAACCAAGCAGCATGAAGCTAGCTATGGCAATGAGTGCTTGCCAGGTCCCATATTATATAGGAGATGAGAGTGGCTAACTGTGAACAGATGAGAGCCTTAATACAGGAAAGCTTCCAAGAGCTCCCAACTGAACAGATTAACCCCTTCACTGCTAAAATATACCTGCACCGTTTAATATGAAGGTGAAGTGATTCTAATCAGTGCAGGAGTAGGATAAATCAGACACTGAGGTTTTCTGGCTCCTCTCTATTGTGGTGAACACGAGATAAGGAGTTTTGTAGTGGGCACAGGAAGGGCAGGCTGAAACAAAATCCATGATTTCCTTACGCATGATAGGCCACCAGTAGTGATGTGATATAAGCTGTAATGTCTTTTTCTACCATGCATGGCTAGCCACTTTGGAGGAGTGCCCCCCTTTATAGAATTAACCACTTGTCTGATTCTGACAGGCATACCAGAACCACTGTAACCATGATGGATGGCTCGATAATGAGTTCCTCTTCTTGGTTGGTGTGCAAGAAGGAATGGGAAAGTGCATCAGCTTTGAAGCTTTTGTCTGCTGGCTGGAAATGCAGAACAAAATCAAAACGGGCAAAAAATAACAACTACTTTGCCTATCGCAGGTTCAGTCTTTGAGCAGACTGCAGATAGTCCAGGTTCTTGTTGTAAGTAGAAATGATGATTGGTTGGTCTGCTCCCTCAAGAAGAGCAATATGTAAAATATCTGTCTTATAGATGAAGAAGTATCTCAAGGTACTGCAACAATGATGAACATAGACCCGTATTGGGTAAGTAGAGAGATGCAAAAGTGAAACTTTCAGAAGCAATTTGGCCCTTGAACAAAAAACGTCTGCCTTTCTTATCAGTGTGTGACCCCATAAACACCCAGGGAAGAGAGCTAGATAGCAAGATACAGGTTGCTCTGGATTTCGAGTCAGGAGAGGTAAACTAGTAAACTAGTAGAAATTGCCTATCAGAAAGCTTGTAGGGTTCCTTGGAGCTAAACTACCTGAAGATGACTTCTCCACAGCAAATTCATGAGGATAGAGTGTTTCTAGGGGCTATGAAGGCCTTTAACTTTGAAGGATTCCACTTGCATTTCAGACTGCAACTGCTTATTTATAGTCAGACTGGTCTCCTGAAAAGGGAAAAAAGGAGGGGGGAATGGGAAGTTGGTGGGACAAAAAAGATTGGAAAGAGGGATAAGGTAAGAAAGACAAGGAGGAAAGGAGACGGGCATCAAAGGGTAAGAGAAGGTGAATAAAAAGAGTTAAGAAAGAGAACAGAAAAGAGCAAGAAGAGAGCTGCCTGAACTATGCTCGGGCATTTTCAGAGAAAACATACAGTAGTTTGCCGGGGAGCATTGGAACAGATAAGATTAATCTAATACCATCCCACTGTTACGAACCTGCCCCGGTCTGTAAGATTTTCTTGTTCTCCACGACGGGCTTTTTTCCCATGTGTTGTATTTCTTTGAGCATATATATGGCCTCCCAAGACAAACACCTGTGCCTTGGCATTGTATTAAGACTTACTAGTAACTCTTTTAGTTTGTCTGTGTACAGTTCCAGTCCACAGTCTCTTGGCTGTCATTCTTTTCTCGTCTATGTGTTACTGGTTTGCATTTTCAATTAATCTTGCTACCTGTCAGTGGTCTTCAGGATTTCACCTAATTGTCTTTGGATTCTGTTAACCTTGCTAGTCTGTTATTAGTCTTCAGGACTTTACCTACTTATCTGCAGTTTCCTGTAACCTTTCTAACTGTTAGTGGTTCTCATGACTTTACCTACTTATCTGTGGCTTCCAGTAAACTTGCTACCAGTAAGTGGTGTTCAGGACTTCACCTGCTTGTCTGCAGTTTCCAGTAATCTGCGTGTCTGGGCATTTTCAGGATGTCTTCTAGCCGCCTGCGGCTTCCATGGTATTTAGACTTTCTTGTTACTTCAAAGTTTTGTCTGCAACCTGCCTGCATCTCCATGATTACTCCTGTCTGCCTGTGGCTTCCGGTCCTTAATTCTCCAATAGTTCTGCATTCTGATGTCTTCAGTAACTTTGCAATCTGCTTATGATCTCCTGGATGACTCCTGCCTGTTTGCCTGTGGTCTCCTGGACATCTCCCACCTGCCACTTGTTTCTAGCATTCCGCCTGCTTGCCTGCAGTCTCCTGTAGATTTCCTGCTTGCCTGCAGTTTCTAGCATCTCACCTGCTTGCCTGTGATCTCCTGGATGTCTCTCCCCTGCCAGCAGTTTCCAGCATCCTGCCTGCTTGCCTGTGGTCTCCTGAATGTCTCCCACTTGGCAGCGTTTTCCACCATCACACCTACTTGCCTGTCACCTCCTACACATCTCACACCTGCCATCGGTTTCCAGCATCTTGCATGCTTGCCTGTGGTTTCTTGGATGTTTCCCACCAGACCACGGTTTCCAGCATCCCTTCTGCTTGCCTGTGGTCTACTGGATGTTTCCTACTTGCCTGTGGCTTCCAGCATCCAGCCTGCTTACCTACGGTCTCCTGCATATTTTCCACCTGCCAGTAGTTTCCAGCACCCCACCTGTTTGTCTGTGGTTTCCAGCCTTCTACTTGTCCACCTGCAGCTACCAGAATGTCTCCTGTTAGCTTGCGGTTTTCAAGAGTTTATTAAATTTTTTGGTTATCCATCTATGTATTTGCCTGCTTTCCTGTGGTCTCCTGGATCTCTGCCACTTGTCTGGGGTTTCTAGCATCCAACATTGCACCTATCTGCAGTTTCTATGTCCTGCATGCTCCACTTAGCTTGTTCATGTGTGACCTTGGCCCATGTGCGCACCTAGACCTTGGGCTTAGAGAATCCACCTCACCCTGTTTTGTGTAACACCAACACCGCTTTAGTTGATTGACAGGGCTCTCTTGATGTACACACAACTATATTTTCACTGGAATGTTAGAGGCAGGGATTTTAGAGAAAATCATATCCTCAGCAGTTGTGCTTTCTGGCTCTGATTTATGCTGCATGTGGTTTAGGCTGCATGAATCGACTTTTAGGGCTCACTCACACTGGCAAGTAGCCAGTATATAGCTTGGACGAGTGCTCACTGATATTTCATCAGATACAGGTGCATCTTTCAAAATTAGAATATCATGAAAAAGTTAATTTATTTCAGTTCTTCAATACAAAATAGATTGTAATGACTCTAACAGAGTGATCCATTTCAAGTGTTTATTTCTGCTAATGTTGATGATTATGGCTTACCGCCAACCAAAAAACAAAACTCATTATCTCAGTAAATTAGAATACTTTATAACACTAGCTTGAAAAATCTGAAATGTTGGCCTACTGAAATGTATATTCAGTAAATGCACGCAATACATGGTCTGGGCTCCTTTGACATCAATTATTGCATCAGTGCAGAGTGGCATGGAGACAATCAGTCTGTGGCACTGCTGAGATGTTATGGAAGCCAAGGTTGCTTTGATAGCAGCCTTCAGCTTGTCTGCATTGTTGGGTCTGGTGTCTCTCATCTTCCTCTTGACAATATCCCATAGATTCTCTATGGTGTTAAGGTCAGGCAAGTTTGCTGGCCAATCAAGCACAATGATACTGTTGTTTTTAAACCAGGTATTGGTACGTTTGGGAGTGAGGACAGGTGCAAAGTCCTGCTGGGGAATAAAATTTCCAACTCCCAAAAGCTTGTTGGAAGAGGGAAGCATGAAGTGCTCTAAAATTTCCTGGTAGACTGCTGCACTGACTTTGGTCTTGCTGTTTTCTTCCAAAATCTTGTATTAGTTTACAATGAACAGTAGGTAAAAAGGAGTAGTCTGTACAGCGGAGTACACATGCGTCTTGAGTAATAGCTGCTGTAGACTAAACTGAAGAAGAAGGGAGGTGCAACCTAATACAGAGCCTAACTACGGGAGGGACATAGGGACAATATTCACACAGTCTAATTCTACCTAGCAACAACAGGGAATTTGCTGATTGGAGGAAAAACTCAACACAAAGAATATATATATTACAGGTTGTTCCCGTTCATTGGACACAACAGACCCATACAAGTCTATGTGTATATGCAAAACATCGGACTGCACTTGGGTGTTGTCCGAGTGCTGTCTAATATATACCGATTCACAGAATGGAGAAAATGGATAAATTAAGTTGTCCATCTTCTCCACACCTTTGATACGATTCTAGCATGTGACAAAACTGGATCACAGTAAGATATCACTGGTAATGTAAGGGGGACGACCGCACTGCGGGTGCCTGCGTGCCAGTGCCGGAACTGATGAGGCTGTGTTCCCTGTTCCCAATGGGAAGCTTTAGTGAGGCGGACCTTTCCCTTTTGCCTGAGGGAAGCTTGAGCCAGTGGGATCTTCCTGCAGACCCAGGAGGGCGGGGAGAGACAGGAAGAAAGCACTCACAGCAGCGGGGGGTAAAAGAGAAAAGTGCGTGCAGCAGGTCAGTTGGGTGTGAATGCAGAGCAGCGCGCAAAGCGGCGTGCACTGTTTTCGCTTCCCCCACCACAGAGTACCGTCGCTGCAGCAGGGCCTTACTGTCCAGAAAGGGACCGCTGCCAGGGAAGGAGCCCAGTGTTCTGCAGCAGACAAGAGAGGGACCGCTGCCAGGAAAGGAACAGCAGCAACAGCTAGGCAGAGGAGTGTTCCGTCCGGGGAGCACCAGCATTTTGCAGGTCAGAGTCTGCCATCTCCAGCCGCCAACAGTGAGGACCAGAGAGGGAAAGGAACATGCAGTGTGGGCCTGGTGATTACAGAGAGAAGATGCAGTGTGCCGGTGACTACCAGAGAGAAAGGCTCGTATGCTAAGTGTTTGTGAGTACCGCGCGTGTGCCGCCTGAAAGAGACCGGGTGCATCACTGTTGTTTGCAACCTGACATTGCCAGTGAAAATTTGCCCAGACACTTATGCCCTGACTATGCCAGAGTATAATAGCCGAGCTACGTTGGGCTCGTACAGGACTGTGACCCTCACCCTTGTCATCTACTTCAGCATATGGACTAGGGGCAGCAGAAGGTACCGGAGACCGACCGCTGCCACCAGAAGACGGGGTATTGTTGTTTACTGGACCCCATTGGGAAGGACACCACGCCAGCCATTGTCAGCGCTATTCACTTCATGGACTTAGGAACCAGTGACTTTCATCAGAACCGCCGTGATCTGTACGGTTGTTTTTAAACTCACCATATCCTTTTGCCATTTATATTGTTTAAGCTTGAGCCGGCAGGACCTTCCTCCTGTCTGTGGGGGCGTGGCTAAGCTTTATCAGGGGCAGCGCTGGGTGCGGGAACAGACAGAGTTGGTGGGAAGGTGCAGCACATGACTGAGGAGAGTGAGAGCTCCTACATCGGGGCCATTAGCAGCAGAGGGTGAGAGAGACAGACTGCAGGGACTCTGATGAGAAGCCTGCCGTATATAGTATGTAACAGCTAGTGCTGCATGTCTGCCGCCTGACAGAGACTGTGACGCTAACCGTGTACTGCTTCCTGAGTTCCCGGGGGGATGAATATTCGTCAAGCCTCGCTTAATTTTGGCACTACTGTGGCCTATACATTGCTGGCCACCAGAGTCTTCTTACTGAGGACTCCACGGGACTCAACGTTGCCAGCTGGGAACGTATCATCGCGTATCATCATGACCCCACTGGATCTACGTTGTGCTGATGGTTGTTGGTGCCATCATCTGCTCCGGGACCTAGTCTGACAGGAAAATGTCTGATTGATAAGTGTCTACTTTGAGAACAGTTTCACTCGTTATCCCTACATTGATTTCCCCTCAACCAAACCCCTGTATTCCCTGTACTGACCATTATTTACCTCACGTTTACCTATCTCCCTGCGTGGAGTAGCTCCTTGTTTTATTAAAATCTCTTAACCCTTGATCTGCCTCCAGTCTGTCACTGCATCTGCCAGCTTGCTTACAGTATCACGCTCGCAGCAGTTTAGCTGAGGGTCAGTTGCATATAGCTTCAGATTCTCTCATGTGAGAGAATCATCGGATGCTATACACTAGTGTGAGCGAGCCCTTAATGTCCCACAGTTCTGTCTTATGAATGTTATACACATGCTGTGCTTGTGAATGCAGTGTAAAACCACAACATTATTACAATGCGGGGACGATTTGTAGAAGTTATACAGAGATTAGCTTCACAATGCTATAAAGCATACTTTTATCAGTAATAGTATCACAGTGGGAAAAGAACATTATCCTAAGTGGCTAAATAGACTCATGTAGCATTATACTCTGGCTAGAGGTTACTGTAAAAAATTGAGTCTTTCACACCCCATGACATGTTCATAGGTTCTAATATTTCCTGCTTTCCCATTAGCGCTATCATATATCATGCACGTATTTAGTACACACATTGCTAACTCTTGCATTACAATTACATTTCTATCCTCATTCCTACAGGAAACTCCCAAGACCCCTATTATCTTTGCTAGCATATGGTGGGAGACAGAGGCCACATAAAGATTACACAGATTTCAGGGATCTTCCCCATGGATAACAGACGTCATCTGGATAATTTATGCTTTAAGGAAAATATTTAGAAGTCATGTAACCCCTTATAATAAAAAAAAAAATATTTAATTGTAGTCAAGATAAAAAAAAAAAGTTCTAGTGTTATTTATATTTATTTATTTAGATTTTTCTGGTTGAGGTACTAAGGGTAAGTTCACAACAAGGTGTTTTTTCAACAGTTTTCCTTGGTTTTTCTCTCATTTTTTACTGCGTTTTTGCTGCATTTTTTGTGCATTTTTTTGCTCTGGTTCTGGCATACTAGATTTGATTTGAACTTGATCCTCCGCGAATCAATCTGCTCATCTCCGCTAATAACTACCTTTGTGCCTGTTTGTAATTTATACTATACTGTCTAACTTTAAATAATTCTCTGATTAAAAAATAAATAGTGATACTAACACATAATCTTTGTTTCTAATCTGTTTTTCTTACAGCAATTTTGTAAATGTTATTTTCTTTAAATCATGTTGCGGCCAGCCAGATGGCCTGAGTTACTTTATCAATAGAGTTGAGCGAAATGGGTTGGTCAAATTCAAAAGTCGCCGACTTTCACTAAAGTCGGGTTTCGCTCGGCGAAACCCGACCATAGTGTGAGGTCGGCCATGCGGTCGGCAAAACGAGCGCCATAGTCAGATTTCCCAAAATGCTTGCACGTGACTTTTTCAGCCACTGAGCAAGGACGTACACTGTGCGCAACGAGATGACATGAGAGAGAGAGTTTTCGCGCACTTTAAAAAAGCGGTTCGGCATGTAGGTGGGTTTACTGTCCTCCACTCCCTGACGACTTTGCTTCCCCATTGAATTGCATTGGGTTTCGTGTTTCAGTCGGACCTTCGACTTTTCACAATAGTCGGCCGATTTCGTTCGACTCGACTTTTGAGAAAGTCGGGTTTCATGAAACCCGACTCGACCCTAAAAAAGGCAAAGTCGCTCATCTCTATTTATCAGTATTAAAAGATCTGATTTACAGCAGGTATATAGGTAATGATGTGATGTGTAGGTGATGTCTATAGAAGAGTTTTCCAAGCATGTCCTCTGTGCAGAGGTTATTCTACAGAGAAGGGGAGGAAGTGAGCTGTGACCATCACCTATTATCTATACATAGGAGACATCTTACACTGTAATCCTGCCTTTAATTATAAAGATGATTACTGTAAAATTATCTGTAAAAAAACATAAAGTGCCCACCTGCTATTAGGTTCAGTGATCAGAGTGAAAAGCAAAAGTTTTCAGGATTCTCAAATTATGCAAATTGTCTCTTCAGAGAGGAAGAGGACTAGAACTCTAGTGCCACCTATGGGAGGTAGCAGTCCTAAAAGTCAATGTTGACCCTTTAATGAGCCTAGTTACATGACTTAGGATAAAAGCCAAGCCAGAATCTCCATTTGCAGACACTGTGTTTCGGGGTACTGCCCCTCATCAGTGCAAAGTGGGAGATCTGGTTTGGCTGTGAGAGAGGCGTCTGACCGATATCCAAGAAGTATCATTTCTCCTTGCGGAGAATGACATGCTAAGCATGTCGAGGTGAGGAGACTTAAAGCCGCAATGCTCCTCTGTGAAATATGCTATTTATGCAAATTGTCTCTTCAGAGAGGAAGAGAACTAGAACTCTAGTGCTACCTATTGGAGGTAGCAATCCTAAAAGTCAATGTTGACCCTCTAATGAGCCTAGTTACATGACTTAGGATAAAAGCCAAGCCAGAATCTCCATTTGCAGACACTGTGTTTCGGGGTACTGCCCCTCATCAGTGCAAAGTGGGAGATCTGGTTTGGCTGTGAGAGAGGCGTCTGACCGATATCCAAGAAGTATAATTTCTCCTTGCGGAGAATGACATGCTAAGCATGTTGAGGTGAGGAGACTTAAAGCCGCAATGCTCCTCTGTGAAATATGCTAATTATGCAAATTGTCTCTTCAGAGAGGAAGAGAACTAGAACTCTAGTGCTACCTATTGGAGGTAGCAATTCTAAAAGTCAATGTTGACCCTCTAATGAGCCTAGTTACATGACTTAGGATAAAAGCCAAGCCAGAATCTCCATTTGCAGACACTGTGTTTCGGGGTACTGCCCCTCATCAGTGCAAAGTGGGAGATCTGGTTTGGCTGTGAGAGAGGCGTCTGACCGATATCCAAGAAGTATCATTTCTCCTTGCGGAGAATGACATGCTAAGCATGTTGAGGTGAGGAGACTTAAAGCCGCAATGCTCCTCTGGGAAATATGCTAATTATGCAAATTGTCTCTTCAGAGAGGAAGAGGACTAGAACTCTAGTGCCACCTATTGGAGGTAGCAATCCTAAAAGTCAATGTTGACCCTTAACGAGCCTAGTTACATGACTTAGGATAAAAGCCAAGCCAGAATCGGTCAGACGCCTCTCTCACAGCCAAACCAGATCTCCCACTTTGCACTGATGAGGGGCAGTACCCTGAAACACAGTGTCTGCAAATGGAGATTCTGGCTTGGCTTTTATCCTAAGTCATGTAACTAGGCTCGTTAAAGGGTCAACATTGACTTTTAGGATTGCTACCTCCAATAGGTGGCACTAGAGTTCTAGTCCTCTTCCTCTCTGAAGAGACAATTTGCAAAATTTGCATATTTCCCAGAGGAGCATTGCGGCTTTAAGTCTCCTCACCTCGACATGCTTAGCATGTCATTCTCTGCAAGGAGAAATAATACTTCTGGGATACAGGATTTTCAAAGCGTTCTGGTCATTGTTCATGAAGGGAAGATCTTTGTGGCACTTGCAAAATGTGAAGTAAGGGGAATTAAAACTTTTCCTTTTCGCTCTTGCTGATACTAAGCAAATGCATAAAGATATGTTTAAACAGATCCCAGACCTAGCAATGTCACGGTGTCAGTAACGTAGATCTAAACTGCTGACGGACCCCCTTTGTGTTATGCTTTTTACCTTGAAGCATAAGCTATTTATAAATTTAATTATTCAAAGCAGGGAATTGAGCAAGTCTATACAATGACAACAAACTACATGATGATGTACTTTACCCACCTTTGCTTTTGGATGAGTACAAAAGAGATCATTATGCCAGAGACATGGAATCATGGAAGACAAAGGGGACACAAAGACAGGAGTACAGATACAATACTGTTAATTTAAACCCTCCATGATTTCAGATTAAGGAAGCCCTGATAATTAAGAGAATTGCTATTTGGGCTAAGAAAGTATTGACAGGACTACTAATAAGTTACTAACTACCTGCCAGTTCTGCCCTGTGATGATATATTCCAGCTCAGAGTTTTCATGGACAGCTCCTGCCAGCAATTCCTCCATTTCCGATGACATCACGTCAACATGGCAGCTTCTTCTCTTCTGTTCTGCTCGAGGTCATGCTGATGCTGATGCAAAGCTTATTAAGAGCATGCTTTCCATTGCCTAAAGGCCCCGTCTCACATAGCGAGATCGCTAGCGAGATAGCTGACGCATCACCGATTTTGTGACGCAACAGCGATTTCGCCAGCGATCTCGCTACATGTGACACAGAGCGGCGACCGCCCCCCCCCCCCCCCGCTGGATATCGCTGATCGTGCTCGAATGTCCTGTGCCATTTTTTCATCGTCGGCGTCCCGCTGGCCAGCATGCATCGCTGTGTTTGACACCAACGAGCGACCTCGTTGGTGACGCAGAACTCAGGGACGCAGGCTGGAATCGTGCAGAATAGCTGCTGTGTGACAACGCATCAACGATACTTACCTGGTGGTATCATTGTTGGGATCGCTGGTGCATCGTTGAAGAGATCTGCCTGTTTGGCAGCTTACTAGCGACCATGTAGCGACGCACCAGCGATCCCTACAGGTCGTATTGTTGTCGGGATCGCTGGTGCGTCGCTATATGAAAAAGAAACCCTAACTGTAGCTACAGCACAAACTGGAAGATAAAGAACTGCTCTGTTGACATGAGGTTAAATGAAGCAGGAGAATTTTCACGTGAGTCAGATGCAGCAGAAAAGAGAAGTTCCAGATACCCCTATACCTATCCGGGATTTATATTAGGTCCGCAGGTGTCAGTTAAATGGGCACATGGACGCTGCTGCTCGCACAATTAAAAACGTAACTGTCCACTGTCAGCGTGAGCCAAAAAGGCACGGTGACGTCATATGCATGTGCGGGTCACCCAGTAGATGACCATACAGAGCGGTAAGGCAGCAGAGCATAGCGCGCATGTGCACATGGGTGGCCATGTTTGAGAAGTCCGCAGTGAGCCGCCATTTTTACGCCTGTCAGCAGACACAGAGAATCAAGTTAGAGGGGATTGCAGGGTCCAAAGGATGGCTGGATAGAAAAATAATAAGTATTACATGCATCAAAGACTTTCTTATATCAACTGGGAGGAGGGGGTGCATTTTTTTCATGCTATATTTTGGGCACATTGGGCATTTAACTGACACCTGTGGATCTAATATACAGTACATACCGTATAGGATACCATCATACTGACATCTCACCTTGCGAAAGCTACACACAAAACGCGCGTCAGGGAAGTGATGATGGGCTCATTATGGGTAAGCAATACAATTTATAACCTTTTCTGTCTATTTCATTCTATGCCTGTGGTTATTTTGTTCTTTACTTCTTATGGTGTTCCGAGACTCGCTGTAAAGATGTATTGCACATTGTATGTGTATGACATGTTGGATCTATTTGTTGCTCTCCATCATTATTCTTCCTTATTTTGACACATTTATAATTGATGGCAACTATTTTAAGTGAATTCTTTCAATAAATGTATTTTTAATATTATTGGTGGTTTATGGTTACTCTAGTTTTTCTCTTTTGCTCATCTTGTCTAGAGTTCTCCACCGCTTGCTTTGGCGGTAGTGACATTTTTTGGGAGGGGACACTAAACTTTAGTTCTTTACCTTCCTAATGACTCAGAGCTATATGAATTTTTTCTTATTAATATACATAACTGTGTGTTTCTTAAAGGAGTCAGTATAGTCGACTGGAAGAAATAACATTTACTGTAACTTTGTATCTGGCTAATAGCAATGATAGCTTTTCTAATCTCACAAGCTTTTTCCCATTATGAATAACATTAAAATATACTGAGAAAAACTACAAGAGGGACTTAATGTTATGCTACAGAGAGGATTTCTGCTGTTTCTCTCGTCCTTTTAAATTGACCGATCGCATTTAGATTGTAAGTGGCAATAAAAGGAGCACAGTATTTGCGAAACCCATTTTGTCTTATTAACTCACAGTAACTTGTCAACTGTTATTGCTGAAATCGCTGATCAACAAGACAATCTGCCAGCAAAATCCTGGGTAAAATTTCTTGTAGATCTACATTCATGTGCTGGAAATGAAGAAGACATTTTATAAAAATATTCACTGCTGGTAATATTATGCAGCGTACAATGACAAATCTTCAAAATATCCTCACTATTTTTATGTTCACTTTACTTTTTATTATAAAGATTTTTTTAAGGAATTCTTAAAAAAAGACAAGTATCTAAATCTGATAAATCTGATGGCTAATCTGATGTGTTACCAGGCTTGAGATTTATATTAGACCTAAGTGATCTGTTAACAGTTTTTGACAGTTTCTAAGCAACAAACTATTTTTTTATTCTGGATTTCGTACAATAGAGACAAATTCAAAAAAAATGAACAAAAGGAAAGCTAAACAGTCATAAAAGTTATAAAAAGGGTATTGTTCACCATTCATAGTTATACAGCCAATGTTAAAGGGAACCTGTTATGTTGAAAATGGCGACTGATCTGCAGGCAGGATCTTATAGAGCAGGAGGAGCGGATCAGATAAAAATATTTTTTTTTTGGGAAAGGTTCAGTAACACCTGCATTTTATTTCAATTTTTATTCAGAATTATGAAATCTCTGATGTTTGCATACATATAAGTACAGTGGGCGGTCCTAGTCAGTGATTGACAGTATTTCCTGTAAGATTTTGTATGCAGAGATAGCTTTCAATCACGAGTAGGACCCCCCACTGGACTCATATGCATAAAAACACCAGAAAATACAAATGATGCTGAATCTTTTCCTATAAACTAAACCAAAAGAAAAGGTGAACACAAGGCCATGATAACGTATAAAAAATACAATTTTATTAAAGCATCTAATAAAACCAATCGACAGGTACAGTATGTGTCCATCACTTTCCCTTTGATACTATATATTTTAGCGTTTTTTTCCCCATGTGGGTTAAATCACAATTGTGTGATTATTATACTTATGGCTAATATGTATTAATCTGGATGTGTACGTCCCTTTGTATGTGCCTATGTACCACCATTATGTGTGCGTTTTCCTACATCGTTCCCATACATACCTGTCGATTGGTTTTATTAGATGCTTTAATAAAATTGTATTTTTTATACGTTATCATGGCCTTGTGTTCACCTTTTCTTTTGGTTTAGTTTATGTGTTTTTGGTGATAGGTAGTTAAATCCGCAATAAATCTATGGTAGATGTACAAGCAAAATACCATGTATATATGTTTGACCTGCTGGTGTCATTGAATCTTTTCCTATAAACCTCTACAATTTTGTCTGGTCCACTTTTGGGGTTTTGCGTGAAGTTATGTCCAATATGCTTTCTTTTAACATTTTTTGTATTTTTCCAATATTCACAAAGGAAAAAACGAGAGAATAACAAAGTATGTGCAATAATTTCAGGGGAGAAATTCTTCATTTCCTGAAACAATTTCAAGGGTGCCCACGCTTTCGGCCATGACTATATATTTATTCATTATGCTTTGCTTATATAGCGCTATCTTATTCTGTAGCACTTCACATACATTATCATCACTGTCCTCATAGGCGCTCACAATCTAGAATCCCTATCAGTATGTCTTTGGAGTGTGGGAGAAAACCGGAGTACCCGGAGGAAACATACAAACTCCTTGCAGATGTTGTCCTTGGTGGGAATTAAACCCAAGACCTCATCGCTGCAAGGCTGCAGTGCTGCAGCTTCACCTTCTCTATAGCATGCTGTCGGCAGATCGGACTGCAAGTATATTGTGACAGGTTCCTTTAAAAAAGTTGTCTGATACTGAAGTCTAGTTAATAAACATGTTTGGGTACTGATCCGGACAAGCAGTTAGAGAACAGTAAAATGCATTCAATTCTACCTATAGAAATGTAAAGGTATTACCTTTTACATGTATATGGGCTTTGAGAACATCTTCAAATCTCAGAAAACATTTATTCTAGCCCAAACATGAAGATTTAATTTATTTTTTTCACAGGGTAAAATATCAAAAGGCTTCTTTTTCCAGTTGCATTTTTATTTCCGCCCAATGGACTTGTAACTACTGGAGGGTAACAAATGCTACATTAACCATACTTCTCACCATTTCTCCCCCTCCCCTAAATTGTTAGGAATATATACCTATTTTCATTCTTTTAGCAGCGAAAGACTGCCTGCATGTTATTAATTAATTCATGCAACAACAAAAAATCTGAATTATAAAACAGCTGTAACCATGCAATTTACTGTCTCAGGGTATGCAGTTTTCTCTCCTATTAAAATATTGAAGAGGTTGAAAAATGCGCTGTTCTCGCTCCAACCATTGTAAGAATTCAGAGCACTGGGTAGATTATCCCACTGCCGCCTTAGTTAATTTTTCTCCTTTACTGACATGCGATTCATGTCCTGCAGAAGCTGGATAAAGCATTGCTAAGTGGCCACGCACGCCGATAGGGACAAGATTTTACACTTTAAAATTCATTGAGCTTATTAGTGAAATTGCAACTCATAAGTATATGCTGAAATCTTACAAATCCTCTAGATACTGGGTCCTAGCAGGTTTTTAAGTTTATATTTTTTTTTTTTACCTTTTTTTCTAGCAATGAGAAAACCCCACATCTTTTTTTATTCATGTCAAAATTGAGATTTAATTTAAAAGGTTATGTTCATTCTTAAAGGACTCATTATTTAATTGGAAACAAAATAAAACAGAAAAAGTTACAGTGGAATGAAGTAATTGGTTTGTACCTTTTAGGAGGATTGTTACACATGGAAATATGTTGTATACAAAATTACTCTATGATTAGTTCTTTGCCCGCCAGCATGGAAAAACAGCATATTACACATTCACTGCAGCTGTCTAGTTGAAGCAGCTGGATTGACACACAAAAAAAAATCCTTTGGAATTATATTCTCTATGGATGGCATGGTTTAAAGCAAAGCTAATCAAACATAAATGTTTTGCCGGGGGCAATCTAAAGCATTACACATGTCAAGGCCACAAAATGCAATCTATAGCCGCTTGAGTATACACCTAGCCTACAAGAAGTGGTAAGTGATTTAACAGGACCTTAATGAGGTTGAGATCCTCAGAGGTGCTTGGTGTTTAAAAGCATCCATATGGGTTATTAAGATGAAAATTAGGAACTAATAGGGCTCTAAAGCCGTACATTTATTGTCTCTCTGCATATATTTGTACAAATTGGGTTAAAAAGGTGTTTTATGGAAAATATATTATAATCTGATATATTTAGTGGCAGGAGATGCTGAGAAAATGCTCATCAGTTGTAGCCGAAAATATATTATTTATCAAGCTGTTCAATGTAATCACTTCATAGTAGACCAGCTCCGTACAATCACCAAATGTGTCTGCAGTGACATGTAAGGCTGGTTTCACATTTGCGTTTTTTAGCGCTGGAAAAAAACGCATACGTGCGCATGCGATTTTTCCCCTATATTTAACATGGGTGCGCATACATGCGCGCTTGTAAGCGCATGTATGCGATTTTCATGCGCTGCGTTTTTTTGGGGTGTGCGTTGGTATTTTCCAGACGCTGCATGTTGCATTTTTTGGCCCTGGAAAAAAGCGCATGCGCACGTATGCGCACGTTTTGCGCTAAAAATGGCCATTATAGCCTATGGATGCACATACGTGCGCACTGGCATGCGCAGGTATGCGATTTTTTAGCGCTGCGTTTTTTGGGTGGTGTCCACTTTTTATCCTAGTTAGAATCTTCTAAAGTCAAAAAAAAAAAGTCTATATAAAGGAGGTGCCTGCCAAAACTCTGCCACTACTACACTGACAGATTGAAGAGCAGACAGTCAACCAAGAACCCATTATATCAGCGAAGAATGTGAGTATATTACATTATATGCCTGTCCTTTTAAATTATGTATGTACTAATGATTTTTATTATTTTTACATGCAGTATGTCTTCAGAATCCGAGTATTCCCCATCGCGGCAGGAATTGGCGCAAGCAGACCGTGAGGTGATTATTTTCGTGCATCTGGTAAGTATATCTGCTGCTTCTCCAAATCTCTTACGTTTTTTTCAACTTTCTTAAGACATCGTCATCATCATCTGCGGACGGCACTAGTGAGGGCGAAGAGCAGGAGCAGCGAAGCCAAGTCCCGGTGGTGATACGGAATGTAAGTATCAAATGATTTGTAATGTTCTTTATTTTTTATCTTCTATTTTTACTCATTTTTTTGTTTCTTTTTTTGTAACTTTTTATTCAATTTAAATTTGATTATTCTAATGAATGTGTTTTGTCTAGGTTCCACAACGGGATGAAGACGTCTACCTGGATAATGAGCAGCTCATCAGCCTGGTCCAGGAGCGTTCGCCGTTGTGGGACAGCCGTGACCGGCTGTACAAGGACAATGTGGTGACCCGGCGGCTATGGAATGAGGTGGCCGCAGCGTTGATGGATGGCTGGGACAGCGCCACAGCATCCTCCAAAAAGGCGTTTAGTGAGTATTTCCCTGCTCTGTATTGTGCCGCAGTGACTGTTGTCCTTGACGGCACTGTTGGGTTTCGTGCTAGGCGTATTCTAGCAGGAAACCCAACAGTGTCATCGGGGTCTACAGTGACTGCTTTGAGTATTGTATTGCTACATTGTGCCGCAGTGACTGTTGTCCTTGACGGCACTGTTGGGTTTCGTGCTAGGCGTATTCTAGCAGGAAACCCAACAGTTTCATCGGGGTCTACAGTGACTGCTTTGAGTATTGTATTGCTACATTGTGCCGCAGTGACTGTTGTCCTTGACGGCACTGTTGGGTTTCGTGCTAGGCGTATTCTAGCAGGAAACCCAACAGTGTCATCGGGGTCTACAGTGACTGCTTTGAGTATTGTATTGCTACATTGTGCCGCAGTGACTGTTGTCCTTGACGGCACTGTTGGGTTTCGTGCTAGGCGTATTCTAGCAGGAAACCCAACAGTGTCATCGGGGTCTACAGTGACTGCTTTGAGTATTGTATTGCTACATTGTGCCGCAGTGACTGTTGTCCTTGACGACACTGTTGGGTTTCGTGCTAGGCGTATTCTAGCAGGAAACCCAACAGTTTCATCGGGGTCTACAGTGACTGCTTTGAGTATTGTATTGCTACATTGTGCCGCAGTGACTGTTGTCCTTGACGGCACTGTTGGGTTTCGTGCTAGGCGTATTCTAGCAGGAAACCCAACAGTGTCATCGGGGTCTACAGTGACTGCTTTGAGTATTGTATTGCTACATTGTGCCGCAGTGACTGTTGTCCTTGACGGCACTGTTGGGTTTCGTGCTAGGCGTATTCTAGCAGGAAACCCAACAGTGTCATCGGGGTCTACAGTGACTGCTTTGAGTATTGTATTGCTAGATTGTGCCGCAGTGACTGTTGTCCTTGACGGCACTGTTGGGTTTCGTGCTAGGCGTATTCTAGCAGGAAACCCAACAGTGTCATCGGGGTCTACAGTGACTGCTTTGAGTATTGTATTGCTACATTGTGCCGCAGTGACTGTTGTCCTTGACGGCACTGTTTTTTTTTATCAACAGTGGACAAAGTCCGAACACGTTGGCGTTCGATCAAGGACCGCTTCAACAGTGATGTTCGTGCTGAGGGCCAGGTTCGCAGTGGATCTGCGTCAAGGACCAGAACTAGATACCGTCACTATCACGCGTTGCAGTTCCTAAGACCGGTCCTTGCCACAAGATCGTAAGTATTATACATTTTGGGTTTTTATTTTTATTAATCTGTGTTTTTCTAATCCACAGCTGATGCTTCTTGTAAAGGCATGGTAGTAAT
The DNA here is from genome assembly GCF_039654945.1 of Dendrobates tinctorius. NCBI lineage: Eukaryota > Metazoa > Chordata > Amphibia > Anura > Dendrobatidae > Dendrobates > Dendrobates tinctorius. The sequence goes on from NW_027361773.1 coordinate 9,189,488, forward strand.
GATTTTCCTTTCTTCCACAGCACCTGGAGCAGCACCCTGCAACCTGGCCCTGGAGCGGTCCTTCCTCGGACGTCCTCTGACCCGTCCCAGCCATCCGACAGCCAGGAAGCACCTTGCAGGTCAACCACACACACAGCTGGTGACCAGGAAGCTGGGCCATCAGGTGTTCCCCTGTCCCAGGTCTCTGCCACTGGTTATGCGGGCACTACCCGCCAGCGGCAGAGGGCCTTGGACAGGAATGTCTTGCCCGAGTTTATGCATTTGAGCGAGACATTTAATTCCAGCCTCAAGTCACTGTCCGACAGAGTTGAAAGCGGTTTTGCACTCATGGAACGTGGTTTTAACCACTTTGAACACCGCTTCAATTCTGTAGAACAGCGCCTTGACCGTCTGGAGGCCGACCTCAACAGACCAGCACACCATTTTTTTAGTAAGATTGAAAAGGGCATGGCGGAACACCTTAGTCCTGATCAACAGCTGAATGTGCTGCAGGCCTGCAACAATGCTTTCTTGCAGGCTATGCAGCATAATCGGTACGGTCAGCAGTCAGTGGTGTCCTTTCCACCTGTGCCACCATTGACTCGCTTCACCTCACTACCGACTTGTGCTGCATACCACTGCACGGACACCTCTATTCAAAGCCAGGACACCCACCGTTACACCACCACAAGTCTGAGTGCAGCTGGTCACTTCACCGACACCACCATGGCAAGCGCTGCTCCTGTCTGGAGCACCACCGCCAATCCCATGCATGCGTGGAGCTCAGCCACCACTAGGCAAACATGGAACAGCCCTGCCGCTACAACAACATGTAGTAGCCCTGCCACCACCACTCTGCAAACCTGGGCCATCACTGCCGCCACCAGTCCTCCTGCAAGGACGAGCACTGACAACGAAGAGCAGCAGCAGCCACCTCAGCAGCAGCAGCCACCTCAGCAGCAGCAGCCACCTCAGCAGCAGCCGCCACCTCAGCAGCAGCCGCAACCACCTCAGCAGCAGCAGCCACCTCAGCAGCAGCAGCCACCTCAGCAGCAGCCGCCACCTCAGCAGCAGCCGCCACCTCTGCAGCAGCAGCCGCCACCTCAGCAGCAGCAGCCATACCAGCAGACGGGGGACCTACATTCCATATTTGCCCCTACTTCAAGGCGTAATCAATCAAGGCGGGCATTGGGCCAAAGTTGGTCCAGGCACACAAGCCTACGGCGACATGCCATTACAACTAATGTAACTGAACAGATTTCCTCTCCTACAAGTGTTCCAAGTTTAATTCCCTTAACTGGACTACCTTCCCCCACAAGTTTTGTTGCCCCTTCCCCTCAAACACCGTCTTCAACTGCAAGTGTTGCATATTCCCTGCACACCCCCAAATTGAAACCATCTGCCCCCAAACGCCGTAAAAAATAATTTTTAGTTTTTTTTTTGTGATAAAAAATAAATTTACATTTGTGGTTCACCATTTATAAGTTTCATTAATGTTGTTTGCGCCGCTCACACACACTGATGGGTAAATACATGTTAAAAAACAACCCAAGGGCTAGTATAGTCATATGTGAAATAACATGGACTAGTATAGTCATTCCAAGGCCTAGTGTAATAACTCTAGTTTTACCAAATAGAATCTGGTTTCATGAAAAACAAACTGTTGAAACTTGTCTAAAAAATAAGTTTCTTTCTAGTTTCACCAGTTTGTTTTTTGTGAAACAAGATGCTAGTTGTTAAAAATCGAGTTATTACAGTAGGCCTTGGAATGACTATACTAGGCCGTGGTATTTCACATATTACTATATTACTAGCCCCAAGGCCTACTATACTCATATTTGAAATACCACGGCCTAGTATAGTCATTACAAGGCCTAGTGTAATAACTCTAGTTTTACCAAATAGAATCTGGTTTCATGAAAAACAAATTGTTGAAACTTGTCTAAAAAATAAGTTTCTTTCTAGTTTCACCACTTTGTTTTTTGTGAAACAAGATGCTAGTTGTTAAAAATCAAGTTATTACAGTAGGCCTTGGTATGACTATACTAGGCCGTGGTATTTCACATATTACTATACTACTAGCCCCAAGGCCTACTGTACTCATATTTGAAATACCACGGCCTAGTATAGTCATTCCAAGGCCTAGTGTAATAACTCTAGTTTTACCAAATAGAATCTGGTTTCATGAAAAACAAATTGTTGAAACTTGTCTAAAAAATAAGTTTCTTTCTAGTTTCACCACTTTGTTTTTTGTGAAACAAGATGCTAGTTGTTAAAAATCGAGTTATTACAGTAGGCCTTGGTATGACTATACTAGGCCGTGGTATTTCACATATTACTATACTACTAGCCCCAAGGCCTACTGTACTCATATTTGAAATACCACGGCCTAGTATAGTCATTCCAAGGCCTAGTGTAATAACTCTAGTTTTACCAACTAGAATCTATTTTCAAACTGTTGAAACTTGTCAAGTTTCACCCGTTTGTTTTTTGTGAAACAAGATACTAGTTGGCCAAAATCGAGTAGGCCTTGTTATGACTATACTAGGCCGTGGTATTTCACATATTACTATACTACTAGCCCCAAGGCCTACTATACTCATATTTGAAATACCACGGCCTAGTATAGTCATTCCAAGGCCTAGTGTAATAACTTGTAATGGAGCAGATTACATGAGCAGATTACATTCATCCACTCAATGCTGACTTGTATTCCCCATGGACTTTCATTGGGGTTGGGTTTTGAGGGTTGTGTTTTGAGAAAATCACATACTTTGTTTTAAACTAGTTGCACAATTTTCTCTTGAAAAAAAATGGTTTCCTGATTCATGGCCTGCAGCTTTGCTCATTCCAATATATTTCACGCAGACTAGCAATGCTGCATTTTAACTCGTATGTGTATTTACCTGCCCAGGTGTGTGAACATAACAAAATTCAGTTATACATGGGAAGTTTTTTAATTAATTGGAGTTTAAAAAATATAGTGCACTCAGTAATGGTATCAAATAAGGATTTTTATTACCATAAACAACAACATTACACCATTTCATCTTGCCAGTGCACCCGTCCTACATCAGAAATAAAGTAGGCCGCAAATTTGTCCCTCATTTGGCCAACTTCAACGGATGACCTGAGAGTGTGCTGAGTGAATTCAGGCAATGGGTTAGGAGCATCATCGTCCAGTTCAAAGGTCGGGTGCTCTTTAGCCATCACAAAGTTATGTATAACCACACTGGCTTTCACCACCTCATCGACTGTTTCAAGTTTAAGATTAATGGCCGTGCCCAGAATTCGCCATCTGGAAACAAGAATCCCAAAAGCACACTCGACAGTTCTTCTGGCCCTGGTCAGCCTGTAATTAAAAATTTTTTTGGTGTGGTCCAAGTCCCGGCTGGAGTAGGGTTTCAGTAAGTTTCCGCACATTTGAAAAGCCTCATCGCCAACCATTACAAAGGGCAGTGGCGGAGCTTCGGTGTGAGGAAGAGGCCGTGGCATAGGGAAATTAAATTGGTTGCCATACAACCTCCGGCCCATGTCTGAGTTTTTAAAAGCCTGCGAGTCATTACCACGGCCAAATGCTCCAATGTCCACTGCTACAAACATACATCCGGCATCCGCAATTGCAATGAGTACTATTGAAAAGTTCTTTTTGTAATTATAGTACTCAGATCCCGTTCTTTGGGGTTTGATGATCCGTATGTGTTTCCCATCAACAGCTCCCAAACAGTTGGGAAAATTGCATACTGTCCAGAATTTGTCAGCAATTTCCATCCACTTTTCAGCGGTGGGCAGGGGCATAAATTCTGGGCAAAGAACATTCCAGAGAGCCCGGCAGGTGTCAGCAACAATTCCAGACAAGGTAGAGATTCCAATAGGGTACTGGAAGTGTAGTGAGGATAGGGTTTCTCCAGTCGCCAGGAATCTGTGAACAGACAAAGAAGTAAAATTAATATTTATGTATATTATTTTTAAAAACTATAAAAAAAAATATTAGTACATTCACGAAAACTAATTACCCAAGGTTTTGAATACTAAATTTACAAAAAAAAACATCAGACCACACCCCTTTGTTTTTAAAACATACCGTAATGTCACCAGTAGCCGTTCCTCAGGAGGAATCGCACGACGGAGCTGTGTGTCCTGTCTCCGGATGGATTGTTGGACACGAGCAAGCAAATCCATGAAACTTTCGTGGGACATCCGGATATAATCAGTAAATTTCTCCGGGTTTGCACGTAGCTCGCTGTAGAGGGTGTGGTATGCCCCACGGCTCTCCCGGAGTTCAACAATCGGATGTATCCACATACGCCGCCGTCTTCGCTGCCTCTCTCTCTTCCTTTGTTCATGGCAAGCAACTGCATACGCCTGAGCCATCGCGATGTCCAAATCCAAGTTGAAGTGAAAACTCTTCCAGCGCAGATCCATGGTCACGAGAAGAATCAAGCAAATGTGAAGAATACTGTAGACAGGGTCTATATATATTAACATACCACACCCACAATGAAGTCCCATTGGTCTTGTGTGTTGTTGAATGGTTGTTTTTTCTTTTTTGTGGGGTTTTTCCAAAATCTGTAAAAAAACGCAAACGCACAAAAAACGCATACAAACGCGCAAAAACGCTGCGTTTTTTTCCTGCATGCGCATTAAAATGCTGGAAAAAAACGCAGCGTTTGTATGCATTTGTGTGCGTTTTTTTAATGCGTTTTTTTGCGGGAAAAACGCGCTGCAAAAAAAAGCAAGTGTGAAACTAGCCTTAGAGGTAGAGAAAAAAAGAAAAGATCTTGGCTGGGCAATATGGAGGCTCGGTGCTTAGAACAAATGATCTGCAGCACATGGTGTTTGTATCTTCTCAATGGGTTTATGTAGGTTACCTCCTCTGGTTTCATCCCACAGTCCAAAAACCATACTAATAGGAATATAGATTGTGAGCCCAAGTGGGGACAATATCTGTAAAGCGCTGCAGAATATATTGGTATATTGGGACTAAAGAAGAAAACACAATAAAATAAATAAATAACAAATAACCTGAAATCCATGTCCCACCACGTTTTGGGCAAGCACTTGATAAATGAATTGCCATTGACTTTAAGCTTAAATTCATCATGTTAGAAGATGACTCTTCAGCACACGGTGTCATATGTGTATACCCTATTTCTAGCCATTACATCATATTCATATACTGTAGCCCTGTTTATCAGTTTTACCTTATCTCTTATTGCAAGCTTTTCCTGACCTAGTAAGTGGAGACTAAGGCTGAGTTCACACGTAGCGGTTATTTTGAGCTTTCGCAGCATTTTTAAACGCGTGATTTGCAGCGAAAATGCAAAAAAAAAAGCATCCCATGCAATCCTATGGCATTCCGCACATTCTGTGCTAATGCTGCATATTTTTCCGCAGCGAAATTGCATCGTGGAAAAATATGCAGCATGTTCATTTTTTGTGCGGAATCGCGGGAAAATCCGCACGCATAGGAATGCATTGTTCTGCTTACTTTGCATGTGGCTATGCTCACCATGCGAAAAGTAAGAGGAAAATTTGCGGATGGTACACAGGTTCTGGAGGAGAGGAGATTGTCCTCCAGGCTGTGGGTACTATATCCCTGTTAAAAATAGAATTAAAATAAAAAATCATGTTATTCTAACCTTCCGGCGATCCTCGAAGTCTTCCCAGGCCTCAGCGATGCTCCCGCCGAGTCCCGTTCCCAGCGATGCCTTGCGACAATGGCCTTTGATGACGTCGCTGTCTCGCGATACCGTCGCGGTCATCATTAAAGGTCATTCTCGCAAGGCATCCCTAGGAATGGGACTTGCCGGGAGCATCGCGATGATCGGGAACGCTGCTCGGGACGGCGGAAGGTGAGAATAACACGATTTTTTATTTTTTTTATTATTTTTAACATTAGATCTTTTTACTACTGATGATGCATAGGCAGCCTCAATAGTAAAAAGTTGGTTACACTCGTCAAACACTATGTTTGACGAGTGTGACCAACCTGTCAGTTTTCCAAGCGATGCTATAGATTGCTTGGAAAATGTTAGTATTCTGCAAGCTCATTATGCTTGCAAAACGCTAGCTTTTCACGGGAGATAAGTGGCAATTTAAAATGCAGATTGCTTGCGTATTTCCCGAGGAATGGAATTCCGGAATTCCTGCGGAAACAGAAAAAATCCCAGTAGCATTCTAAATGCGGATGGCGGTATTACTAAGTAGTAATCCACCTTTAAAAAGATATTTTTAACTCCATAAGTATACACAAAAGTAGGAGTATTAACTCATTAAGGTAAAAAAGTTAAAATATTATTAGAATAATGCCAAGTAAAGAGTATAAAAGATAAAATGATATGGAACAAGACAGACACCAAAAATAGGGTCACGTGCGAAATATGTAACAAATAGTAACACAGCTCATGTGTTTACATGATGTAGCATTGGGAGTGAGCTATAAAATGTACACTGGCAAGTATTGCCCAGAAGTATATATGTGCACTGTAATAGTAAAGAGAATTCCCTGTGTAAGGGAGGGACAGGACTGTAGTTGTGACCTAAGATACTGTAACATCGATGTCCAGTCCTTCCCCTACAGAAAACTGTATTCTTCTCTTCAGCATACCTGCATCTCCACATCCAGACTCCCCTGGGCACTTCCCAGGTGACGACGGTCCCTCTGTCAGGCGACCCCCAGTAATGGAGACACAGTCCAGGTAAACTTGAACACTCTCTTTACTTAATACTTCACACGTTACCTCCACAGTTGGCACATCATGATATTCATTTGGTTCCTCATCTTTCCCTACTTGGCTGTCATTTCTGTGCAGTACACGCTCAGACCGGACCGTCCTAGACTGCTCCCCAGTTCCTTCCTGGCCTGACCTCGCCATGATGACAATTCCTTCTGCCTGTTTCACCCAAGACACAAAATCAACAGTCATCAGGCTTGGTTGCCTCTAGTAAAGCATCTGGCCCATCTGTACCGAACTCGTCGAAGCTCCAACTTCCTTCATCTCCTCAGTCCAACCGACCACTGTCCTAAAAGCATCTGCCCAGGCGATAAGTCACCACATATTTCCTTTCCTGCACTGGCCCACTGCTATGACACACAGTGGCCGTGGGTAACGTGGGCTGCAGCACTTTAACGTTACGTGGCTGCCGAGCTGTCCGGGCCTATAGCCCATGTGGACACTTTGGCACCCTGGCCCCGTCTGACCTAACTTCCTAGAAACCTCTCTCTCACTACCCGGCAGCCCCTCCTACAATTAACCCTCTATAAACATCCTATAAACTATACCTACAAGGCCCACTAGTATGCCCCCATCTAGTGGCCCACAACAGAACTACACTTACCCTATGTATAAGAGCTATATACTAAAGTGCCCTCCTCTAATGTCCCCAAAAGGATGCACTTACCCTAACCTGTACATGAATAGCAATATACATCATTTTACATTAAATACAGCATAACACTAAGAAACGCAGTCTCCAAAGCATGGTAACACATATATAAATGTGGCAGTACCAAAAAGGTGAGCGGTAATACATGTTCCTATGTAGCAGTCCCACAAGAATTCATCATAGACATTATCAACATTAGCAATATGTAAACATTAACATATCAAAGACAATTAGAGAAAGGGAAGCAAGGAGGGTGTTACGTGTTACGGAACCACTCAGCACCCAGAATATGTTGTGCAGTTATATGTATGTATAATAGGTTCCATGGGAGATGCATGTCCCTAATGCATCAGCCCACAGGCTGCGCCCAGCCGCCCCCCCACCTTTGTAATTCCCACAGTAAACATCGGCAGGCTCCAGCCACCTGCGGCTATTGTAATGTATGTTTGGCCTGCCGCTTTTCTATTGGCCTGCCCTCTGTATCTGTGTAATATATTCTGTGTCATGTGAGTAAAGTGTTGTCAGACTGGAAATACATGGAGAAGCAGTGATCTTTTATATGCACCCATGTAATCAAGGAATTCCAGCCAGCGTCCTTCATTCAGACTCCAGCCAAAGCAGAGTGGACCTCCGGAAACACGGGGTGGTACTGAAAGAGGTACCTGAGATAGGAAGACCCCGTTACAGAGAGAATTCTATCTCACCCCCTTACACCTGCATGGGATGTTACATAGGTATACAAGGGCAAAGCTTACCAGCTAACACAAGCACGGACCCCAAGCCGGATGGCAGGAACATAGATGTGCATTTTGCTTACTCACAAGCTGCTTTCTCAAGGGAATGCAGTGGGGTAATGTAACAAGGACCTTAAGAAACCATGGAAACCAACCACATGTCCGGTCACATGGTCATAATCGACCAATAGAAAGCGGCACTATTGGCGCATGAGCGGTGCACTCGACGGGTCCCAACAAGCAGAGCACAGGACGTCAACTTTCACTGCGCACGTGTGGGGAGGTGAAGCTAAGAATAAATCTGCCGGTGGGAGATCTGCCCTGGGTGGTGCCCAGGGAGGGCACCAGGTACTGAATCTTTCATCTCATATACTTACTGATACACAATTACAGGTTTCGAGCAGGTGCCTCACATTTTCCCCCCACTAACTCCTTTAATTATTTTTCAGCTCTAAAGGATCTTCACCTGTTCTCCCGTAAGCTCATATTGAGGAAACTACATAATAAAAACCAGTCAAATGAACCATTGAGTAACAGTGAGAGAGAGACACTCCGCAACTTAGAGGACCTCCTTGGCGAACAGTCTCCCCCACACCAGGGTAAGTTCCCCTCATGTATTTTACCTAGTCAATGAGATTTCCCCCCTTGTCCCTGAGTCAGGCTATAGAAATTTTTACCAGACTGTGTCTGAGGATTTCAAAAAACTGTCCTCAAGACACAGGTTTTCTTAATCTGACATTCAAGCAGCGTCAGGCCATTATGGAGCTGCAGTATTTCTCAGATGTCATGTTCAAGCCGGCGGACAAGGGGGGGAACATCGTCATGTGGCCGAGTGCACAATATGAGCGGGAGTCTTTTCGCCAATTGAGGGATCCGAATACGTATAAAAAGTTACTGTATAATCCAGTGTCCTCCTTCTCACTGGGACTTCAACAGATTCTCATTCGAGCTTTGGAAGGAGATGTCATCACTAATGAGGTTTTTGAAGTCTTAATGGTCAGGTCCCCCAAAATCCCTACCTTTTATCTCCTGCCTTAAGCCCACAAGTACAACCTGAAGCCCCTGGGGTGCCCGATCGTGTCTGGGATGGAGGAACTTTGTGATCCCATTTGTAAATTTAGTGACTTTTACCTCAAACCTCTTGTTGAATCTTTACCATCATTTATTCGTGACACGATAGACGTCTTGACATGGGTCGATGGCGTCCTTGTGGACAATAAAGCCCTTTGTGTTACAGCTGACATTGAAACTTTATACACCTGTATCGACCATGTACACGGTCTCAATGTTGTCCTCATTTTCTTGGAGACCTCCGACCTGGACGGCCCCTTTTGTGAACTAATCATCGAGCTGATGCACTTTGTTTTCACCCACAATTTCTTTGTCTTCAAAGACAATTTTTATCTACAGAAGCATGGCAAAGCAGTGAGCGCAGCCTGTGCACCCTCATACGCTAATCCTTCCAGGGTCCCTTGGAGAGATTACTTTTTGGCGATGGGGGCGTGCCAACCACCTCCCATGTGCTGTGCTGGCTACGATATATTGGTGACATCCTATTTTTGTGGAATTGTATGGTGCATCAGCGCAAGGAATTTATGGCATCTCTTAATTTAAATCCATTTCACATCAAATTGACTTACAAATTTGACCCTGGTAAAATTGACTCTCTGGACGTTTCTCTCGAGATTGATGCCAATAGGCACAATCAGACGATCGTCTATAGAAAGCCAACCTTGGTCGATGCCCTCATACATGCTGACTCCACACAATCCTGCCACCATTAGGGCCGTCCCGATTGGACAGTTCCTAAGGATGAGGCGGATTTGCTCCACCGAGGGCCGATTTGAGGCACAAGCCTCAGACCTCAAGACACATTTTAAAATTCATGGGTATAGTCACAGCTGTATAAAGTGAGGCTATGATAGGGTAAGGAAGACCACCCGTTGAATAATATGAGACACATCCTCTCAAAACATTGGGTTATTCTCAGTCCCGAGCCCTCTCTTGGTCCTTCGATTGGTGCTTTCCCATCCATGACTTCCAGAAGGTCAAAAAATCTTAATGACCTTCAGGTCAAAAGTCACTATATTCCTAATATTCCTAATCCATTTGGCACGAGGGGTCCTGTCCCTGGTTTCATCCCTTGCGGCCATTGTCTTGTCGGCGCAAATGTCCTGCGCTGTTTGACCTTCCAGTCTTCGGATGGTTCCAAACAACTCAACATTAGACAGCATATAGCTTGTGGTAGTACCAATGTGATTTATTATGCTATGTATGGGTGCTCTATGATATACGTTGGTCTTACCTCTAGGGAACTACGCGTGCAGGTATGAGAGCACGTGCGGGACATTTGTGTGGCCAAGACAGTGGCCGACCCCCCTGAACTTAAAACCATCTACTGTCATTTTAAAGCATTCTATGACTGGGATGATAAGACACTTATGGTTAGGGGCATTGACATCATTCATATGGGGATCAGAGGGGGTAACTATATGAGACTTCTCGCTCTGAAAGAGACCAAATGGATTGTGACCTTGGACACTATGGCCCCCCAAAGGTCTAAATGAGTCCTTAAGCTTTGCCTCATACATATAAAAAGTGATCACTGATGTTCCCTTTTTTTGTGTTCCATTGCTCCCCCTGTACCTATTCTATATGCCCTCATCCCGAATGGTTCTTTTAACTTTACTCTTGTTTTTATTACCACTTACTATTTTATTTTGTTCCTTGTTTATTGTCTAGAGCCACTAGTCATCTATGGAGTTGACAAGTTCCCCTTTTTTGCCTCATCATTTCATCTATCATCCTTGCCAGTGACTCTTTTTCCTACAGCACTGCTTTAACAACACCATTATAGCCAAAAATCAGATGACGGCTGGATGTGATATCATATAATATATCATATAGATTTTTGTTGTTATTGTATGTTTTTTATTTGTGTGCTCTTAATGATATATGTTTCTTATCTGGCTTTGTACATATTAATGCTTACCGTAAAAAAAACGCATTGAGTGCGCATGCGTTTTGGGGGCAAGTCGCACGCACAAAAAATGCAACAGGATGCATTTTGTGCGCCCGAGCGCACACTGCAAAAAAACGCATGCGCATACAAACGCGTACGTGCGCATATGTATGCGCGCATATGCGCACCCATATTAAAATATAGGGGAAAAACCCATGCCTTTTTTTGCGCTAAAAAGCAGCGCAAAAAAACGCAAGTGTGAAACCAGCCTAAATAACTTAAAATAGCATAGAATAAAAAAACAGAAAATAATAATATTCTTGAACCAGGAGGCAGAGATCAAAGTGAAGGAGTGGTTGGAGGTGGACGTGGCAGTGTGGGTGGAAGAGGCAAGGGAGGAGGAGGTAGGCAACACTTTTTTAATTGATTTTTTAAGGAGTACTCTGAAAACATGCAGTGTAATAATCTGCTAGCCAATCTCACTCTATATACAGGCAATGTAATACTCTGTACTTTTTGATGGTGAAAACAATGAGGAGAAGATCAAAAAGGAGATGTGGACATTTTGCTGCTGGTGGTGTTGCTGCTTCAGGGAGAAAAAAGCTGTGGTTGATCTGCGCCTGCTATGCGCTCAAATGAAACATTTCCTCTGGTGCAAGCAGGTAACAGGATGTTCTGTGCGATTTCATAGGCCCAAGTAACATTGGATGAATGGTAAGGCCCAAACAAGAAGAGGTGGTTTTAGATTGGTTAGCTGAGAGTGCCTTTAGTTCCTTCGCTTTGTATTGCACCCAGTCCCCTGCTTAAAGTGCAAAGTTTGCACCTGCAACCAATGGCCATCTGTCTTCCACCTCACCCCATTGCAAATAAGGTGAGCAATCTGAGCCCCAAGTCATGTAGCAGTCACTTCTGCTTTATAATGACTCTGCTGGCTGTGGTTATGTGGGCCACTCACCTGGCACTTCCCCACAAGTAGAAAAAGATTAAGTGCACTGATGCCCAACCATTTGTTCTGTACAAGGATGAGTGCAAACGGTCAGTGGACCACCGCAGCAAATCTCCAATGGTGATGAAACACAGTTGCCAACCGTTGCAGCTTTCTGCTGTCCGTAGTCCGGTAAGGAGGGCAGGGGTGATAACTGGGTGGAACATCATGCAGAGGATTATTATTATAACTTTATTTTAGAGCACCATTGATTCCATGGTATTGCACAAGAGATGGGATTACATACAAAACACAAATAGAAATTACAATAAACTAATAGTGACAGACAGGTACAGAGGGGAGAAGACCTTACACTTGCGGGCTTAAATTCTATAATAACCTTATAATAATCTTTATTTATTTTTATATAGCGCCAACATATTCCGCAGCGCTTTACAGTTTGCACACATTATCATCATTCTACAGGATAATGAGGAAGGAGACAGTAGGTTTAGGGCTTGCAGTAGCGCTGCTGTTAGTGAGGTGGCAGAGGGGACATTGCAGGCTTTAAGGGTACGTGCACACGCTGCGGATTGGGGTGCGGATTTGGCCGTGCGGATTTTGTAAAATCCGCAGGTAAATCTGCAGGTCAAAAGACCTGCGGATTAGCCTGCAGTTTTGCCCTGCGGTTTTTCATCTCCTCAATGGAGGAGATGGCAAACCGCAGCGGAATCCGCAGAAAGAATTGACATGTCAATTCTTTCTGCGGTTTCAAAACCGCAGAAAAACCGTGCGGAAGAATCCGCACCGTCTGCACTGCGTTTTTTTATTCCCATAGGCAATAATGGTACTGTACACCACAGCAAAAACTGCTGCGGACCCGCAGCGGCCAAAACCGCTGCAGAACCGCAGCAGAATCCGCAGCATGTGCACACACCCTAAGGCTAGTTTCACATATCAGTTTTTTGGCATCAGTCACAAACCATCGGCGCCACGGATCGACACATCTGTCCCAGATTGTGAAAAACTGATGCGACTAGTGGATCCTGCGAAAAAACGGTTATGTCGAATCAGTTTTTTTAGCCGTTTCTTCCGTTTTTTGATGGATCCGTTTTTTTAAAACGCCAAATGGGAGGCTCCCAAACGTTACTGGCTACTGAAAACCTATATATACAGTGTTTCTACACCCCATCTTGAACAAGTTGTAGAGCAAGTGGCCAAAATGGATGGTGTTATTGCGAACATTGTGAAGATCTATGTGGATTTCACTTTTGAGGCAAATCGTTCGTCAGTGATCGTTTGTGAAAAGGAGCGAGAAAGACAGCGCATCATGCGTCTGCGCAGGCGACGTTTTTGGGTCCACCCAATTACTGCACAGAGAATGACATGTGGGGTGTATTCTACATTATTTATGGAGCTGACAGAAAACCCCAAGAAGTTTCTTTGATTATCTTTGGATGAAAGTGGAAAATCTTGACATCTTGGTTGAACGGATTGGAGACCTCATCCGGAGAAAAGACACATATTGCCTATTCTCCATTTCACCGGCGGAGCATTTGATGGTGACTCTAAGGTAAGCCATTTTTCTTGTATTTCCTCCTCTAAAGCAGACTTCTGTAATGTTGTTGTTGGTAGTTTTTAGCAATTATTGCCTTGCCTTTCTCAACAGATTCCTTGCAACTGGCGAATCCCTTTCCTCTCTCAATTTTCAATTTCGACTTGGAATTTCCACCATATGAGGGATTGTTACACACACCTGCCGGGCATTGTGGGACTCTTTACATGCAGAATATATCCCACATCTCACAATGGAGAGTTGGCTGGACATAGCAGAAAAATTTCTAAATGTTTGTCAGTTTCCCAATTGCTTGGGTGTAGTGAACGGTAAGCATAATAAGGATCGGCAAAACCGCAGAATCTGGCTCTGAGTATTTTAATTACCAGAAGTATTTTTCCATCGTGCTTATGGCCATTGCAGACGCACAGTACAGGTTTATAGCGGTCGATATTGGGGCCTATGGCCGCTCCAATGACTCCCAAGTTTTTAAAATGTCTGCAATGGGGCGTCATTTATATGGAAACAGCATTTGAATTTCCACCACAAAGACCGCTCTGTTGTGAGTTCATTTTCCCCTTTGTCACTGAGGTCTGGTGAACTCCCTATTCTGGTAAAGGAAGGTAATGAGCCTGATTATCAGGCATCTGAGACTAATGAGGTTGACTGGCTGAGTGGAGTCACTGACTGGATATAAGGCTGCCGACGCCCTTCTGCTCTGCGGGTGATTTCTCTGTGGACTTCTAGGACACCAGTCTGATTCCTGCTTCCCTAAAGCTAAGTTTTCTGCTTTGCCTGTTTGCATTTATGTTTTGTTTCTGTTTTCCTTGCTTTTCTGGATTCTGCCATTCCCTGCTGGGGTGAGCTGAATCTCCTTTTGCCTGTTGCTCTGTCTTCAGAATATTCCTGAGTACTGACATAGCTTTTTTGAAGCCTAGCGTCTTCAGGGCCTTTTTCAATGTCAGTCTGTTGGCTCTTATTTTCATAGGGTTTTTCACGGATTGCAGACAGCAGCCTTCCTGTCCTTTCCTATCTAGGTAGTTTGGGCCCCGTCTTTGCTCAGTCTATCTTTCTGTCTGTGTTAGTGTTTTCATCTTGCTTCACCGTCATTATATGTTGGGGGCTGCCTATTGCTTTGGGGTCTGCTCTGGGGCAGTTTAGATTTCCCCTTTCTTTCTGTAGGCCTATTTAATTCTCCGAGGGGTCTAGGGCATCGTAGGAACCCCCCACGGCTACTGTTAGTTGTTGTGATAGGATCAGGGGTCTGCAATCCGATAGCTGCCAACTGCTCTGGTTTTCTGGGCTTAGCTAGCATTTCTGTTTTTGCCTCCTATGGTGACTCAATCATAACACCGCTCCCTGGAACCTCTGGGCCACCAATGCCTTTTGTATGTGTTGGAGATTAAGCATTCCAACTGTCGCAACAACTGCTGAAGCCACTCAATTATCGCTTAACACGAGCATGAAGAATGGTGGAGTGTGCTTTTGGCATTCTAACATCCAAATGGCGAGTTCTGTTGACCGCTATTAACCTGAAGATGGACACTGTGGATGAGGTGTTGAAAGCTTGTGTGGTCCTGCACAATTTTCTAATATGCAAGGAACAGGTTGCCATGGATGACAATTTGGTTGAAACCACCTTGCGTGATTATCAAACTATTACTTTTCGGAGTCCTGTGGCAGTTTCAAGAATGAGGGACAAATTTGCTGAGTACTTTATGTCACCTCAAGGAAGAGTAGAATGGCAGGATGAGATGGTTTGATATCTTTGGCTTTTGAAATATGTATGTTGGAGTACCAAACTTATTGCAGCTGTCATAGTTGTGATTATACCATGATTTTTGTCTATTAACCAAAGTTTTGTACCTTGTTACCCAAAGTTTTGTATGCTTTGTAACTTTACCCCAAGTTTTGAACCTTTACCACAAGTTTTGCATGTGTTATACCTTTTTCCCAAAGTTTTTACGTTTTCTACCTTTTAGCCAAAGTATTGTAACTTATCATTAAATAAATGAAATACAACAAATGTTTTTTGAAAAAAAAATATTTTTATTTCTAACAGAATTATAAATTCATAAAGTTTGGGGTGGAGATAGTACCGGAGGGGCTGACAGGGCAGACCACATCGATAGTGGTGGAATGGAGACCAGTTGGGGTGGATCAGAAGTGAAAGGGGTGGAGAAAACAAGAGGTTGGGCAGGGAGTACAGGTTGGGCAGGGAGTGGAGGTACAGATGGTGTGGTTGGGAGCTGGTACGTGGAAGGAAGCTGGTACGGGGAAGAAATCTGGTATGGGGAAGGAATCTGGTATGGGGAAGGAAGCAGGTACAAGGAAGGAGTGGGAGTAGGGACAG
This sequence comes from Dendrobates tinctorius, assembly GCF_039654945.1. NCBI lineage: Eukaryota > Metazoa > Chordata > Amphibia > Anura > Dendrobatidae > Dendrobates > Dendrobates tinctorius. The sequence goes on from NW_027361773.1 coordinate 9,205,385, forward strand.
TGGCTGGAGGGGGGTAGGTGTGGGAGGAACTACCGGGGCAGGTGGAGGGGCTTGGGAGGTAACCAGGCTAATGCAACCTGGCAGGATTGCATGACATGCATCTGGTGGTCAGGAGATAGCTTGTCCATGCGCTCGAGTATTGCCTGAAAAAAGCAAAGATTCGGTGACTTACTTTCATCTAAATGCATCCTATCCAGATGACTGCTCAGTTCAACCATGCTGTTGTGCATAAGGTTGAATCCAGCAGTCATTTCCTCTGCCAAAAGTTTGATCGAGTTCTGAAAGGATGCATTTAGATGCAAGAACTCGGGTGCATAGCTCGTTTCCTGACCTCTCTGGTGCTGCCGGCCACAACGTAAAGGTGTTCAAGAGCTGGTGGCAGTGTCAGAGGGGGGGAGGAAAGGGAAAGCTACCTTGTCATCAGCAGCTTCATGTAGCGAAGTCTGCCAAGAAGATGCTCCAGCGCTGGTGGATGGGGCCAACCGACAAGATGTGAGGGAAGGTGCAGATGGGTCTGGTTTGTCAAAGTCTTCCCCAGTGGCGGACTCCTGTGGGATCACTCCAGAAGGGTTCAACTCAGCATCAGGCTCCCGAGTGCTGCAGACGGTGCTGTGGTATAAAGAAAAAATATATATATTGATATTGCTTTGCCCTGGCTGAAACCAAAAAATAAGGTTAGACATGTAAACATTTTGACTTAATAAATGGGGTGGGGAATATTTACTTTCCGCTCACCATGGTCGACTGGAGGAATGACAGGGCTCTAGCATACTTGTACTTGCTCCTGCGTCCTCCTGATCCACTCAGGGCCTGCATATCCTTATTGAACTCCCTCTTGAAGCCATCCCTGAGTGACCGCCACCGCTTGATAACCCTGTCTCCTGTAAAGAGAAAGCACAAATTGGTTAGTATACAACACATTACATCCTGCAACATAACTTACTGAACTGTGAATACTTATGGGCTTGATTCTGGGCCTGAGCATCAAGGTCCTCCCCGTCTTCCAGAACTTCAACACATACTTCCTCCCAGAGCTGACAGGTCACAACAAGATCAGCATGGCGGCGGTCCCCCATGTTTCACAGCGGCTCCCGCTCTCGTACCATATTGATGAGGAGGTCTATGTCCATACCTGTTTTCTCACCGTCCGAGCCGGGAGCATGCTGTGAAGCCTGTTAAAAAAGAAAAAACAAAAACATTAAACTCAAATCATCCACATGAAGAAAAATAGTCAAACACCAAAAAAAAGGGTACTTACTCTCTGCTCACGCCGACGACTCTGGGAGGTGCTTTGAGGACCTCTACGCCGAGCCACAGAATGTGAAGACTATACAAAAAAAAAGATGTAGGCATATGTATTGTGTGTACTGTGATGTCTGTGTTGATCTGTTTCTGCAATGCATGTAAGAAACTTACACTCTGAGCACCTGCTCCTGGTATTTCTCCACCCCGTCTGTCTCCTTCTGGAAGCCCCTCTGATGCTGCAGCTTCCAGTGAAACCAGAATTAATGCATATAGGGTTATGTGTCCAAAAAATGTTATCATGAAAAATTAAAATAAAAAGTTTAAGTACCTCAGTTCGCTGACGCTGTGAGGGAATGCTCCCAGAAGAAGACAATGTACTGGTTTCTCGAAGTATCTGTAAGCATAAAGACACTTGTTATTTACTATACAAATTATATATTAAGCTTTATGGCCTTTAATACTAACATAACGACTTGAACTGGTGGCCTGTCTTGGTCAATGGTGCCCTGTCTTGCTGGCCTGGCTTCTCAAACTATCTGCAAGTATAAAGACACTTGTTAGCTATTACACTAAGATTATTTCTGTGTTGTCTGCTGACTTGGAAAAAAAAAGATAGCTCCAGAGCTATTACGATTTCAACTCCTCCCCCCAAAAAAAAATCCCCCTATGTCCCCCCAAACAAAAAATGCTAAGTACTTCAGCATGTTTCACCACCCCTCTCTGTAATTAAAGGTTAGATATGCACGATGTGCAAGCAGACTTAAGCCTCCACCTACTGTATTTCCCCCCAAAAAAACAATCATAACACAGCCACGCAAGTAGTATGATGCAAACACCATTGCATAGTAAATATCATGCTTCCAACTTTAAATTCCTAAACCCCACTTGAATATCTATAGACCACAGATGTAAGGTTTTAAAAACCCTGGCAAAATTTTTAAGACTCAATTTCTGCATTCCCCATTTGTATACACTATTTTTTTTTTCAAATAGAACCTTAAACACCTCTGTATTTTATGTAAACCATCCAACACAGGTGCTATCCTGTGTGACATAACCAAAAAATGTTAAAGTTAAATTGGTGAAAAGATACTACGGATTACAGTTTTTGGACACATTTTTAATAATTTCTTTTTTTAAACTTTTTTTAATTTTTGTTAAAGCAGGTAGGAGCTGCACAGCTCTTTATTTGAAATATAAGGACAGTAAATGAAAAATAAAAAATAAGCTTGGCTGGGCTCACACACTCGCCGCACTCACACACACTCGCCGCACTCACACACACACTCGCCACAGCTCTATATTTGAAATACAAGGACAGTCAATGAAAAATAAAAAAAAAATTGTCTGGACTCACACACTCGCCGCCCTCACACACACACTCGCCGCACTCACTCGCTGGATCCGTCGCTGACCGACTTTTCGACATAGACAAAAAAACGTTACTTTGACTGTCCTCTATGGCCGACGGACACAAAATTTCCAACGGATCCAGCGAACGACGGACAAAACGTGAGGTCATCCGTCACAATCAGTCGCTAATACAAGTCTATGAGAAAAATCGGATCCAGTGGCATCAGTCGCTGGATCCTTTTCTTTCAAAAAACTACGGATTGCGACTGATGGAAGAAAACTGATATGTTTAAGCAGCCTAGCTGTTCTGAAACCATGGGTTTTCAAGTTCCTCTTGAAAGTTCTGAATGTAGGGTAAATTTGGATGTGCTGAGCCACAGAATTCTACAGAATGGCGGCTACTCAGGAAAAGCCTTGCAGACGATTGGAAGAGGAGATAACGAGGTCTTGGGAGGACTAGAGATTAAAGCCCCCTTCACACATAGCGAGATCGCTAGTGATATCGCTAAAGCGTCACCGATTTTGTGACGCAACAGCGATATCGGTAGTGATCTCGCTACATGTGACACCTCCGACTCGGCTCCCCACTGGATATCGCTGATCGCGCGAGATCGTCCTGGTCCATTTCTCGTTGTCGGCTTCCTGCTGGCACCCACGAGCGACTCCATGGACGCGGGCGGAAGACGTCACCCTTGCTGCGTGTGACAGGTAAGTGTCGACCGCCGACCGCTGCTGCATCGCTGGTGAGATCTGCCTGTTTGGCAGCTCACTAGCAACCATTTAGCAATGCACCAGCGATCATGACTGGGTCGTATCGTTGTCGGGATCGCTGGTGCATCGCTAAATGTAATGGGAACTTAAGTCGTGCGAGATATGGAGAGATTAGTTCAGAGATATATGGGGAGACAGATTATCTATGGCTCTGTAGGTCAGTGTTAGTAGAGCAGAAGTTATCCAAGCACCCACCTGGATAACCTCTTACCTGCAGGTAATATTACTGAGCTTCACAATATGGTTTGCTATATACGCAGCTATTCAAGTATGCTGTTTTATCAATAATATGGATACTTACTCCCTCAAATGCACTTGCTTACCACATGTATTCATTTGATAACCATCTTGCTACTATTATATGAACTATTTTTCTGCTACTTTTATGCTGCTATATATGGAATTTTTTCATATACTTGTTTGATGTGCAACTTTGTAATATTACTATTTCATTGTATAATATGTTGTTACTTAAGTTGGTTTCCAGGATCACCCACCTTTTTAGGTTTTTTTGGTGTCTCATATATCTTTGACAATAACTATATAGGTGTATTTAGGTCAGTGTTAGTAGCTATAAGTGGATACGTTGTGTAATTAGGAGACAATAAAGGGATTTGCGTAGAGGAGAAGCAGAGGAGTAGCGAGGACAGAAGTGGATCAGTAAGGCAACAGAGTTAAGGATGGACTAGAGAGGTGCAATGGGAGATAATGAAGTCCTAGACCCAGTCCAGGCCATCTGAGTGACATGGACAGTTCAGAGAATGAAGTTGTGGTCATACTGCCCAATCTGCACATAAAAAGAGGGATCAGGGTGCAAAGGTACTGAGGGCGACTGCTAGCCAGTACATCAGCTGCTACTGGCTACTGCACGACAAGCTGAGCACATCAATGCAAGATCAAATGAGTTCCCTGACAAAACATGGGTGGTTTGCATGCTGTGCCATGAGAGACTGAAGCGAGGCATAAATGTTCTTAACCTGAGCATGACCTGCATGTTGCAATATCTGAATTCAAAGCAAGAGCTGCAGTGGAGTACGCACCTGAAAAAACAGGAAAGATCTTAGCCTCCTCCCTCATCTGCTGCCATCTCGGCTTCTTCCTCCCCCTCCTGAGCAACAGGGCCACCTGTTTCCCCTCAATGAAAGGATGTGACAGCACCGCCCAGCAGTGTTACTGATGATCTACTGTATTTCTTCTGACAGAACAGGGGTTAATTAGCCATGTTGGAAATCGCTGTGCTCACAGCTGAGCTTGGTTAGACACTCCTTTTCCCTTTATAATCTGGGCTCTGATACAAATCCTTGTTAGAGCGAGGATTTGCTGCATGGCTAATGGAAGGAGAGAAATTCATATGAGGAGAGTTGGAGGAGTTGTTAGTGTCTGTTGCTTAGTATGCATGCTTGGTAATTCCTTATCCTTCTCTATTTTGGTTTATTCCCCTACCTTCACAATCCGGTGCATTCCTCTGTTACATGTGAGTGAACATTTTGTATGCCTGGAATTTTTTATTAACCCTTGTTTGTGTTGCCTTGTTTGTCGTGTTGGTGTACTATGGTGCAGAGTAGCGCCCTCTCTTCCCTGGGTGGGCTAACAGAACAGACGGAGGACTAACTCAGAAGATAAGGCAAGGGCAGAGATAAGGCCCCAGCATCTTCACTTTCGGAAGTATCCCTGTGATTAGGGCGAGCTAGGGCACCCCCTGATGTTTGGGACAGGGAAGGAGCCCCTGGTTCCGGGTCACCTGACAGCTCTGTCATGACACAGAGGCTTCTTGGTAAAGTAGAACCAGAGACTTTTTTGCATAGTACTCCAATAAGGTTTTTTTTTTGTAAAGTAGAACAGAGACTTTTTGGCACAGTAAATGAAAAAACAATCCAGCTCACCGCTTAAAGACATCCCAGGAGTCGGAGCACGGAACCGCCGTGTCTTGGCGTGAAAATTCCAGTAGATAGATAGTCCAGCTCAACGACAAAGTGAGATAAAATTCTTTATTCACTCAGATTCCAATAGAGGATAAAATATCAGCAAGTATGAAGCAGAAGGTTGCATTATCTATGCGTTTCAGGTGACGCAGCACCCTTAGTCATGACTAATGCTGGACTTTAACTGCTGTATGTGAAACTAATTAAGTAAAGTTTTGCAAAAAATGAACAGAGACTCTGACAATATTTGTGTGTGCGTGAGAAGAAAAGGAGCCTTGCACTCGGAGGAGAACACTGGCCCACAGGTGGGTGAAGCACCACACACAAACAGCACATTACAAAATGGACATTCTGATTTTACAGTAGCGGAGCGTCAGGGTGTGGAAGAGTTAAAGCTCCTCACCACGACTGACACCCTGGCCCCCATTACAATGTCACTATGGAAAGCTAATTTACATGTTGCAATTTAATCTATGATCTATTTGTGTACTTAAATCATTCTCAACTAGATGTATGGTATATGCTATGCATAAACTTGTAAATAAATGTTTTCTAAAACCACAGGATATATACTACTCTTTCTTTGAAGAAAATTAAAAATACATCTAATAAATCTACAATCTACAAGCTATTATAAGCTCCGCATGATTTCTGATTCCCCTTTTCTGTAGAGTTACAGAACATATCTATGATATTGAGAACTATGCTTTCCTTTGGAGAAAATGTCAGTGGATAAAACTGTCTGTTCTTAAACTACAAGTCTGCAGTCATTTTATATAACTATGATTTTATATGACTGCAGACTTGTGAATCCTCACATGGAGCGTATTGAATGCTGTGAGAATTCTTCTGTGCCTGCACCGAGAGCGTCGGTCATGTGAACACAAGTATGCAATATGCATACTCCCAGCGACATTCAGATGAGACTGTTTCTGGCCTCGATTAATACACTTGCATTGAGCCAGGCCACATCCATCAATGGCAGCACTGGAGAATCCTCACAGCGTGCAGTTCATGTGATGTGATGTGATGTGATTCACAAGTCTGCAGTTATATTACAGCTTCTGTGACACTTTATTTTAATACCTGCCAATAATGTTGTCAACACTATCTATTACAATATATTTGGTAAATGCACACATCTGTCTGGGATGATTTAGCCAATCCTGCTTTGAGCAGGGGGTTGGACCAGATGGCCCAGGAGGTCCCTTCCAACTCTACAATTCTATGATTCTATGATTCTATGATATATATGCATATATACAGTGGGGCAAACAAGTATTTAGTCAGTCAGCAATAGTGCAAGTTCCACCACTTAAAAAGATGAGAGGCGTCTGTAATTTACATCATAGGTAGACCTCAACTATGGGAGACAAACTGAGAAAAAAAAATCCAGAAAATCACATTGTCTGGTTTTTTTTCATTTTATTTGCATATTATGGTGGAAAATAAGTATTTGGTCAGAAACAAGCAATCAAGATTTCTGGCTCTCACAGACCTGTAACTTCTTCTTTAAGAGTCTCCTCTTTCCTCCACTCATTACCTGTAGTAATGGCACCTGTTTAAACTTGTTATCAGTATAAAAAGACACCTGTGCACACCCTCAAACAGTCTGACTCCAAACTCCACTATGGTGAAGACCAAAGAGCTGTCAAAGGACACCAGAAACAAAATTGTAGCCCTGCACCAGGCTGGGAAGACTGAATCTGCAATATCCAACCAGCTTGGAGTGAAGAAATCAACTGTGGGAGCAATAATTAGAAAATGGAAGACATACAAGACCACTGATAATCTCCCTCGATCTGGTGCTCCACGCAAAATCCCACCCCGTGGGGTCAGAATGATCACAAAAACGGTGAGCAAAAATCCCAGAACCACGCGGGGGGACCTAGTGAATGAACTGCAGAGAGCTGGGACCAATGTAACAAGGCCTACCATAAGTAACACACTACGCCACCATGGACTCAGATCCTGCAGTGCCAGACGTGTCCCACTGCTTAAGCCTGTACATGTCCGGGCCCGTCTGAAGTTTGCTAGAAAGCATTTGGATGATCCAGAGGAGTTTTGGGAGAATGTCCTATGGTCTGATGAAACCAAACTGGAACTGTTTGGTAGAAACACAACTTGTCTTGTTTGGAGGAAAAAGAATACTGAGTTGCATCCATCAAACACCATACCTACTGTAAAGCATGGTGGTGGAAACATCATGCTTTGGGGCTGTTTCTCTGCAAAGGGGCCAGGACGACTGATCCGGGTACATGAAAGAATGAATGGGGCCATGTATCGTGAGATTTTTAGTGCAAACCTCCTTCCATCAGCAAGGGCATTGATGATGAAACGTGGCTGGGTCTTTCAACATGACAATGATCCAAAGCACACCGTCAGGGCAACGAAGGAGTGGCTTCATAAGAAGCATTTCAAGGTCCTGGAGTGGCCTAGCCAGTCTCCAGATCTCAACCCTATAGAAAACCTTTGGAGGGAGTTGAAAGTCCGTGTTGCCAAGCGAAAAGCCAAAAACATCACTGCTCTAGAGGAGATCTGCATGGAGGAATGGGCCAACATACCAACAACAGTGTGTGGCAACCTTGTGAAGACTTACAGAAAACGTTTGACCTCTGTCATTGCCAACAAAGGATATATCACAAAGTATTGAGATGAAATTTTGTTTCTGACCAAATACTTATTTTCCACCATAATATGCAAATAAAATGAAAAAAAAACAGACAATGTGATTTTCTGGATTTTTTTTTCTCAGTTTGTCTCCCATAGTTGAGGTCTACCTATGATGTAAATTACAGACGCCTCTCATCTTTTTAAGTGGTGGAACTTGCACTATTGCTGACTGACTAAATACTTTTTTGCCCCACTGTATATATATATGCCCATTTATAGCATTCTAACACATGTTCCAAAAGGAGAGAAGGAAGTCAGTTATACTGATAGTGAACAGAAGATCATACCCTAAAAGTCAAATAATGGAAATTAGTGCCAGCGACACCACCCAATCAAAGACGGAAGATGAAAAACCCACCAAAATAATTACAGCAGTTTGACAGAATATGTCTTGTCTATGAAAGTGCATTTTTGCTAATATTATGCATAGAACTTCTCCAAGGAGGATAAATAAGAAATGCAAAAAGAATTCTCAAACCATAGAGAACTATAATCTGCCCATCCTCCAATTCCTTGGTCCATTAACTTACTTGTGCAGAGCACTGATATCTACCAAGGGGCAGAAGTCACAGAACTGTTTAGTATGCTAGCTGGGTAGATTAGCATTCTAATTTGCCTGATTAGCATGAAATCCCCCGAGCAATAAATCTACTTTGGAGAGGTGTTTTTACAATATGTAGCCAATATTTGTAACGTTTCTTGAAGGTTCATTAATTTAATCACTTGTATCAATATGATAAAATGGATACTCATTGGATTGTGTGTGACTTAGAAAGTTCTGAGATTGAGATGAAAAGTGTGACTTGAGATTTTACTTCTAGCTGAACTTTTTAATCATGTAATATAAAAAAAAGTAGAAGACATGTTAGCAGCATCCAGTACTTTACCTGCAAGATAGTTCAATCTCAAAATCAATATCCTAGTGTGTCACAAAATAAATGTTGTGCCAAATTTTATGGGATCATTAACTTCTCTATATACACTTAATAACTCACATTTAGGATTATATTGATTACAGATTCCTTAGTCACAACTTGAAACTGCCAACTTTATGGCTATTATAAACTACGCTAACAGTATTCCAGTTTATTTAATAAACACTACAAATATAAATTGCAAAACAGAGGATAGGAAAAGCGTAGGATCTACAGCTCTTACAGGAGCTTGTGAAAATTCTAATATCTCATATTTAAACACATGCCTACAGCTGTGGTGAAATAAATACAATATGGCACTTTTTTACTTTTTCACAGAATTAAGAGGTAGTGGTGCAACTATACGGAGATGTTAATGATGAACCTGGTTCCTCAAGCTGGTGGGCGAATGTAAAGAGCAACTCTATCCCTAAGGCAGGGGTCACACTTGGGTTGAATACGGATGAGTGCTATGCGATATAACATCGCATAGCACTCGGACCACTGTAAATCTATGGGGCAGCTCCCATCACCGTTTTTTTCTCGGCCATATTCTATTTGTGAGAGAAATCGTAGCATACTGTGATGGACACCGAGACTCGGCCAAGTCTTGGCTCGCTCACACCCATATAAGTCTATGGGTGCGATTGACACAGCGCACATTACTCGGATATCATCCGAGTGCTGTGCGATATACGCTGACCCCGTCAATGGAGGAAATGGAGAAATTAGTTTCTCTGCCTGTGCGAGAGGCTCGGAGCACAGTAGCATGACACTCGGCTTCTGCTCGCAGCAGAGCAGGAGCCGAGGGTCATTAGCATATCGCATCCAATGCTCTCGCATCGGATGCCATACGCTAGTGTGACCCCGGCCAAAAACAGAGAGTAGTCCTTGCTATGCAGAGACCAGCTCTTAGTGGTGCACTGCTAATAGTGGCAGATCAAGAGGGTGCTATAGGGTCTGTGTGTCGGGGGTGCCCAGTGCCATCCCTCCTCCTGACCTGGTGTCTCTTTCAATGCTATTTGCATTCTGGATGTACTTATAGAACAGGGAGCCATTATCTTCTTGTTCCATACTTATTCCTGTGTGTCTGAGATGTGATGAAATGCAGTTGGCGCAATGATGTTACAACATAGCGCCCGCTATGCAAAGCATCAGAACACATGTTGTAGAGACCAGAGTAGAGAACAGAGTAGAGATCAATTTTTTTTTCAATTTAAATGTTTTATTTTGTCAGTATGTGACTGTCATTCTGTATGGATGGTATACTGTGGGGTCATCATAAAGTTTGGGGACATTATAAATTTTGGGAAGCTTTGGAAGCCAACAACTATATGTGGGGGACTGTGGTGACAACAAACTGTGTGTGTGGGCTGTGGGGCAATCATACTATGTGGACAATTATACTGTGTGGAGGGCTGTGGGGCCCATTATACCATGCCAAGGCCATTTTATTAAGTGGAGTCCATAATAACATGTGGGCTAATATATTGCATGGAGGGCTGTGGGGGACATTCTACTGGGTGTGAAAAAATATACTGTGTGTAATACTGTAGAAGCCATTATATTTTGTGGAAGGCTGTAGGGGACCATTATACTGTGTGGGGGGGCCATAATACTATGTTGTGATACTGTGGGCGCTATCGTACTGTGTGTGGAAAATTATACTGTGGAGAGGGCTGTTTGGAAACATCACACTGTGTGGAGGGCAGTGCGTGGGACAGTATATTATGTTGTGGGACTGTGAGGGAAAATATACTGTGTTGTGGCACTGTAGGGACCATGATATTATGCGTTGTCGAACTGTGTGGGCCATTATATAGTGTTGTGGTACAGTGGGGACAATCATATTGTGTTGTGGAACTCTGGGGGCCAGCATAGAGTGGAGTAATTCACTGTGGGGATATCATACTGTGTTTGGAGGGCAGTTTTGTTCACATCATACTTTATGGGGGCAATGAAAGGGGTATGGTAGTTTGATAAAAAGACCAAGGTGCTTCAGCAGGAGAAAAATTACTATGTAATTGCTGCTAGTAATTTCCCTCTCTTTGTCTTTAAAAGTTGAGAGATACGCCCTTCTGTAATTATGTGCCGTAACTCTGTCTACTGTGCCAATTTTTTTGGGTGGAGGACATAATGTACCTAATTAGGACTTTTGCTTTTGGGCCCAATGATTTCTATGTACATCCATGCCAGCACTATAAACATTTCAATAAATGGTGGTTAAGGATTGCATGATTATAGCTGGGTTGCATAATGTTTTTTGGTCCAAGGGACACATTGCCATACTGGACCAATCCCATGGGCCATAAAAAATGTAAAGGGATACTTACCTGAATACATCACCAGTAGAGAGGGGCGGACACCAGGATGTTCGAGTCCAGCGGGTTCGGCCGAACAGTTAAATAAAGTTCGGGTTCAGGTACCAGAACAGTATCTGGACCCAAACCCGAAACCGGACCCAATTCACTTGACTGGTGGGCCTGAACATCCTGTATTTGCCACTCTGTCATGTGCGGTGATGATACACATGACAGCGTGACAAATACCTGGTGTTCGGCAAGCCGAACCCAAACAGTACCACGGACTTCCTGGTGAAGTCCCTGTTCTGTGTCCGTGCCTGAACAGTAGGTGTTCGGTATGGATGTCGAACTTTACTGTTTGTGTTCGTTCATCTCTAATCACCAGAACCACCATCAGCTCATTAATACATCACCAGAACCAAGTTTTCAGTATTTGATGATGATTTTGAAAGATTCTGCTCAGTTTCTGCTCCAAGAAATAAGTGTGGAAATACACTGAGATTTTGGAGCAGACACTCGCCAAATCCTCCTCATAATCTCAAAACTATAAGATTTGAGGATGTTTAACTTTCAATATAGCCATGAAGCATGTTATGGATTTCTACATGTACAAGATCAGAACTACCATCAGCACATGAATGCAGCATCAGAACTACTGTCAGTACATTAACACAATGTCAGAATCACTGTCAATACTTGAATCCAGCACAATAATCATGATCTGTACTTGAACACAGTGCCAGAACAACCATCAGTACATATATGCAGCGCCAGAGCTACCGTCAGTACATGAATACATCGCCAGACCCATTGTCAGTACATGAATGCAGTGGGAGAAACATTGTCAGTACATGAATGCAGTTTCAGAACTACCATCAGTACATTAATGCAGTGCCAAAACCACAGTCAGTACATGAATGTATCACCAGAATCACCATCAGTACATTAATACATTACCAAGCTTAGTACAGTGAACAATTGCAATGTCAGTTCAGCCCCATGCACAACTGTATTGCATGAATCTACAACTCCCAGTATGTTCAATCAATGGTAAGAAGTTGTTGCTTACCAGCCAACATCAGACAAACAGGAACTACAACAATGATGATATGTAGTCAGTCTCTCAAATAAACATGTACACCCTGGTACCTTATAGACAACATTTTCTCTGAATTTAGTAATTCCCATTCCTTTTGTCTTCCATTTAGTACAGACGCCATGATGAGATTTCATGCCCAGAGCTCATCTTTCCAGATTTCCGTCTTCAGGAGCACACCCTGGCACGATGCCCTTAAAAATAAAAGTATCCTTATAATGGAGGAAAAGGAGAAAATGTTCCGGTCCTCGATTGTGCAAAATAGCTTATTCAGTGGAAGAGTGAAAAAAAAATTGCCATGCACAGGGTACAGTTAAAATGTAGAGTTACAGGTGCAATAGCACTTCTAGTGCTATAGAATTTCTGGTGCAATAGCACCCTTAATCATGATAATGATTAGGAGAATATGTTCTCATTTTTCTTTCTAACTATGTCTTGGCATCAATGATTTTCTTGCTCTGATTGCTGCAATAATTTAGGTGGGTGATCTGGAATTTCTTTTTATCATTATAATGCCCCATGAATAAAAGTATCTCCCATGCTATGTCCCTGAATAAATAATTGCTGTGCTTTCTGCACAAAATATACTTCCACTGCTCTTTTCTTCATAATATGACCTACCTGTTCCGACAAGCCTACAATCTGCAGTAACCACCCATCGAACAGGCCACTGCACGACCACCTCTACCCTTGCCTACTGTATCCTCACCCATCCCTTATAGATTGTAAGCCCTCACAGGCAGGATGCTCTCTCCTCCTGTACCAGTCGTGACTTGTACTGTTTAAGATTACTGTACTTGTTTTAATTATGTATACCCCTCCTCACATGTAAAGTGCCATGGAATAAATGGCACTATAATAATAAATAATAATAATAATATCCCCCTCTCATACACACTGCCCCTCTCGGAAATTTTCCACACAATGTCCCTCTCCAAATTGTTCCACCACACACTGCCCTCTAAATAAAGTCCTCCACTGCATCTATCTATTCAGTGCCCCCTTCACAATTGTCACCCCATTGCTCCATAATGTGCCCTCACAGTAATACCAACCTCCTCCCAATACAAAAAACCCCAGAACATTTAATCTTTGGCTCCTCCATGGACAATTTACTGTTGTCTGCTGTATCCGCTATCTCTGCAGTGCTGAGTTCCAAGCATCAGTGCGATGAGGTCAGCAAAGTGATGACCTCATCACTCCGCTGCACATCAGGGTAGGTGCTGACTGGTGCTCCTCTGCCCAAGTCCCAGCACTCAATTGTTCAGAATTGTTCAAATGTATTTGCATCTGAAAGATATGAATATATTTGAATATAGGAAGAAAGGATCCGGTGTCTCTCCCAAAAAATCCTTTGGCAGCCTCATGCGGGCTGTACATTGGAGAGGCCTGTCTTACAGGCATATTTCTTTTCTTGTATTCCTGGTGTTTTGTGCTTTTTAATGTCATTAAATTAAAGCAAAATAAAGAATTGCAGCATAACATAAAAAAGAGCAAAAATATAATCACAATTTTTACATATGCAGAATGCAGATCAAAGTTTTCATAAAACACAGTGGTACTTATTTTTCAAGAGAGATGACTTGTATCTATGTTTCAACTGCCCCAAGTCCATATTTTCTATTTATCACAAACATGAGGACTTTAGGAATGGGGACAATAAAACATAGCTTAGGATATCGCCATATTACAGCAAGTTAAACTAGACCATAATCTTTAGTATGGTGACTCCCCTTTAAATCTGTCCTATGTAGTGATGGACAAACCCCTGGATGTTCAGGTCCAGCGGGTTTGGCTGAACAGTTAAAAAAAAGTTTGGATACCAGAACACAAACTCAAACCCGGACCCCATTCACTTGAATGGGGGGCCGAATATCTAGTTTTTGCCACGCTGTCATGCACAACACTGCCTTAGATCAGCGGAAAGATCATTACCGCTGGACAGAGAGCTGTGGTTCCCATGCTGTCAAGTGACAGTGTGAGCCTGCAGCTGTAATCGGAGGTAAAAAGTTTATCTCTGGTCACTGGCTTCTGCTGATTGGGCTACTACTCCCATCAGCCTACACCTGCTGCTGCTAATAACAGTGAGAGCAGGTAGCAGCTGATGGGAGTATTTATCAGTCGGCGCCTGCTATGTAAATAAATAATTTTTTTTAAAAACGGAGTGGGTTCCCCTGTGTGTTTGATAACCAGCTATGCAAAACTGACAGTTGCTGGCTGCAACCCCCAGCTTTCAGCTTTAGCAAGATTGGTTATCAAGAATAGAGGGGTCCCCATGCTGGTTTTTTTATATTACTTAAATAAATAATTTTAACCCCTTTACCCCAAAGGGTGGTTTGCGTGTTAATGACCAAGTCAATTTTTACAATTTTGACCACTGTCCCTTTATGAGGTAACAACTCTGAAACGCTTCCATGGATCCTGGTGATTCTGACAATGTTTTCTCGTGACATATTGTACTTCATGACAGTGGTAAAATTTATTTGATATGACTTGCATTTATTTGTGAAAAAAATGGAAATTTGGCAAAAATTATGAAAATTTCGCAATTTTCCAACTTTTCATGCCCTTAAATCACAGAGATATGTCGCACAAAATACTTAATAAGTAACATTTCCCGCATGTCTTCTTTACATCAGCACAATTTTGGTACCAAATTTTTTTTTGGTTATGAAGTTAGAAGGGTTAAAAGTTGACCAGCGATTTCTAATTTTTACAACAAAATTTAGAAAAACCATTTTTTTAGGGACCAAAAAAAATTTGAAGTCACTTTGAGGGGTCTATATGATAGAAAATGGCAAAAAGTGACACCATACTAAAAAATGCACCCCTCAAAGTGATCAAAACGACCCTTCAGGTGCTTCACAGGAATTTTTGGAATGTTTAAAAAAAAATGAAAATTTAACTTGTTTTCACAAAAAATTTACTTCAGATCCAATTTGTTTTATTTTACCAAGAGTAACAGGAGAAATTGTACCCCAAAAGTTGTTGTGCAATTTCTCCTGAATACGCCGATACCCCATATGTGGGGGTAAACCACTGTTTGGATGCTTGGCAGAGCTCGGAAAGGAAGGAGCATTGTTTGACTTTTCAATGCAAAATTAGCTGGAATTAAGATCAGATGCCATGTCGCATTTGGAGAGCCCCTGATGCGCCTAAACAGTGGAAACCCCCCAACTCTAACTCCAACCCTAACCCCAACCCAAACTATAACCCTAAACATAAACCTTACCCTAAGACACCCCTAAACCTAATACCAACCCTAACCATAATCCCAACCCTAACCCTAATCCCAACCCTAACTCTAATCCTAATTTTAGCCCCAACCCTGACCCTAATTTTAGCCCCAACCCTAACCCTAACTATAGCCCGAACCCTAACTTTAGCCCCAACCCTAAGGCTGATTTCACACTTGCGTTTTTTGCGCTGTATTTTAGCGCTAAAAAACGCATGCATTTTTTTCCCTATATTTTGCATGGGATGCGCTTATGTGCGCATACACATGCGCTTGTATGCGTTTTTACGCACATGCGTTTTTTTGTGGTGTGTGCTCGGGCGCACAAAATGCATCCTGTTTAGTGTTGAGCATTCCGATACCGCAAGTATCGGGTATCGGCCGATACTTGCTGTATCGGAATTCCGATACCGACTTCCGATATTTTTTCAATATCGGAATTCGGCATCGGAATCGGAAGTTCAGTTGATTGACGGCCTGACGTCATCATGATGCGCGGTGTGTGCGCATCATGATGCGCCGTCATTTCGGGCCTTCCGGGGGTCTCTGCCGGCCTGCCGGGGGGCTGTGCCGGCCTGCCGGGGGGCTGTGTGGACTGCCCGGGGTCTGTACCGGCCTGCCGGGGGGCTGTGCCGGCCTGCCGGTGGTCTGTGCACCCTGTGGGGGTCTGTACCGGCCTGCCGGGGGGCTGTGCCGGCCTGCCGGGGGGCTGTGCTGATGTCCGGGGGTCTGTGCAAGCATCGTCCGATGGGACTACAAGTCCCATCGGGCGATGCCTGCTACCATGACAGTGATTGACACATTAGCCAATGATGGGACAGTAGTAGTCCCATCATCCGGCTAATGTGTTAAATGTTAAAAAAAAAAAAAAAAAAAATACTACATACATACTACATGCATGCTACATACATACTACATGCTACATACATACTACATATATACTACATACATACTACATACATGCTACATACATACTACATGCATGCTACATACATACTACATATATACTACATACATACTACATACATACTGCATGCTACATACATACTACATACATACTACATACATACTACATGCATGCTACATACATACTGCATGCTACATACATACCACATACATACTACATATATACTACATGCATGCTACATACATACTACATGCTACATACATACCACATATATACTACATACATACTACATATATACTGCATGCTACATACATACTACATATATACTACATGCATGCTACATACATACTACATGCTACATACATACTACATATATACTACATGCATGCTACATACATACTACATATATACTACATGCATGCTACATACATACTACATGCTACATGCATGCTACATACATACTACATACATACTACATGCTACATACATACCACATATATACTACATACATACAATACATTCATACAATACATACATAGACATACAGTACATATAACATAGAGTAACATACTTACCAATACTTGTCACATTGTTCCCCGAAGCCATTGTCGTCTACGGAATAAATATTAACATAACAAACCACAAAAATACTCACCCACGATCCGAAGCAGTCCACGAGTGTGTCCCACGACGATCTTGGGTAGAGAACTGCAGCATCAGATGATGCTGCCGTTCTCTACGGGCTGCAGGAATCCAATGACGGAAGGTAGGTATCCTTCCGCACTGTATTCCTCCGCCACTTAAAAAAAAAGTCCCTAGTCTCACTTTATGCCATTGCTGTGTGGGAAATTCCCACACAGCAATGGCATAAAGTGAGACTAGGGACTTTTTTTTTTTAAGTGGCGGAGGAATACAGTGCGGAAGGATACCTACCTTAAATCATTGGATTCCTGCAGCCCGTAGAGAACGGCAGCATCATCTGATGCTGCAGTTCTCTACCCAAGATCGTCGTGGGACACACTCGTGGACTGCTTCGGATCGTGGGTGAGTATTTTTGTGGTTTGTTATGTTAATATTTATTCCGTAGACGACAATGGCTTCGGGGAACAATGTGACAAGTATTGGTAAGTATGTTACTCTATGTTATATGTACTGTATGTCTATGTATGTATTGTATGAATGTATTGTATGTATGTAGTATATATGTGGTATGTATGTAGCATGTAGTATGTATGTAGTATGTATGTAGCATGCATGTAGCATGTAGTATGTATGTAGCATGCATGTAGTATATATGTAGTATGTATGTAGCATGCATGTAGTATATATGTAGTATGTATGTAGCATGTAGTATGTATGTAGCATGTAGTATGTATGTAGTATGTATGTGGTATGTATGTGGTATGTAGTATGTATGTAGCATGCATGTAGTATATATGTAGTATGTATGTAGCATGCAGTATATATGTAGTATGTATGTAGTATATATGTGGTATGTATGTAGCATGTAGTATGTATGTAGCATGCATGTAGTATATATGTAGTATGTATGTGGTATGTATGTGGTATGTATGTAGCATGCAGTATGCATGTAGCATGCATGTAGTATATATGTAGTATGTATGTAGCATGCATGTAGTATATATGTAGTATGTATGTAGCATGCAGTATATATGTAGTATGTATGTAGTATATATGTGGTATGTATGTAGCATGCATGTAGTATATATGTAGTATGTATGTAGCATGCAGTATATATGTAGTATGTATGTAGTATATATGTGGTATGTATGTAGCATGTAGTATGTATGTAGCATGCATGTAGTATATATGTAGTATGTATGTGGTATGTATGTAGCATGTAGTATGTATGTAGCATGCATGTAGTATATATGTAGTATGTATGTAGTATGTATGTGGTATGTATGTAGCATGCAGTATGTATGTAGCATGCATGTAGTATATATGTAGTATGTATGTAGCATGTATGTAGTATGTAGTATGAATGTAGCATGTATGTAGTATGCATGTTGTATGTATGTAGCATGTAATTTTTTTTTTTTTTTTTTTTTTTTTACATTTAACACATTAGCCGGATGATGGGACTACTACTGTCCCATCATTGGCTAATGTGTCAATCACTGTCATGGTAGCAGGCATCGCCCGATGGGACTTGTAGTCCCATCGGACGATGCCTGCACAGACCCCCGGAGCCTGCACAGCCCCCCGGCAGGCCGGCACAGCCCCCCGGAGCCGGCACAGCCCCCCGGCAGGCCGGCACAGCCCCCCGGCAGGCCGGCACAGCCCCCCGGAGCCTGCACAGACCACCGGCAGGCCGGCACAGCCCCCCGGCAGGCCGGCACAGCCCCCCGGAGCCTGCACAGACCACCGGCAGGCCGGCACAGACCACCGGAGCCTGCACAGACCCCCTGGCAGGCCGGCACAGCCCCCCGAAAGGCCCGTACAGACCCCAGAGAGGCTGTACAAGGGCAGGAAAGGGTTTTTCTTATTCCGATACCGGAAGTCCCATAGACTTGAATGGGACTTCCGGTATCGGAATCGGCGATACCGATACTTTTTTTAAAGATCGGCCGATACCATCCGATACGATACTTTGAAGTATCGGACGGTATCGCTCAACTCTAATCCTGTTGCATTTTTTGGGCGTCCGACTTGCCTCAAAAAAACGCATGCGCGCGCAATGCGTTTTTTTTACAGCAAGACACCCATTATAAGTCTATGGGTGCGCATATGTGTGCATTGGCATGCTCATGTATGAGTTTTTTTGCGCATGCGTTTTTTTGTTGACCATTAGTTAGACAATGGAATTTAGGGGTTTGGGTTAGAGTTAAGGTTAGTTAAGGAGGTTTAGGCTTTGGGTTAGGGTTAGTATGGTTTGGTTAAGGGTTAGGGTTTAGGGCTAGTTAGGGTTTAGGGTTAGGGTTTGGGTAGGGTTTGGTTAAGGGTTAGGGTTAGAGTTAGTATGGTTTGGTTAAGGGTTAGGGTTAGGGTCAGGGTTAGGGTTAGGATTAGGGTATGGTTTGGTTAAGGGTTAGGGTTAGGGTCAGGGTTAGGGTTAGGGTATGGTTTGGTTAAGGGTTAGGGTCAGGGTTAGGGTCAGGGTTAGGGTTAGTAAAGTCATGGTTTGGGTTAGTGTGAGGGGCCAACTAATGTTGGAAAAAACGCAAACGCAGTAAAAATGCACTAAAAATGCATACAAACGCATAAAAACGCTGCGTTTTTTTCATGCATGCTCATAAAAATCCTTGAAAAAAACGCAGCACTTGTATGCGTTTGTATGCGTTTTTTCTGTGTTTTTTTGCAGGAAAAATGCGCTGCAAAACAAAGCAAGTGTGAAAGTAGCCTAACCCTATCCCGAACCCTAACCCTAATTAAAAAATGGAAATAAATCCTTTTTTTCATTTTATTATTTTTCCCTAACTATGGGGGTGATAAAGAAGGGTTTGATTTACTATTTATAGTGGGTTTTTATAGCGAGTTTTTATGTTTGACAGCTGTCCCACACTAAAAGACTCTTTTTATTGCAAAAAAATCGTTTTTTGCATCATCACATTTTGAGAGCTATAATTTGTCCACATTTTGGCTCACAGAGTCATGTGAGGTCTCATTTTTTGCAGGATGAGTTGACGATTTTATTGGTACCATTTTCGGACAAATGACTCTTTTTGATCGCTTTCCATTCCGATTTTTGTGTAGGCAGAGTGAACAAAAACCAGCAATTCATGAATTTCTTTTGGGTAGGGTGTTTACAGCGTTCCACATGTGGTAAAATTGATAATGCAATTTTACTTTTTGCGTCAATACGATTGCAGCGATACCTCATTTATTTTTTTTATGTTTTGGCGCCTTTATACAATGAAAACTATTTTATTTAAAAAACAATTATTTTTGCATTGCTTTATTCTGAGAACTGTAACTTTTTATTTTTCTGGTGATGGAGCTGTATTGTGGCTCATTTTTTGCGGGATAAGATGATGTTTTCAGCAGTACCATGTTAATTTATATCTGTCTTTTTGATCGTGTGTTATTCCACTTTTTGTTCGGCAGTATGATGATAAACAATTGT
Source organism: Dendrobates tinctorius (assembly GCF_039654945.1). NCBI lineage: Eukaryota > Metazoa > Chordata > Amphibia > Anura > Dendrobatidae > Dendrobates > Dendrobates tinctorius. The sequence continues at coordinate 9,225,891 of NW_027361773.1, forward strand.
TTTTTGCCTCGTTTTTTATTTTTTATTTTTTACGGTGTTCATTGAAGGGGTTAACTCGTGGGACAGTTTTATAGGTCGGGTCTTTACGGACGTGGCGATACTAAGTATGTGTACTTTTGTGGGGTTTTTTATTTATATAAAGAAATGTATTTATTGGAACAATGTTTATTTTTTTATTTTTTTAGGAATTTTTAAAAAAATATTTTTACACAGTACAGTATTTTTTTTAACTTTTCACATTGTCCCAGGGTGGGACATCACTGTATCAAGTCAGATCGCTGATCTGACACTTTCCACAGCACTGTGTCAGATCAGCGTTCTGACAAGCAGTCTATGAGGCTTCTCGGGTCCTGCTCTGAGAAGGCACTGAGAAGCCACCTCCCTGCAGGACCCAGAATGACCCCGCAGCCATCTTGCATCCGGGGGTCTGCAGGCAGAGAGAACTTCAGAACAACATGAACACATCGCGTTGTTCTGAGGGTCTGAGAGAAGCACGCAGAGAGCCCCCTCCCTTTGCGGTGCTTCTCTATGCCACCAGAATGCTGCGATCATGTTTGATCGCAGTGTTCTGGGGGTTAAAGTGCTAGGAGCAGTCCGTCACCACTCCTGGCACTTAATGCCGGGTGTCAGCTATGAGAATCAGCTGACACCCGGCAGCAATCAGCTGCGCTCCCCCCGTGAGCGCAGTCGATTGCCTATGAAGTACTACTCCATCCATGGGAATTAAGTTCCAGGTCACATGGACAGAATAGTATGTCCAATGGCAAAGAGAGGTTAAAAAACGATGTGGGATTTCCCCATTTTTGACAACCAGCCAAGCAAAAGCAGACAGCTGGGGGCTGGTATTCTCAGGCTGGTAAGGGGCCATGGATATTTCCACCCAGCCCAAAAATAGCAGCCCGCAGCAGCCCAGAAAAGGTGCAACTATTAGACGTGCCAATTCTGACGCTTTTCCGTGCTCTTCCCACTTGTCCTGTGGCGGTGGCAAGTGGGGTTCATATTTGAGGGGTTGAAGTCACTTTTGTATTGTCTGGTGCCATCAAGCCCACAGGTTAGTAATGCAGAAGTGTCTATTAGACACCTATCCATTACTTATCCTATAGTTATATTGCAAATAAACATACAGCAATAATAAAGTCCTTTATTTGTAACAAAAAATACACGTTTACATTTTTATTTAAAAATAACAAGTACAGTTATACTCACCTAAAACTCATTCCATTGAAGCCATCGTCTACGGCAAAAAAAAATTAAAAACCCATATCCCTCACCTGTCTGCTGTTCTGTACCATGCCGTAATCCATGTCTGGGATAAACAGTTTTCAACCTGGATGGTTCTAAGAGGTGATCATCCAGGCTGAAAACCACTGGGGAATGAGCTACTGCAAGCTCAACCTCAGTGACTAGCGGTGACGTCATCAAGAATACCGCAGGTCACTGAGACTGCATTCCCAGCTGGGCCAATGAACTACAGTGACTCACTGAGCTCAGCACTGCACCATGAAAAGTTTTTCACTGTCCTTGCAGTGATCTCACCGAAGCCACCCCAGTTCTGGGGCCCGGCTGGGAACTTTACTGTTTGGGGTCTGTGCCCGAACAGTAGGTGTTCAGTATGACCCCGAAGTTTACTGTTCGGACTCATCCATCTCTAGTCCTAAGTAATACTCACCAAGACAGAAGAAACTAAGGTTGTGTACTGCTAATAGATACTGCCATGATGTTTCCTTCTTTGGATCCAGCAACAAGCAATTCTGTAATTTTTGTTACCGGCACTAACGCTGCCCAGCAAGCTTTACTGATGCTTCTGTGGGTCATCACTTTTAATTGGCCTTTCGGTCCTCCCCTAATTATGCTTTTGGATCCAATTTTAATTTTGCCCTTGTCTCTGTTCTATTGACCTGACTTTTTAAATTTAATCCCTTAGCTTTCCTAGTTCTTAAATTATAGGATTGTCTTTGACATTAGTGATAACTGGTGACTAGAGATGAAAGAATCCGAACAGTAAAGCTCAGGGTTCATACTGGACGCCTAGTGCCCTGTGCTGAGCTCTGAACATGGACTTCTCCCAGAAGTCAGTTTTAGTGGAGAGAGAGAAATTCTGTGGGGGTACTCTGCTTCCTTTGTCAGACCCATAGCCCCTACTGCGACCAATTTATAGCCCTTTTACCGCACCGAAGTTTGGGTCTCGATTGGCTTCTAAGGGGTTCTACTGGTGACTATACATTAAATTTTTAATGTTCCCTTTGTCATCTGTACAATCTAAATACTAATACTTCAGTGGTACAGAAATCAGCAGATATATGTTTCCTAATTTAATATTTTCTTGCTTAGCATCTAGTCTATAAATAAGTTGAATAAATGGTATTTTCCTGTATAATAGTGACAGAATAGCTTCTCTAGCCTGGAATGGTTCATTGGCTTATTTATAACCACAGACTGCTTATAAGAAAAGTAAGAAGTATTATACAAGTGAGTCCTTAATCTAGAAGGCTGTTTTATGTGGAATAAAAAAAATCCAATTATGGAGCAAAAAATGGGCGCTTCTTGTACAGGAAAAGGAGTATTCCCCCATTTAAAAATCATATTTCATTATCTACATTTTACTTTCTATACTAATGTGCACTATATTTACCATTTTACATGACTGCTGAATAGAAAACGATGTGCCTCAGCAATGTTTATTGTTCAGGCTGCATACTGTAGGGCTGACAAACGCTTCTCTATGCCCTCCTGACCCAATGCTAGGGCTGTTATTATTCTCTAAATGGATTAGGAAAGAACATAACCACCACAGAATAGAAAGAATATGTTTTATACATGAAAACTGGTTAAATGTGATGTATATTTATTTAAATAAACTCACTGCTCATATCGAGAGACTCAGTCCTACAGGGCTCTCATATTTTCAGATTCTACAAATACTCATGGAAACAGAGATTTTACAACAAACGCAGACAGGATTCATACAGAATTAGATCAATACTACTGAAAATAACTGAACTGTTTGGAAAACATTTTGCTTGCATTAGATAAATATTATGTAACATTTTATATATATATATATATATATATATATATATATACTGTGCATATACCGCATATTTATTTATACATATAGAAGGTGGTCCAAAAGTAGATGGACAGTATGTGTAATAGGTTATGAAGGGGGAGATTTATCAAACAGGGTGTAAAGTGAAACTGACTCAGTTGCCCTTAGCAACCAATCAGATTCCATTTTTCATTCTTCACAGACTCTTTGGAAAATGAAAGGTGGAATCTGATTGGTTGCTAAGGGCAACTGAGTCAGTTTCACAGATCCAGTTTTCACAGATAAATCTCCCCCAAATCTGTTTTCTTTTCAGATAATTCAGATAACACATAATGGCAAATAATTTAAATACAGATCAAAGAAAATGGATTTTAAAAGAGTATTGGAAATCTCAAAATGCTGAAACAGTTAGAGCAAATTGGGTTGAAACATTTGGTACTCAAGCCCCAAAGAAACAAACCATTTACTGCATTCGTGACAAATTCGATGCCACTGGCTCAATCCTTAATGCTCCAAAAACTGGTCGACCCAAAACAGCCTGTGCAGAAAATAATTAACAGCTTGTTGCTGAAACATTTGTTCAGAGTCCAAAAAAGTCCACCAGAAGAGTCTCTTTAGAATTGGGAATTTCACGAGCTTCCATCATGCGAATCCTGAAATCTATTGGGTGGAAGCTTATCGTCCACGTTCAAGGTTTATTGGAGGATGATCCAGACAGGCGGCTGCAATTTAATGAGATTATGCTTAACGAAATTGAAGAAAATCCAGTAATTTTAGATAACATTATGTGGAGTGATAAAACTTCTTTCAAATTATCTTGCCATATTAACAGACATAATTGTATTTACTGGTATAATGAGGACATGCATTTAACATTAGAGCAACAACTAAATGAGCCTGGTGTCAATGTTTGGGGTGGTAATTCAAGTTTTGGTGTTTTTGGACCATTTTTTTTTATAGAACAGTCACAGGAGATAAGTATCTTGAAATTCTAATGAATCAAGTTGTTCCCCAGTTACATCAACAGTCTAATTCAAATGACCTTTATTTCCAACAAAATGGGGCCCCTCCACATTATTCAAGAGTAGTCCACAAGTATCTTGATGAAACATTTCCTAATAAATGGATTGGCCAAAGAGGCCCACTTGATTGGCCGGCACGTTCACCAGACTTGACCCCAATGGATTTTTTCTTTTGGGGAGTACTCAAGGACAAAGCTTAAAGTCGAAAATTTAGTATCAAGTATGGCACAGGTTTAAACTCCAGTTTGCATAGTGTGCATTGAAATCGTTGCCTGGAAGAGACTTTTCTGATACAATATAATTACTTTGTATTTTGATGTATCACGAGGGCACTGTGCGTGGCTACCTGGCAGCAGAGGCTAGCAAATTTTAGCCTGCGGGGTGTGCATAAAGCAATGGCCTCAGAATAGTTGTTTACCTCTGGTTGCTTCCTAAAGGTAAAAGAGGTTTAAAGGGGTTTTCCCACATGCAAAGTTAATTTTAATCAACATTCTATTCAATAGATCTTTGAATAATAATAATTTCCACAATAGGATGTAAATAAAATGTTCTTGTCTTGAGATAATCTTATAAATGTGCCCCTGCTGCGTACTTTGTAATGGCTGTGTCTCACCGTGCAGGTACAAAGTTTGATCATACCACATCTCTTGGGCAGGGGGGAAGAAAAAGAGTATACAGACATTACAGGGGGGATCATAAATTATTCTTTTTTTTAAGGGTAAAACATTGCTCAAAAACAAGCAGTGAAATGTTTTAATCATGTAAGCAAACTGGGAACTAAAAAACAACTTTTATTGGACTGTTTTACAAATCCACATACAATACAACACAGAACAATGTGCAAAATGTGCAAAAAATTAGTGTAGCATACATGCACACCAGTAGCCAAGTAGCGTATTCTCTGTGTCATTCATTGTAAAGACCAAGGTACCTGTCTGCTGAATTACTGGGCCCTTGACAATGAGGCCCAGTCACAGCTGAAGGCACCTTCCCCTTGGGTCAGTTACTGAATCACTAACTGGCCAAAGGGTCCAGAAAAAAGGGGCATCAGAATAGAAGGCTAAATAGACCAATATCTACATTTGGTAGAAAAATATTTAGATTTGAGAGTCCTCAGTAGTTGATACCTTTTAATGGCTAATTGAAAAGATGGTAACAAATTGCAATTTTTTGACACTCTTCCGCAGGCATAAAATAACACAAAATCTGAAGAGTCACATATTTGTACACAACAGGGCACAGAAATAATGCAATAGATAAGACAAGTGACGTGAAGCAGAACTATCAGTGTGGGAGAGGGAAAAAAAAGTTGTGGCTGTAAATATTTGAACAGTTCATAGATATGGAGTGTGAAAGTTTTATTGTCCTCTGATTGGGGTCTGGTCCTGTGTTGTGATGCCCCCACATGGTCTGAGAAGCAAATCCATTAGTTGATGTAGAAAGATATAAATCCATGAGACACATTCATTCCTGCACTGAATGTATCAAAGGTTGTCATATGTTTATACTGTCAGATAGTTCTATTTCTCTGAGATTTGAAGTCACCTTGTAAAACAAGTAATTTCATGTCCATGGTGCTGTGATCAGGGAGACAAAAATGTTTGGCCACAGGAAAATCTGTTCTTTTTTCTTTTATTGTGTGTGTGCAGTATTTACCGTAACTGAAAGTGTACTGGAAAGGAATAAACCCTTTAATACACAAAGATGCAGTACCAAAATCAGATTTACTGAGAATAGACATGATTGCAGAACCAAGAACCAATTCTACTGCATAGCTACAGAAACAGAACCATAGACATGGTAGCCAAGCATCTTACTATACAGATACGGGAACAGAACTAATTTTACTATATAGACACTGTAACTGAACAATGATTACTGCAAAGATATGGGCAAAGTGTTGGAAAAATGTATGGCTTATAAATTCATGTTGTCCTTGTAGCATGCATCAATCAGCATGTGTTATGTACTGGGGCCTTTGCACGACACTTTCATAACTTTTGGTTACTTCTTTTTTCACAGTATCTGGCCATTTTAGTCCATGGCTCTGCAGAGCATGACCTTTCAATTCCTTGTTATTATACCCACTCACTGGACCTATTCACAATGTACACTTGAACTCCACAACAGTGAAAAAAGTTATAGATAAACGAGTGGGTTATACTGTATATAACATTGGATTTAGGTGCTCAGAGTATAGGACATCCAATATACAGGATGATACCTTGCTTGGACATGATATACGGTACTGAGGTTCATCAAGACATTTTGTAAACTAGTATTGATGAAGGGAGCACTAGAATAAGATGCAGCATATTCATTAGTACAGCAGGTGTGCACTTCTATAATGAGTTTGACACATTTCTAAACTTCTGTGCACCATTGGCAGAAATGTACACTGCTTTGTAGCGTAAATCACAATGAATTTGTCAGGTTTGGCATGTCAAAGTGGGTGGAGCAGGGTGGGCCTGATGTAAAGTCGCCAAAACTCACAAAATGTTTGCAGAACTTTACTGCAGAATTCTAATGAAAACTGAATCATGAATTGTATCCTATGTCTACAGACATCGGATGTCTTATACAGGATAGTACATATATATATGTTGTGGCATGGCGACTGGTCATGTGATTGATGGCGGTATGTATCGCAGAGGTGGGTGGCCCTGTGATGGAAGCCTGGGCGTGTTTTGCTCAGCAGATCTACTGCTGAGGGTTTTTGCTATACATTGGGAGACTTCATGGTGACTTGGAGACATGGGTGGGTCCAGTCATCTACATACCCACCCAAGGGGTGTGTGTCTGAATACCCAAGATGAAGCTTGTATGTGGTTGTATATGTTTAAGGACCTGTGGTGATGTCATGATCACCTGACCAGTGCATGTGATGTTACCTCACCTGTGGGTTTGGGTAAGGCTACCTAATGAAGCCTGTGTGCTTGAGCACATGTTGCAGTGATGGCTAGGCTGAGCCAGAGGAAGGAGGCCTGTGAGATACCTCCGGAGTGGATGGTCTGAAACCGTGAGTGATACTGACCGAGGTCAGTGAGAAATGTTGTGGAATACCCCTGAGGATAAGAGGTATCCAGGAACCAGTGTGGCTGACACCAACAGGTAACGGACAGGGATCCGTGTTGTGCTGACCGAGGTCAGAAAGAGACTGTGTTTATTGGATACCTCTGAGGACAAGAGGCATCCGAGGACCTGTGTGGCCGACGCTAACAGATAACGGAGAGGAATCCGTGTTATGCTGACCGGGGTCAGTGAAAGACTGTGTTTAAGCTATAGAGCCTGCGTGATGGATATGGAACAGCCTGTGTGCTCACAGGTCTGAGGGGTCAAAGTCCTGTTTATGGACATTGTTATTTTGTTTTGCTGGATCTAAAGGCTGACTTACTTTGTGTTTGTCCTGCTGGGGATATGGTGCAATAAACCCAGGTGAACTTTTAAGGAAAAATTGAGTCCTCCTGTATGTTATTTCTGTGCTTATAAGAAGCTCTCCCCGAACCAAAGAGAGGTCACGATAATTAACCCCAGGCATGCAGGTCAAAGCCTGCACTGGGCTCAAGACAATAACCCCTGACGTGCAGGTCAAAACCTGCATCATGACAGTACCCGCCTCTCAATGGGGGGCCTATGGACCCACAGGCTTCCCCGGGTATTTGGCATGGAAAGCCCGAACCAGGCGATCTGCATGTACAGAGTGAGCAGGGATCCATGAGTGATCCTCCAGTCCATATCCCTTCCAGTGGACCAGGTACGGCAAGGAGCGGCGCACCCGCCGAAAGTCCACAATATGTCCCACCTCATACTCCAAGTGACCCTTCACCAACACTGGAGGAGCAACAGGCTCGGCGTCCTCCTTGACAGACCCCACAGGTTTCAACAGAGATTTATGGAACACATTGGATATTTTTAAGGAGGCAGGGAGATGCAGCCTATATGCCACTGGGTTAACTATCTCCACAATCTCATACGGACCAATGAACTTTGGTCCCAATTTAGCTGATGGTACTGTACCTTCAAGTTGATGTTGCATGTGGAAAGCCAAACCTTCTCTCCCACCTGAAACATGTGTCCCGGGGCTCTCTTTTTGTCAGCAAAATATTTATACTTCCCCTGGACCCAAGAGATATTACGCTGAACTTCAACCCAGAGGTTTTTTAACCATTGAACGGATCCCTCCACCCCTGGACAACCGGAATCCAACAGTGAAAACTCCCCAAAATGAGGATTAAACCCATAATTGATCAGGAATGGGGACATGTGGGTGGATTGGCTCACCCGGTTGTTAAAAGCAAATTCCGCCAACGGTAACGCATAACACCAATCTTCCTGTCTGGTGGAGGTCAGACACCTGAGAATCTGTTCATACCACCCACTAACTCAAACACAAACAGAGAGCACAGAATGACAAGCAATAGGGTTACCTTGACGCGGTGAAGCAGCTTGATATACATTTTTTTGCAAAAAAAATATCGACTAAATACCCTTTATTTGTTATCATCTTTTCATCAGCACTTGCTGACTACTGTTATATGTTTTACTGCAGGATATTTCTGCACAATTGTCATTCTGTGCTCTCTGTTTGTACCTGAGAATCTGTTCCAGGGCTTGATTGGTGCGTTCCGTCTGACCATTACTCTCCGGGTGATATACCGAAGAGAAGGAGAGTGAGATGCCCAATTTCTTACAGAATGCCCTCCACAAACTGCACACCTCTGTCAGACACAACATTCAGGGGTACCCCATGCAATTGGACCATATGCAGCACAAACAACCTTGACAATGTTTCTGCTGAGGGTAATGCTGCCAAGGGAAAGAAATGAGCCTGTTTCGAAAACCTGTCCACCACTACCCAGATCACGGTATTGCCCCTTGAAGATGGAAGACCGGTAATAAAGTCCAAGGAGAGATGAGTCCATGGCCTATCAGGAACCGGTAAAGGTATGAGTTCCCCAGCCGGCCGGTTATGCAAGCTTTTGGAACGGGCACAAACTCCACAAGCAGAAATGAATTTCTTGACATTGGACCCAAGTGAAGGCCACCAAAAAACCCTTGCTACTGCCTCTCTAGTGACCATGATACCGGGATGAGCACTCAGCCTAGACACATGAAACTTCTGCAGAAGTCTAGGCCGCAATAAATCTGGAACAAACAATTTATCCCCTGGCCTGGCCACCGGAGCTAGGAACTGGGCCCTCAAAATTTCTTGTAACAACTCTGACGAGACCCCCGCCACTACCACCCTTGGGTAAAGAATGGAGGACGGCGGCTCGGGGGGAGACACTGGGTCAAAACTTATGAACTGGGCATCCACTTTAACATTTTTGGGCCCCGGTCGAAAAGTAATAAAGAATTGAAATCGTGAAAAAAAAGTGACCAATAGGCTTATCTAGGAGTAAGCCTCTTAGCAGATTCAAGGTATACCAAATTTTTGTGATCCATGATAACAGTGATAGGGTGAGCCGCCCCTTCCAAAAAGTGCCTCCATTCTTCAAATGCCAGCTTGACCGCAAGAAGTTCTCTATTGTCTACATCATAGTTTCTCTCGGCAGATGAGAACTTCTTGGAGAAGAATGCACAGGGTTTGAGATTAGTAAGGGTGGCCGGACCCTGGGACAACACTGCCCCCACCCCCACTTCAGAAGCATCCACCTCCACAATAAATGGTTTGGACGGGCCTGGCTGAACCAACACCAGGGCGGACATGAAACATTTCTTAAGAGCTGAGAAGGACTCCTTAGCGAGTTCTGACCAATTTCTTACACCAGCCCCCTTCCGGGTAAGATCCATGAGTGGTTTAACCACTTGTGAGAAACCTTTAATGAATCTCCGCAAATCCTAAGAAGCGCTGGAGCCCCTTGAGATCACGAGGCTGAACCCAGTCTGCGATCACCAGCACCTTCTTAGGATCCATATGAAACCCCTCACAAGAAACAATCAACCCCAAAAAAGACAGTTCCTGTACGAAAAACAAACATTTTTCCAATTTAGCAAACAAGTGGTACTCCCTGAGTCTCTAGAGAACTGTCTGTAGATGTTGCAAGTGAGATTGACTCTCCGGGGAATACGCTAAAATGTCATCCAAATATATGACAACAAAATGGCCTTTCAGGTCAGAAAACACAACATTGATAAAGTTCTGAAAAATAGCAGGGGCATTAGATAACCCAAACTGCATAACCAGGTTTTCAAAGAGTCCCTCTGATGTGAGGAATGCCGTTTTCCACTCGTCCCCTTCCCGAACCCTTATCAGGTTGTAGGCCCCCCGGAGATCTAATTTGGAGAACCTTTGAGCCCCATATTACTAGTTACATAGGTCTGGGATGAGGGGAAGTGGGTAAGTGTTCCTAACCGCTATCTTGTTAAGTTCCTGAAAGTCAAGGCACGGGCGCAAACCACCATCTTTCTTCTTCACAAAGAAGATTCCTTCTGCCACGGGTGACACAGAAGGCCTGATATGCCCTTTGTGGAGACTCTCAGCTATGTACTCCTTCATGGCTTGGCGCTCAGGCCCGGACAAATTGAACAACCGAGCCTTAGGTAACTTGGCTCCGGGTACTAAATCAATTGCACAATCGTAGGGTCTATGTGGTGGCAGCGCCTCAACCTCGCTTTTGGAAAATACGTCTTCGAAATCCTTCAGGTACTCCAGAATACCTTCCAGACCGACAGATGATACAGATACAGCTTTAACCCTCCGTCAGGCGCAATAGATCTGACAGGCACACAGTAATTAGTTTCACTTCTCTCTCCTTGCCCACTTATCAGAAAACCCCACCCCTCCTAGTTATCTCCTGACTCTACAGGCTCTGTGAAACCTGATATCACAGTGACTCAGCAGACCTTCTAGTGAGCAGATATCAACACTTTGGCTTCTCAGGCACATTGCGCCTGATTTCAACACAAATTGAAAGGTTAGTATTTTCTTTTTTTATTCATCACGATTGTGTATTTAGCTTGTTTTATGAAGGATTAATGCTAAGTTAGTGTACATAAGTACTGTTTTCTTAGACAAAAGGAGGGTGGCTTCTAAGGCACATTGCGCCCTAACACATACTCTTTCTCTCTTGCTTCAGATTTTCTGCTGCAATGGCCAGAAAACAGTATGATTCATCTAAACCCCTTCATTTAGAAGAAATGAAGATTTTTTTGTTAGAAGATGATGAGGAAGAACCAGCAGTAACTGAGGATTTAGAGGAATCTAGTGACATTTCATCTGAAGATGAGGTAGCAGAATGTAACACTGATTCTGGAACAGAGCAGGATGGTGATGACACTGATACAGAGGAAACAGACACAGATCTAGCTTATTATTTGGGCAAAGATAAAAATACAAAGGACGTCCCAAGGACGTTCCAGAACAAACACCGACTCTACCACCTTCTAAAAGACGCAGTTGTACTACCTGCGCATTTGTATCTGGTTTCAGAAGGCTTTCTAAATATGACTGCAAAATGTGTAAAGAATCAATCTGCCTTTCCCATGCAACTTTCGTCTGCCAGCCTTGCTTTTCTAAGTGTACCGGTGCTGCTTCTGCTGCAATTGAAACCACTGAAGATGAGTAGAAAATAATTAAGTAACATCTAAGTGCAATATCCTTTAAGTTTTTTTCCATAATTTTATATTTAAGCAATAGTTAAGTAAAGATAACTGGAGCCTATTTGGCGGTACTACCGAAAAGCGGTACTTTTAGTTTTAATAAGTTTATGGTTAATAAATGTTTTTTTTTGCATCTGATTTGGTGTAATCTCTTTTAATACATTCCTATGAAGGTCACTGACTACTTCTATAGTCCTGAAATTGAAATATGTAGCTACTATAGGTGGTTTTCTGACCTGTGCTTGTCAGGCACATTGCGCATGAACTGAGGAGAATCTATATTGCGCCTGACGGAGGGTTAACAGAGTTAACAAAAGGTCCCAGATAGCAACATTTATCTTTGCATCCCCATTGAGTGATCTCCCCGTTACCCAATCAATGGTAGGATTATGGCGTTGAAGACAAGTTAATTTTTACACATGAGTGGGACCCACTTTCAGAGAAAAAGGTTCAGACCTGAAACAGATACCGTCCCAGGTAAGAGGGGACTAGTCAATTGCCACAAGTTTAACAGGATCCTGAAGCCTAACTGTCCCTATCATATTAAGAGTCACAATCTGGGTATCAATCTGGTTAACAGCAGAGCCACAGTCAACAAAGGCGGTAGTCTGAACAGGACCATCACCAAGTTTCAGTTCGACCTGAAGCACAATTTTTGCAAGTGAGGAAAAAGGTACCTGAAGGTCTGGGTAGCCACCTCAACTATTACTCATACCTAGTCGTTTCCCACCACCTTGGAGGATGACGGACAGAAGGGGCAGTCTTTCCAATGTCCAGATTCCCCACTATAGAAGCACAACTGTTTCTCCTAGCGGCGTCTTCTTTCCTTCTCCTCACAGGTGACAGTGCTCACCTCCCTAGCCACAGGAGGAGTTCGGGTCTCACTGGAAAATAATGATGTTTCGAGTTGCATAACCTCTCTTGCCCGCAGTCTGCAATCCATGTGAACCGCTTGGCTCACGGCATCCTCCAGGGAGTCAGGTGGAGTATGAAGTGCCAGGGCATCCTTCAGACGTTCACACAGGCCTCTACAGAACAACCCCCATAGGGTGGCATCACTCCAAGAAATCTCAGCTGCCCAACGTCTAAATTGAGAAAACAGAACCACTCGGCTGAGTGCTTCCCCTGACAGACATTCATCACCTTGTCCTCAGCCAAATGCACTCTATCCGGCTCATCGTAAATATGCCCTAAGGCCTCAAAAAACGCATCCACAGTCATTCTCTCCGGGGCAGAAGAGGAAAGAGAAAATGCCCAGGCTTGTGGGGACCCCCTAAGTAACCACCCCACCCTCTGTTTCTCATCCCCAGAAGAACGGGGTCTCAAGGAAAAACATAGCTTACAGCCCCCCTTAAACGCTCTAAATTAATTTTTGTTACCAGCAAATGTATCCGGAACTTAACCGGAGATTCGGGTGGGACTAAAATGACATCTCTAGTCCCCACCTGCTGAAACCCTGCGGAAAGCGCCCCCTGAACCGAATCCGCAACCTGCTGTTGGGACTGGGCCAGAGATTGGTGTTCCAAACTTAGCTTCTGCAGCGACTTAGTCAAGCATTTCACCTGCTCAGATAAGGCATGCATTGGGTCCATGCTGCAGAAGGGGAGAAAAAAAAGTTCACGGTCAGTTATAATGTTAGGAACACCGCACTGCACTTGCTCACTGAGCCAGTACGCATGTCCTGAATAAGACAAACTGTGCCCTAAGATACCTGTGGAGCAGGGCAGCAGCAGTGAAGATGCATGATAGAACAACAGGACCTGAAGCACCTGAATGCTGGGATCATGGCCTAAATTTCAGAGTGCAAGGAGCTGCAGGAAAACTCCTAGAAGGGTAACTATGGGACAAAGTTACCAAGGGACAAAGACAGAGACGTAAACAGATCAGGCCGGGGTCAAGGCACGAGATAGCACGACAGTACCAAAGGGCTAGACAGAACGGATAGTCAGGACGTAGCCAAGAAGTCGGAAACCAGAGAAATAGATATACAGTACAGAATCAACAGGCAAACTCAAAACGGGGGACAGAACCGGGTCAGAACCATATACGCAAGCTAGAAGACAATCACAAGGCACAGGCACACAGGGGTCACCACACTCAGCCAAAGGCAAAAGTATAACTGACGGGGATTGGAGTTTCCCAGGGCTATAAGAAGCTCTCCCCGAACCAAAGAGAGGCCACAATAATTAACCCCAGGCGTGCAGGTCAAAGTCTGCACTGGGCTCAAGACATTAACCCCTGACAATATCGCTGCCACGCAAGTACACCCCAACCCGCTAGTGATCGCTACGTCACAATATATGTATATTGTAGTGCAGCAGTAGCACACTTATGCAGTGAGGAGGCAGTGACCCAGCAAAGTTCAAAGCAAAAGTCTCTTTAATGTCTTTACTTCACACAATATTAATGTCCAGCTCATACAAATGCATAACATTAATGTTCAGTTCACATGAACATAGCACATGATATGCTCCGGATCGTAGCCAGGCACATATCCTCTTGATTACAGTCACTAAACACGCTAGTCCTCCTCTGACCAATTGCCATGGGTGACTGCACGGCTGTGTTAATGTCTCTTTACTCACAGCATTTCACAGTATACGATATCCGTCAGATTACAGTCATTAAACATGCTAGTCCTCCTTTGACCTGTTGCTGTGGGCAACTGCACCGCCTTGTTAATGTCTCTTTACTCACAGTATTTCACAGTACACAATATCCTTCAGTTTACAGTCACTAAACATGCTAGTCCTCCTCTGACCAGTTGCCGTGGGTGACTGCACCACCGTGTTACTGTGCTATTCCCAGCTTTTCACAGGACAGGACACGACATCCTTCAGTTTACAGTCACTAAACATGCTAATACTCCTTTGACCAGTTGCCGTGGGTGACTGCACCGCCATGTCAATGTTCTACTCACAGCATTACACAGTCCATAATATACTCCAGTTTGCAATCCACGGACTTTGAAATAGGTATGCATGGATCAGGTTATATCGGGATTAGGGATGTTTACAGAGCGCACCATGTTTGGATCAGGATTCTCCTTTTTCTGCACTTTTTTGCAGCTATTTACGTGGAGTATAGCACTTTCATATATTGTAAAGTATATTCATGGTACGCACAATGCATTTTTATCAGGATGTCCTTTTGCAATTTTTTGCAATTGTTCACATGGAATAAGAATGTGATTAGGATTCTTTTTGCAATCATTTATATGGGGTGTATTACTCTTTTATATATTATATTGTACACCTGGTAAATTCTTTCTGGTGACGCACTATGTTTTGGGTATCAAATTGAAAATTATTCAATATGATTTTTCTTTTTTTCTCATAAGGCATTCCACACCTAAGTGACATGTATGATGAATTTGACTCTGATGTCCATGGATTATTATTTCCACAGGTATTATTCTGGGTCCATATTGATTATTTCAATGGATATGTTACTCGATGTATTGAGTCTTTACTTTGTGTTAATTACAATTTATTTTTTTATATATGATTAGTACCTGACTTTATATCTCTTATGTAATGAGTGCATGTATTATTTACTCTACAGATAAGTTCTTGAAAAAGGCGCTATAGCCGAAACGTCAAATTTTTTTCTGTGGAATTTTTTCCTGTGGAATATTGGTCTTTATGATATTTTGGAATCAATAAACTTTGGTCTATATTCATATTCATCTGAGTTTCATTTGATTGTGTGCCGAGGTTTTTGCATTATATTTAGTATTGAATTTTACCTCTGAGCACCAAATATATAACAGTGAGCACCCCGTTTATCTTTATATACTCCAGTTTACAGTCACTAAACATGCTTGTCCTCCTTTGACCCCTTGCCGTGGGTGGCTGCACCCCCTGTGCAAGCTGTAGGTGCCAGTCGTCTCAGCTTCCCTGGCTGTTTGGGTCTGCTGGCCTGTGTTGCCTCACACAGGTGGAGCACTGCAGAGCTGACTGCTCTGTTCTCCTCCAAATACCAGAGACTAACACTGACTCTGACCCTGACACACCCAAACCGTTTCCTGCAGGGCTTTTAACAAAGAAACCTGAGGCCTTCAGCCAAATAAAAAACCTGGGCCCGGAATGAAATGGACTGCATGAATACCATCCTGCAGACTGTTTCACAACACAGCATCCCAGTGCAGGTTTTCCCTACTTCTGCCTTGGACACTAGCATGTCCAAGACTATACTTATTTTTTATTATTTCTAGTCTTCATTGCAGTCACCGCTACTCCCATGACTGCCATGTACTCCTAGGGCCTTCATACACCTCCATGCACATCCTGGGGAGAACACACAGTGACCCCTACCTGTGACATTGGTCACTGCTTCACCATTGCAATCACAGCTACACCTGTGACAGCAATGCCTCATCATGACCTCAATATGCCTCTGTGTGCATCCTGGGAAGAACAAACAGTGACCTCATGCCCTCTGCCTGTGACACCAGTCCCTGCCTCACTATATATGTATATATATATATATACAGTCATGGCCAAAAGTATTGACACCCCTGCAATTCTGTCAGATAATACTCAGTTTCTTCCTGAAAATGATTGCAAACACAAATTCTTTGGTATTATTATCTTCATTTAATTTGTCTTAAATGAAAAAACACAAAAAGAATTGTCCTAAAGCCAAATTGGATATAATTCCACACCAAACATAAAAAAGAGGGTGGACAAAAGTATTGGCACTGTGCGAAAAATCATGTGATGCTTCTCTAATTTGTGTAATTAACAGCACCTGTAACTTACCTGTGGCACCTAACAGGTGTTGGCAATAACTAAATCACACTTGCAGCCAGTTGACATGGATTAAAGTTGACTCAACCTCTGTCCTGTGTCCTTGTGTGTACCACACTGAGCATGGAGAAAAGAAAGAAGACCAAAGAACTGTCTGAGGACTTGAGAAACCAAATTGTGAGGAAGCATGAGCAATCTCAAGACTACAAGTCCATCTCCAAAGACCTGAATGTTCCTGTGTCTACCGTGCGCAGTGTCATCAAGAAGTTTAAAGCCCATGGCACTGTGGCTAACCTCCCTAGATGTGGCCAGAAAAGAAAAATTGACAAGAGATTTCAACGCAAGATTGTGCGGATGTTGGATAAAGAACCTTCACTAACATCCAAACAAGTTCAAGCTGCCCTGCAGTCCGAGGGTACAACGGTGTCAACCCGTACTATCCGTCGGCATCTGAATGAAAAGGGACTGTATGGTAGGAGACCCAGGAAGACTCCACTTCTTACCCCGAGACATAAAAAAGCCAGGCTGGAGTTTGCCAAAACTTACCTGAAAAAGCCTAAAACATTTTGGAAGAATGTTCTTTGGTCAGATGAGACAAAAGTTGAGCTTTTAGGGCAAAAGCATCAACATAGAGTTTACAGGAGAAAAAAGAGGCATTCAAAGAAAAGTACACGGTCCCTACAGTCAAACATGGCGGAGGTTCCCTGATGTTTTGGGGTTGCTTTGCTGCCTCTGGCACTGGATTGCTTGACCGTGTGCATGGCATTATGAAGTCAGAAGACTACCAACAAATTTTGCAGCATAATTTTGGGCCCAGTGTGAGAAAGCTGGGTCTACCTCAGAGGTCATGGGTCTTCCAGCAGGACAATAACCCAAAACACGCTTCAAAAAGCACTAGAAATTGGTTTGAGAGAAAGCACTGGAGACTTCTAAGGTGGCCAGCAATGAGTCCAGACCTGAATCCCATAGAACACCTGTGGAGAGATCTAAAAATGGCAGTTTGGAGAAGGCACCCTTCAAATATCAGGGACCTGGAGCAGTTTGCCTAAGAAGAATGGTCTAAAATTCCAGCAGAGCATTGTAAGAAACTCATTGATGGTTACCGGAAGCGGTTGGTCGCAGTTATTTTGGCTAAAGGTTGTGCAACCAAGTATTAGGCTGAGGGTGCCAATACTTTTGTCCGGCCCATTTTTGGAGTTTTGTGTGAAATGATCAATGTTTTGCTTTTTGCTTCATTCTCTTTTGCGTTTTTTCATTTAAGACAAATTAAATGAAGATAATAATACCAAAGAATTTGTGTTTGCAATCATTTTCAGGAAGAAACTGAATATTATCTGACAGAATTGCAGGGGTGTCAATACTTTTGGCCATGACTGTATATATATACTGTATATACACACTCATAAGATGAGCAAATTAATTTGCACAGACCTAGTTCAGCGGCTGGCCAATGGGAGCTTCACAAATTACCTCCTACCTACCAACATCTTCTTCTGATTTGTAGTTCTGCTGGTGCTACAGACTGCTTGCGTAATGCTGCAGCAATGATGATGCACCAGGCCTAAAAATCAGACAAGGATGCCGTCATGAAAGGAGGAAGTTCACAGGACTCCTATCCAGTCGTCATTGAATGCCAACATGATTGTCAGACCAGAGTCCTGTGAATTGATTTACTCATCCCCAATATATAGGCTGCTATATAGCTAGATATACAGCAAATATAGTAATCAAGAGCCAAGCAGAAACAGCTGGTAGGTGTATACAGAACCCTGTATATGGCTAAAGCTATCTGAATGTATCCAAGTAACACTAAAATGAATACCCAGTCTGATCAACAAGACCCCAAAGACTGGAACTGAAAAAGATGATCTTAGGAAAAAGGTGGATGTAGAATATCACACATATGAAGAAGACAGGGTGCCCCCTGGTATGCTTAGCCCTATTGTACTCTTGGGATATATGTTTTGACCTAAAAGATAGATACCTGATTAATCACACCGACTATGTAATATTGTGGGTCGCCCTCCCAGGGCTGCGGGGTACTCGGTACCGGGCCAGTGTCAGCGGGATGTGTCATAGCAGCGGTGACCCGGTCCATGGCCCTGGGCGCCCAAGTAATGGGGGAACGCAAACGGTGGAATGTAGTTAATGGAATAGTTCATGGCGCCACCTGTGATGTTCGGTAAGTAGGATGTTAGGCAGACGCTGCATGCAGATTCACTGGGGCTGGTGGTGTGTTGCAGCCTAGATGGTGTAGCTCCCCACAAGTGAAGCTGTAGCCCCAGGGCAGCGTGGAGGCAATGGAAGAGGAGAGGTGCAGGCGGTGTGGAGAATGGTACCCAGCTATAGCGGTGCTGAATGTGTTAGCGCACAAATGAATGGAGGACACCGGGGCTTGTAATTCCAAAGCTTTACTCACAGTCCGTTGTACACACACACAGGTGCCTGCCTCCGGGCTGTGTCCTCCGGGTCAGAGACTCAATCAACCTCCGGGAAAGTTAGGATTCTCCCCTCCAACACTCCGCCAACATGTACCTTTCTGAACGACTCCTCTATAGCGCCTTAAAGTGTGAAGATCTCCTAGTACTGAGTTACACTGGAGTTCCTCCTGTCAGATGTTCCCAAGAACTCTACTTATACGGCAGACAGCTGTAGCCTGCTTCGGGGACTCCCTTCTCCTGAGTCCCGGCTCTCTATCCATTTGCTGTTGTGCCCCAAGTCTTAGATGGGAGTAGTGCATTTACAGCCAACTACTCCACCGGTGTCTGCTGCAGAACCATTAGTGTCCATACAACCTCGGGGACCGGGCCCTGGCCTTGCGCTGGGAACCTATAGGCAGGGTTCATCTTCTAACCCACGTCCTCTCTGTTCTCTCTACTCCTTCGTTCCGTACTTGTCTTTCTTTCTTATGGAAGCTTAGATTTCAGTTCTACGTTTTTCTCCTTCTTTTCCTTTCCTGTGCCAGCTGGCTCAGCTCACTGAGGCAGCTGCAGCTCTCCTTCCTCCATCCCTTCTTCCAGGGATCCTCACTCCTGTCTGAGTGACTTCCTACCTGACTGACCTTCTGTCAGACTGACCTATCCTCCTACACTTTCCCACACTTTTATGTATCTTAACTCCACCCATCTCCCAGCACGTCCAGTGTTCCAAGCAGGGAACCACCAAAGGTGCTCTGCTACCCTCTGAGCAAAGAGCCACAATGTGGTTATGCTGAACTACCCTGTTGTGTGGGGTGCGAGCGTTGGAGTGTGGAAAGGAGTTCCCACCTTACCCGGATGGTGGGGCACTACACCTTAGGAGAAGGTGCAGTACGTCTGTGGCGACTGAGCCTCAGGGGCGTCACATACCCCCCCGTTAAACACAGCATGTCTGCGGACTGCAAGGTAAACAAAGTTGACAGTACAGGAACATACACATTTTTCAATACTGAATAAACATTTCTTATACTATAACTTCCTGATATGAGAGGCACTGTTTCTTAATCGTTGCAAACAATTACTAATTACCTATCTAAAATTCTAAGTCAAAAGTGCAAATGTTTACTTAATTTCAAAGTGCTGTCATCTGTTACTCACTATCACTTCAATATTCTTCATCAATACATTTCTTTCTTTTCACTGTCTCTTCTAGACTCTGAACGACAACCGTAAATACCTGGTTCGTCACCTAAAATTTTTTATTCTTTATTCAAATTTCTCATCTTTACGTACCAAAACATTCTTACTTCAATATAAAAGCCATTGACTATCATAAGACACATTATCAAATATTTCACAGTAAAACTTTTCAAAAATTTTTGTAAGTGCTGGACACCGCTCCCAGCCAGGATCTCTTGCAGTGTCCATTGAGGTAGACTCTTTCTTTGAAAAGTGTCTTTATGTAAAACCAAGAGAGGGTACCTAAAGTGGTGCAAACTATTTACAATAAAGTTTGTGATGCACTCCAAGTTCATGATCACGGAAGTTCAAATTAGAAAACGCTGCCAATCAAAAACCAGGCAACAAAAGTGCAAACGGGGAAAACATGATGAACAAAAGAAGGCACAATGGTGCAAATAAACCCTCCTGGGTAACAAGAGTTATTAATGCTGATCCCCTCCTGGGGTTCTGGAAGCTGCTGATGGGGTACCGCTACCAGATGTAACACCCTGGGTATCTTCATTCTGCTGGTCACTTGCTAGTTCCAGTGCGCTGGTGCGTGGTCTAGCACCGAGGGATGCTGCAGCTTGTTGGCGCTGATAGGCAACTACATGGGGACTTGGCAGCGAAGGGATCCCAAGGTCACTTTCCCAAAGCGACCTAGACTCCTCTATTCCCCAAAGATGTCGAATCGTGCACGCCTGTTTCAGCCGTACCCTTCTCAGTAGGGATCTCCTCCACCTCCCCATTTCCAACTGTCCCGGGCCCCCAGCTGACTCCTCCAACTGTCCCATTTCGAGATCCCGCAAGCCTGCCTCTGACAGCGTGAAGTCGGGGGGCAAGCCATTAGGAGGGCCGGGGTATATACCTGGTGCCTCCTGGCGGTGCGGTCCCTGCTCCAATGCAGGGATAGCGGCGGTGGACGATGCTTGGTGGAACACCAAGGACAGCGGTGGAGCCACCGGCGGCTCCGGATCCGCGGGGGTCTCTGTCGGGACCTGTGCAGCCGGTCAGGTCCAGGTGGGAGCTTCTCTTCTTCCGTCTCAGCTCCCGGGGCTTCATATAGGTCTTCTTATGATGGCAGCAAAGGGGCTTCGGATGCTGCCGGTGATGCGACGGCGGCGGCAGGCTCCATTGAATCTGCCTGGGGAAGCTCCGGTGCAGCGGCGGTCACCGCAGATGTAGGCCCCTCCTGGGCGCACTGCAGATTCAAGGTCCATAGCGTTTCCTGCCGCAGTTGCAGGCGGCACGTCAGCCGGGCAATTTTGTCCTCCAGCTGCTGACGGTTCATCTCTGCTACAGGGTTGGAGTCTTCAGCCATGGCGCCGGGGAGATCCGCTTCCCCGAACTCCGCAGGCCTCCTTCCCTCTCTCTCCAAGATGGCGTTCTGGCATTCTTCTCCCCGCCTCGGCCCCTTTCCCGCCACTGGCTTCTTCTGCCCCTCCTTCCGGGGGCGGCGTCTTTTTCTAGCGCCTCCATACCAAGCCAGTATACGAACCCCTTGGGGGGTGGGCCATGTTGCTGTCACATAGTAATTCAGGCAGGGGAGGCCCAAGACTCTTCGCGGTCTTTTCCTAGGACCTCCCATCTCTTCACACCCTTCTTCTCCACGCCAGCGGCCATTTTTAATATTCATGTCACAGTCTATTAAATTGGGTCTTCTGCACATTTTCAAAAGTTCAAAGTCCAACAAATCTCAGGCACACAGAACCCGATGGCATTGGGTCTCGTCATCCTGTCCGTGACGCCAAGTTGGGTCGCCCTCACAGGGCTGCGGGGTGTTCAGTACCGGGCCGGTGTCAGCCGGGATGTGTCATAGCAGCGGTGACCCGGTCCGTGGCCTGGGGCGCCCAAGTAATGGGAGAACGCAAACGGTGGAATGTAGTTAATGGAATAATTCGTGACGCCACCTGTGGTGTTCGGCAAGTAGGATGTTAGGCAGACGCTGCATGCAGATCCTCTGGGGCTGGTGGTGTGTTGCAGCCTAGATGGTGTAGCTCCCCACAAGTGAAGCTGTATCCCCAGGGCAGCGTGGAAGCAATGGAAGAGGAGAGGTTCAGGCGGTGTGGAGAATGGTACCCAGCTATAGCGGTGCTGAATGTGTTAGCGCACAAATGAATGGAGGACACCGGGGCTTGTAATTCCAAAGCTTTACTCACAGTCTGTTGTACGTACACACACACAGGTGCCTGCCTCCGGGCCGTGTCCTCTGGGTCAGAGACTCAATCAACCTCCGGGAAAGTTAGGATTCTCCCCTCCAACACTCCGCCAACATGTACCTTTCTGAACGACTCCTCTATAGCGCCTTAAAGTGTGAAGATCTCCTAGTACTGAGTTACACTGGAGTTCCTCCTGTCAGATGTTCCCAAGAACTCTACTTATACGGCAGACAGCTGTAGCCTGCTTCGGGGACTCCCTTCTCCTGAGTCCCGGCTTTCTATCCAATTGCTGTTGTGCCCCAAGTCTTAGATGGGAGTAGTGCATTTACAGCCAACTACTCCACCGGTGTCTGCTGCAGAACCATTAGTGTCCATACAACCTCGGGGACCGGGCCCCGGCCTTGCGCTGAGAACCTATAGGCAGGGTTCCTCTTCTAACCCACGTCCTCTCTGTTCTCTCTACTCCTTCGTTCCGTACTTGTCTTTCTTTCTTATGGAAGCTTAGATTTCAGTTCTACGTTTTTCTCCTTCTTTTCCTTTCCTGTGCCAGCTGGCTCAGCTCACTGAGGCAGCTGCAGCTCTCCTTCCTCCATCCCTTCTTCCAGGGATCCTCACTCCTGTCTGAGTGACTTCCTACCTGACTGACCTTCTGTCAGACTGACCTATCCTCCTACACTTTCCCACACTTTTATGTATCTTAACTCCACCCACCTCCCAGCACGTCCAGTGTTCCAAGTAGGGAACCACCAAAGGTGCTCTGCTACCCTCTGAGCAAGGAGCCGCAAAGTGGTTATGCAGAACTACCCTGTTGTGTGGGGTGCGAGCGTTGGAGTGTGGAAAGGAGTTCCCACCTTACCCGGATGGTGGGGCACTACACCTTAGGAGAAGGTGCAGTACCTCTGTGGCGACTGAGCCTCAGGGGCGCCACAATTGCTAGTGATGAGCAAATACATTCGGCACTATTTGTTACTCGCACAAAATGTACTGTATTGGGGCTATTCGTTACTTGGCAAGTAATTAGGTATTCGCCCTAGTATATTTGAGTGACCCGCCTAGCAGATTTGGCACTTTATTTGCAGCCATTGAACATTACTGTGATTGGCTGACCATCCAGCATCATAGTCTATTTAAACACTGCTGATGCAACTTGCGCACATTGCAGGTGGAAACAGCATACTGAGAATGGACAGAGAGCGTAGTGTGAGCGTAGGGACAGTGATAGAAAGTTAGAGTGAGCGTTATTTATTCTAGAAAGCTCTTTTAATACCTGAAGACTGTCAAGATTACTTGTTTATGTTTGTTAGCTGTAGATTTATTAGTTAGAGATTTAATAGGAGGGAGGGAGAGAGGATGAGTGAAAGTCAGGCACCTGGGTGTTCTGATCATTGCAAGTACATGCGGCAGCTTTCTGCTTTTTTCCACTTAAAATGCCTAATATTTGTCTCACAGTTGTGCGACTGGCGCAATCCAGGTAGAGATAATTGTGGCACCCCTGCAGATTCAGTTGCCACAGAGGTACTGCACCTTCTCCTAGGTGTGGTACCCCACCATCCAAGTAGGTTGGAGGCTCCTGACCACACTCCAACACTTGCATCCCACACAACACAGTAATTCAGCAAAGCCACATTGCGGCTCTCTGCTTGGAGTGTAGCAGAACACCTTTGGTGGCTCCCTGCTTGGAACACGAAATGTGCTAGGAGGCGGGTGGAGTTAGAATACATAAAAGAGTGGGAAGGTTTAGAATTTCAGTGAGTAGAGTCAGAGGAGTCAGAGGGAGAGGAGTGAGGAGAGAAGATCCCCAGAGAGAGGGATGGAGGAAGGAGGTGCTGCAGCAGATCTCAGTGACCTGGGTCTGCTGGCACGGGAAAGGAGAGAAGGAGAAAGACTTTTAAAAGAAACCTGATCTTCCATAAGAAGGAAAGACAAGTACGGAACGTAGGAGTAAAAAGGGAACAGAGGACGTGGGTTAGGAGAGAACCCTGTCTAGAAGTTCTAAGTGTAAAGCCGGGCCCCAGTCCCCGAGGTTGTATGGATACTAATGTTCCCACAGCAGACACCGGTGGAGTAGTGAGCTGTAAATGCACTGCTCCCATCTAAGACTTCAGGGCACAACAGCAACTTGGATAGTGAGCCGGGACTCAGGAGAGAGGAGTCCCCGAAGCAGCCTACAGCTGTCTGCCGTACAAGTAAGGTTCTTGGGAACATCTGACAGGAGGAACTCCAGTGTAACTTAGTACTAGGAGTACTTCACTTAAAGGCGCTATAAGAGGAGACGTTCAGAGAAGGCACATGTTGGCGGAGTGTTGGAAGGGAGCATTCCATCTGACCGGGAGGTTGACTGAGTCCCTGACCCGGAGGACACAGCACAGAGGCAGACATCTGTGTGTACTACAGACTGTGAGTAAAGCTTTGGAACTACAGGCCCTGGTGTCCTCCAATTATTCCTGCACCAACACACCCGGTACCACTACATCTGGGTAACAGCTTCTACACCGTCTGCACCTCTCCTCTACCCCTGCATCCACACTGCCCTGGGACTACAGCTCCGCCTGTGGGGAGCTTCACCATCTTGGCTGCAACACACCACCAGTCCCAGAGGAACTGCATGCAGCGTCGGCTTAACATCTCACTTGCCGGACACCACAGGTGGTGTCACAAACTATTCCATTCAATTCCCTTTATTACTTGGGCACCCAGGGCCACGGACCGGGTGACTGCTGCTGTGACACATCCCGCTGATACCAGCCCGGTACCGAGTACCCCACAGCCCTGGGAGGGCGACCCAACTTGGCGTCACGAACTCTTCCATTCAATTCCCTTTAATTCCCTTTATTACTTGGGCGCCCAGGGCCATGGACCGGGTCACTGCTGCTGTGACACATCCCGCTGACACCGGCCCAGTACCGATTACCCCACAGCCCTGGGAGGGCGACCCAACTTGGTGTCGCAAACAGGATGACGAGACCCGATGCCATCGGGTTCTGTGTGCCTAAGACTTAAAGTTTTTGAAAATGTGCAGAAGACCTAATTTAATAGACTGTAAAATGAATGCTAAACATGGCCGCTGGCGCGGTGAAGAAAGGCGTGACAACCAGGGAGGTCCTAAGAAAAGACCGCGAACTGTCCTGGGCCTCCCCTGCCTGAATTACTATGCGACGGTGACATGGCCCACCCCCCAAGGGGTTCGTATACTGGCTTGGTATGGAGGAGCAAGAAGAAGACGCCGCCCCAAGAAGGAGGAGCAGAGGCCAGTGGCGGGAAAGGGGCCGAGGCAGGAAGAAGAATGCCAGAACGCCATGATGGAAAGAGAAAAGAAGTCAGAGGAATGGGGGGAGGAGAAACCACTCGCCCCAGGCCGCCCCTGCGGACAATACAACCGCTGAGACACTCTCTGCAGCGCCCGCCACTACCTCAAAGCAGATATTGCCATTGGATGAGCCCTGTACGGAGAAGGTATATGAGGGTTCCGGAGCAGAATAGAGGGTCGGGACCGCATCGCCGTCCGGACTGGGCGCGGTTGCCCAGGCCTCCACCGACAGCTCTGGCAGAAACCGGCCTTACTCCCGCCCGAATCCAGCTGCGATCTGTCCCATCGGCAACTCCGGGAGCTGCGGCTGTTGCCGTTAACTACCAAGCACCGGGACTGGAACCTCACCCGGGAGCGCAAGGTATGATTACCGCCCCCGGCATGACCCTAGTCTTAGGACCGGAGCCAACGAATAGGAATGGCCCAGTTGACCTCCGCCGGCGACCCCAGGCTGCAGAGCCGCTAGCTGAGGTCCCGATGGACACAGAAGAATCAGACTCCGAGGTATCAGCGTCAATACCGGCTGAGCCGCCAACAGCAGCCGAAGTGCCATGGCCCTTTCAATTACCCCGACCAGTCCCTATCTCACCCTTTGGGAGGCAGAGTACATGCAATTGGCAAGCAACCAGCGACAGGATGAAGGCACCCAAAGTATCTCCCCTGGAAACAGTTCCAGTAACTAGAGTTGAGCGACTTTTGCTTTTTTAGGGTCGCGTTTCGTTTCGTGAAACCCGACTTTTCCAAAAGTCGGGTCGAGCAAGATCGTCCGATTAGAGGGAAAAGTCGGGGTCGTCCCGAAACACGAAACCCAATGTAAGTCAAAGGGGAATAAAAGTCGGCAGTGAGAGGAGGACAGGAAACACACCTACAGTGCCCATTTGAATGCCAAAAGCATCAATTCTTCTTACTTAAGCTTGTCAACCTTAATTAACTTCATAATACAAGTTACGCACTGAAAAATGGGGGTTATTTGGCTAAATTTGTGGGGGGGGAGGGCTGGCTGCAGGTTTTCATGTGCCCTGGGCGAAAGAGCGCCCCTTTAACACATACCACAACTCATCATGCTCCGATACGGCAGAGAAATAGCGGTATAGTACAATGAAAAATACCTCACTTTTTACATCTCATGACGAGGCCCATCTATTTCTCCATACAAAATCATTGGTCCCATATAATGTTTGAAACAGTATATGATGAGCTCCACATAATGCTACAGTATACTGTATGTTGGTCCCCATGGATGAAGCTCCACTGTCTTATGGGCCCAAATAATGCTCCAAACATAATGGGCCCCATTTCTAATGCTCTAGTGTATAATGGGCCCTGTAAATGCTGCTCCAGTGTCTGATGTCCACCTTTGGAATGTTCCAGTGTATGGTGGGCCCCATCTATCATTCTCCAGAGTATAGTGCTCCCCAAAAATTGCTGTCCCAACATAGAAAACAATCAAATAAGTCTCCTCGTTAGGGAATCCCTGTACTTGTCTGGACAGGTGATGTAGCTTGCTTAACAGCTCGCCAGCCGTTCTCACGCCCAGTATGGATTGCACGTGATTGCACAAAGGTTAGAAAGGGTACCGTATCCCCGGATAACATGTATGGATAGCGTACACATTCAAAATATATGTCTATACAGCATGAGGAAGGCTCAGACGGTGTTAGGCCCAGTATGGATTGCACGTCATTGCACA
The DNA here is from genome assembly GCF_039654945.1 of Dendrobates tinctorius. Lineage (NCBI taxonomy): Eukaryota > Metazoa > Chordata > Amphibia > Anura > Dendrobatidae > Dendrobates > Dendrobates tinctorius. The sequence goes on from NW_027361773.1 coordinate 9,253,109, forward strand.
AAGGTTAGAAAGGGTACCGTATCCCCGGATAACATGTATGGATAGCGTACACATTCAAAATATATGTCTATACAGCATGAGGCAGGCTCAGACGGTGTTAGGCCCAGTATGGATTGCACATCATTGCACAAAGGTTAGAAAGGGTACCGTATCCCTGGATAACATGTATGGATAGCGTACACATTCAAAATATAAGTCTATACAGCATGAGGCAGGCTCAGACGGTGTTAGGCCCAGTATGGATTGCACGTCATTGCACAAAGGTTAGAAAGGGTACCGTATCCCTGGATAACATGTATGGATAGCGTACACATTTAAAATATACACTCACTGGCCACTTTATTAGGTACACCTGTCCAACTGTGTGTTAAGACTTAATTTCTAATCAGCCAATCACATGGCGGCAACTCAGTGCATTTAGGCATGTAGACATGGTCAAGACAATCTCCTGCAGTTCAAACCGAGCATCAGTATGGGGAAGAAAGGTGATTTGAGTGCCTTTGAACGTGGCATGATTGTTGGTGCCAGAAGGGCTGGTCTGAGAATTTCAGAAACTGCTGATCTACTGGGATTTTCACGCACAACCATCTCTAGGGTTTACAGAGAATGGTCCGAAAAAGAAAAAAAATCCAGTGAGCGGCAGTTCTGTGGCCGGAAATGCCTTGTTGATGCCAGAGGTCAGAGGAGAATGGGCAGACTGGTTCGAGTTGATAGAAAGGCAACAGTGACTCAAATTGCCACCCGTTACAACCAAGGTAGGCAGAAGAGCATCTCTGAACGCACAGTGCGTCGAACTTTGAGGCAGATGGGCTACAGCAGCAGAAGACCACACTGGGTACCACTCCTCTCAGCTAAGAACAGGAAACTGAGGCTACAATTTGCACAAGCTCATCGAAATTGGACAGTAGAAGATTGGAAAAACTTTGCCTGGTCTGATGAGTCTCGATTTCTGCTGCGACATTCGGATGGTAGGGTCAGAATTTGGCGTAAACAACATGAAAGCATGGATCCATCCTGCCTTGTATCAACGGTTCAGGCTGGTGGTGGTGGTGTCATGGTGTGGGGAATTTTTTTCTTGGCACTCTTTGGGCCCCTTGGTACCAACTGAGCATCGTTGCAACGCCACAGCCTACCTGAGTATTGTTGCTGACCATGTCCATCCCTTTATGACCACAATGTACCCAACATCTGATGGCTACTTTCAGCAGGATAATGCGCCATGTCATAAAGCTCGAATCATCTCAGATTGGTTTCTTGAACATGACAATGAGTTTACTGTACTCAAATGGCCTCCTCAGTCACCAGATCTCAATCCAATAGAGCATCTTTGGGATGTGGTGGAACGGGAGATTCGCATCAGGGATGTGCAGCCGACAAATCTGCGCCAACTGTGTGATGCCATCATGTCAATATGGTCCAAAATCTCTGAGGAATGCTTCCAGCACCTTGTTGAATCTCTGCCACGAAGAATTGAGGCAGTTCTGAAGGCAAAAGGGGGTCCAACCCGTTACTAGCATGGTGTACCTAATAAAGTGGCCAGTGAGTGTATGTCTATACAGCATGAGGCAGGCTCAGATGGTGTTAGGCCCAGTATGGATTGCACATCATTGCACAAAGGTTAGAAGGGGTACCGTATCCCCGGATAACATGTATGGATAGCGTACACATTCAAATATATGTCTATACAGCATGAGGCAGGCTCAGACGGTTTTAGGCCCAGTATGGATTGCACGTCATTGCACAAAGGTTAGGAAGGGTACCGTATCCCTGGATAACATGTATGGATAGCATACACATTCAAAATATATGTCTATAAAGCATGAGGCAGGCTCAGATGGTGTTAGGCCCAGTATGGATTGCACGTCATTGCACAAAGGTTAGAAAGGGTACCGTATCCCCGGATAACATGTATGGATAGCGTACACATTCAAAATATATGTCTATACAGCATGAGGTTGGCTCAGACGGTGTTAGGCCCAGTATGGATTGCACGTCATTGCACAAAGGTTAGAAAGGGTACCGTATCCCTGGATAACATGTATGGATAGCGTACACATTCAAAATATATGTCTATACAGCATGAGGCAGGCTCAGACGGTGTTAGGCCCAGTATGGATTGCACGTCATTGCACAAAGGTTAGAAAGAGTACCGTATCCCTGGATAACATGTATGGATAGCGTACACATTCAAAATATATGTCTCTACAGCATGAGGCAGGCTCAGACGGTGTTAGGCCCAGTATGGATTGCACGTCATTGCACAAAGGTTAGAAGGGGTACCGTATCCCTGGATAACATGTATGGATAGCGTACACATTCAAAATATATGTCTATACAGCATGAGGCAGGCTCAGACGGTGTTAGGCCCAGTATGGATTGCACGTCATTGCACAAAGGTTAGAAGGGGTACCGTATCCCCGGATAACATGTATGGATAGCGTACACATTCAAAATATATGTCTATACAGCATGAGGCAGGCTCAGACGGTGTTAGGCCCAGTATGGATTGCACGTCATTGCACAAAGGTTAGAAGGGGTACCGTATCCCCGGATAACATGTATGGATAGCGTACACATTCAAAATATATGTCTATACAGCATGAGGCAGGCTCAGACGGTGTTAGGCCCAGTATGGATTGCACGTCATTGCACAAAGGTTAGAAAGGGTACCGTATCCCTGGATAACATGTATGGATAGCGTACACATTCAAAATATATGTCTATACAGCATGAGGCAGGCTCAGACGGTGTTAGGCCCAGTATGGATTGCACGTCATTGCACAAAGGTTAGAAGGGGTACCGTATCCCCGGATAACATGTATGGATAGCGTACACATTCAAAATATATGTCTATACAGCATGAGGCAGGCTCAGACGGTGTTAGGCCCAGTATGGATTGCACGTCATTGCACAAAGGTTAGAAAGGGTACCGTATCCCTGGATAACATGTATGGATAGCGTACACATTCAAAATATATGTCTATACAGCATGAGGCAGGCTCAGACGGTGTTAGGCCCAGTATGGATTGCACGTCATTGCACAAAGGTTAGAAGGGGTACCGTATACCCGGATAACATGTATGGATAGCGTACACATTCAAAATATATGTCTATACAGCATGAGGCAGGCTCAGACGGTGTTAGGCCCAGTATGGATTGCACGTCATTGCACAAAGGTTAGAAAGGGTACCGTATCCCTGGATAACATGTATGGATAGCGTACACATTCAAAATATATGTCTATACAGCATGAGGCAGGCTCAGACGGTGTTAGGCCCAGTATGGATTGCACGTCATTGCACAAAGGTTAGAAAGGGTACCGTATCCCTGGATAACATGTATGGATAGCGTACACATTCAAAATATATGTCTATACAGCATGAGGCAGGCTCAGACGGTGTTAGGCCCAGTATGGATTGCACGTCATTGCACAAAGGTTAGAAGGGGTACCGTATCCCCGGATAACATGTATGGATAGCATACACATTCAAAATATATGTCTATACAGCATGAGGCAGGCTCAGACGGTGTTAGGCCCAGTATGGATTGCACGTCATTGCACAAAGGTTAGAAGGGGTACCGTATCCCCGGATAACATGTATGGATAGCGTACACATTCAAAATATATGTCTATACAGCATGAGGCAGGCTCAGACGGTGTTAGGCCCAGTATGGATTGCACGTCATTGCACAAAGGTTAGAAAGGGTACCGTATCCCTGGATAACATGTATGGATAGCGTACACATTCAAAATATATGTCTATACAGCATGAGGCAGGCTCAGACGGTGTTAGGCCCAGTATGGATTGCACGTCATTGCACAAAGGTTAGAAAGGGAACCGTATCCCTGGATAACATGTATGGATAGCGTACACATTCAAAATATATGTCTATACAGCATGAGGCAGGCTCAGACGGTGTTAGGCCCAGTATGGATTGCACGTCATTGCACAAAGGTTAGAAAGGGTACCGTATCCCTGGATAACATGTATGGATAGCGTACACATTCAAAATATATGTCTATACAGCATGAGGCAGGCTCAGACGGTGTTAGGCCCAGTATGGATTGCACGTCATTGCACAAAGGTTAGAAGGGGTACCGTATCCCCGGATAACATGTATGGATAGCGTACACATTCAAAATATATGTCTATACAGCATGAGGCAGGCTCAGACGGTGTTAGGCCCAGTATGGATTGCACGTCATTGCACAAAGGTTGGAAAGGGTACCGTATCCCTGGATAACATGTATGGATATCGTACACATTCAAAATATATGTCTATACAGCATGAGGCAGGCTCAGACGGTGTTAGGCCCAGTATGGATTGCACGTCATTGCACAAAGGTTAGAAAGGGTACCGTATCCCTGGATAACATGTATGGATAGCGTACACATTCAAAATATATGTCTATACAGCATGAGGCAGGCTCAGACGGTGTTATGCCCAGTATGGATTGCACGTCATTGCACAAAGGTTAGAAGGGGTACCGTATCCCCGGATAACATGTATGGATAGCGTACACATTCAAAATATATGTCTATACATCAGGAGGCAGGCTCAGACGGTGTCAGGCACAGTATGGATTTGACGGCCCAGATTACACAGCGGAGGAGCAGGGAGAGGTAAAGATTGCAAATGCTGGGGCGCTGGCCAAGCAAGGGGGGCACACTCGTGGGCGTCGGTACTGGCACTGGGCCCCTCATAGTACAGCGGTGTGTCTGACGGCGGGTGTGCACCACCACCGTCAGAGACACTTGATTGCACTATGAGGGACCCTGTGCCAGTGCCCGCGCCCAAGAGTCGGCCTACCCACCTGTCCAGGGCAATGGCACTCGCACGGTGTCGTGCGCTAGGTGGTGACCCCGGCCATGGGGGGGGAGGCAGCACAGTTAGGGAGTTTTAGAAAGTGGCATATGTTGATGTTGGACATTCAACTGATGCAAAAGGCGAAATAGGTGAAGTACCAGGAAGAGGTGGACCAAAGGAAGCCATTTTTCTGTCACCCTATGTGTCATCAGGGGAAGGTGGGACAAAATCCTTGGAAACCCATGCGTGGTTCATTTTAATGAAGGTTAGATCATCCACATTTTGGGTTGACAGACGGGTCCTTTTTTCTGTCAGGATTGATCCAGCTGCACTGAAGACTCTTTCCGATAGCACACTTGCAGCTGGGCAAGCGAGCTCCTGTAAGGCATATTGGGCCAATTCAGGCCAGGTGTCCAGTTTAGCGGCCCAATAGTCAAAGGGGAATGACCTGTGTGGGAGAACATCGATATGGGAGGAAAAGTAGTTTGTAACCATAGTTGACAACTGCTGTCTCCTGTCACTTTCCATCGATGCAGTATTACCAGTTGTGTGAGCGGTATTTGAAAAATCAGTCCACAACATTGTCATGAAACCCCTGTCTCCAACGCCACTTCTGCTGTGTGCACCACGAACACCTCTGCCAAGCTGCCCCCGGCCCGTACGGCTCGTGTGAGAACCATCACCGCTGCTGTGTGCTGGGAATGCCTCAAGCAACCGATTTACCAGAGTTGCTTGTTTATTAGCCAATATTAGGTCAAGGTTCTCCTGTGGCATGATGTTTTGTAAGCTTTATAGCGTGGATCCAGGATGCTGGCCAACCAGTAGTCGTCATCGTTCATCATTTTGGCAATGCGGGGGTCCCTTTTTAGGATCCGCAAGGCATAATCTGACATGTGGGCCAATGTTTCCGGTGTCAATGATGCACTGCGAGTGCTGGGTGGAGGAGCACTTTCTGGCAAATCCACATCCCTCCAGTCATGCACAAACCCTGTACCAGACCTTGCCACGCCAACATTTTCACTTGCCCCACGAGATGCATCCTCCTCCCCTAAGTAATCATCCCCATCATCCTCCTCCTCCTCCTCCTCTTCTTCCTCCACCTCGTCCAGGAGAGGTCCCTGAGCAGACAATGGCTGAATGTCATCAAGGATTCCCTCCTCCTCTTCCTCCTCATCAACATTGGCTGCAAACGCCTGCTCCTTAAGGTGCGTCAAAGTTTGCATGAGCAGACGCATAAGTGGGATGCTCATGCTTAGGATGGCGTCGTCTGTGCTTACCAGCCGTGTGCATTCCTCAAAACACTGAAGGACTTTACAAAGGTCTTTCAGCTTCGACCACTGCACGCCTGTCAACTCCATGTCTGCTCTCAAAGTGCCTGGCCGTGTATCCTCCCACAAATGCATTATGGCCTGCCTCTGCTCGCACAGCCACTCCACCATGTGCAGGGTGGAGTTCCACCTTGTTGCAATGTCGATAATGAGGTGGTGGTTGGGAAGGTGGAGCAATCGCTGCAGCTTCTGCATACGAACGGAGTGTACAGGCGACCGGCGGATGTGCGCGCACAGTCTTCGCACCTTCTGGAGCAGGGCTGTTAACTCCGGATAATTTTTGAGGAAGCACTGCACCACCAGGTTCAAGGTGTGAGCCAAGCAAGGTATGTGGCTGAGTTTTGAAAGGGCTATGGCTGCCACAAAATTACGGCCGTTATCACTAACTACCTTGCCTGCCTCAAGATGTACACTGCCCAGCCATGACTCAGTTTGTCGCTTCAAGTACTCGGCCAGCACCTCGGCGGTGTGTCTGTCGCCCAAACACATCATCTGCAACACAGCCTGCTGACGCTTTCCACTAGCTGCTCGATAGGGGGACACATCGTGTGCAACAGTGGCAGCTGCAGATGGAGTGCTCGTACGACTGCGCTCTGTGGACGAGCTGTCACTTCTGGAGGAGGAGGAGGAGGAGGAGGGTCGAACGCCTACAGCCAACTGTTTCCTAGACCATGGGCTAGGCAGCACTGTCCCACCACCGCTGTCCCCTGTGGACCCTGCATCCACCACATTAACCCAGTGCGCAGTGATGGACACGTAACGGCCCTGGCCATGCCGACTGGACCATGCATCAGTTGTGAGGTGCACCTTTCCGCTCACTGACTGCTTGAGTGCATGGACAATGCGGTCTTTCACATGATGGTGGAGGGCTGGGATGGCTTTGCGAGAGAAGAAGTGGCGACTGGGTAGGTCATAGCGGGGTACTGCATAGGCCATGAGTTCGCGGAAAGCTGTGCTTTCCACCAACCGAAAGGGCATCATCTCAAACGAGATTAGTTTGGCAATGTGGGCGTTCAAACCCAGTGTACGCGGATGAGAGACTGAGTACTTTCTTGACCTACTCATAGTGTCTGGGAGGGTGAGCTGGACTTGAGAGCTGCATATGGTGGAAGTAGCGGTGGACAGGGCGGACTGAGAGAGGGTTGATGATGGTGATGGAGTTGGTGTTCTTTCTGATGGCCTAGAATCAGTCTTTCGTTGATATAACAGTGGGATTCCCTGACTGCTGTGGCCTTGCAACGACACCTCAACATTTGCTGCTGTGCTAACCGGTGTGCTTACAGTGGGGGAAACAATGTAGCGTTGCTGACTACCTTCGTTGTGATCAGTTGCACATGTGGCACTTGAGGTTTGGTGTTGTGTCCACGCTTGCAAGTGCATGCTGGTTAAATGTCTAAGCATGCAACTGGTATTCAAATTTTTCAGATTTTTCCCTCGGCTAAAGGTCTTTGCGCACTTCTTACAGATAACCTTGGCCTGATCATGAGGATTTTGTTCAAAAAACTGCCACACTGCACTCTTCCTACTTTGGCAGACATTTTGCGGCCTAGCACGCTGTGATCTTTTGACCCTCTGGACAAGCTGTCCAGCAACTCTTTTGATGTTTGGAACCTGTCTTTGGAGTGCTCCGGGCCTGCTAGATAACAGCTGTTGCGATGTCGATGTCTGCTGTGGATGCTCCTCATCTGAGCTATTGGAAGCAGCACCCTCTTCCCCCAATGGATGCCAATCTGGGTCAACAACTGGGTCATCCATCACCTCCTCTTCTATGTCATGTGCACCTTTCTCTGTGTCACCGTGTATGGTGGTATAGTGTGCGGGAAGGGGCACCTGAGTCTCATCAGGGTCAGAATCTGGCTCTGTACACTGCGAGGACAATGTAGTGCTCTGAGTGAATGTACCAGCAGAATCATCCATCAGCGGCTGTGCATCAGTGCACTCCATGTCAGATTCATCTTGGCCTGGGTATTTCACCATTTGACTTGATAATCCAGGCATGGTATGTGAAAACAGCTCCATGGAGTAATCAGTAGTATGGCCTGCGTCATCCTTCAATCTTGGTTGGGGTGAAGGACACAAGGGAAGGTGTGGTTCATGAACATGAGCCTCCAATGACGACTCAGTGCTTTTACTTTTTACAACTGAAGAAGAGGAGGCGATAGAGCTGGAGGCTGAGTCAGCAATGTAAGACAAAACTTTTTCCTGATGCTCTGCCTTTAAAAGCGGTTTGCCAACTCCTAGAAAACTAAGCGTTCGAGGCCTTATGTAGACAGACGATGACGCAGGGTCAGCACCTCCTGCATTTGGTCCTATTTTGCTCTTGCCACTACCATCAGATCCACCACCAACACCATCATTACCAGCTGCCAACCCCCGCCCAATTCCACGGCCTCTTCCACCAGCCTTCCTCATTTTTGGTAGAAATGTAGACAAAATCCAACAAACTATATAGTAATGTAAAACAAGGTACAAGGTGTCTATAGGACAGGGAGTTTTAGAATTTCTGCACACACTTGTGGACAGTGGACACTTGTGGATTGTGTGCGGCCCACTGATATCTGAGCGCTATGTGACACGCTCGATGGCACAGCTGCCTGTGACCAAAGTGACGAGAGGATAATGGAGATTTTGAATCTCTGCGTACACTTTTGGACACTGGACACTTGTGGATTGTGTGCGGCCCACTGATATCTGAGCGCTATGTGACACGCTCGATGGCACAGCTGCCTGTGACCAAAGTGACGAGAGGATAATGGAGATTTTGAATCTCTGCGTACACTTTTGGACACTGGACACTTGTGGATTGTGTGCGGCCCACTGATATCTGAGCGCTATGTGACACGCTCGATGGCACAGCTGCCTGTGACCAAAGTGACGAGAGGATAATGGAGATTTTGAATCTCTGCGTACACTTTTGGACACTGGACACTTGTGGATTGTGTGCGGCCCACTGATATCTGAGCGCTATGTGACACGCTCGATGGCACAGCTGCCTGTGACCAAAGTGACGAGAGGATAATGGAGATTTTGAATCTCTGCGTACACTTTTGGACACTGGACACTTGTGGATTGTGTGCGGCCCACTGATATCTGAGCGCTATGTGTCACGCTCGATGGCACAGCTGCCTGTGACCAAAGTGACGAGAGGGTAATGGAGATTTTGAATCTCTGCGTACACTTTTGGACACTGGACACTTGTGGATTGTGTGCGGCCCACTGATATCTGAGCGCTATGTGACACGCTCGATGGCACAGCTGCCTGTGACCAAAGTGACGAGAGGATAAGGGAGATTGGATTGCTTTTAAAAAAGCAGTTTGCGGAGCAGTGGGTAAACAGCAATGCCAGCGTGTCAGGAAGCCTTAGAAGGCAGCCCAACAACCAACACCACTGATACACCACAATATAGCCTCCCCTTGCACTGCACACACAGTGACTTGTGTGTTGTGCAGGCCAAATCGCTAGCAGCAGAAGCAGTTTTTTTGTCTTCTTCCCTGCCTAACGCTCTCCCTACAGAATCAGCAGCAATCTCTCCCTATACTAAGATCGGCAGAAGTAAGATGGCGGTCGGCGTGCACGCCCTTTTATACCCCCTGTGAAGCCCACCAAAGCAAGCCAATCACTTGCATGCCCTTCTGAAAGATGGTGGTGACCCGTGCCTATGTCATCACGTTGCCCACAGTGTCCGTGGATCCTGATTGGCTGAAAAAGAGCGCAAAACAAACTTTTGAAACGCGACTTTGGCGCGTAAGTCGCCGACCTCGTGGCCGACCTCATCCTAGGGTCGGGTTTCGTTTCATGAAACCCGACTTTGCCAAAAGTCGGCGACTTTTGAATTTTTTCGACCCGTTTCGCTCAACTCTACCAGTAACCAGTTTCCAGAAATCCCAGGAGGAGACCACCACTAGCAAAAATAACTCGTTACCCAGGAGGGTATTTGCACCGTTGTGCCTTTTGTTTCCTATTTTGATCATCATGGTTTAGTTTTGTTTTTCCAGTTGTTGCCCAGTTATATTGGCAGCTTTCACATTGAACTGCAGAGACCATGAATGTTGAATGGTCCAGATCTGTTATTGTATATAGTTTGCACATCTTTAGGTGCTCTCTCTTGGTTTTACATAGGACTCTCTTCCTGAAGGAAGAATTACCTCAGCATAAGGACATTTCCAGACATGTTGGCCGGACCCGTGTCTACTCTTTGCACTTATTGATAATGGTTAATATATTTTGGAAACAGAAAGCTAGAAAATGATAATGTTTTAATGCTAGATTTTGTAGAGTATAATTGAGAAAAGGAATATAGTAAATGTTTTACAAAAGAAGAAATTAGTAAATGATATACTAAAGAGATTTTGAAGTACAATTGCCTTGAATGTGAATAAAGAATTGAAGTTACAGGTGATGAACCAGACACCAGCGGTTGTCATATAAGAAAGTAGAGAATATGCAAGGTAACAGAAAGAGAATGTGTTGCTAGAAAATGTGAATTAATATTGAGTTGCTTCAATAGCACTTTAAATTAGGTAGCATAAATTTGAATATAGATAGCTAGTTAAAACTGTTTGTAACGTTAAAGAAAAGTGCCTCTCACATTGAGAAGTTTAGTATAAGAAATGTTTATTCAGCATTATAAAACTTTTGTATGTTCCTGTATTGTTGACTCTGTTTGACTTGCAGCTCGCGGACCTGCTGTGTTTAATGGGGGGAATGTGGCGCCCCTGCGAATTCAGTTGCCACAGAGGTACTGCACCTTCTCCGAGGTGTGATACTCCACCATCCAGGTAGGTTGGAGGCTCCTGACCACAATCCAACACTTGCATCCCACACAACACAGTAGTTCAGCAAAGCCACATTGCGGCTCCATGCTTGGAGTGTAGCAGAGCACCTTTGGTGGCTCCCTGCTGGGAACACGAAATGTGCTGGGAGGCGGGTGGAGTTAGAATACATAAAAGAGTGGGAAAGTTTAGAATTTCAGTGAGTAGAGTCAGAGGAGTCAGAGGGAGAGGAGTGAGGAGAGAAGATCCCCAGAGAGAGGGATGGAGGAAGGAGGTGCTGCAGCAGATCTCAGTGACCTGGGTCTGCTGGCATGGGAAAGGAAAGAAGGGGAAAGACTTTGAACAGAAACCTGATCTTCCATAAGAAGGAAAGACAAGTATGGAACGTAGGAGTAAAAAGGGAACAGAGGACGTGGGTTAGGAAAGAACCCTGCCTAGAATTTCTAAGCGCAAGGCTGGGGCCCGGTCCCTGAGATTGTTTGGACACTAATGTTCCTACAGCAGACATCGGTGGAGTAGTGAGCTGTAAATGCACTGCTCCCATCTAAGACTTCAGGGCACAACAGAAACTTGGATAGTGAGCCGGGACTCAGGAGAGATGAGTCCCCGAAGCAGGCTACAGCTGTCTGCCGTACAAGTAAGGTTCTTGGGAACATCTGTCAGGAGGAACTCCAGTGTAACTCAGTACTAGGAGTACTTCTTGACTGAGTCCCTGACTGAGTCCCTGACCCGGAGGACACAGCATGGAGGCAGGCATCTGTGTGTACTACAGACTGTGAGTAAAGCTTTGGAACTACAGGCCCTGGTGTCCTCCAATTATTCCTGCACCAACACACCCGGTACCACTACAACTGGGTACCAGCTTCTACACCGCCTGCGCCTCTCCTCTACCCCTACATCCACACTGCCCTGGGACTGCAGCTCCGCCTGTGGGGAGCTTCACCATTTTGGCTGCAACACACCACCAGCCCAGAGGATCTGCATGCAGCGTCGGCTTAACATCTCACTTGCCGAACACCACAGGTGGCGTCACAAACTATTCCATTCAATTTCTTTTATTACTTGCGCGCCCAGGGCCACGGACCGGGTGACTGCTGCTGTGACACATCCCGCTGATACCGGCCCTGTACCGAGTACCCCAAAGCCCTGGGAGGGCGACCCAACTTGGCGTCACAAATTATTTCATTAAATTCCCTTTATTACTTGGGCGCCCAGGGCCACGGACCGGGTCACTGCTGCTGTGACACATCCCGCTGAAACCGGCCCGGTACCGAGTACCCCACAGCCCTGGGAGGGCGACCCATAATCGTATGTGACAATTTATCAGAGGCAGTAATCTTCATTATTCTGCATTTAGAGTGTGTCAGCATGACGATCTCCCAAAAAAGCAACACATTGCTAGATATAGTGAATTTGTACATATGTACATAAGACCTTTGTAAGGGTAATTGTGAAAAATAAAGTCAGTATTTTTTGGTTTCATAAGCATAATGCATTAAAGATGCGAAAGGGTGACTTTAAGGCTACTTTCACATTTGCATTTTTGCTGCGCGTTTTTTGCGCACACAAACGCATGAAAAAAAGCATCATGCGTTTGTGTGCGGTTTTTTGTGGGTTTTGGTGCATCTTTAAAAAAATGCGTTTTTTGGGGCAAGTCGGACGCACAAAAAATGCAACAGGTTGCATTTTGTGCGCCCCAGCGCACACTGCAAAAATACGCATGCGCATACATACGGGTACGTGCGCATATGTATGTGCACATATGCGCACCCATGTTAAAGTATAGGCAAAAAACGCATTTTTTTTGCGCTAAAAAGCAGCGCAAAAAACGCAAGTATGAAACCAGCCTAAGGGACGTGCATGTGGTGGTGCCCGCAAAGGCCATGTGACAGATCTAAAGGTGACAGTTTCTTGTTCTAGGTTCCTGTCAAAATTTGATCAGCACGCTACACCACTAACGAACCCAGACAAGTGCGAGGATGTTGTGGGTTGGATGGCAGACAAAGGCTCCAGTGTATTGACAAGCAGCACCACAGTTTTCCACAAAGTCCAGTCTCAGTTGCCAAGAGGCTGGACCTCTGAATCTACAACCCGGTCCTTCTTCCTCCCAGGAGACATATGACCCCAAATGCTGGTCATTCTGAGGAACTGTTTACTTTCCCTTGTAATTTGTCAGGCCTGTCAACATGCATCATTAAAGAGGGTCCATGAGGGGGTGGAGTGCAGTGATGCCCAAACATTTGAGCACCCACTGCCAGGAGAAAGACAAGTTGGGGAAGGTCAATTGATGTCTGAAGAGGTGAAGGATAATCATGAGGCACAGTTGCCATCTGGTCAGCCTCAAATCTCAGATCAAAAGGAGGATCAGATTGAGGAATTGGAAGACAACATGGTTGATGATGAGGCCACTGATCCAACCTGGCACGGTGGCATGCCTAGCAAGCACAGCAGTGCAAAGAGGGATGGATCTGTAGCAAGAAAACAGGCAAGAAGAGGTAGTGGTTTGACCAGAGGTAGAACTTGGTCAACTGTTCCACAGAGCCCCCTGCCCCCAATGGCTAGATAACATGCCGAGAGTGTGATATTCCCCTGTATGGCAGTTTTTTTCTGAAAGTCCTTCAGATAAAACTACTTTAATTTTCAGCATCTGCCAAACCAAGCTAAGAACACTGCTAACCTCAGCACTACCAGCATGCAAAAACACATGGCAGCCAAGCACCCCAGTAGGTGGGCAGAACGTCTAAGTACCAAATCTGTGTTTGATGGTGAAACCACTGCCCCTTCCCCTGTTACAGCCTTCCCAATCTGCTGTCCATGAAGCAGGCACTTGTGCCTCCTGCCCACAATGTGTAATTGCACAGATATAACAGTCAGATATAACAGTCCACTTCATTGTCCCAGCGCAGCGTTCAGTTGTCCCTGCCCCAGACATTTATTGGAAAGCAGAAACATCCAGCCACCCACCTACAGGCCCAAATGTTAATCACCCACATTGCCAGACTGCTAGCCATGGAAATGTTGCCGTTTTGACTTCGACTGGGAACTGAGTCTTTCCGCAACCTCTTGGCAGTGGCAGCGCCACGGTACTCGACTCCCAGCCGACACTATTTTTCTTGGTGTGCCGTCCTTGTGTTACATAAGCACGTGTTACACAATATAAGCCGTGATCTGATAAGGCAGTCACAGGGAAGGTCCACCTAATCACAGACATGTAGACAAGTTCTTGTGGACAGGGACTATACATTTCACTGAGGGAACACACTGGGTTAACCTGGTGGAGTCTGGAAAAGAGTCAGAGGCTGGGACATCACACATCTTACCCACACCAAGAATAGTGGGCCCAACTTCCATCAGGGTTTGTCACCTCATATTACAGATCCTGTCTTTCCTTCTTCTCCTCATCATCAGCAGAACTAGCCCCAAGTTAACTCCCAAGCTGGAAAATCTGTAACACTGCCTTGTTGAAGCGGCAGCACACTCTGCTTTAGCTCATCTGTTTAGGTGATAAAGCTCACAACGCAGCCAAGCTGTTGAAAGGGATAAAAAAAACAGACCGATCAGTGGCTCTCCCCGCTGATCCTCCAATTAGGTCTGGTTGTGTGCGATAATGGGCGTAACTTGGTGGCCGCTGTAAAGCTCAGTAAGCTGGCACACGTTACATGCATGGCCTACGTGCTGAACTTAGTTGTGCAGTTGTTTTTAAAAACATACCCTGACTTCCTTGACCTACTTGCCAAGGTACAGCGTGTCAGCGCACAGTTCCGAAAGTCATTTTCGCCAGTCTAGATTCACTGAAGCAGCGCTTTAATTTGCCTCGTCACCGACTGATTTGTGACCTTCCCACACACTGGAATTAGACCTTCCATATATTGGCAAGGCTTAGTGAGTAGCAGAGAGCAGTCTCTGCATTCCAGCTTCTCAATGGCCATCAGAGTAACACTCAGCCCCCACACATAACAACTGCCGAGTGGGTGTGGATCACTGACCTATGTGAGGTTCTTCAAAACATTGAGTACTGCACCAAGATGGTGAGCGCTGATGACAATATTATGAGCGTAACCATCCCACTGCTCTGTCTATTAAAACATGTGCTGCAGAACCTGAAAGAGGAAGCTTTGAATGCCAAGCAGGTGGCTATGAAGCAAGATTCCACAGTGGCTGATACCACACAGCCCAGCCTCACGCAGGATTCTCAGGCCACATTGAGTGATGATGAGAAACAGGAGGAGGAGGATGTAGAGGAACAGGATGTTTTGCTCTGTGCTACAGAGGGGACTCCCATTCCCGTCTTCATACCTTTTCAGCATGGATGGCCTGAAGAGGAGGAGTAGGAAGCTATGTGCTGTGAGGAGGAGAGGATGGTTACTGTTCTTCCTGGTGAGGACACTGAATGTTTGACTCTTTGTAGTCTGCCACACGCAGCGTCGGACTGGCCCACCGGAGAACCAGAGGATTCACCGGACTGCCCACATCAGTCCCCTCTGCTGACTCACAGCCGATGCGCGATGACATCACCATCGCGCACCCGCTGTGTGTCTGGCAGACGGGGCAGCTTCTGACATAGAAGCCGGGATCAGCATGGGAGCAAGGAGGAGAGGTGAGTATTGTGATTTGCTTTTTTATTATTATTATTTAATTTTATAGCGCCATTAATTCCATGGTGCTGTACATGAGAAGGGGGGGTTACATACAATATATCTCTATCTCTCTCTATATCTATTTTTGTTTCTCTATATCTATCTCTATATCGATATCTATCTCTCTCTCTATCTCTATCTATCTATCTCTCTCTATATATCTCTCTATCTATCTCTCTATCTCTATATCTATCTATCTGTCTCTATATCTATCTCTATATCTGTCTATCTATCTGTCTCTATATCTACAGTTGTGGCCAAAAGTTTTGACGCCCCTGCAATTCTGTCAGATAATACTCAGTTTCTTCCTGAAAATGATTGCAAACACAAATTCTTTGATATTATCTTCATTTAATTTGTCTTAAATGAAAAAACACAAAAGAGAATGAAGCAAAAAGCAAAACATTGATCATTTCACACAAAACTCCAAAAATGGGCCAGACAAAAGTATTTGCACCCTCAGCCTAATACTTGGTTGCACAACCTTTAGCCAAAATAACTGCGACCATCCGCTTCCGGTAACCATCAATGAGTTTCTTACAATGCTCTGCTGGAATTTTAGACCATTCTTCTTTGGCAAACTGCTCCAGGTCCCTGATATTTGAAGGATGCCTTCTCCAAACTGCCATTTTTACATCTCTCCACAGGTGTTCTATGGGATTCAGGTCTGGACTCATTGCTGGCCACCTTAGAAGTCTCCAGTGCTTTCTCTCAAACCATTTTCTTGTGCTTTTTGAAGTGTGTTTTGGGTCATTGTCCTGCTGGAAGACCCATGACCTCTGAGGGAGACCCAGCTTTCTCACACTGGGCCCTACATTATGCTGCAAAATTTGTTGGTAGTCTTCTGACTTCATAATGCCATGCACACGGTCAAGCAGTCCAGTGCCAGAGGCAGCAAAGCAACCCCAAAACATCAGGGAACCTCCGCCATGTTTGACTGTAGGGACCGTGTTTTTTTCTTTGAATGCCTCTTTTTTTCTCCTGTAAACTCTATGTTGATGCCTTTGCCAAAAAAGCTCTACTTTTGTCTCATCTGACCAGAGAACATTCTTCCAAAATGTTTTAAGCTTTTTCAGGTAAGTTTTGGCAAACTCCAGCCTGGCTTTTTTATGTCTCGGGGTAAGAAGTGGGGTCTTCCTGGGTCTCCTACCATACAGTCCCTTTTCATTCAGACACCGACGGATAGTACGGGTTGACACTGTTGTACCCTCGGACTGCAGGGCAGCTTGAACTTGTTTGGATGTTAGTCAAGGTTCTTTATCCAACATCCGCACAATCTTGCGTTGAAATCTCTTGTCAATTTTTCTTTTCCGTCCACATCTAGGGAGGTTAGCCACAGTCCCATGGGCTTTAAACTTCTTGATGACACTGCGCATGGTAGACACAGGAACATTCAGGTCTTTGGAGATGGACTTGTAGCCTTGAGATTGCTCATGCTTCCTCACAATTTGGTTTCTCAAGTCCTCAGACATTTCTTTGGTCTTCTTTCTTTTCTCCATGCTCAATGTGGTACACACAAGGACACAGGACAGAGGTTGAGTCAACTTTAATCCATGTCAGCTGCCTGCAAGTGTGATTTAGTTATTGCCAACACCTGTTAGGTGCCACAGGTAAGTTACAGGTGCTGTTAATTACACAAATTAGAGAAGCATCACATGATTTTTCGAACAGTGCCAATACTTTTGTCCACCGTCTTTTTTATGTTTGGTGTGGAATTATATCCAATTTGGCTTTAGGACAATTCTTTTTGTGTTTTTTTCATTTAAGACAAATTAAATGAAGATAATAATACCAAAGAATTTGTGTTTGCAATCATTTTCAGGAAGAAACTGAGTTTTATCTGACAGAATTGCAGGGGTGTCAATACTTTTGGCCACAACTGTATCTCTATATCTATCTATCTCTATATCTATCTCTATATCTATCTATCTATCTATCTATCTATCTATCTATCTATCTGTCTGTCTGTCTGTCTGTCTCTATCTATCTATCTATCTCTCTTTATATCTCTCTATCTGTCTATCTATATCTATCTCTATATCTTTCTATCTCTATATCTATCTATCTCTATGTATATCTATCTATCTATCTATCTATCATCTGTCTCTATCAATCTATCTCTATCTATCTATCTATTTATATCTCTCTATTTACGGTATATCTATCTCTATATCTATCTCTATCTATTATCTATATTTCTCTATCTATTATCTCTATCTATCTATCTATCTATCTATCTCTATCTATCATCTATCTATATATCTCTATATCTATCTTTCTATCTATAGCTATCTATCTATCTATTTATCTATCTATTTATCCATTATCTATCTATCTATCCATAGATCTATCTATTTATCCCATATCTATCTAACTCTATATCTATCTATCTATCTATCTATCTATCTATCTCTATATCTATCTATATCTATCTATCTATCTATCTATATATATATAGCATTATACCCTATGAGGGGGGCAGCATTATACCCTATGAGGAGGGGGCAGCATTATACCCTATGAGGGGGTGCATTATACCCTATGAGGGGGCAGCACTATACCCTATGAGGGGGCAGCATTATACCCTATGAGGGGGTGCATTATATTCTATGAGGGGTTGCATTATACCCTATGAGGGGGGCAGCATTATACCCTATGAGAGGGGCAGCATTATACCCTATGAGGGGGGGCAGCATTATACCCTATGAGGGGGTGCATTATACCCTATGAGGGGTGGCAGCATTATACCCTATGAGGGGGTGCATTATATTCTATGAGGGGGGCAGCATTATACCCTATGAGGGGGTGCATTATACCCTATTAGGGGGCAGCCTTATACCCTATGAGGGAGTGCATTATACCCTATGAGGAGGCAGCATTATACCCTATGAGGAGGCAGCATTATACCCTATGAGGGGGCAGCATTATACCCTATGAGGGGGTTCATTATACCGTATGATAGGGTTGCATTATACCCTATGAGGGGGTGCATTATACCCTATGAGAGGGCTATATTATATTAGATGGCTGCATTATATTCTATGAGGAGGCAGCATTATACTATATGAGGGGGCTGCTTTATATTCTATGAGGGAGGCTACCCCAACTCCTGCTACATAATTAAGATTTGTACTACCTTATATTATACCCGGATATTAGCGTGTTTTACCGCACAATTGGTGGTCTTGTATTTATCTCTATGTAGCTACATAGTGGGCCCCAAGAATGATTTTCTCTGGTGGGCCCAAGGTGTTCCAGTCCGGTGCTGGCCACACATGGCAGAGTTCATGTCCAGATGCCTTTCACAATTCCCTCTCGTGAAAGGCATTTTGTCCACAATGAAATACTGGTTGTGCACCTTTCTTGACCCATGGTACAAGGAGAAATTTGCTTCTCTAATGTCAGAGGAAGACGAGCGATTTTCTGTGCATGCATGCTAGAGGGCCATAGTGGAAGACTTGCTCAAAAGAATACCCTCAGACAACGCTGGTGGTAGAGGTACCGACTCATTCCGACCACAAGGATTACATGGGAGGGCCACAGACACCAGCTGCAACTCGGGGGGGGGAGGGATGTCCACAAACTGGGCCATTTTCATGAGACCGACCCATTAGCAATGGCTATCTGTGGGTGTAACTATGATAAGGAGAGAGAAGTTGACCAAGCTGGTGAAGGACTGCTTAAGTGACCATACCAGCATCCTTCCTGATTCTTCAGTGTCCTTTAACTATTGGTTGTCCAAGCTGCACACTTGGCCCGACCTCTCCTTGCTTGCCTTGGAGGTGCTGCCATGCCCTGTCACAAGTGTTTTGTCTGAGTGGGATTTTAGTTTGTCAGGTTCAATCATAACGGATAGACGCACACGTCTGTCAATGGAAAATGCAGAGAGGCTGACTCTTCTCTTTTTTTTTTTTTTGGAAGTTGTCATAACGTCCATCCCTTACCATTTTGTTCAGGAAAACAACTCCTCCTCCTGGTTCTGCAACAAGTACTTAGTGTTCATCTATGTATACCCCACGTGGGTATTGTTTTATAATTTTTGAAACCTTTTAACATTGTGCAATGGTGAAACTTGTACTCTCTACCTCTTTTAATAACTGCTAAGTGTATCGTGATATCCCCATCATGGCATATTTCAGCTGGTCTGGGAGATACCATTTGGCACTTTTTTTAAAACCTTGCACATTCTGCAGTGGTGAAACTTGTACTCTCTACCCCTTGTAATAACTGCTAAGTGTATTGTGATGTCCCCATCAGGGCGTCTTTCAGCTGGTCTGAGAGAGACCCCTTGGCTAATTTTTTTAAGCCCTTGCACATTCCGCAATGGTGAAATTTGTACTCTCTTGCTCTATCTCTAGTAATAACTGCAAATGTATTGTGATGCTCCCATGACAGCATCTTTCAGCGTGTATGATATAGACCCCTTGGGTAATTTTTGGAAAACTTTGCACATTGTGCAATGGTGAAACGTGTACTGTCTATCTCTACCTCTTGTAATAATGTAAGGGAGGGCCAGGACCGTAGTCGTGACCTGTACTCTGGTGGTAGCTGCGCCCAGCCCTTCCCCTACATGAAACAATACTATGCTCCTCGGCATACCTGCATCTTCAAATACATCTTCACCCGGGCACTTCCCAGGCCATAACAGTCCCTCTTCTAGGTGACTCACATCAATGGAGACACAGTCCAAGACAACTTGTCAAAGGCTCTCGATGAGCTGAAACGTTTTTCTGTGATGTGGAATAAAGCAAATGAATTCAACACATGTGAGTGCTGGGATTTCTTCTTTTCTTCGATGAATCATTCCTTCCACGTGCACCACGATAACGACTGGAGTGCCAACTACTTTTCATTATCTCAAGACAACTTTAACGCTTTCTTTACTTAGGATGTTGCACGTTACATCCACAACTGGTACAGCATCACATACACTTGCTTTCTGATCTTTCCCTTGCTTGCTGTCACTTCTGTCCAATACTCGCCCGGATCGGACCGTACTAGACTGCTTCCCAGTTCCTTCCAGGTCTGACCTCACTACAGTGACATTTCCTTCAGCCTGTTTCACCCCAGACATGAATTCATCAATCACTATGTTTGGTGACTCCCGGTGAAGCATCCAGCCCGCCTGTACCGATCTCGTCGAAGTGCCAACTCCTTTCATCTCCTTAGTCCAGCCAACTTTAGCCCTAAAAACATTGGCCCAGGGGGTAAGGCACCACATCTTCCTTTTCCTGTCCTGACCCACTGCTAAGACCTGCAGTGGCCGTGGGTAATGTGGGCAATAACGACTTAACGTTACGTGACTGCCAAGCTGTCCGGGCCTATAGCCCATGTGGACTCTTGGGCACCCTGGCCTCATCTGACTAAACCACCCTTCCTCACTAACTTTACTCTTGGCAGCCCCTCCTACAATTAACCCTCTATGAACCTACTATCAGGCCCACTAGTATACCCCCACCTAGTGGTCAGCAACATAATTACAAATACCCAACCTATGGGGAAAACTATATACTCAGAGTGCCCTCCTATAATGTCCCAATAAAGGATGCGCTAACTTTCCCTAACTGTTCATACACAAATAGCACATATTATACATGCAATATTATCTTACAAAAACATGAGGGAATGGATATACAAATATCTATACAATGGCAACACATTCAAGTGGCAATACCATAAGTAGTGAACGTGAATACATAATTATACATGTAGCTGTACCGCAGAAGACACTAATCATAAAAACACGTCTGTAAACATTAGAAACTGGAAGACAGTAAGGGGAAAGGGAAGCATAAGAGACATCATATCTTACCCCCCTTACAATAACTGCAAAATATATTGTGATGTCCCCATGATGGCATCTTTCAGCTGCTCTGAAGAGACCCCTTCGCTAATTTTTGGAAACCTTTGCACATTGTGTAAGGGGAGGACAGGACTGTAGTCATGGGCAGAGACACTGAAGCATCTGTGTCCCCACCTTCCCTCACAGAAAACTGTAATTTACTGATCAGCGTACCTGCGTCTCCAGGTTCAGGTCCCCCTGGGCACTTCCCAGGCAGAGACAGCCCTTCTTCCAGGCAACCCCAGTAATGGAGACACAGTCCAGAATAACTTGAACATTTTCTTTACTTCGGACTTCACACATTATATCCACGGTTAGCACATCATGAGATATACAATCAACTTCACTTGCTTCCTCAGCTCTCCCTACTTTGTTGACGCTTCTGTATGGCACATGTCCGGACCGGACCATCTTAGACTGCTTCCCAGATTCTTCCTGGCCTAACCTCGCCATGAAGACAATTCCTTCTGCCTGTTTCGCCCCAGACTTGAAATTATCTGCCACCAGGTTTAGTTGCCTCTGGAAAAGCATGCGGCCCGTCTGTACCGTTCCCTGCGAAACTTCAACTTCCTTTTGTTCCTCACTCCAACCGACTCCCGCCTTAAAGTCATCTGCCCAGGCTATGAGTCACCACATCTTCCTCCTTCTATATTGGCCCACTGTAATGATGCCTAGTGGCCGTGGAAACCATGAGCTGGCGCTACTTAACATTGCGTGGCTGCTGAGCCACGGGCCTATAGGCTATGTGGACACTTCGGGCACCCTGGCCCCGTCTCTCTAACTTCCCTTCTGCTCTAACCTTAACTCTCGGCAGCCCCTCCTACACTTAACCCTATATTACCTACTAACTGTTCTGTATAATATAGTGCCCCCCTCTAGTGTCCAACCAAGACCACTACACTTTCCCTATACAGCACACGAAACATAGTGAACATTATCACACTATATGCAATGAAGAACATGGAGACAAGGCAATGGTAATACCCAGAATGGGTAGCAGTACCATATCATACATGAGGTAGTACATGTAACATGTAGCAATACCATTAAGCAAAAAGGCATAAATGCAACAATTAACTTAACCCATTTACAATTGTGCAATGGTGAAAATTGTACCCTTTATCTCTACCTCTTGTAATAGTGTTTCCACCTTAAATATTTAGGTTCATCAGGCAATCTGATGCTGTTTTGATGTATATGGGAGCTCTGCTCTTCCTCAATGCACTTTCTGCAGCTACATAGTGGGTGTGATTAAGTTGGCTATCTTCTAGGGAAAAAATGCCAGGAAGTTATAAATCATTCTCTTCAAAGCTCTAATACTTATAGCCATGGGGAGGGATTATTTAAACTGTTAGAGAGGAGTCGACAAGGAGCAGTTGGGACACTTTTGAAATATAGATAGGCTAGATAGGGCTCAGAGGAATATCTTAAGGGCACAATAGGGTGACATGTCCCCGGGGGGCAATTTATTCTTCTTATGTGTGATATTCTACATCCACTTCTTCTTTCTGCTCTCTTACCCTTCACCTTCTTTGGGGACTTGTTACCTAAAGTATTCCTCTTAGGGTTACCTAAATACATTTAGTTACCAGCATCCATATACCGGCATCTGTACACACCTACCAGCTTGCTTTATATCATATATATTCATCCTCTTCCTTTTTTATAAATAAAAGTTAGGTTGTATAATAGTGTTGTTTTATCATGTTTGCCACAGATACGAGATGCTATATACACTAAACTCATGGGAACTTGACACTGACATGTCTTCTGTCCCAGGGACCGACTGGGTTCTGGGTTCAGCAATGTTTACCCAGTGTGCTGTCAGGGAAATGTAACGACTCTGGCAACAACCACTTGTTCTGGTGTCCATGGTTAAGTGTACCTTCACAATTACAGATATGG
Source organism: Dendrobates tinctorius (assembly GCF_039654945.1). NCBI lineage: Eukaryota > Metazoa > Chordata > Amphibia > Anura > Dendrobatidae > Dendrobates > Dendrobates tinctorius. The sequence continues at coordinate 9,276,403 of NW_027361773.1, forward strand.
TCAGGGTACAGCTGATGTTATGGTACATGTGCTTGCGTAAGGTGGGGATGGCCCACCGGGAGAAATAGTGTCGGCTGCGGACCGAGTAACAAGGTTGCAGTTTGGAAATGTGGGCATTTAGTATTATAGCCTGTGGGTGGGTGGCTACGTATTTACACTTGCGTTCCAAGGACTGGGATAGGGACAGCTAAATGCTTCGCTGAATCAAAGAGATGGACATAGATGCTGACAGTGGTTGCAAGTGTGCAACAACAGGTGCAGGGTAGGAGTCATCTTCACCAATATCAAGGATAAGGGATTGGCATGCACGTAGAAAAGGGAAAAAGGCAGTGGTGTCACCTGCAGACACTGTTTCTGGAACCTGGCATTCAGTCCAAGTAGTCGGGTGCTTTGCTTGCATGTGCCTGACCATGCTGCTGGTGGTCAGTCTGGTAGTTGTGCTGCCTTTGCTGATGCTGGCATGTTGCAAATTACCTTTTATGGGTTAACTGGACTGTCTTTAATAAAGTGCCATACTTGTGAACACCTAAGCCTTAGCTTGGCAGCTTCACCTGTGTTGGTGCTCTGGGGAACAGTTGCCCACATTGTGTCTTTGTCTACCCACTGCCTCTTCCTGCCTGTTGTGGTGCTGTGGATCCCTCCCCCTGTACACTGCTGTCCTTACTCTGTATGTCACCTTCCCAGGTTGGGTCAGTGACTTCATCATCCACCAACTTGTCTTTCACTACAACACCCTGGTCCTCCTCCTATCTTGCTGATGCAACAACACCACTTGCTGACAATTGTGTCTCATCATGATCCAGCTCTTGCGACAGTATTTGCATTCCCCCACTGTCGCTTCCAAATATTTGAGCATCCCTACATGCAATCTTGTCATATCCTGGTTTAAACTGGCAGGGTGAAAGGTCAGAATCTATAAATGGAAATGTGAACAGCTCTTTGGCGTGTCCAAGAGTGGGATCACTTATCTCCGGGCACTCGGAATGATAGGAGGAAGGAGGATCAGGGTGAGGATTATGTGGTCCAGAATCACGGATATTGAGTTTGGACCGTATGGTAGACAGGGTGGTGCTGGCAAAGTAACTGGAAGCATTAACTGCTATCCATCCAACAACCTTTTCACACTGGTCTGGCTTCAAGAGTGATGTTAAAAAGTGTGACAGGAAGCTAGATCGGCATGATGTGTGTGTTTGTTGGGCTACCTCGGCAGGCACAGTTTCACCTTTCTCACGGCCTTGGCCTCTGTGCTCACCATCAGCATCACATCCACTTCACCATCCTTTACCACGTGCTTTGCCCATTTTTAATTAAGTATGATATATCCCTGTTGAGAAAACGTTGCAGACAGTATTATAATGCAAGAAAAATTTGCCCACTACAAATGGACGTACGAGTTCAGATACAGGAAACGTTATTGATCTATTCATCCTCGGTCTAGTACCAAGTTTGTTTTTCATTTGATACCATCATATTAATTGCATCAATATGTTTGTGTCCTTTTGTATCTGTTTATTTTTCCCAATAGCATATAGGTACCGTATTTTCCGGCATATAAGACGACTGGGCTTATAAGACGACCCCCTAACTTTTCCAGTTAAAATATAAAATCTTTTTAAAAGTCGGTAGTCTTCTTATATGCCGGGTGTCATCTTATAGGCTGGGTGTGGACCAATCGGCATATGGTGGGGGGGAGTGGTGCCGATGACGAAGAGAGGGGTCATCTCACAGGGAAGGTGTAAGTGGAGTATCCCTCAATTACCTCATTGTGGCAGTGGTGCTCTCTGCGGGCCTCTGTGCTTCTCTTTCAGCAGCATGGGGCTCTGTGTTAGGGGCGGCGGCGGCATCTCTTTGTGCAGCGTTGGGGCTCCGCCGGCATTTCATCAAAGCACGGAGACCCCGGCAGCTCCATTGCTGCTATGCGATGGCCTCTGGGAAAATGGCCGCTGGGGGCAGCGCATGCTCAGATTCAGCTCTCGGGACGAGAGCTGAATCTGAGCATGCGCCGCCCCAGCGGCCATTTTCCCGGAGGCCTCCGCATTGCAGCAATGGAGCTGCCAGGGCCTCCGAGCTTTGAGGAAATGCCGGCAGAGCCCCGACACTGCACAAATAGCAACCGGCTATTGTGCCAGGGCAGATGAAAGATGTTGAGAGATGGTGATGTAGGGTGAAGCAAAGGATGTAGCAGTGCTGAGTGGGTGACGCAAGAAGAAGGCAGAGACACAGCTGAATGTAGTTCCAAAGCTTTACTGACAGTTCTGGTGCACACAGATGCCCACTTGGTACTACATCCTCCGGGTGAAGGATCCAACCAACTTCCACTTAGATAGAGAACGCCTTTTCCAGAACCCCCTGTCAGTATGTGCCTTCCTTGGCCGTGTCCACAGTGCTGCTTTCCACTTTCCTACCCTTCCAGCACCTCACAGTCAGTGTCCCAGACCAGCTGCTGTGGATCCTGTTGGATAACAGACCCAAAACGTTTCCTTGATCCTATCTGGCTGCCTTTTTTGGAGAAGATAACTGTGGTAGTTGGCTGTAACGTCTAAAGCTGCCACAGCTGTCGGCTTGCTAGCTGAGTCCTGTTGTACACCCCACTAGGCTAGGGGCTGAGACCCTTCTGCGACCTGGATTTTCCCTCATCTGACGTCTGTCAGCATGGAATGAGCCCCACGGGGAGCACTCTCTCCACCCGTGCCTCTGGGAAATCCCTTTCCCCTTCAGGGAACTTCCTTCAGTTATTCAGTCCGTACCAGCAGCCCCTCAGATCAGGGGACTGCTGCACAATCATATCTCTTTCCTCCTTTCCCTATGGGAAGGTTGCCTATGCATGTCTTTCCCCTTCTTCCCCTACAGTAAGACTGATCCTAACTTCCCTTCTATTCTCCCGCTCTAACCCTCAAACTCCACCCACCATCTAACACCCTTTCCTGTCAGCAGTTACAGTAGGAGCACCTGCTGTCCTAGTGTATGGTGGATGCAGTGATGTCAGGGCCAAGTCAGGTGTCTCCATCTTACCTGAAAGGTGGGATACTACACCTCTGGGTGAGGTGCAGTACCTCTGTGGTAACTGGACCCTCAGGGGTGCCACAATTGCTGCATGACTTGGGGCTCAGACTGCTTGGCTGATTTGCAAGGGAGTGAGATGTAAGTCAGTTAACCATGGTCCACTGGTGCCAACTCTGCACTCTCTGCAGTGGAAGATAAGGTGAAGGAACTGGAACCACTCTCAGCCATCCAATTTAACACTGTCATGGGGGTACTGTGAAAGAGAGGGGCCAGAAGATAGCAGTGACTGGTCATACAAAATTCTGCACTGATTAGAACTGCTTCACCATCCTATTTAACAGTGCAGATTTTTTCATTGCTCTTTCATTGCAAGGGTTAATCTGTTCAGTTGATCTCCTGGAGCTCTTCATCCTGATTTGCCTCAGCTGTTCTGTGTTGGCCACTCCCCTCTGACATATATGCTTTCCATGCGCACTTGGGAGTTCTACTTCCTGGTTAGCATGTGTTTGCATAGAAATTCAGTGTTAGGAATGCGCAGTTGGAGAGTTGTTCAGAGGATTTCTGCTTGGAGTTTGTTTCCATTCTTATCATCATGCTCTCTTATTTGGTTTCTCCTACCTATCCCTTCCCTGTATTCCACTCTGCTGTTTTGTGAGTATATTTGTGTGATTGTAGTAATATTTCATCCCTGTATGTCTACCTATGTCAGTCTAGTTAGTACAATCCTTTATACTTCAGCCTCACACCTCTCTGGGTGGGGAAGGGAACAGATAAGTTTTACGATAGGATCATAGCAAGGTACATGACCCCACGTCTCCACCTTCTGGGGTAAGCAAGGGGACAGGGATAGACTAGGGTGCCCCCTAGTTTGAGGGATCAGGTAGGTGCCCACTGTCCCTACATTAGTCACTAAGTGACAAACACCTTTTCAACATCTTGTGGTCTCACCATTTGTGCAGCGTTAGTCGGCCCTACGAAAGAATGTCCTGTCACCTGCATGCACCCTCGGAACGTGTTATATTTGGGGATGTATCAGGCACAGAATAACCACATCCTCTCCCTGCAGCAGCTACTCTACCACGAGTAGCAGCTACACCAGCACCACCACGTCACATCCACATCCCCTATTTGATGCTCTCCTTATTTTTGGAATTGGATTTTCTGTACACTACTCGCACAGAGATAGTGTCAGAGTAGATTTAGTTTTTAGGCACACTACTATTATAGACACAGCGGTACAGTGAAATTATTTTTTGGGCACACAAATGGCAAGTAGAATTACTTTTTTTTTACCAAAAATCGCAACGATACTTCTGGAAAGTAGAATTATTTTTAGGCCTTCAAATGGCAAAGAGATGGCTGCAGAGTAGATTTATTTTTTAGGCACATTAATCCATGTTTATCTGCTGGACAGTCAGTATGTAACAAAATAAGCCATGATCTACAAGGAAAAACGTTGTATGTAGATTAAAAGGAGGGAAAGGGAAAACAGGAACAGGGAGGTATGGACCATAAAAGAAATTTCAGAATGAATTGAAGCTCAGTCTAAAACACTCATTCATTGGGTGAAAGGATTTTTTGACCTCCGCAAAAGATAATTATTCTCAACAGCACTTTGTTCTGTATGAGCAGAACTCTTGCCGCCACGTACAATGGCAACCAAAGGTCACATAATAATCTTTACCAAATTATTCTTGTGCTATGTACACAAGTTATTAAACAACTGCCAACCGGCAAACATGTTGCTGGTCAATAGATATATAAAACACTGCAAATCGCACAGTGGTACATGGCCCTTAAGATAAAGTTTCTTGTGAATGAAATACTTCATTGTCACAGCTTGCTCAGTATTACGGTAATAGCTTTGATGATGAGGTCACCTATATGTGAATATTCTATTGATCTACAACTTTCAGAAAAACACGAAAATAACTTAAGGGAAAAAATGAAAAGAATGCAGAATACATATAAACAAGGATATAAACAACAGGAATCTGTACTTGAGGCCCCAGTCTAATCAGCATTACACAGAAAATTGTTTCCAGAGAATCCAATTGATGTTTCCTGACTTCAAATTAGAAATAAGAAACAGTTTAAAACAATGATATGACAGATATCAGAAAGTTCTTGTCTAAACAGAATGTAAATGCTGTCCAATCAAAAGAATATTTTTCTATTTTCTTTATAATCATGAGTTTGTCTGTTTACCGTAAGACAGCTAGAATACAGGAAGCAAGAAAAAGGGAGTTTATAAAATGTATTATTAACATACCTTTAGAGGAGTCTCTGTAATAAACCAAGTTGCTTAGATATAAAAGTACATGTGACCAGATGCATACCGTAGTTAAAATTTTATTGTCTATGGTGCAAAATTTCACCTTGCCCCCACACTCCTTTGAAACTCCCATCAATTAGGTGTATGGCACATCTGTAACACTGCATCACTGAGGATTGTCACCCATCATTACATCATCATGTTCCTTCCTAAACTGTTACTGCTGGGCCTACTATAACTACATACTGTGTATGTCCTCACGCTGATATCCAATATCTATATAACTGAATCATAGGTCATAACTGTAGAATGTGCTTGTAAATGCTGGCAAAAAGCTTAACTTTAGTCATTTTTACTGTTGAAGTTCAACATAAATATTTTCACCATTTTTTTAACTTTTATTATCTTTCTCTGCTTTGGTGTTGCTTCCACGCTTCTGACTCAGTATTCGTTGAAAGGCTGTAATATTGATATCACATCTAGACCACATTTGACAATCAGAAAAAATATCTGGTCTCAGCGGCACAAGATGCTTAGCCCATTGATTGAATACAGAGGTCAAGTAGGCTGTAAATTGCTGCAGCCTGTCAATGAACACTGGGGTAATGCTGTAGAGGCAGTTGGATCGCTCTCCAGGGCAGTGGGGATACTCGGTACTGGGCCGGTATTTAAAGAGGATGTGTCACGGCAGCAGTGACCCAGTCCGTGGCCCTGGGCATCCAATAAAAGGGGATATTTACAAGGAAGATAAAGTTTATAAAGAGTTTGTGATAAAGTTTTCATGACGCCACCTGTGGTTTTTGATCAGAGGTGACCAGCGCTGCAGAGCAGATCCTCTGGGACTGATGGTAATGCAGCAGTGTTGGTACAGCTTTCCACAGGCAGAGCTTTGTCCCAGTGCAGTTGTGATAGAAAAGATGTTAAACTTGGTGATGATAGAGGTAGCAGAGTTGGATAGGTGACGCAGGAATAATTAGAGGATACAACAGAGTGCATTTTCCTTTACCTTTTACTGAGCTGTGTAGATACAGTCCAGGGCTCAGGTTACAGATGGTTCTGGAGTTGGTCAGCCTGTAAGCAATTTGGGAATTTCCTTATTCAGGTGGGTTGTGAGGCCTCCTTTCTAGCGCTATTCTCTGAGGTACTTGCTGCTGTTTACTCTATTCACGTTCCTCTCTCTGTCTGCTACTTAGGTAGAACTCCACTTGCATGACAGGCAAGTGTAGCCTGCTTCAGGGATCGCTCCTATCTGGCATCTCAGGCTCACATGTGCTACTGTGTCATCGAGTATCAGTTGGGACAGAGGATCTGCGGTCTTCTGTCCTCCGGACTCTGCTGCTGGGGCTTTAGTGCCCACACAGCCTCGGGCTCTGGGGCCCAGTCTCTGGCACTCAAGCCTGTGAGTAAGCTCAGCTATAGCTTCTGTCCCCCAGCTCCTCTCCACAAGTCCTGTCTCAACCTTGTTCAGGCACTAACTCACTAACCTCCTGCTTCTGACCAGAGAGCAGCTCCCCAGAAGTCGGGTTTAGAGCTCCCCCTGCTGGAACTACCTGTATGCTGGAACTGCCTGTCAAGGGGATTCCTTCTTTGCTTCCAGGCATGACATCACCCCACCTGGAGGGAGGCAAACCCATTGTGGCAACTGAACTCCTGGGGTGCCACAGCAGTACTTGAGTGGTAGGTGAATATAGCTGAGCTTATTATTTTCAATAGCTGAACCTCATGAAAAAATATTCTTGGCAACCCATTTAACTGAAAAGCTTAACCCCTTCACCCCCTGTTTCCCATTCCCGACCAGGCCAGTATTTTTTAATTCTCACCAGTGTCACTTTTTGAGGTAATAATACGCTTCAACGTATCTTGGGATTCTGAGATTATTTTTTTGTCACATGAGATACTTCATATTAGTGGTAAACTTTGGTCGATATGATTTACGTTTATTTATGAAAATATTGAAAATTGTCTGGAATCGAAAGCGGACATCATGTCGCATTTGCAGAGCCTCTGATGTGCCTAAACTGTAGAAATCCCCCCAAAGTGACCTAATTTAGGAAACTGCACCCTTCACAGAACTTATCCAGAGTGTGGTGACCACCTTGAACCCATAATTGTTTGACAGAAGTTTATAACTCAGAGCCATGAAAATAAAAAAATATAGATTTTTCCAGCACAAATGTTGTTTCAGCCCCAAATTTTTCCTTTTTACGGGTGTAACATGACAAAATAGACCATAGAATTTGTTGTTCACTTTCTCCTGAGTACACTGATACCAGTATGTGGTAGAAACCTACTGTTTAGATCAGGGTTCCCCAACTCCAGTCCTCAATGCCCACCAACAGGTCATGTTTTCAGGATTTTCTTAGTATTGCCCAGGTGCTAATTGCATCACCTGTAGAATAAGGGAAAGTAAGTAAGTAAGGGAAATCCTGAAAGCATGACATGTTGGTGGGCCTTGAGGACTGGTGTTGGGGAACCCTGGTTTCGATGCACCACACGGCTTTGAAGGGATGTAACAGCATTTAACTTTTGGAGTGCAAAATTGGCTGGAATAGATAGCGGACTCCATGACGCATTTGCCAAGCCCCTAATGTGCCTAAACAGTGGAAACCTCCCACACGTGACCCTTATTTTGGAAACTAAACCCCTCACAGAACTTATCTAGAGTGTGGTGAGCAACTTGATTCCACAGGTGCTTCTCAGAATTTTATAACGTTGAGCTGTGAAAATAAAATAATACATTTGTCTCACAAAAATGTTGCATTTTCACAAGGGTAACAGGAAAAAATGAACCCCAAATACATTTAGCGATTTTTCTTGAGTACACCAATATCACATATTTGTGAAAAATTACTGCTTGCAGACATGGTAGGGCTTGAAAGGGAAGGAGCAACAATTGAATTCTGGAGCATACTTTCGTCTGGAATAGATTGCAGAGGGCATGAAGAGCCCCTGACATGCCAAAACAACAGAAACCCCCACAAGTGACTCCATTTTTGAAACTACACTTCTTCAGGTATTCATCTAGGGGTGAAATGAGCATTTTTATCCCTCAGGCAATTCACAGAAATGTATAACATTGGACAGAGTCATTGGAAAATTACAATTTTTTCCACTCAAATGTTGCTTTAGACCCACAGTATTTAATTTTCAAAAGGGATAATAGGACAAATGGGACATACATTTTGCTATGCAGTGTTTTATGAGTACGCTGATATCCCATGTGTGGGTGTAAACTATTTTTGAGGCACAGTGGAAGACTTATAAGGGAAGCAGTGCAATATCGGAGTTCAGATTTTGCTGGAATGGTTTGAGGTTGCCATGTTACATTGGTAGAGACCCTAAGTCGCCAAAACAGCAGAACTCCCCATAAGTGAATCTATTTCAATGAATTTATCTAGGGGTGCAGTGATTATGTTAACACCCAGGGTGTAGGAGGAGAATGGTGTGCACTCAAGTCATAAAAGGTGAGGTGCTGGTGGAACAGGCTATGGAACCTCAAGAAATCAACTATTGAAAATTACCGCACACTCTAATAGAGAATTTTTGCAAGAAGAAGAAGCAAGTTTATTCAAAGTTCAACAATTAGCCATGATGAATGGCATGGAAAAAAAATTTTTGAAACCGAAAACCCAACATTTCGACCTTCCCGGGTCTTAATCATGGGGTTACTATGGAAACAAAGCAAAGACATATGAGATATTAAAAACAATACTGTATAACAAAAGAAAAAAGAAAAAATGATTATACAATTAAAATGATATATACCATTGAATCTAGAGGTTCTCATATATATATATGCACACAGTGTATTTAATGAACGGTTGCAGATACCCAGGTAATTCATTAGACAGCAGTATATAATCAGAATAAAAAGTCAGGTAATATTTGAATGAAATATGAGAACGGTAGGAACAGTATAATTGATTACCTTGGTTCCAGGAGAGTATATAGAAGGGCAGAATAGAGAGGAATAGAGACCCTTTGATGTATTTCCAAGCACTGTGGTGGATAATGAAAATGATAATGTTAAATCCAGTAAAGTAAATGATAGGGAAACATGTAAATTATAGGGTACGTTATGGCAAAAGGCTGGTCTCCAGGATTTCTAGCCATCTTTACAGTGAATGGCCTGAAGTGATAGATAGTAGTAGCTGTGTATTTTTTATTATCTAGCTATGGGGTTAGTTTCTTATAGAAACCTCTTCATTACTAACCCCTGGGCTGGATGTTAATGGCCATAAAACTGCTGACATGAACCCCAAACCTATTGACCCACTTGCCACTGCACCAGTGCACGTGGGAAGAGTTGGGTAGAGCATCAGAAAAGGTGCATCTTATAGATGCACCTTTTCTGGGGCGGCTGCGAGTTGCTATTTTTAGGCTGAGGGGCGCAATAACAATGGCTTATTACCAGTCTGAGAATACCTGCCCCCTAGCTGTCTGCTTTAGTTTGGCAGGTTGTCAAAAATGGGAGGGACCATATGCCATTTGTTTTTTTTATTTTTATAAATTGTTCAGAACCAGACATGATAACGTTTACAGCTGAGGGTTGCACCCCGCAGCTGTCGGTTTTGTATGCGCTGATTATCAAAAATATAAGAGACCCCGTGTAATTTTTTTTTTCAAATAATGTATTTATAGCACAGGCGTTGGCTGATGAATACTCTCATCAGCCTCATCTGCTCTCGCTGATTAGAGCAAATGACAGTTGCCAATGAACAAGAGTCTTTACTTCCACCCCAATTTATGTAAGCTTTTTTACACATTTTGTCATTTTACTTTCTATTTCTGGTAATACAATGGTGGTCAAGATTATTGGGATTCTTCTATGGTTTTACACTATAACATTCCTAAAAACACAAAGCTGGAAAGCAACTTCTACCTTTCAGCTTATCTTACCAGAGGTGATAATGGAAATCACCAAGACCTCCATAAAGTGACAAATGAACCTTTAGGTTCTCTAGATAATGGGGCATGTAGCCAAAAATGCTAACAAGATAACATTAGTGTGAAAGATTTATAGAAACACATTTACGCATACAACAAATATATTAAAAGACAATGATGTATTTCCTCTTTGCTGGATTTTTGTATTGTGTGAAGATGATTGATTATCAGAATGAAGAGAGAGGAAAGCTGAAATTCCTTTCCAGAATATTCCACATAATGTGATAAAAAGTAAATTTTACTGGAACAGGGAAAGCATCTTGTAATTTAGCACAATCCAGAAGTGTGCAAAAAATGCGGAAGTGGTGCACGTTTCGAATATACTTTTCCTCTGAATGTTCCATTCCTGGTTTTGGCTTACAAGTACTGATGTAGGGGGACGTGGCCTAGCTCTGGGCATGTAAAGTCGCAGGAGCTTGGAGCTCTGACTAAGATCCCCATTGAAGCTACAAAAAGCTTAAATTGAGGCATAAGAACAAGTTTTTGTGGACTCAGTTCGCAGACTTAGCTTATAAGCTTTAAAACAAGACCAGGATTGAGTCCCTAGCTTACAGGAATCAGGAGATATCCAGTTGTAAAGAAGGTGTCTTCCCTGCCTGTCTTTAGTCACCATATTGGATCCACCATCTTGTTGCTGAGGTGCCAGAAGTAGAGCTCATTCTCCTTAACAGAGGACTCAAAAATCAACAACACATTGGAGCCGGCAATATTTCTACAAGAAGAACGCGGGACCAAAGAAGTCACAGAATACTATTAAAGACATAGTGCAGATCTGAGGATCCTATCTTAAGCACCAGATCCGCCATCTTGCTACCACAAGTGACAGAAAATAACTGTGCCTCCTGGGAACAGACAGAATTACTTAATAAATCAATTTCAGATCATTCTCCAGTCCTGACAGAATTAACTCTAGGACCTTTTTCCAAAAATACCTTCCTCTGGAGGTGTAACTCCATGCTATTAAAATTCCCTGAACATAAAAAAGAGGTTGAGGAAACTCTAAAACTTTATTTCGATGATAACAAATCAGATAAGATAGACCCCTTTATCATTTGGTGCACGCACAAAGCGATCATCAGAGGTAAACTGATACAGATATCCTCCAGACACAACCGTAAAAAAAGAGATAAAATAAAAAATATACAATCTCACATCAAACTAAAGGAAAACCTCCAAAATAGTCGAGGGCATCCTTCCCCCGAAGTACACTTAGAATTACTAAAACTAAGACAAAATTTAAAAGAAGCCATTCTAGATGATTATGATATACTGTAGTAATTAAAACCTCGAAATTTAAAGTTTACTCAGAACTAAACAAATCCACAAAATTCATGATGCAAAAACTAAAATGAGATAGGATTCAAAATAGAATCAACAAAATTAAAAATAACTTAGGTATCACCAAGCAACATCCCAAAGATATAGCAGACACGTTTGCAGACTACTATTATAATTTATACAATCTCAGTCTTGATTCATCGTCTCCCCTACAGATAACAAAAATATTCAAAACTTTTTCAAAGACCTACAACTTCCAAAAATAAGTCCATCAGATTTGAGTTCACGTCATCCATTACCTCTTCTGAAATATCTGAAACTATACATAGTCTTAAAACACAAAAATCTCCAGGTCCCGACAGATTTGTTAATGAGTATTATAAAACTTATGCAGAAATTTTAGCTCCACACTTAGAACAGATATTCAATCAGGCTTCCCATAGCGGACACTTTCCCAAAGAAATGTTGGAGACTATTATTATAATGATTCCCAAACCCCAAAGTGATCCCAAAGATGTTCAAAATTATAGGCCGATATCACTTATTAATTCTGATCTAAAAATCTATTCCAAAATCCTAGCAGACTGAGAAAAATCCTTCCTAAACTGATAAATAACGATCAGTTGGGATTCATAGAGGGGAGGCAAGCATCAGAAGGCACCAGGAGATTGCTAAATATTATTAACAGGATTAACACCACCAAATGCCCAGCAATTGTCTTATCTTTAGACGATGAAAAAGCTTTTCGACAGAATCAACTGGGAATATCTTAAATCAGTCTTATTCCATTTCGGCTTCAACAAAGATTGGCTGTCATCGTGTTTGCACTCTACTCCTCCCCTAGCGCTAGGATCTACATCAATAATAATCTTTCTAATTCTTTCCCCATTAGTAATGGGACCAGACAGGGATGCCCCTTATCACCACTTTTCTTTGCCCTCGCCATTGAGCCTCTGGCAGAAATGATATGAGAAGATACATCAATCTCAGGTATCTATACACCCACAAGACAACACAAGATAAGCTTGTTTGCCGATGATATGATACTAACCCTATCAGACCCCATTAATTCCACCGCTTCTCTTCTAAAATTAATAGATTTGTTCTCTTCAATTTCTTTTTTTAAAATAAACAGAAAGAAATCAAAACTGCTACAACTCAATTTAAGCGACCATATTAACAAAATTTTGAAAAGATTAACAGACTTCACCTGGGAAGACGAAAGGATTTCTTACCTTGGAATTCTTTTCGCTAAAAAATCACACTCTACTATAAAAGCAAATTGTGATGCCATCTTAGATACTATTTCAAAAGATTTCCAATCCTGGAGCAAAACTTGCCTTACATGGACAGGCAAAATTCTAGCTGTCAAATCAATTGTACTCCCTAAAATCCTTTATGTCTTTAGGGCATTACCTTTAATCTTCCCGACCTCTTATTTAAACAAATTCCAATCCTTTGTGTTCTCTTTCGTCTGGAATGGGAAAAAGGCAAGGGTGGCCAGGGATTACCAAACATACAGGCATACTTTTGGTCGAATCTAATAAAACAAAGCATTTATTGGGTAAGGAGAACACTCTTCCAGCTTGGATTGAACTAGAAAAGTTTCATGTCAATTACCGCCCATTGAAAGAATGCTTACTTAATCATATTTTCCAACTAAATCGTTATAAATTACTTCATCCTATCTTCTTAGCCACAACCCAAGCATGGGACAAAATTGCTAGACCACCTAAGAAACATAATAAACTAGCTAGCTTAAATAACTTCCCACTCTCCCTGATTGTAACCATTTATAAATTCCAAATCCCAGAGAGATGGACCCAAATAGGCATAAAAAAAATCGGTGATAATTATGTCAACAACAACTTTGTTAGTTTTAGCGACTTTAAACTAAAATTTAATATTCATCCATTGGACTTTATGCACTATTGTATTCTGAAAGAACACGTTCAAAACGTTATCCATAAAGTGCCTACAAAGGCAGAAGCTGTACACTTATTACTCAGTAATATAGGGCATGGGGTCTTCTGGAGCACCAAATACTTATACAACCTTTTCAATAAGGACAATAAGTTCCAAAAAAATATTTATATGTCCAGATGGGAAACGGATCTACAGATCTCAGTAGGTGCAGATCAGTGGGAGGATGCTATAAAATACACATACTCCTCTAATATATCCCTACCCCTATATGAATCCTTTTACAAGATGTTAACTAGATGGTACTTCACCCCAGTAAGACTATCACGCATCAACAGCGACCACTCACACTTATGTTGGAGGAGATGTGGTTCCAGAGGAGTCCTGCTCAACATTTTTTTGACCTGCCCAAAGATTGCACTATTATGGAATCAGGTTTCCCTACTTATCAATAATTTCCTTAAAAAAGACTACCCTCTCACTCCACAAACAGCCTTGCTATCTTTGGGACTAGAAAACATTCATACTTCCTTGAGATACGTTTTGATACATATCCTTCTAATAGTCAAAAATCTGATAGCCTTCCACTGGAAACAACCTGATACCCCACAAATTGCTGACGTTTTCGACAGACTTCACATCCATAACTCTTTGGACCTCAAATTCGCTAGGATCAACGGCTGCATTAATACATATAAGAAGAAATGGAGCCACTGGAATTCAATATTTCCCAAACCCTAAACATAAATAATCCTTTTACGGGCTTCAGGTGCCTCAGGATACTTTATTCAAAAAATGTTTTGTTTTTTTTTCCACTTGTTTAATATGCGTTGCCTAGAATATGTAAAGTTATTTATTCTGAGTTCTCTACCCTCAACCCAGTCCCTTTTACTCTTCAATTACACTTTTTCCCAAAGACCCTTCCCATTTCCCTTCTGCACAAATCATCTAGGAGAACAGATATAAGGCGAAAATGTCAATATGCTTTGATAAAATTAATTTGTCGACTGTTAATATATGCAAAATGTTAATGAAAATTTTGGAAAACAAATACTGATGTAAAATACTGACCAAATACTGAACATGTGAGCGTGGTCTAAACTGTAAAATCTAAAAATCATTTCAATGACATCCCAAAAAAGTTGTTCTTTGGTTCCCAGAGGAGAAAATAGAATTTTTTATATATTTATAAAAAAAATTACCCAAGCACTATATGAAAGGCAGTATTACAATTCTTTCCTTTTTTGGTATAGTTTAGTCCTAAATTTAAGCATTTGCTCCTAAACTTCAATATTTTGCTATAATTCCTGACATTTATACACTCCTCAAAATAAAATTGCAACACCAAGAAGGATAAGTCATGGAAATATGCAAACTACAGGATCGATAGACATGCTAATGATATGCAAATAATGAAAAAATTAAAAACAATTTTCAAACATCTCAACTTATTCAAAATTGTGTATGAGCATCACGAGCTGAAATACACACAGTAATATTCCTTGGCTTACATATCAGTGAGGTTTTTAATGGTTGTCTGAAGAATGTTCTGCCACGTTGAAGACACGTGAGCACTAGTGTTGAGCATTCCGATACCGCAAGTATCAGCCGATATTCACTGTATCGGAATTCCGATACTGAGTTCCGATACTTTTAGCATATCGAATACCAGAATCGGAAGTTCCCATAATGCTATGAGCCAGTTTGATTTGATTCAGCCAATGACAATCCTCAGAAGTGTGGGCACATCCTGTTAGGCATGTAGGCATGTTAACTAATGGCATGGCTGTGATTGGCTGCTGAAATGATGTCATGATGCACTATAAAAGCCGCCACCGCCATTTCAAGTTCACTCTGCTGTGAATTCAGTTAGGGACAGGCTGCTGTTCAAGACTGTGAGGGACAGTTAGAGATAGTGATTTTCACAATCATAGTGTGCTTTACACAGGCTACATAATCCACCACTGTAACTTTCTTTTGCCTTGCAGCAGTGTTCACAGCTGTCTGCAAGGTCTGTGTGAGTGCAGCTCATGCTGAGTAGTGTGTCCTGCAGCCACGTCTGGTTGTAGGCCGCTAAGCGTGTGTCACTGCCTCATACATATTTTTCTTTTTTTGCTGCTCATTTTTCATTCTCCTATTAGTGTGCACTGTGCATCCATTCGTATCCATATACATTGGTTGCAAACACTATAGGAGTAGACAGCGGAGCCTCTCTGCAGCCTTTCAGTGCTAGTGCCCAGTTTGCTGCACTGTTCACGGCTGTCTGAGAGGTCTCTGTGTGTGAGTGCAGCTCACGCTGAGTAGTGTGTCCTTCAGCTACGTCTGGTTGTAGGCCGCTCAGCGTGCTTCACTGCCTCACACATATTTTTCTTTTATTGCAGGTCATTTTTTATTCTCCTATTAGTGTGCATCCATCCGTATCCATATACGGTGGTTGAAAACACTATAGGAGTAGACAGGGGACCCGCTCTGCAGCCTTTCAGTGCTAGTGCCCACTTATCTGCACTGTTCACGGCTGTCTGAGAGGTCTCTGACTGTGTGTGAGTGCAGCTCACGCTGAGTAGTGTGTCCTTCAGCTACGTCTGGTTGTAGGCCGCTCAGCGTGCGTCACTGCCTCACACATATTTTTCTTTTATTGCAGCTCATTTTTTCTTCTCCTATTAGTGTGCATCCATCCGTATCCATCTACATTGGTTGGTTGCAAACACTATATAGGAGTAGATAGAGGAGTCTTTTTTCTGGCTTGTGCCCTTCAGCTGCAGCCAGATTAGTATTACCCTATTTTTTGGAGCCTCATCTTTTGCATTGTAGGTTACCTTCCTGCATTGTAATAGCTCCAAAAAGTTTGTGATACTATCGCTTTCAAATCTTTGGTCACATCCTTTTAGTTTTTAAAAAAAAACAAAATAAAGTTCACCAAACACTCCATTTGACTGTTGTGTAGGCCACATTAGCTCCTATTAAAGTGTAGTCCACACACACACTTCATAAAATTAGTGTTCCTTATACCTGTTACCAGCTGTTCAGGAATAAGCACACTAAGCCCCCCCTTTGTACTTTTCTGCCTATCTTTATCAGTCTACCAAGATGAAGAAGGCAGGGAGGAAGGCACGTGGGCGTGGAGTTTCAGCAGGGAGAGGACGTGGGGATTCTGCAGGGAGAGGACGTGGGGATTCTGCAGGGAGAGGACGTGGGGATTCTGTGCCTGCTGCGGGCACCAGTGAGTCAGCATCCCCCAATTTTAGCAGGCAACAGTCCTTTATGCGCAGCTTTGTAGGACCTCGCCATACCCCACTGCTGCGGGAGGAACAAATTGAAGCCGTTGTCGGATGGATGGCAGCTAACACATCGACTTCAATGACTTCCACGTCCTCTCAGGGCCAGAGCACTGAAGAGCAACCATCTGTCTCTTCACCACCTGCCAAAGTGCCCATGGCAGTCAGAGAGCCCTGGACAGGAGCCATCACAGTCTCTACTTCTGTTCTCTGAATCTGTTGGCTTGGAAAGAGGGGGACAGCCAAGCAGCATTCAAGAATGTGAAGAAGAGGGAGTATGCAGTGATGCGCAACTTCTTTGTCCCTCGGAATCTGAAGAGGTGGGTGGGCCAGTGCCTATGGTCAGCACACCTCAGTCCACATCAGATGACAACGAGACTCAGGTGCCACTTTCTGGTGCGTACGGTGCTGGCGAGACAACCCAGGAGAAGCAGGTGTTTGAAGAGGGGAGTGTAGATGATGAGGTCCTTGACCCATCATGGCGTGAGGAACAGGAAGGTGGTGGGAGCAGCTGTGAGGAAGAGATTCCCCGAACGGCCAAAACAGGAGGGAGAGGGAGGGGGCAGACTTGGTTGCCTGTAGCCTTCACTTCGTCACCCGTTAGGAGCATTCCTCTTTCAAAAGCCAAAACGGGCGCTCCCAAGACTTGCAGTGCGTGGTCCTTTTTTGACACAGTTGCAGATGACATTTGCTTTGTCAAATGCAAGCTGTGTCATCAGAAAGTCAAAAGAGGGAAAAATGTCAGCAACCTCAATACCACAAATATGTGGAAACATGTGCCGACCAAGCACGAGGTGGAGTTACACAGACACACTGAAGACGTAGGCCAATGTACAGCACCACCTACCACCTCTTCAGCTCGTGTTGGGGCCTCTTCCTCGAGCTCACACACAGCTGGTTCGGCTTCCTCACAGGATCGCCAAGGAAGAACCTCTGGCACTGTTGTCCGGAGACCCAGTGACATTCCACCCACAGCACCACGTTCCCAGTCATCCTCACACTCCCAGGCCACTCTACAGCCATTGGTAGCACAGGCATTGTATAAAAGGTGGCCATACTCAGCAAACCATCCCCGAGCACATGCTCTGAATGCTGGCATTGCCAAACTACTGGCCCTTGAAATGCTCTCATTCAGGCTGGTGGAGACTGACACCATCCGGAACTTCATGGCAATGGCAGTCCCACAATACACCGTGCCCAGCCACTTTTATTTCAGCAGGCAAGCTGTCCCTGCCCTGCAAAAACATGTGGAGGGAAAAATAAAACATGCGCTACTAAACGCCATCAGTAGCAAGGTCCACCTGACCACCGATGCGTGGACCAGTAACCATGGACAGGGACGATACCTTTCCCTCACTGCCCATTGGGTCAATGTTGTGGAGCCGGGTACAGATCTGGAGAGTGGTGCTGTCCGTGTTCTGCCAACTCCACGGATTGCAGGAATCCAGTCTCTACACATTGACTCCTCCTCCTACTCAAGTTCCTCAGAAACAGCGCTGCAGGAGCCTGTTACGACCGATATGAGCACAGCCGCGGCTGTAATGATGTCACCGAAGGAGGAAAAAACAAAATACCAGCTAAGTCCAGAAAAACCAGAGAGGTTGGCAGCTATCGGATTGCAGACCCCTGAACCTATCCACAACAACTAGCAGTAGCCGTGGGGGGTTCCTACGGTGCCCTAGACCCCTCGATCACAGCCGTAGAACTATATAGCCTAAAGACAGAAAGGGGAAAAACTAAACTGCCCCAGAGCAGACCCCAAAGCAATAGGCAGCCCCCAACATATAATGACGGTTAAGCAAGATGAAAACACTAACACAGATAGAAAGATAGGTTGAGCAAATGATGGGGCCCAAGCTAACTACATAGGACAGGATAGGAAAGCTGCTGTCTGCCATCCACAAAAACCCTATCAAAACGAGCCAACCGACTGATAGGAGAAACAGGCCCTGAAGTCGCTAGGCTTCAAAAGACTATATCAGCACTCAGGTATATTCTGAAGACAGAGCAAAAGATCAACAGATCAGAGACAAAAATGGAATTCAGCTCACCCCCGGCCGAGGATGGCAGAACTCCCAAGAAACAAGGCAAAACAAAAACAAAACTGAAGAGTACAAAGCAGAGCAGAAAAACTTAGCTTTGAGATGCATGAATCAGACTGGTCTCCAAGAATCCAGCAGGAAAATCACCAGCCAGGAAGAAGGGCGTCGGCAGCCTTATATCCAGTCCTCAATTCCAGCCACCCAGTCATCATCTAGCTGCCCATGTGTTTGGTAATCAGCCTCACTACCTTCCTTCACCAGATGAGGGAGTTCATCAGACCTCAATGGTGAAGGGAAAAATGAACTCACAACACGCGGCCAAACGTCAACAGGCCGTACTCAAATTAATTTCTTTGGGGAATTGAAGCCACACAGCGCAGGAACTCTGGAATGCCATCAAGCAGGAGAGCAACGTGTGGTTTGTGCCAGCGAATCTCCAGCCGGGCTTGGTAGTATGTGACAATGGCCGAAATCTGGTGGCAGCTCTGGGCCTAGGCAACCTCACTCACATCCCATGTCTGGCACATGTGCTGAACTTGGTCGTGCAGAGCTTTCTGAGGGACTATCCGAATCTTGATGCACTGCTGCACAAGGTCCGCATAGAGTGCGCTCACTTGCGGCATTCCAGCACGGCAAGATCGCGCCTTGCTGCTCTGCAGCGCTGATTACGCCTTCTGGAACATCGCATCATATGTGACCTACCCACCAGGTGGAATTCAACTTTACATATGTTGGAGCGGTTGTGTGAGCAGCAGGCAGCAGTCATGGAGTACCAGCTGAATCAGGTGCAAACAAGTTACACTGTGCGCCGGTCACACTTCAGCACCACTGAGTGGGCCTCTATGAAGGACATCTGCCTCGTTTTGCGTGCCTTCGATGATTCCACGTGGATGGCGAGTGCAGATGATGCACTACTCAGCATGACTATTCCCCTTATCTGCCTGCTTCAAAAAACACTGCAAGCACTAAGGGAGGAGGTTTTGGAAGAGGTGGCGGATGAGGAGTCACAAATGCCATCTGCTTCTGGACAGTCTGCGCTACGTGGTTCCTCACAAAGGCCTAGGCAGGGGACACTTTGTGAGGAGGAGGCGGAGGAGTCAATGGAGGTAGGAAGACATCTCTCCAGAGGAGGGAGGAACACAATGCTCTAGTCAGTATGTACAGCGAGGGTGGGGTGATGCAGAGCAGGCAGAGATGACGACTCAAGCAGGGGACAGCGTTTCTTTGGCATGTGGGAGTCTGCATCACATGGTTGATTTCATGCTGCAGTGCCTGAGAAACAACCGCCGCATCGCCCACATTCTCAACACGACTGATTATTGGGTGTACACCCTCCTAGATCCTCGCTACCGGGACAACTTACAAAGCCTCATACCACCGTTGAACAGGGAGCGTAATCTGCAGGAGTACCAAGACACACTGGTGCAGTCCATCATGTTCTCCATTCCACCCGACAGCAGTGCTGCTAGTGCTTTACAAAGCAGCTCTGTGCGTCGAGGCAGTGGAGGAAGCTCGGCACAAAGAGGGAGCAGAGGCAGCGCCTCAGCACAAGGCAAGACCACTATGGCCCAAATGTGGCAAAGTTTTGTGTGTCCACCACAAATGTCTACACCATCACAGAGGGCTCCAGTCAGCAGGAGGCAACGTTTCCGTCAGATGGTGACAGACTACATGTCTTGCCCTGTCAGTGTACTCCCAGATGGCTCTTCCCCCTTCAAGTTTTGGGTCTCTAAGCTGGATACATGGCCAGAGCTTAGCCAGTATGCATTGGAGGTGCTGGCTTGCCCTGCTGCCAGTGTATTATCAGAAAACGTCTTTAGTGCCACAGGTGGTGTACTAACAGACCGTCGCACGTGACTATCCTCCGATAATGTTGACCGGCTTACTTTTCTGAAAATGAACAAGGCCTGGATCTCGCCAGAATTTGCCAGTCCTCTTCCAGAATAAATAATTGGTTGGTAACAGTATCCAGGTCTCCTGTTGTGTTCATGTTTCTACCACCTGAACTGTAATCCCTGGGCTTCAACACAGCCAGTTGTCACTCAGAAGTGCCGTCTGCACAGAGAAAAACACTAGCTCCTGTGTTAGTGGGGTTCAGTAACGTCAGCTGTTCCCCTGCTGTGTGGACGGCAATGTCTCCTGCTGCCTCCACATTCAAAAACCATCAGGCCTCTGCCTGCTCCATGCTTGATCCTGGGCTTCTACAACGCCAGTTGGTGTTCAGAAGTGCCGTCTTCACAGAGAAAAACACACTAGCTCCTGTGTTAGTGGGGTTCAGTAACGTCAGCTGTTCCCCTGCTGTGTGGACGGCAATGTCTCCTGCTGCCTTCACATGCAAAAACCATCAGGCCTCTGCCTGCTCCATGCTTGATCCTGGGCTCCAACAACGCCAGTTGGTGTTCAGAAGTGCCGTCTGCACAGAGAAAAACACATGCTCCAGTTTTAGTGGGGTTCAGTAACGTCAGCTATTTCCCTGCTGTGTGGACGGCAATGTCTCCTGCTGCCTCCACATGCAAAAACCATCAGGCCTCTGCCTGCTCCATGCTTGACCCTGGGCTCCAACAACGCCAGTTGGTGTTCAGAAGTGCCGTCTTTACAGAGAAAAACACACTAGCTCCTGTGTTAGTGGGTTTCAGTAACGTCAGCTGTTCCCCTGCTGTGTTGACGGCAATGTCTCCTGCTGCCTCCACATTCAAAAACCATCAGGCCTCTGCCTGCTCCATGCTTTATCCTGGGCTCCAACAACGCCAGTTGGTGTTCAGAGGTACCGTCTGCACAGAGAAAAACACATGCTCCAGTGTTAGTGGGGTTCAGTAACGCCAGCTGCTCCCCTGCTGTGTGGACGACAAAGTCTCCTGCTGCCTCCAAAATCATACTACATCTAATTTTCTACTCGCTCCAAGTAGGCCTCAGCCTGCTCCATGATTGATCCTGGGCTTCAACACAGCCAGTTGTTGCTTGGAAGTGCCGTCCGCACAGAGAGAAACACTAGCTCCTGTGTCAGTGGGGTTCAGTAACGCCTGCTGCTCCCCTGCTGTGTGGATGGCAAAGTCTCCTGCTGCCTACACAGTCACACTACTACTGATTTTTAACCGTGCTCCACTTAGGCCTCTGGCTCCACTGTCCCTAGTATTTCCCCTGGCCTCCAACCCCGCTAGTTGCTGCTCTGAAGTGACGTCTGCACAATCCACACTTGTTCCTGTGTTACTGGGTCTCAGTCACGTCAGTTGATCCCCTGATGTGTGTCCGGCAATGTCTCCTGCTCTGTCCACATTCCCACGTGACTGATGTGACTGAGCCCCTGTAACCCAGGAACAAGTGTGAATTGTGCAGACACCACTTCAGAGCAGCAACTGGTGGGGTTGGAGGCCAGGGGAAATACTAGAGACAGTAGAGCCAGAGGCCTAAGTGGAGCACGGTTGCAATCAGTAGTAGTATACAACCGATATAAAACTTGCTTCAAGTAGGCCTGCTCCATGATTGATCCTGGGCTTCAACACAGCCAGTTGTTGCTTGGAAGTGCCATCCACACAGAGAGAAACACTAGCTCCTGTGTCAGTGGGGTTCAGTAACGCCAGCTGCTCCCCTGCTGTGTGGATGACAAAGTCTCCTGCTGCCTCCAAAATCACACTACATCTTATTTACTACTCGCTCCAAGTAGGCCTCAGCCCGCTGCATGATTGACCCTGGGCTCCGACATCGCCAGTTGCTGCTCAGAAGTGTCTTTGGCACGGGTACTCCCTCCTGCCCAGCCTGGTTCCAGCATGCCTGCTGTTTCTGGGGATTTTCAACGTCACTTTGCCACCAATACGTTGTCCTGTCGTGTTGCGGTCGGGTTATCCGAGTCTATGGTGCCTGCAGTTTCGGTGCTTCCTATGTGGGCTGCGGGTTCTGGTAATAAAGGCTGGTTCCATAGTGCTAATAGGACAAGCACCCCCTGTTGGGCTGTGGGTTTCGGTAACTGCGTCCTGCTCGCGGCCTTGCAACTTTGTTTATTATGGGTACCTTGTGCTACCCATCCGGGTTCCAGCACCATCAGCTGCTTCTCTGCAGTGCCTTTCGCCTAGGTGCCTCCTTCTTGGTATCCGAGTTCCAGCACCGCCAGCTGGTCATTGGTAGTGCTTTGTAGCACAGGTACCTCCTGCTTATTAACCGTCTTCCAGCATCATCAACTGGTCCACAGTTGTGCCATTGGCTCTTGTTCCTTCAGCTGCCACTCTGGGTTCCAGCATCGTCAGCTGGTTCTCGCTAGTTCCATTGACTCTTGTAGCTTCTGCTACCCATCCGAGTTTCAGCACCGTCAGCTGGTTCTCGGCAGTGTCTTTGGCACGGGTATTCCCTCCTGCCCAGCCTGGTTCCAGCACGCCTGCTGTTTCCGGGTACTGTCAACGTCACTTTGCCACCAATACGTTGTCCTGTCATGTTGCAAGCGGGTTAGCCGAGTCTAAGGTGCCTGCAGTCTCGGTGCTTCCTATGTGGGCTGCGGGTTCTGGTAATAAAGGCTGGTTCCGTAGTGCCAATAGGACAAGCACCCCCGTTGGACTGTGGGTTTCGGTAACTGCGTCCTGCTCGTGGCCTTGCAACTTTGTTTATTATGGGTACCTTGTGCTACCCATCCGGGTTCCAGCACCGTCAGCTGGTTCTCGGCAGTGCCTTTGGCCTAGGTGCCTCTTTCTCGGTATCCGAGTTCCAGCACCGTCAGCTGGTCCTCGGTTGTGCCATGTGCTCTTGTTCCTTCTGCTGCCCCTCCGGGTTCCAGCACCATCAGCTGGTCCTCGCTAGTTTCATTTGCTCTTGCAGCTTCTGCTACCCATCCGGGTTCCAGCACCGTCAGCTGGTTCTCGGCAGTGTCTTTGGCCTAGGTGCCTCCTTCTCGGTATCCAAGTTCCAGCTATGTCAGCTGGTCCTTGGTAGTGCTTTGTAGCACAGGTACCTCCTGCTTAGTAACCGTGTTCCAGCACCGTCAGCTGGTCCACGGTTGTGCCATTGGCTCTTGTTCCTTCTGCTGCCCCTCTGGGTTCCAGCACCGTCAGCTGGTCCTCGCTAGTTTCATTTGCTCTTGCAGCTTCTGCTACCCATCCGGGTTCCAGCACCGTCAGCTGGTCCTCGCTAGTTTCTTTTGCTCTTGCAGCTTCTGCTACCCATCTGGGTTCCAGCACCGTCTGCTGGTTCTCGGCAGTGTCTTTGGCCTAGGTGCCTCCTTCTCGGTATCCGAGTTCCAGCTACGTCAGCTGGTCCTTGGTAGTGCTTTGTAGCACGGGTTCCTCCTGCTTAGTAACCGTGTTCCTGCACCGTCAGCTGGTCCATGGTTGTGCCATTGGCTCTTGTTCCTTCTGCTGCCCCTCCGGGTTCCAGCACTGTCAGCTGGTCCTCGCTAGTTTCATTTGCTCTTGCAGCTTCTGCTAACCATCCGGGTTCCAGCACCATCAGCTGGTTCTCGGCAGTGTCTTTGGCCTAGGTGCCTCCTTCTCGGTATCCGAGTTCCAGCTATGTCATCTGGTCCTTGGTAGTGCTTTGTAGCACGGGTTCCTCCTGCTTAGTAACCGTGTTCCTGCACCGTCAGCTGGTCCATGGTTGTGCCATTGGCTCTTGTTCCTTCTGCTGCCCCTCCGGGTTCCAGCACCGTCAGCTGGTCCTCGCTAGTTTAATTTGCTCTTGCAGCTTCTGCTAACCATCCGGGTTCCAGCACTGTCAGCTGGTTCTCGGCAGTGCCTTTGGCCTAGGTGCCTCCTTCTCGGTATCCGAGTTCCAGCAACGTCTGCTGGTCCTTGGTAGTGCTTTGTAGCACAGGTACCTCCTGCTTATTAACCGTCTTCCAGCACCATCAGCTGGTCCACGGTTGTGCCATTGGCTCTTGTTCCTTCTGCTGCCCCTCTGGGTTACAGCACCGTCAGCTGGTCCTCGCTAGTTCCATTTGCTCTTGTTCCTTCTGCTACCCATCTGGGTTCCAGTACCGTCAGCTGGTTCTCGTCAGTTCCTCAGTCTTCTTGTACCTTCTGCTACTTTTCCAAGTTCAAGCTTGTGGAAATGGTTTTTGGTTCTCACTCTGGATCTCCCTGACGATGACCCTGAAGATGACGACCCTGAAGACCACACTGAAGAAGACCAAAAAGATGACCCTGAAGAAGATGACCAAGAGGACAAAGAACATGAAGACAACCACCAAGATGCAGAACAACAAGAGACAGAAGACGAAGAAGCAGAAGAACAAAAAGCAGAAGAACCAAAAGCAGAAGAACATTAAGCATAAGATTAAAAATCAGAGCAAAAAATATTATCTAAATTATAAGCAGAAGAAGACTAAGCAGTGTATGGGGGTGAGTCCGTTCCTCCTCGTGGTGCCCCTGGAAAATGGCTGCTGCTGCAGGCCAAACTGAACGCGGACAAATCCTGTTGTAAATCTTTTGTGACAGGCAGAACGGAAGGTGTTATCTTTAAACTTTTATAGATAACAACTACAGGAATGCCTGTCACAAATAAGAATATGATGAAGAAGAAGAATAGGAAGAAGATGAAGAAGTAGAATATGAAGAAGAATAATCGTTGAATAAGAAGAATATGAATAATGTACAAAAAAAGAATAAAAGGAAGAAGGTGAAGAAGAAGAAGATGAATAAGGTGAAGAAGAAGTTGATGAAAAAGATGCTGCTGCTGCTGAGGATCATGAAGAAAGTGTGGGAGATGTAAAAAAGAAGGTGAAGAGCATGGAAGTAGTGAAACATACATATCTGACAAAATATAAAAGAGGTTAACATAGTCAATATCTATGTAACTCCGAACGTCTTTAAAAAAAAAATGTAATTCCTGCTATTCCATTTGATTGGGCTAAACCTCTATGGCTTTAATGTCTCCTACACCTCCCACAATACATTGTACATTATTATTAGTTGTTTTTCTTCATGTAGAATTAACCTACAAGGAAAGAAAGGTTTTTTTTTTAATTCCTATATTTCTGTTCCATTGACTTGAATGGGACTTCCGGGATCGGAATCGGCGATACCCGATACTTTTTTGATATCGGCCAATCCAATCCGATCGATATTTTTCAATATCGGGTGGTATCGCTCAACACTAGTGAGCACACAAATGATCAAGATTCTTTGCTGACAGCTTCCATTGTAATTTCTGACCAATGATGTCCTAGATATGCCCAATGGGAGACAAGTCCAAAGATGCTGCAGGCCATGGTAGAACGTTTAGGCCACGCAAGTTGCTTACAGTAGTATGAATAACATGTGACCTGACATTGCATTGTTGAAAAACAGCTCCTGAGACACTTTGGAGAAATGGATGTACTACTGGTTCCACCTCCAAATCAATTTAATGCTGAGCTGTTAGTGTGCATGGAATGATGACTACAGTGGTCCAACTACCATTCAATTTGCCACCACACAACATAATCTTGAGAATAGGACAAGTGTGAAGTTGCCTTGCGAAGGTCTCTTCCTGTCATAGCCCACTTGTTTTCTAGACCAGACTAATATCACATGCAAGACAAAAGCTGGATTAATCGCTGAAGAGGATAAACCTCCACTCCAACTGCCCTTATTCAATTTCAGCCTCTCGTGGAAGCCATGTGGGCAATGCAATAAAAGGCCTGTACAAGGGAACATCACATTAGTCCTACTCCAGAGATTATGGTGTGTAGGGTAGCTGGACCTCTTGAGTAGGTATAACCGCTTTTCATTGCATTGATATGGTGGTGGAACCAATGGTAGAGCCAGTTCTGCAAAGTGTCATACTAGTCATTTTTCAACAGAAAAATGCTAAGTGAACTTCCAGCAGTGGATTGTTAGGAAGTCGCACACGACACATGTGCTCGGTATTCAGGAGAGAGGAGGCACATGAGGGTCCCTGCCACCTCCTTACACTGCAATGCAACCCACAAAAAAAAGCCCTCAAACATCTATGTCGTTATAAAAATTAAATCGTTGTCGCTGTTGGAAGAAGGCATAGAAAAAAAGACAGCAGAAAAATGAAAAATTGCCAGATCCCTATTGGGTTCAATGGGTTTCTCACAACTTTAAAGTTTCCTAGGGAGTAACAGAAAAACACTCCAGCATATGGAAAAAAAGTGTGTAATTTAAAAACCATATCTATTGAAACTTCTTCTTAAACATCATCAACAAGATTGGCATGCTAATCTTGATTCAACTAGCAGAGACATTTTGGATTAAGAGCTAACATTCATAGCTAGCTCACCAATGGTTTACACAGACAGAAGAGGGCCCAATTCTACCTGCTTTGGAGGAAAAAGTGGGTCCCTTATGTTTTAGCTCCTTGCACAGGTTGCACTACAGTAATGGCATCTCCTCTCCTGTGGTTCATAGGTGAGTGCTGTGTCTCCATTCTCCAGCTTCTCCAGCAGCTAGTTTTGTTTGCTCATGCAGTAAGTAACTTGAGGCACCTCTGTGATATCATCACCTCTGGTAATTTTAAACCTTCCATCTGTGTATTGTAGTTGGAGTTCCTGTGGCTTCACAACTCCTCTATTACAATTCTGCTGTACTAGCTCTGTATTATAACTGCAAACCCGCCTTTGCTGAAATAGTTCCACTTTACTGACCAAGCTCTGCTATGCTGTACCACAACTGTGAACTCAATTCTGCTGCATTGGGTTCACTCCACTGTCCTAGATATGCTACACTCTAACAGATACTGTATATAAACTCAGCTCTGCTGCACCAGTACCACTATTGCAAACTCTGCTCAGCTGCATCCAGATTTCACTGTTATCTTACAAGATCTGCTACATCTTTGTCTCCACAGTTCTAGAATGGCTAACATTACTACATCCAGGTTCCAATGCTGTAGTGCTATACCTGTTCTGCCACATCTTTGCTGTGATACTATGGTGGCTGTTTTAATCTTACCCAAGGTCAGAGTACGGGATCACTAGTGAGTAGGGATGAGTGGACCCATGGATTCTCAGGTTATGTTACCAAACCCAAACTTTAGTCGAAAGTTTGGTTCGGGTACCAGAAATATACCTGAACTTGAACTAGAACCGAACACCATTTAAAACCCCTTTTTATCTAGAAAATCAGACTCTCTCCTCCCTAGACTTCCCCCCGGAACTGTGTTCAGAGTTTGGCACTGGACGTGATATGAACCCCAAACTTTTAGGCTATGTACACACGATGTGTTTTTTATGCATTTTCGTGGCGTTTTTTATGTGCGCAAATGCTCCAAAATACTAAACCAATACAATCCTGAAGTGTTGTGCACATGATCAGTAAATTTCCTTCAGATTCTGCAGCGTTTTATTTTCTGCAGCATGTCAATTCTTTTTGCGTTTCTGCAGCATTTTTGACTCATTGACTTCAATTGAGTCAGTCAAATCTGCAGCAAAAACATAGGTGTAAAAAGGTTTGCGTATTTGCTGCAGATTTGCTGCCAAAAATGCTGTGAATTGTCAGAGGAAATCATGTCAGAAGGAGGAAGAGTGTGTGGGCGGAGAATACGTGTGTGAGCAGAGAATATTTCTGAGCGGAGTTTATGTGCGTGTCTGTCTGAGGGTGTCTGTGTTTGCCTGTGTCTGCATGTGTCTGCGTCTGTCTGCGTCTGTCTACATTTGTTTGCCTCTGTCTGTGGGAGTCTGTGTCTGTCTGCGGGTGTCTGCATCTGTCTGTGTGTGTACCCATGCGACGAACAGCCCATAGTGATAGTACTTAGGCATCATCTGATGGGACTACTGCTCCCATCTGTCACATATAACAGAGACAGCATGAGCCGATGAAGGGAGAATAGTCTCATCATCTGGCACCAGTGTTCAATTGTTAAAAATAAAACATTTACATAATTCTATACATATTCACATACAAATTACATACTCACCGAACACATAATCCCTGATGCCCGCATCTCCTGCAAGCAATCAAAAATAATAAACCAACATATACTCCCTGTCCGCTGTAGTCCAAGATCTCACGTGTAGACTGCTCTACCCGGCCTCTGGCGATACACTGAAAGGAGGTAATCTCTCCCTCATTGTATCACTGCGCTGCCATGAGAGTTCACCGGAGATCATCAGCTGATCAGCTCCGGTTCTCATGCAGCGGTGCCATAAATGGTAGCACCCGAGCTGATGAACTCTGGTGAACTCTCATGGAAGCTCAGTGATACACCGATTACCCCCTGTCAGTGTATCGCCGGAGGCCGGGCAGAGCAGTCACATCTCCCGATGTGACTGTAGTACATTTGGTCGCCGTGGTACACTCAGTATTAAATAGACTATGTCGGACAGGATAGTATTATATGTTGGTTTATTATTTTTAGATTGTTTGCAGGAGACGAAGGCGTCGGGGATTAGGCGTTCAATAAGTATGGTTAATTTAGATTCAAGAAAAGAGTGTGTGTGATTATTTCAAATAAAGGACTTTATTCTGGCTGTGTCTTTACCATGTATCTATAGGATTAGTAATGGATAGGTGTCTTATAGCCCATTTCTGGGGCGGCTGAGAGCTCATGTCTTTAGCCTGTGTGGGTGCCAATATCCATGGCCCCTTCCCAGACTATTAATATTACTCTGCAGTTGTCTGCCGAGCCTTTGCTGGTTCAAATTTATAGGGGGACCCCATGTCAATTTTTTTCTTGGGTTTCCCTGTAAGTTAGCCAGTAAAGGCTAAGCAAATAGCTGTGAGCTGATATTAATAGCATGGGAACCTTTGGCTCCTTCCCAGAATATTAACATCAGCCCTCAGTCATCGGCTTTCCCTCTGCTGGTTATGAAAATTGTGTGAGAGCCCACATAATTTATTTAAAAAATTTTGAAAAATAAACAGATATTGCATTTCACGCAGATTTCTGACAGTTGCTGTTTTGTTACAGCATATGTAGGTTAATTATGTTAATGCTCCTACATAGACTGGTGACTGTGTGTACGTGTGAGTGACTTTAACTCTTTATGCACCATTTTATTTTAATGAGGGTGTCTGGATGACACCTGTTCAGTAGTAAACCTCGGGCTTGGTATTATATATACAGTATATATATATATACTGTATACATATATATATGTATTCACTTATATTTGTTTTGTGTGTGCAAACTTTAGAAATTTGAACATGGTATGTAATGCTATTATGGTCTTCAATGGAGAATAAAAAAGAAGAGGTTGAACAAGGAAATGACATCACAATTCTTTTTTTTTAAATAATATGTCTTTATTTAGCTCTATGGATTTACAAAAATGAATTAAAAAAATGCATGAAAAAGCGCATAAAATGCACGTGTATTTTCCACTGTGTTTTTCTGCCAAGAGATGCAGAAACTTTGCAGAAATTTCTTCACGCAAATACGCAACGTGCGCATATAGCCTTAAGTTTGGGTTCGCTCATCTTAATCGGTGAGGCCAAATTGTGTAAGTAAGCCCTCTCAGTCATGAACCTTTGGAGAAAACAATGCACATTGGTCGTGAGTATAAATAATTCTGTTTATTCCCCTGTGATCAGTATTCTTATATCATTTACAGACAAATGTGGTTCCCATTGGAAATTTCCACCAGCCGTCTGTTTCTCAGATATATTTTATGAAACATTTTAGCTATCAGGCCTTTCCTAGTGCACTACCCATAACACACAGTTTTTCAAAGCACTGTATAGGAAAATAATAGACCAGTTCTTTTTGTGGGGTAAAACATTTCCCTGCCTGTTTTTAACCAATGTATTACCTCCCAGAAAGAATGAGTTGCTATCCCCTGCCATCCTGTCTGAATAGTTTATTGCTTCCTCCACTGACCAGGAGCTATGGTATAATCAGACCACATTCCTGCACAGTCATTACACAGTACACAGCAGGGGCACAAGTAGAGTGGGTGTAGAAAGTATTCTGACCCCTTTAAATTTTTCACTCTTTGTTGCATTGCAGCCATTTGGTAAATTCAAAAAGGTTCATTTTTTTTTCTCATTAATGTAGACTCTGCACCCCATCTTGACTAAAAAAACAGAAATGTAGAAATTTGTGCAAATTTATTACAAAAGAAAAACTGAAATATCACATGGTCTTAAGTATTCAGACCCTTTGTTCTGTCATTCATATTTAAGTCACATGCTGTCCATTTCCTTGTGATCCTCCTTGAGATGGTTCTATTCCTTCATTGGAGTCCAGCTGTGTTTAAATAAACTGATAGGACTTGATTTGTACACATCTTTCTCTATAAGACCTCACAGCACACAGTGCATGTCAGACCAAATGAGAATGATTGAGGTCAAAGGAACTGGCCAAGGAGCTCAGAGACAGAATTGTGGCAAAGCACAGCTCTGGCCAAGGTTACAAAAGAATTTCTGCAGTACTCAAGGTTCCTAAGGGTGCCGTCACACTAAACGATGCACCAGTGATCCCGACAACGATACGACCTTGTCAGGATCGCTGGTGCCTCGCTACATGATCGCTGGTGAGCTGTCAAACAGGCAGACTCACCAGCGATCAGGACCAGCGAGGACACTGGTATCCAAGGTAAATATCGGGTAACTAAGCATGCGCGTCACTTAGTTACCCACTGTGTACCTTGGATACCAGCTCCCAGCGCGAGCATGCAGGTATCCAAGGTACACAGTGGGTATCTAAGCGACGCGCGCTTAGTTACCTGATATTTACCTTGGATACCAGCTTGCAGCGTCTGCTTACAGCGCTGGGAGCTCGCTGATCATTGGTCTCCCGCTGCCACACGCGATGGCCCAGGACACTCCTGCACGATCAGTGATACCCAGCCGGGGGGCCGTTCGATGATGCATGTCACACACAACAATATCGCTGGCGAGATCGCTGTTGGGTCACAAAATCAGCGATCTCACTAGCGAGCTCACTGTGTGTGACGGGGTATTAAGAGCACAGTGACCTCGATAATCCTTAAATGGGAGAAGTTTGGGACTACCAGAAGTCTTCCTAAACCTGACCGTTCAGCCAAACTGAGCAATCATGGGAGAAGAACCTTGGTGAGATAGGTAAAGAACCCCAAGATCACTGTGGCTGAGCTCCATAGATGCAGTAGGGAGATGGGAGAAAGTTCCACAAAGTCAACTATCACTGCAGCCCTCCACTAGTCAGGTCTTTATGGCAGAGTGGCCTGACAGAAGCCTCTCCTCAGTGCAAGACATATGAAAGCCCTCATCGAGTTTGCTAAAAAACACATGAAGGACTCCCAGACTATGAGAAATAAGATTCTCTGGTCTGATAAGATGAAGATAGAACGTTTTGGTGATAATTCTAAGTGGTATGTGTGGAGAAAACAAGGCACTGCTCATCATCTGCCCAATACAATCCCAACAGTAAAATGTGGTGGCAGCATCATGCTATGGGGGTGTTTTTCAGCTGCAGGGACAGGGCGACTGGGTGCAAATGAAGGAAAAATGAATACGGCCAAGTACAGAGATATCTGGGATGAAAACCTCTTTCGAAGTGCTCTGGACCTAAAGCTTGGCCAAATGTTCACCTTCCAACAAGACAGTGACCCTAAACACACAGCTAAAATAACAAAAGAGTTGCTTTAGAACAACTCTGTGACCATTCTTGACTGGCCCAGCCAGAGCTCGCCCTATACCCATTTGAGCATCTCTGGAGAGACCTGAAAATGGCTGTCCACCAACATTCACCATCCAACCTGACAGAACTGGAGAGGATTTACAAGGAAGAATGGCAGAGGATTCCCAAATTCTGGTGTGAAAAACTTTTTTCATCATTCCCAAGAAGACTCAAGGCTGTACTAGTTCAAAAGGGTGCTTCTACTCAATACTGAGCAAAGGGTCTGAATACTTATGACCATGTGATATTTCAGTTTTTCTTTTTAAATAAATTTGCAAAAATTTCTACTGTCATGATTACGGCTGCCGCCACACCTGTCATGATTACAGTCGCAGCCACCATGCCCGCTCTGCCTCCTCACACTTACCGCTCTACTCTGGTGGCACGGCGTCCAGCTGCTCGAGGGTCCCGGCATCTCTCTCCCTCTCTGTCAGTTTCACGTCAGGCGGACTTTCACATGCGTCTTAGGCCATGGCCGCACGCTCTGCTGGCCCATTAGCTCATTACACCTGATCTGGACCATCTGCGGTCCAATCAGATACCTTTACTGGCTATATCAGGCTGCCCTCCCTTAGTGGAGGCACCTGATTATTTTGTGTGCTTCAGAGTACTCATTTTAGGCCGTCTCTGCGGGCACTTGCCTGCTGCTATTAATTAACCCTTTCCCTGCTTCTGTCCCCCAGCAGTCCCTGGTAACGCTGCCTCCGAGTCCCTGTATAGGGTTCGGCACCACCTGGTTCGCTCACCCGGGGGAGATTCATTGCCGTAACCCAGAGGGTCCACTCCTGGAAGCTAGCCTCTCCTAGGTGTCACATCTACATTTCTGTTTTTTTTCAGTCAAGATGGGGTGCAGAATGTACATTAATGAGAAAAAATGAACCTTTTTGAATTTACCAAATCGCTGCAATGAAACAAAGAGTAAAAAATGTAAAGGGGTCTGAATAGTTTCCGTACCCACTGTACAAGATTATCTTAGCTCAGGAACATTTTCTTTAAACACATCCAATTGTGCAAGTTATTATTATTCCAAGATCTATTGATTAAAAATGAAAACCACGTTAAGAAAAATATTAAACATAATATGAGACTAGTTAATACTATCCAGAATATAGAACTTAGAAAAATATTAACCCTTCTATATCACTAGTATTGCCAGTTGTGCTACATCAAAGTTCCACAGTTCCATTGCTGTACCTGTTCTGCCGCTTCCCACAGCTTTACTTTGCCAATATTGTCAGATGTGCTATGCCCAGGTTCCACTGCTCCAGTGCGGCACCAGCTCTGTTGCATCTTCAGCACTACTGTTCTGATACCACCAACACTGGTACATCTACTACGTTTTCTTTCTGTTTTTTATATTCAAAGTTATCACCTGGAGTATCTAAAGAAAATCCACGCAAACACAAGCAGAACATGCAAATTTATATAATGCCTATGGTCATTCAAACCCAGGATCCCAAAGTCTACAGGATATAAAATAATTTGTAGCACACATATAGTAATTCAGTGCAAAGATTTTGTGCATTATGTATTGTTCATAAAAACCCTAGAGGTAAATCGTGACAGATGAAATAAGAACTAAAGGAAGCAATGAGAAAGGTAAAATTTACATATAAAGTGGAAGAAGAGCAGGCAAAATAATAAACAATAAACTATGCTAGACATTCACTTCGCTTACAAAGGACTTTCAGAACAGCAGAGAGAATTATAGGTTCCCCCCTGCCTAAAATCCAGGATCTTTATGATAAGAGTATTCGATCCCACGCATTGAAAATTTCATCCGATCCCTCTCACCCGGGACACTCCTCATTCCAACTACTCCCTTCAGGACGTCGCTTCAGAGTCCCCAAATGCAGCACCAATCCCCATATGAACAGCTTCTATCCACTCTCTGTTCAACAATTAAATCGTCATGTGTAGACTATATACTGTATCTGTCTTGTTAGATGTTACTTGTTGTATCTGTTGTTATATATCATGTTGCCTCTTTGCCACAAAGAATTCCTTGTATATATGTAATATGTACTTGGCGATAATAAATTTGATTTGAAAAACTCTGTAGAGTTTGGCTGGTTATCTTCTTTTTCTTTTTCAAATAGGTGCTAGGGTTTGTTTAACAAGAGCAGATAAATTGCCCGTAACTAGCATTAATCGAAGATATAGGGAGTCAAAGTCTAGGTTGGGTTTTGTGTGAACATTAAAGGGAACTTATCATGTCTGATAACACTACTAAACTTCAGATATAGGGTTAATTTGCAAGTTATTGGCATTATGAAGTTATGGCACCTGGAAGAAAAGGAACCTTCAGCCATGCAGGTGTGCCTAGAGGAATTACAGGTGTGCCTAGAGCAACGGTGGTTCATAGAGTGGCGGCTGTAAGCACAACTAGGCACTGACTGTCAGCCAGCTCTGCAGTGCATCAGTGCTCCATGAGCTGGCAGTTAGTTCTGGGGTGTGTTTACAGCTGTCTCACTCAGTGCTGTGAGTTGTGACTGTAATTGTTGGAGAAATAGAGTTAATTTTCTCATATGTGCTTCACTTTCAGTACTGCGGCCTAGCACCCTCATAACACTTTTACCCTGCAGAATAGTCCTATCTAGTGATGAATGAGTATATTCGCTGCTTGGGTTTTCCCGAGCATGCTCCGGTGTCCTCCGAGTATTTTGGCGTGATCGGAGGACACCCGAGAATGCTTGGGCAAACCCGAGCAACGAGTATACTCGCTCATCACTAGTCCTATCTCTGCATATTGATAGCACTATCCGACCTGACATGTTTCCTTTAATGTGATCATTTGTACAATACATTTTGCATTATTATATCGATGCCTCTACTTTGTGCCAGTTACTGGTTACCCATCCACTCCAGAATTCAGAATAAACTTATTACCCTCACCCATAAAGCACTCCATGGCTCAGCATCACCTTACATCTCCTCCCTCGTTCCCTCATCTCAGCCTACCACCCTACCCGTTCCCTCCGTTCTGCTAATGACCTGAGGTTAACATCCTCATTAGAGTTGAGCGACTTTGGTTGGATCGGGTTTCATGAAACAAAATTTGTTTCAGATGAAACTGGTCCGACTAGGGCAAAAAAAGTCGGAGTTTCATCCGAAACCCGACCCCAATGCAAGTCAATGGGGAATAAAAGTCAGCATTGAGTGGATGAAACCCGATCCTACCAAAGTCGTTCAACTCTAATCCTCATTAATCAGAACCTCCCACTCCCGTCTCCAAGACTTTTCACATGCTGCACCATTTCTTTGGAATGCACGACCCAGGTTAATATGATTAATTCCCAATCCCCACAGTTTTAAGTGTGCCCTAAAAATGCATTTGTTCAGACTGGCCTATCGCCTCATTGCATTAACCTAAATATCCCTGTGTGGCTCATTCAAAATTTTTTACCATAACCAGGTTCCTCACATCATGTTCTCAGATGCTTTATGCATTTAATAGCCCTTGTGTTTGTACTGTTACATATTTAGACTGTTAACTGGTTTATGCAGCAACAGGAACACCCAATTCTTACACTTTGTCTGGTTCAAACAATAAAAGCAATTGTTACCATCCACTTTTCATGTCTCCCTTTTCCTTATAGATTATAAGCTTGCGAGCAGGGCCCTCATTCCTCTTGGTATCTGTTTTGACCTATGTGTTTATTGCTATGCTGTAATGTCTATTGTCTGTAGAAGTCCCCTCTATAATGTAAAGTGCTGCAAAATATGTTGGCGCTATAGAAAGAAAATTATTATTATTATTTATTATTATTGTCAGCAGCACATTCCCTGTTTAGATGAAAAATGTACAGTACTACTCAACAATATAACCAGCAATAACCAAGTAAAGTATTCCCAATTTCTCCCTAAATTTGTTTTCAAAAGAAAATAATTGGAAAAAAATGTCCATACAAACAGTGATGCAACTACAGTCCTATTGGACCTGGTTCAAAATTTGGACCTGGGCCCCCACTTACTGTAAATGTTGGTCAGATGTATGAGCTCTTGTAGCATTCTAGATCCCATAAAGACATGAGTGTTCATCCCCATGCAATAAAAACCCCTATCCTGGCTGTGTCCTGTAATAATCTCTCCCATCATGGTCCCCGTCATGTAATAATATCTTTCATCCTATGCTCGTAAATGGTATAATGTCCTCCAACCAATGCTCTTTTCCTCTTAGAATATCCCCTGTCCTGGTCCTCTTCCCGTTATAATGTCCTTAATCCTGGGCCTTTTCCTAGTATAATGTCTCCATTCCTGAAATAAAGTCCCCCATTATTGGACCCTTCCCGGTATAATGTTGCCCATCCTGACCCCTTCCTGGTGTAATGTTTTCCATCCTAGGCCACATCCTTGTAAAATGTCCCTCAGTGTTATCTTTGCTGGATATCAAAAATTGAGGGATACCCACATAGTTTTTAAAATTATTTACACAGTTCCAAGATGAGGTAGAACTCTGCTACATCTGAATGCATTGCTGAGCGATGGCATAATGCAACCACTCAGCCCTGCATCCAGGATTCACTGAGCTGAGCATAAGATTGCAGCTGCGTGTGACTGGTGAAGACATCATTAAGGTTACTGCCAGTCACACGCAGCAGCGTTATCACGCTAAACACACTGCTGTGACCTGGATGCAGGCCTGAGCATTTCACATCATGCCACTGCTCAGCAATGCATCCAGATGTAGCTGAGTTGGAGCACGTTATGGGACATATGGATTATTGGTGGACAGGTGAGAAATACTATGTTTATTTTAATTTTTACATTAAAAAATTGGTAAAAGGGAGTGGCGTGTTTATTTCAAATAAAGGACATTTTGTTTATGCATGTTTTTTTAACTTAAACTTGTAAAATTAGTAATGGGAGCAGACATTTGAACGATGACATCAAGCCCAATACTATTACCCCCCTTGCCACTGCACCAGGGCAAGTGGGAAGAGTTGGGCAACACGCCAGAATTGGTGCATCTAATAGATGCACTTTTTCTTGGTCGGCTGTGGGTTGCTATTCTTCCCAGTCTGAGAATACCTTCCCCCAGATGTCTGCTTTAGCTTGGCTGGTTATCAAAAATGGGGTGGACACCACATGATTTTTTAAAATTAGTTATTTAAATAATTTAATAGAAAAATGTGGGTTCCCCTCTATTTTTGATAACTAGCCAAGATAAAGCTGACAGATGACGGAAGCAACCCACAGCTGTCTGCTTTAGCTTGTCTGGTTGTCAAAAATGACAACCAGCCAAGTGACCCCATACTGTTTTTTCATTATTTATTTAAGTACACTGGAGCTACACTCTGAGAGACCCAGCTGCTGATGACTGAGGTGACGTCATTAAGGTTATCTCAGTTCACAGCTCCTAATTCTCATGAGAGCTGGACCTCTGTGAACTGAAATAACCTTACTGTAAGGTCACCTGAGTTCATAGCAGCTGGTTCTCATGCTGCACAGTGCCACTGCAGGACTGATGAATGACCGCGAGTCTGGCACTTCGACATTCATCAGTTGGGCGCTCGAGCTACTGTGAGACCCAGTGGCTGTTAACTTAGGTAAAGATTACCAGAGTTCAAAGCCACCGGTCTCCCTTCAGTTGTGAGACCCCGAAACCTTATGTGTAAATTTGATGGACACTTTAAGTTTACTTATGTTTCCAGATGCTGGAACACCTGGAGACTATAAACTAATATTACCTTGGATGAGTATTTTACTGTACTTGTTACTTAATAAAAAAAATGAAAAAAATGGTGCGGGGTCCCACGTAATTTTCATAAGCAGCTGAGGAAAAGCAGATGATTGGGGGCAGATGTTAATATTCTGGGAAGGGGCTAATAGCTGTAAAGGTTACCAGGCTATTCCTATCAGCTCACTGCTGTTTGCTTAGCCTTTACTGGTTGTTAAAGGGAAGACTCCTAAAAAAAGATGATAGATCCCCCTATATTTGCTATCCAGCAAAGGCTATGCAGACAGATGCAGGCTAATATTAATAGCATAGGAAGGCCATAGATATTGCCAACATAGACTAAGAACATGAACCCTCAGCCGCCTTAGAAATGGTGCATACATAAAATGCACCAATGATGGGGCTTAGCTTCACTCTTCCCACTTACCCTACAGTGGTAAGTGGGGTAATAGTTGTGGGGTTGATGTCAGCTGTTTTATGGCCACTGACATCAAGCCCACGGGTAAGTAATAGAGAGGCATCTATCAGACAACCTCATTACTAACCCCATAGTCAAATGTAATAAAGGCACAGAGTAAAGTCTTTTAATTGAAATAACCATGCAGACTTCTTTTTTAATAAAAATTCCCTGACCCTCTTTTACCCATTTATTCGTCAAAAAATAAAATAAAACAGCAAAGTTATACTCACCTTTCTGCAGATAATCCATTAATGGCCATGGACCATGATGATCCGGATGGTTTGTAGAGTGGTCACATCAGTGATGCGACCGCTCTCTACAATAGCCAGCTCACACTGAGCAGATCGTGAGTAGCTCTGCCTGTGACCGGCAGTGACATAATTTAGATTACCATTGGTCACAGACAGAGATTCTCAAACTCTGCTCAGTGTGTTCCAGCTGGCATGGAGAGCGGTCACATCATTGATGTGACCGCTCTCCAAACCATCCAGATCCTCATGGAACATGTTCATTAATGGATCATTGGTGGGAAAGTAAATATAACTTCTTCTCTTGATATCACATCTGCCTTTTTAGAATACGCCAGTGATTGTCTTACTGCTGTCTCTATAACATCATGTCCTTCCTCTATCTGAAACTGAACCTGTCAAAAACTTTACTCCTCGTGTTTCCTCCCTCTACTAACCTACCTATGCCCGACATTGCAATTTCAGTGTGTGGTTCCACCATTACTCCCCAGCAATATGCCCGCTGTCTTGGGATCATACTTGATTCCGAGCTTTCATTCACCCCCCACATCCGATCACTGGCTCACTCATGTTATCTGCACCTCAAAAACAATTCTAGAACTCGACCCTTTCTTACTTTCGATTTTGCAAAAACTCTTACTGTTTCTCTTATTCATTCTTGTCTGGACTATTGTAACTCTACTAATCTGGCTCCCTCTTGCCAAACTCTCCCCTCTCCAATCTGTCCTGCAGCTAGGATCATGTTCCTCACCAATCGTTATACTGATGCCTCTACCTTGTGCCAGTCCTTACACTGGTTACCCATCCACTCCAGAATTCAGTATAAACTTATTACCCTCACCCACAAAGCACTCCATGGCTCAGCACCACCCTACATCTCCTCCCTCATCTCAGAGTACCACCCTACCAGTGCCCTCCGTTCTGCTAATGACCTGCGGTTAGCATCCTCAATAATCAGAACCTCCCACTCCTGTCTCCAAGACTTTTCACGTGCTGCGCCAATTCTTTGGAATGAACTACCCAGGTTAATGCGATTAGTCCCCAATCCCCACAGTTTTAAGCGAGCCCTAAAAACGCTTTTGTTCAGACTGGCTATCACCTGAACGCATTAACCTAAATATCCCTGTGTGGCTCATTCAAAATTTTTCTATTACCAGGTTCCTCGCATCATGTTCTCACATGCTTTATGCATTTAATAGCCCTCTGTGTCTGTACTGTTACATATGTAGACTGTTAATTGGTTCATGAAGCAACAGGAACACCCGATTCTTACACTATGGCTGGTCCGAATAATAAAAGCAATTGCTACCATCCACCTTTTATGTCTCCTCTTTTTCCTTATAGATTGTAAGTTTGTGAGCAGGGCCCTCATTCCTCTTGGTATCTGTTTTGATCTACGGTATGTGTTTATTGGTTTGCTGTAATGTCTATTGTCTGTAAAAGTCTCCTCTATAATGCAAAGTGCTGCAGAATATGTTGGCGCTATAGAAATAGCATTATTGTTATTATTATTATTTTTTATATAACTTTGCTATTTTATTTTAATTTTTGGTCAATAAATGGGTAAAAGAGGATTGGGGAGTTTTTATTTTAAATAAACGAGTCTGTGTTTATTTCAATTAAATGACTTTACTCTGTATCTGTCTTTATTACATTTGACTATGGGGTTAGTAATGGGGGCGTTTGATAGACACGTCTTATTACTGTTTCTTGGGCTTGATGTCAGTCGCCAAAAAACAGTTGATATCAACCCCACAACTATTGACCCTAAAACGCCACAACTGTATCTTTCCTGGGATGGATGAGGGCTACTATTTTTAGGCTGAGGAGGGCCAATGTCCATGGCCCCTCCACAGTTTGAGAATACCAGCCTCCAGCTGTCCTTTTTAGCTTGGCTGATTGTCAAAACTGGGGGACCCCATGTCATTTTTTAAATTATTTAAATTTTTTAAAAAATGGCATGGGGTGCCCTCTATTTTTGATAACCAGCAAAGATAAAGCTCACTGCTGGGGGCTGCAGCCCACAGCTGTCTGTTTTGCCTGCGCCAGTTATCAAAAATAGAGGGGACCGCATGTCTTTTTTTTTTGTACACAGTGTACGCTGGTTAATCCCAGCCATACTAATACTTGACATGACTGTGATTGAGCCGCAAGTGCCCACACAGTAAAGCTTGTTGCTTGGCTGCCTTTCAACAAGCTTTGTTCATGCTGCCGTACCTGAACACTAACCCAGGCTTCCTGGATAAGTCCATGTTTGGGGTCTGTGCACAGACTTTAGGTGTTCTGTGCAGACCCTGAACTTTACCATTCGGGTTCCCCCATCCCTATTCTTGCTTTCCTCTGTTCTCACAATAAGGTGCATCCCCTTCTGTAGCTGACTTGAATGAGTCAGCATGGGCAGCACATGACATCACTGCCATACACCACTAGTGATAGGCATGCCAACATCAGCTGCTGGCCTCTCATTGGATGGTGGCATGTATTGCAGTGCAGGGACCCGGCTGTATTAGACTCTGGCAGAATCTGGCAGTGTCTACCACTGAGAACATTTCACCCCTGCCTGCAAATGTCTGCATGATCATTACCTTATGTAAGAGGCTGCTTAATAAATCTATATTTTTGGTAAAAGAAACCATAAAGTACATTGCATCCTATCATATGAGATTACATTGTGTAATAAATAATTAAAGTTCAAGTATTCACTTAGTTGAGTGTTTTACATAGCAAGAATATCATATATCTCCTCATTCACCTTGATTAACACTTTGAGAGCTGGCATACTGTTATACTTTTTGGGCATATTTTTTATTAATTTATTTATTTTACTTATCCATATAGTGCCATTAATTTTACAGAGCTTTACAGACATTATTGTGGGTTTGCTGATACTCTCAGTGTTAGATATGTTTGAATGAAAATGGTCTCTCATATTTCTAATTTCATGAATACAGACATAATGATAAAGTTATTTAATACACAGGATTCAATCAGTCTAATGTAAGCATCACTCCAGTGTTTTTTCCTTTTATCCCTTTGTTAGGCATCACATATGTAAGTGTAATGTATGTAGGCACACACTGACTGGTAGCCATCTTCATCTGTTTTCAGCATCACTCTGGCACCATATGACTGCAGTTGTGACCGTCTAAATCATACAGCGGTTACTGCATGAAGCAGCTGTCACTTTCTAAAATCTTCTCAATGTAAGTCTGCTAGAATTCCGAATGAAGCTCTGTTGCCTCGTCCTGAGTCTCGCAGACTTGTATTGAGAAAAATTACTTGTGGAACACATACTGATTACAAAAGCTGTTATGTGATGCCAGAAAGAACAGAACTAGGCTGAAAAAAGGTGAAGACGCTGACCGGTGAGTATGCAACTATACGCCTTTACGCTTAAAAAGTGATAAAAAACAAAAC
The DNA here is from genome assembly GCF_039654945.1 of Dendrobates tinctorius. Lineage (NCBI taxonomy): Eukaryota > Metazoa > Chordata > Amphibia > Anura > Dendrobatidae > Dendrobates > Dendrobates tinctorius. Next base: position 9,318,472 of record NW_027361773.1, read on the forward strand.
AAAACGCAGGAGTGTTGCTTAAGCATAAACTTTCTTGTCACCTGAAAAAACAATATGGATTAGAACGGTAGCTCATAATAATACTATTATTCACACATAGTAGTGGGGGCACAATGTGAATAGTGTCCACTATTAATGCAGATAAAGTGGATGTTTTTCTTTTTAATTGAAAATGTCACTATTTATATGAAAATAGAAATTTCAAAAACTGACCGTCACATCCAAGCATAAACATTGTGTGAACAGGTGCTTAACCTAGAGTCACCAACTCATGTACATTCAAGCAAAAAAGGAAGCACACTGTAGCGCCATAAAGTGCAAATATGAAAATAGAAAAATGTATAAATGTATTCATTTACTTTCTGACTGAGCACTCCACCCTGTTAGCCGCAGGCGTTTTTAATCAAAGCAGGGCCACTTCCCCTCCACAAGACTTCAGTCTAAACAGAGGATTTTTCATAGGTTCCCATTCAGATGGAGACTTCAGTCTTAGTGAGGATTGGCATAGGCAGGGACCTGGAAAACGAGAAATGCCTTACCGTGGCTTCCAGGTACACATAACGTGGCCATTTTATGCGCTAAACTTTCTCAAATTTTCATATTTCTAATGCAGTAATGCAATTTATTTTTCTATTTTCATATTTGCATTTTATGGCGCTACAGTGTTCTTCCTTTTTTGCTTGTATTTATATGAAAATATCCTGAACTTTTGACATTTTTATGCTGCCCACCGTGCTTTATTAGGGTAACCCTCTCTAGTAGACCTCTCTGAAATGGTTTTTTAGTTTGTGCTGTGCATAGTAGTTGCGGGGTGTAACATCCTTTCAGTGTCATCAGAGCTGGATTACAATGAAAGTTAACACCTCAGTTATGAAGCTGGTTACAGATAACACAGGATTTAATATATCCCAGAGCAGACCACAATTTTTGTTTTGTTTTAGTTTTCTTATAAGTTTCTCTTCTAGATGCCTGTTGTAAAAGTACCTCTGAATCTACTATGCAGCTGCTCTATTATTACTGCATTGATAAAGGGGTCATCTATTGCAAAGCCTCACAATATGTGGGCATTACGTTCTGGGGGAATCTCTGAAAAGTAACACAGCCCCTTGTCCCCAGATTGATGCCAATTACCTTGATTACTGTTTCGAATGAATTCCATTAAAATCTTGTATTTCGTATAGCATGTACTATTATTTAAAAAATGTATTTGACTAAACTGTCCGGTGCCCTATTACACTATTACTTTAAGAATTGGATTTCCATGTAAATTCATTGATCCAGGCATGGGCAAATTTGGTAGAAACAACATAGCTCTATGAGAAAATCTATTATAAAATCGGAAAATAAGAGTGAAACTGGGATGACTGACAAATGTAAATTGTTCTTCCATGTTGTAGGCCTATTTTTCCTTTTTTTCCCCTCCCAATTTTTCTCTTTTCCATTTCCCAGTGGCATGGAGGTCTATGGGTTGGTGGGTAGGAGAAAACGGCAGAGGAATGGAGGTGGATAATTGGAAAAACTGGAAAAGTTTGTATTTTTCTTTAATGTCTAACACATAACTTTTATTCAGAATAAATCTTTTTTTTAAAAAGGTGATTTTTTTGGTATGAATATGGCTAATAAAATTCTGTAAGCACATGATATGCACAGTATATATCAGGATATTTACTGACATGTATACAAATTTAGTTTTCAGGGACATAATTACAATTCATAGACCCTATAGCAAAATTATATTGAAACAACAGCATTCATAAAATTAAATACAGGTATAGATAATAGCGCCATATAACAACGAACCCACATAGTGAGCATAGTTATAGATAACAGAAATCTACAATTTGTATTCCTTACAAGTTCCTACAAGAACCTAAGTGGGCCCATTAACCTCTGGGCCCATCGAGACTGTTATTGCTGCTACAACTACAGTTATGTCAATATCTTATAATGTCTGCTAAAATGGCCCATTTATTGTAATAATGTCCCTTGTCCTGTCCCCCAACCTGTAATAATGTCCCCCATCCTGGCCCCTTTGTAGTTATAATGTGCCCCAACCTGTAATAATTGGTCACAGATATTAGGCCCTTTTAGCTGTTAGTAATGGGTGGCCACCTACTAATAATAATATAATTATAATACATTTTATTTCTATAGCTCTGATATATTCCGCAGTACTTTACATTTCAGAGGGGACTTGTACAGACAATAGACATTACAGCATAACAATAATCACATAGATCATAACACATACCAAGAGGAATGAGGGCCCTGCTCGCAAGCTTCCAATCTATGAGGAAAAAGGTAGAAATGAAAGGTGGGTGGTAACAATTGCCCTGATTGTAAGGACCAGCCATAATGTTAAGTGTGTATCAGTACAGGCACAGAGGGCTAATGGATGCATTATGCATGTGGGAACATGATGCGGGGAACCTGGTTATGGTAAAACTTTTGGCTGTGCCACACAGGGATAGATTAGGTTAATGTACTGAGGCGGTAGGCCAGTCTGAATAAATGCATTTTCAGGGCATGCTTAAAATTGTGGGGATTGGGGATTAATCGTATTGACCTGGGAAGTGCATTCCAAAGAATTGGCGCAGCACGTGTATAGTCTTGGAGACGGGAGTGGGAGGTTCTGATTATTGAGGATGCTAACCTCAGGTCATCAGCAGAACGGAGGGCGTGGGTAGGGTGGTATACTGAAACAAGGGAGGAGATGTAGGGTGGTGCTGAGCCATGGAAAGCTTTGTAGGTGAGGGTATTAAGTTTGTACTGGATTCTGGAGTGGATGGGTAGCCAGTGTAATGACTTGCACAAGGTAGAGGCGTTGGTGTAACGATTGGCGAGGAATATGATCCTGGCTGCAGCATTCAAGACAGATTGGAGGGGGGAGAGTTTGGTAAGAGGGAGACCGATTAGAAGAGAGTTACAATAGTCGAGACAAGAATGAACACAAGAACAGTAAGAGTTTTTGCGGAGTCAAAAGTAAGAAAAGGTCTAATTCTAGAAATGCTTTTGAGGTGCAGATAACAAGAGCGAGCCAGTGATCGGATGTGGGGGGCAAAGGAAAGCTCGGAGTCAATGACCCCAAGACAGTATGACCCCAAGACAGCGGGCATGTTGCTGGGGAGTAATAGTGAAACCACACATGGAAATGGCAAAGTTGGGTATAGGTACATTAGCAGCAGGAGGAAGCACAAGGAGTTCAGTCTTTGACAGGTTCAGTTTCAAATATAGTGAGGACATGATGCTAGACACAGCGTTTAGACAATCGCTGGTGTTTTCTAGAAAGGCAGGCATGATGTCAGGAGAAGAAGCGTATCATTGGGTGTCATCAGCATAGAGATGGTACTGGAAACCAAATCTACTGATTGTTTGACCAATAGGGGCAGTGTACAAAGAGAAGAGGAGGGGGCCTAGGACTGATCCTTGAGGAACCCCAACAGTAAGGGGAAGATGAGGGGAGGTGGAACCAGCAAAAAATACAGTAAAGGAGCTGTCAGAGAGATAGGAGGAGAACCAGGAGAGAACAGTGTCCTTGAGGACAATGTAATGGAGCATAGTGAGGAGGAGCTGCTGATCCACAGTGTCGAATGCTGCAGAGAGATCCAAGAGAATTAGCATGGAGTAATGACCATGTGATTTAGCTGTTAGTAGATCATTAGAGACTTTAGTGAGGGCAGTTTCAGAAGAATGTAAAGAGCGGAAATCAGATTGGAGAGGGTCGAGAAGAGAGTTATCAAAGAGATAGTGGATAAGACAGGAGTGGACCAGGCATTCCAGGAGTTTAGAGATGAAGGGAAGATTAGAGACAGGTCTATAATTAGCGGCACAGTTTTGGTCGAGGGATGGTTTCTTAAGTAGTGGATGTATGTGTTAGGGTCGGCGGAACGCACCAAATATAAATAATAGTAGGTGCGTTCGCCGCCCTGGGTCCACCGTGCGGTAGGTGACAAGACCGCTGCTGAACAATGGCAGATGCACCTAGTACGTGCGGGACTGCGCTCGGGTTAACGTCACCCGAACGCTAAGGGCGACTCCGTACAAACACAGAGTCGCTTGGAGAACACTAAAGCAAAGGCACAGGCCCTGTTAGAGTCACAGAGGCCAGCGTGTGGCGTCGCAGCCGCGAACACCAATCGTTGCTGTTATTACAGCGCAGCGGCAGAGAAAAGCAGCAAGCGTTGGCGCCGAGGACCGGGCACCGACGGACGCTAGTGTAGGTGTGCAGCAAGTGGCGTGTAGCTTGCCACAACCCTGGAGCTGACTATTCACACTCGGTCACCACTTTTTATAGCCATGTGCTTCCGGGACCTTCCAGTACTTTGGGAAGGACCAATCAGATCCGACATAGGACCTGCACATGTGACCCCTGCTCTCCACTGAGAGGACAAGTTGCGGGCATGCCCAGTAGCAAAGCATGAGGACTTAGCCTCTGGAGCAGTTCCCTGCAAAGCAGGTTGCACTACCATTGCTGCACCAGAGGTGACAGCAACATCCAGGCTCACAGAACGAGTCTGAGGGAAATGCCTGGCTCGCCGTGATTGCTGAGCATGAGTCTGAGCGGTCGGAGGAGAATGAGAGACCGCAGGATGTCTGGCTCTGGATTCCCGCTGTGCAGTGTCAGGAATCCGACGCCCAACATTACCCCCCCCGAGCCTCACTGCGCTCAAAGGCCGCGATCAGTAGCGGTGCATGAATCTTTTCCACCGGCTCCCAGGTCCGAGCCTAGGGCCCATGACCCTTCCAGTCCACCAAATAAAATTTTTTGCCACGGACAAACCTGCGCCCCACGATGGCGTTAACCTCAAACTCATCAGACGATAAGTCTGATGACCAGGCAGATGACTCAGAAAACCGGACCATGTGAACTGGTTTGAGGAGGGACACATGGAACACGTCCGAAATGGCCAAATGTGGAGGAAGAGCCAGGCGGTAGACCACCGAGCTAAGTCGCTCGAGGGCCTTGAATGGTCCAATGTATCGCGGTGCGAACTTGGGAGACTCGACCCGCAGTTTAATGTTTCGGGTGGAGAGCCATACCATGTCGCCAGGGGAGAAGCTTGGTGCGGGCCGCCGATGCGTGTCGGCGGACACCCTCATCCTTTCTTTAGATGCCCGGATAGCATCCTGAGTGCGATCCCAAATGTCCCGGGCCTCCACTGCCCAGTCTGCCACCCTGGAGTCGGTGGAGGACACTGGCATCGGGACAGGGACGCGTGGATGTTGACCATAGTTTAGGAGAAAGGGCGTCTGACCAGTGGAATCAGCCACCGTATTGTTTAGGGCAAATTCAGCCCAAGGTAGCAAGGATGCCCAGTCATCCTGCCTGGCAGAGACAAAATGCCGTAAATAGGTGACCAAGGTCTGATTGGCTCTCTCGACCAAGCCATTCATCTCGGGATGGTAAGCGGAGGATAGATTTAGCTCAATGCTGAGTAAACTGCAGAGCTCCCTCCAAAACCGAGACGCAAACTGGGAACCGCGGTCACTCACGATTTTGTCTGGCATGCCATGTAAACGGAATACGTGCTTAATGAACAAGGTGGCCAGGCCTCGAGCGGAAGGCAGGCGTGCGAGTGGCACCAGATGCACCATTTTGGAAAAATGGTCGGTGACCACCCAGATGACCGTACTGCCACCAGACTTGGGCAGGCCAACTATGAAATCCATGCCAACCATCTCCCAAGGTCTATCCGCCACTGGCAGGGGAAACAACAGTCCCACCGGCCTCTGTCTAGAGGGTCTGTTCCGAGCACACGAAACACATGCTTGCACGTATTCCTTGACATCTAGAGCCATATGTGGCCACCAATATGACCTTGCCAGGAGTTCGGCGGTCCGTTTATTACCAAAATGGCCACCCACCCTGGAGGCATGTGCCCAGGCGAGGACCTCCGGCCGTAGCTGAGGAGGCACCAAGGTCTTGCCCGATGGTACCGACTCAAGAGCAACTGGAGCCACGGTCGTAAAACTCTCCGGCGGGAGAATTAACCGAGGCTCAGCTTCTTCTTCCGCTGAGACCACTGAACGTGAGAGAGCATCCGCACGGACTTTCTTCTCTCCAGAGAGGTAGTGGAGGGTGAAGCGGAATCGGAAAAAGAAGAGCGACCACCTGGCCTAACGGGAATTCAGGCGTTGGGCCGTCTGTAGATAGACCAGGTTTTTATGGTACGTATATACCTGAAAGGGAAACCGGGCTCCCTCCAGGAGATGTCTCGACTCAGAAAAAGCCAACTTCATGGCTAGCAGCTCCCTGTCGCCGATGGAGTAATTTTTCTCCTCCGGTGAGAAGGTCTTGGAATAGAAGAAGCAGGGATGCTTCCGACCTTGAGCATCCTTTTGATAAAGGACTGCTCCTGCACCGACGGAAGAAGCGTCTACCTCAAGGATAAACGGCTTATCCACATCGGGACGATGAAATATGGGAGCGCCAGCAAAATGTGATTTTATAGCCGAGAAGACCTTGGAGACATGTTCTGACCAAGCATTGGGGTTAGCTCCTTTCTTGGTGAGAGCAACCAAAGGAGCCACCAGTGTGGAAAAGTGTGGTATGAACTGGCGGTAGTAATTCACAAACCCCAAAAAGCGCTGCACCGCGTTGAGGGAATGGGGTTCCTGCCAGTCCATTACCGCTTGTAGTTTGGCAGGATCCATGGCCAGCCCCTGGGCCGAGATGATATAGCCCAGGAACGGCAAGGACTCCTGCTCAAACTGGCACTTCTCCAGCTTGGCAAATAGCGAGTTCGCCCGCAGACGGTCGAAGACCCTGCAGACGTCTCTCCGGTGGGTGGTCAAATCTGGCGAAAAGATGAGTATGTCATCCAGATAGACCACCACCGAGGTAGAGAGCATGTCGCGGAAGACGTCGTTGACAAAATCTCCACAGACGGTCGGCGCACCTGGAGCACTGCTGCAGGAAACGTGTTTGCAGGGTGTGCCAGGGTTGTCACCATCTGTGTTGTGGTGTTCTATGTATAGGAGGTGCAAATTCATCCAGGGCACTTTGAAGTGTTTCATTGTAATGCTTCAATGCAGAATCAGGACATGAGAGGGATGAGATAGGGACCAATGAAGACTGCAAGTTCTTCATAAGTTTCTGGGTGTTAATGGCCTGTATGTTTCTATAAGTATGGACAGTGGGGGTGACCTGAGTGGCCTGGCAGTTCTTGATAGAGAATGAAAGAAGGTTGTGGTCAGAGAGTGGGAGAGGGGAGGAGTTTGCAAAATCATCCACTGCACAAAGCTGAGAGAAGACCAAGTCGAGGGAGTTTCCATCTTCATGCGTTGGAGAATTAGTAAGCTGCAAAGGCCAAACGAGGAGGTTATAGATAAAAGGTGAGTAGCAGATGGGGAGAGGGGAAGAGCAATGGGGATGTTGAAATCACCCATGATGAGGGTAGGGATGTCACAGGAGAGAAAATGTGGAAGCCAAGTGGCAAAATGATCCAGGAACAGATGGGAGGGGCTGGGAGGACGATATACCACCGCCACTCGCATGGAGAAGGGGATGTAGAGTCTGACGGCATGGACCTCAAAAGAAGGGAAGACAAGTGAGGGTACTTGAGGGGTAATCTGAAAAGTACATTTTGGTGATAGGAGCAGACCAATGCCTCCACCTGCTCTATTGTCTGATCTTGGGGTAAGAGAGAAGTGTAGTCCACCATATGAAAGAGGAGCAGCAGCAGTAGTGTCTGTCTGCTGGACCCAGGTTTCAGTATGAGCCAGAAGGTTAAGAGAATTAGAAAGGAAGAAGTCATGAATGAAGGAGTTTGTAACACACTGAGCGAGAATTCCAAAGGGCACAATTAAGAGAGACAGATGGCATGCAGGGAATATTAATAAGATTAGAGGGGTTTCTGAGTGTAGCAGTTGGAGGGTTAGACTTTCTATAACATGGGGGACCAGGGTTGGGAGCAATGTCTCCTGCGACTAGGAGAAGGAGGATAGAAAGAGTGAGCAGATGGTTAAATGATTTGTGAGAGCGTCTCTGATGTTGAATGGTGGGACTGAATGGATCTGTGCAATTTAGCAATGTGAAAAGAGTGTGAGTGCTGTACATAGGAGAGGAAAGGAGTGAGGGGCCGATATGGATGGAGTGTAGAGAGTTAATGCCAGGGCAGTGGATGTGTGTGAATGCAGCTGCCGGGATATAAATTACACAAATGCATATGGTATATATTTGTTGTAATCCAAATGTACAGGGAGTAGATGTATATAAATGTCTTACCTGTCTCCTGCCCTGTCTAACTGCCATGTTATAACTGCCTCATACTTTGATCAAATGTACTTTGATTAAATGTGCATAAATGCCTTCCCCAAGCTATGTCTGAATATATAGGAGGCTAAGGCTTAGATCTCCTTTTTTTTTGCTCTCTCTTCTCGTTGATCAATCAAACTAAATTGAGACAGCAGGACCCAATAAATGTTGTGGTCAGATAAACAAATGACCAGAACTACATGGATCATAAAGCACTTTGAAAAGTTTCTTGACCTCACAACATAAGGGGACAAGCAGAGTAAGTTGAAATAGCTATATACCAGATATAAGCTTGCATAGTTGAAAACACATTCAGGATTAACTGCTTGCTGACATTGAATGGAGTGGAGACACACAGGAGTTGATTCAGAGCAGAGATTGAAAAAGCTGGTTACCAGATATAAGCTTGCATAGTTCAAAACACATAGGTAGCATTCAGGATTAACTGCTTGCTGACATTGAGTGGAGTGGAGACACACAGGAGTTGATTCATAGCAGAGATTGAAAAAGCTGGTTACCTGTATGAAGAGAATAGAGATACGTGTCACATTAATCCATGTTATAACTGCCTCATACTTTGATAAAATGTACTTCAATTAAATGTGCAAAAATGCCACCTACTATGTAACTTAAGTCAATCTTAAGTATCTTAAGTCAATCTTAAGAGTTTCCAGTGGTCATTCAAAGTGCCCCTCACCTACATCAATTGGTTGTTATAGTTTGTGATGAACCATTATGGTTGATCCCCGTTAAGGCTTCTAGGCTGTAAAAGTGAGCTTTGGGACTGCTATTTGGCTCACTGGTAAGCTTTAGAAAGGATCTTCTTAGGGTAACTGGATTTCTGAAGCATCTAGTAAAATTGTTTGCCTGGTCTGACAAATCATGTTGGTTGGAGCAATTTCATCTTACCCTTAAGAATTGTCCTGTAGAAATGACTCTAGATGAAAAGGATGAAAACTTGAAAAGTGAAGGAGACTGGTATCGGTTGACTTAGAACATACATTGATAACCAAGTGGTTATCCTGGATGGAAAGCTGTTGTGAGAGAAATGGAATGTGCAAAAAAGATGTTCAATAATTTTGGTTAACATAAGTGATGAACTCAAGACATTCCCCTAGACTGCCCCACCACCGAAAAAACACATCAATAAATCAAAGCTATTTAAGGACATGATCTTGATATGTAGTTGAAGGACAAATGATGATCTCTCTGCACCAATTTAAAAACTTTGGATACATTGTGACAGAATTTTCTGTCAAAGACAAAGTAGTATTGTTGTAATATGAAATCCAACAGATCAATCAAGAATGAGTTGTGCATTCTGTCTGGTCTATCTTGAAAATCCAAAAAATGAGTCACAGTTTTCAAGCCATCTGCATGTGAGTTGTTTGAGTATAACATTTCCACATTACAAGTTCTAAAATGAAATCGATTGGCAATACCACATCTTGTATGCTTTCTATAAAGTTTATTGAGTCTTTGATAAATGATGGTAGATTTTTGATCAAGGGTTTCAAAAATTAGTCCACACATGAAGGTGCTTTCTCACATGCTTGAGATTATGCAAGGACAAGGTAGTCTTAATATCCCCTTTGGGCATCATACAGAACATGGGCACAAATGGTTTAGCCACCCATATAAACTTTTTGTCTTTGGATGAAATAATACAATATCTCGAAGCAGACTCAATAAACCCTGAATATTTTTTTTAGAAAAGACCGATGTAGGATCAAATGGCAGTTTTTGATAGAAGCATGTATTGTTAATTTGTTTGTAAGCCTTCTCAAAATACAAAGAAGTTGGTCACAAAACCATAATTACCTCCCTTGTCTGCCTCCTTAATTAAAAAGAAGCTGTTGTGTTTGAGTTGCAAAAGGGTCTTTCTTTCACATGGATTAAAGCACATCATTCTACTGTTTACCAAAAACTGAATGAAGCCTACAAAGGAAAGAACACAGTACCTACAGTCAAATATGGTGGAGGTTCAAAGATGTTTAGGGGTTGTTTTGCTGCTCCTGGCACTGGGTTACTTTCCTGTGTTCAAGGTATCATGAAATCTGAAGATTGGCAAAGGATTTTGGGTCGCAATGTAGTACTCAGTGTCAGAAAGTTGAGTTTGTGTCCTAGGTCATGAGTCTTCCAGCAGGCCAATGACTCCAAAAATACTTCATGAAGCACCAAGAAATGGATGGAATCAAAGCACTATAGAGTCCTAAAGTGGCCAGCAATGAGTCCAGATGTAAATCCCATTGAACACTTGTAGAGAGAAATTGCTGTTGGGAGAAGGCACCCTTGAAATATGAGAGACCTGGAGGAGTTTGCAAAAAAAGAGTGGTCCAAAACTCCAGTTGAAAGGTTCAAGAAGCTTGTTGATGGTTGTAAGAAGTGATTGATTGCTGTTATTTATTCCAAAGGGTGTGCAATCAAATATTAACTTGCCATCAGTTTTATCCTGCCCATTTTGTTTTTTTTGTGTGAAATTATGTCCAATTTGCCTTTTTTCTTTTTTTTTACTGTTCCGATAAACACAAAGGGAAAAAATGCATAACAAAACATGTGTAACTGCAATAATTTTCTGGGAGAAATACATAATTTTCTGATTTTCTGGAATAACTTCAATGGTGCCAACTATTTTGGCCTAGACTGCCCTTCGGACTGGAGAAGTGCGGCCGGTTGGTAATAAAGAGAGGCAAGGTAGTCAAGACCGATGGTGTGCAATTACCAGCAGGACACATAGCAGATGTACAGACATGCTACAACTACCTCGGCATCCCACAGGGATATGGTAACCATGAGGAGGAGGCAAGGAAAGCAGCAAAATCCAAATACCATTAAAGGGTAAGACAGGTCCTGAAGAGCCAGCTCAATGGGAAGAATAAAATCCACGCCATCAATACATATACCCTGCCAGTTTTCAAATACCCTGCTGCCATAGTGTACTGGCCAAAACAAGAGATGGAAGCTGCAGATGTGAAGACACAAAAAGCTCCTCACAATGCATGGAGGTTTCCACCCTAAGACTAGCACCCAAAGTGTATACCAACAGAAAGGAGGGTGGTCGAGGCTTGATAAGCATCCAAGCCACCATCACGGATGAAACAAGGAGTATCCAGGAACACATCAGAAAAAATGGCACAAAAAGATGAGATGCTGAGAGAAAACCTAAGGCAGCAACAACAACAAATCTGGAAGGAAGAACAAGAACATGAAGCGCCATGGCAAGACAAGCTGCTGCATGGGATGTACCATCAACAGATAATGTAGGTGGCTGACATGGAGAAATCCTACCAATGGCTGTAGAAAGCTGGACTCCGAGACATCACAGAGGCACTTATCATAGCGGCACAAGAACAAGCACTAAGTACCAGATCCAAGCAGGAATCTACCACACAAGACAAGACCCAAGGTGCAAACTATGCAAAGAAACCTCAGAAACCGTCCAACACATAGTGGCAGGGTGCAAAATGCAAGCAGGAACAGTGTATACCGAACGCCACAACCAAGTAGCGGGAATTGAATACATGAACATCTGCACAGCATATGGGCTATGTCGCCCTAAGTCCAGGTGGGGTGGGATACCCAAGAGAAAGTGGTGGAGAATGAAAAGGCAAAAAGCCTGTGTGACTTCAAGATCCAGATGGATAGGCATGTGTTGACTAACCAACCAAGCATTGTGATAGTAGACAAGGATCAGAAGACAGCAATGATAATAGATGTGGCAGTGCCAAGTGACAGCAACATCAGAAAGAAGGAATATGAGAAGCTGGAGAAATTCCAGGGCCAAAAAGGAGAACTGGAGAAGATGTGGAAGGTGAAGGCAACAGTGATACCAGTGGTGTTAGGAGCACTTGGAGCAGTGACCCATGAGTTGGAAGAATGTCTACAACAGATCCCAGGAACAACATCTGAGCTCTCTGTCCAGAAATGCAATGCTGGGAACAACTAAGATCCTGCTCAGAACCCTCAAACTCCCAGGCCTATAGTAGAGGACCCAAGAATGAGAAAGGACATGAAAAGACCTTCCCCATTGGGGGGTGAGAAGGAAGTTTTTTTTTTTTATGTATATACAGTATATGTACATACAGTATATTTTGGAGAGTTATCGTATCATGTTAAATATCAGTACATGGATTATATGGGAAATCTATTAACAGTTTTAACATTTATTGGAAGGCAATGGAAAATTTCCTGGAAATTATACTTCTTAAATCATTTTATCAATGCCTATTAGAACTTTTACAAGAAAAATATGCTTTTAACTGACCCCAAAGTGCCACTGCCAACAAAATGAAGAATAAAAGAAACTGGCAGTGGTTTATTATCCCAGGGATAATAGAGCATATTAAGGTGAAACAACTTAATGGATAGAGGTCATTTCACTTTTGTAACAGAACAGAAGGGATTTAATAGATTTGAAAAGTGGCAGTTAAGCAGACAATTTTTATTTTAATCTGTATAAAAGTGTAACTAGAGAAACTTTCTTTTCTAATGTTGCATATGTCTATGATTATTTGGGTTCAAGTTTTGAGAGAAATGTTACTAATTGAAAAAAAATGCATGTAATAGCTATTGCTTCTTTTTTCATGTACTTATTGAAACACCATTCATGTACTACATAGGCCACTTTAAGTCTAACAGCTAAATATGCAGTTTTACCCTATATTAAAGTTTCTAACAGAACATTGAAAAAAAAAAAAGAAAAGCAGTGCTGTCACTGGCAAGGACTCTATCCAACCATCATCAAAACATGGAGAGTAAGGGTATGTGCACACGCTGCAGATTCTGCTGCGGATCCGCAGCGGTTTTGGCCCTGCGGATCCGCAGCAGAATTAGCTGTGTTGTACAGTACCATTATATCCTATGGAAAATGGAAACCGCAGTACAGACGGTGCGGAATTTTCTGTGCGTTTTTTGCTGCAGTTTCCAATCCTCAGAAAGAATTGACATGTCATTATTTTCTGCGGATTCCGCTGTGGTTTGCTATCTCCTCCATTGTAGAGATAATTAACCGCAGGTCAAAACCGCTGGCTAATCCGCAGATAAACCGCAGGTCTTTTGACCTGAAGATTTACCTGCAGATTTTATAAAATCCTGCCGGAAAAATCCGCAGACCAATCCGCAGCATGTGCACATACCCTTAGGCAGTATATCCAGTGAAATGAGCCTTTTATTAACGCATGCGATGTTTCAGTTCCTATGAGCTTGAGAAAAGAAATTTCACATTTTTCTTTTTCAACTCTTTTTCTTCTTTCTTCTTTTCAGATTGGTTATTATTTTGGGTTAAATGAAATAAAAAGAAAAAACAGAATCCTCAAATACTTAAGAAAACAAAGGACACTTTCAGAAGGCCCAGTACTTCCTTTATATACTGAGCACCCTCCCTTTCATTTCTTCTTCTCTCCCTTTCCCTTTTTTCATTTTTCTCTATTATTCCTTCCCTTCTATCTTCTTTCTTTCATGCCCTCTTTCTTTTTCTTCCATTTCTTCTTTTATGTTTGCCCTCTCCATCCATTCCTGTATTCCATCTCTGCCTCCCTTAGAAAAAAGCCTTAAATAAATTTGAAAATGTATACAGTCACCTGCATGAATAATACATGATGAGGCAGATTTATTCAAACTGTCACATTTTTAGACAGTGTAAGCCTAAATATAATAAAGCATCAAATGTATCATAGTGCCTAATGCTGTTTGATAAATAAGGTGTATATTTAGACTTTCTAATCTTAGTTTGTACCACTTTGGATAGGTCATCACTATCTGACATATGGAGGTGCACACCCGGCACCCCTACCGATCAGCTTTTTCCACCAGTTACCAATGGTGTCCAGATGTTCTCAGTTGTGGAGTGGAACTACACAGCTCCATTAACTGCATAGTGGCTGAGGCCGGGTACTGCATGGATCAATTCAAATCAATAGTGGGCAGCTGTGCAGTACCCAGTTATGGCGGCAATGTAGTTAACGGAGCTGTGCTGTACAGTTCTGCTACTATGCACATCCGGTCATCTCCAGCAATGAGAACAGATGATCGGTGGAAATGCCACGTGTCGCACACCCACTGATCAGATATCGATGACCTTGTCTAAAGATAGGCTATCAATATAAAAGTCTCAAACAACCCTTCAACTTACTTTACGTTAATAATATGTAAAAAACTTTGATACAATGTCATATTTTAGGCAATCTTCCTCCAGACCATACCACCTTGTCCGTCAAATCAGAAGAAGCATTTAAAGGGGATGAAGACCAGATGTGAGTGGGCATCAAGGTTTAAAGTACAGGGATCTATAAAAGTGTGATTTTCACAACACATTTGTTGTAGTGTTTCATGGCACAAATAAAAGAGATTTCTCAGCAAGACACCGACCCAAATTACAAGTAAATAAAATTACTTTTTCTATGTGTGCCCTGGAAGCCTCCAAGTCGCTTGGGTTCCATGTTCCACATAACTTTATATTTTAAAGTTGTTGTTTCTTGAATTTGTGATTGTGAACTATTCAGAATTGAAGAAACAGCAGAAAGAAAGTTTGTTTGTCAACCTAAGGAAAGTGATTTAAGTGAATAGAAAACTTAAGAACAATTGCATCCTTTGTAGACATTTCAAAAATAATATGTGAAAGCAGTCAGACTTGCACAATAAAATAACAAGTAGGATGAGATAAAGATACAAATGGGAAAAGTCACTGTTTTAGACCAAGCTGCTGTAAAGAGACCATGCTGAAATTCTGAATAGTGTTTACAATGCAAAATAATTATACCACTGAGAAATAGAAAGCAAGAACAACTGAAGGATGATGGAAAAAGATTATAGAAGGCATCTATGTGTGACTGCTAAAGTATAATATGGGATTGATAGTGGTGCCATGGTCTCCTAAATTACCAGGGAGATACAGATCGATCTTCTCAATTCTCAAAATAACGTCATTCCATCATGACACTTAATACCCAATGGCTGAAGCACTGGAACGTAATTGTGAGTTAAGCCGCTGCTGCAGTTACAGATTGTGGTATCTTGGGTTCTCAGAAAGAGAAGTTTTGTTTGATGGGATCTCATGAGCCCACAAATCCTCATACAACTCCATAGTAGGGTAAGTTACAATTTTTAGTGAAAACAAAAGTACGCTTTATCTGTTTATTAGAGTTCAGAAGTTTTTCCAAAACAATCTGTACTAAAAAGGATACCGGTGAATAGAGTTTCCTGGCACAATGACATTATTGGCGGCATCTACATCCAAACCCAACACAAGCAAGGTGAACAAGCAAACAAAAAAAGTGAAAGTACAAAGTCATACACCACAATGTTAGTTAAAGATTACTCCTCTTTAGATGGTATAGAAACCTCAGTCATTAAAAAGATGTTCATACCCATAACCTTATAATTGTTTTGGTTTTATACAAAAGACCTATTACCAAGGTCCAATCCACAAGAAATAGATCCTTATGGGCTTAAACATTATTATGCTAACCCATGTCCTTAGGATGACATGCTGGGCCAGCGTATGTAGGATAAAACACAATATGAACATTTAGATGTGTTGCTACCATCAATTTCTAAATGAATTATTATTTTTTTTCAAATGAAATGGAAAAATGTTTAACTTTCAATTTCCGATCTGTGTTCTCTGTTCTGCTGTGAATAAAACAGAGCTATAACAGATTTCCAAATCATTGCAATTTTATTTCTTATTACATTTTACACAGCTTCCCAACTTTTTAGGAATTGGAGTTGTACTTCTCCAGTCCATTATTGTAGTGTTTTAACCTTTCACATCCAATTGGCAGCAAAAAAAGAACAAAATAAAAGCCTGCTAAGCCTTTTTGAGAATTTGTGACAAACTCTAAAAATAGTGTTGATTCCCAGAAAATAAATTACAGAACTTGCATAGTAAGGTGCAGAAGTCTTTGTTTAAGAGAAAGATCACACTTTTGTCTGTCAGTATTGCTTGGCAAGCTCAATTTTACTTGCACGATTATGCCCAATGGACAGATTTGCAGGCAACAACTGGAGTTTGTTACCCATTCACTATATTCAGCTCATGATTCATGAAGGAGCATATGGTGGATTTGATATCTCTTTTTAAGGATTATAATGGCACATTGTGGATGGCAGTGTGTGTTTCTAATGGTTAACATTGCTGTCTTTATCCACACTGCCATGTTGGCAGCGGTAAGCAACAAAAACACCTTTACTAATGATCGCTAAGGCAGCTAAGATGACTTTCTTTACAAAGAAATATGTTTCTTAGGGCTGGACATGTTTCTGGTTTGAAAAATAATGTTGGAGATGCATTGCCTTCTCTACCCTATTATTGTTTTTGGTGCTTGGCTCTGGATATAGAGTGGGTTCCTGTGGTTTTTCTACAGATGCTTTAGTCAACAGGTCACAAGTGATCTTTTTCTTTTTGTTCAAGCAACTTGATGGTGAGTATGTAAGTTTGCTATTTGCATTTACAGTAGAGATTCAGGGTTTTCATCATTTTCATCAGGGCAAGTCTGATCAGGAAGGACACAACGGGCCAATTTATTTTCATGTTCTTGAAGGTTTACTTGATCCAGTAGAGCAGGTTTATGTTTTCTGTTATAAAAAAGTTGCTATTTTAGCAAGCATTCACATTGACTTTTTTCAGCTTTTGAAATCAGGGAGCTAGTGGGCCCAAGTAAGTAGGTGTTTTGTGGCTATTCATTCTTTGGACATAATTAGAGCCAGAAGTTCTTGTTTAATCTTGCTTTTTATGTTTTCATTTCATTTATCAATGCATTTTACAGCTGCTTACTAGGTCTTTCTTTATGTGTCGTTTTAAGATTGCGGTTTTCAGTCTTTTTGGAATACGGTAGATTAGTTCAGTGCATAGTTACAAGGAGTGGTTTGGATTATGCATATTCTGCCTCTTCCTGATGGCTGTAAATTCCAAGCGTTCTAACTATCAGCTTCTTAGATAATTGTATAACTCGTACTCACACCACCAGGCATCCGCAGATAGGTTAACTCCACCGGCAATGCAACTGTAGAAAGAACAGGAGAAACGATGCTGTTTTGTTCCAAAATCTTGTATTAGTTACAATGAACAGTAGGTAAAAAGGAGTAAACTGTACAGGGCAGTACACATGCATCTAGAGTAATGGCTGCTGTAGACTAAACTGAAGAAAAAGGGAGGAGCAACCTAATACAGAGCCCAACTATGGGAGGGACATAGGGACAATCTTCACACAGTCAAGTTATACCTAGCAACAACTGGGAATTCTGCTGATTGGAGGAAAAAACAAAACACAGGGAATATACATAACAGGTTGTTCCCATTAGTGGGTGTCATGATCCATGCTGGATCAGGACTGATAAAAAGCACAGGTAACCTTTTTTTTTCTAAGCTGTGCTTAGGGTTGTTTTTTTGCCCCCGGTGGCCATCAGGATTATTGCACTGTGGTGTCGTTTGTTCTAGTTTGCCCCCGGTGGTGGTGAGCGTCATTGCACTCTGTTTCTTTAGTTTAGTGCATGTGATTATAAAGCAGGTGTGATTGCTCTGACTCTGCTATAAAAGAGTGTCAGGTGTTGAAATCACTGTTGGTGAAAGTGTTCATTTCAACCATCCTTGGTGGAGGAAGGAGCTGGAGAGCATTCCTTGCAGCACCGTCTTAGCCCTGGTGTGGAAGGAGTCATAGGGGACTTCCTTGTAGCTCTGACAGAGCATGGTGGCAGCGATTCAGGAGGAGAGCTGAATTCTGGTGGTGGACTCTGTTGCCAGGAGCAAGTGCAACAGAGTAAAGCTAAGTGGTATTTCCCCGTTTGTGTTTTTCCTTAGTGTGTATTAGTACAGCGGTGGGGCCAGTGCCTGCGCCACCCAGCTCCCTAGCAAGGGATAGGTGTAGGGTGTGCTAGGGCAACAGGTTCCTGATCAGCGCCCAGTGCGGAACCGGCATAGGGAACGTTAGGAGCATTAGGGACACAGACTCAGGGGAGTGCAGGAGGTCTCCGCGTCCCCTTTCTCTATCGCAGGGCCCACCGTTGTATCTGTTTCCCTTCCCCTTGTCTTGTTGTTTTAGTTACCGGCCTGCGAGCTGTGTCACACAGGACAGTATCACGTGCAGCATCTTGTTGTTTTAGTTACCGGCCTGCTGGTCGCGTCACACAGGGCGGGTCATCGTGACAGTGAGACACAGCAATGCATCTGTAAGGAAGATTGGACAGTTGGGAGTTTGGCATTTTAGGTATTATGTTTATTATTTATTCTTCATTCTTATATCCAGCCTTCATATTTGGCAGCGGTTTATGGACATTATCATCACTGTCCCCGCTGAGGACAACAATCTAAATTCCCTACCAGTTTGTCTTTGCAGTGTCATTTACTGTTATGATTGAGTCACCGTAGGAGGCAAAAATAGAAATGCTAGCTAAGTCCAGAAAACCAGAGAAGTTGGCAGCTATCGGATTGCAGACCCCTGAACCTATCAACACAACTAGCAGTAGCCGTGGGGGGCTCCTACGATGCCCTAGGCCCCTCGATCACAGCCGGAGGACTACATAGCCTAAAGACAGAAAGGGAAATCTAAACTGCCCCAGAGCAGACCCCAAAGCAAAAGGCAGCCCCCACATATAATGACGGTGAAGCAAGAAGAAAGAACAAAACACAGACAGAAAGATAGACTGAGCAAAGATGGGGCCCAAGCTAGCTTAGATAGGAAAGGACAGGAAGGCTGCTGTCTGCATTCCGTGAAAAACCCTATGAAAATAAGAGCCAACAAACTGACAGTAAAAAATGCCCTGAAGACGCTAGGCTTCAAAAAAGGCTATGTCAGTACTCAGGAATATTCTGAAGACAGAGCAACAGGCAAAAAGAGATTCAGCTCACCCCAGCAGGGAATGGCAGAATCCAGAAAAGCAAGGAAAACAAAACACTAATGCAAAAAGGCAAAGCAGAAATCTTAGCTTTAGATGAGCAGGAATCAGACTGGTTTCCTAGAAGTCCACAGAGAAATCACCCGCAGGCCAGAAGGGCGTCGGCAGCCTTATATCCAGTCATTAACTCCACTCAGCCAGTCATCATCATCAGCCCCAGGTGTTTGACAATCAGGCTCACTACCTTTCTTCACCAGAAGAGGGAGTTCCTCGGGCTTCAGTAGTGAAGGGGAAAATGAACTCACAACAATTTACTGAACATTAGAGTTGAGCGACTTTTGGTTTTTTAGGGTCGAGTTTCGTTTCATGAAACCCGACTTTTCCAAAAGTCGGGTCGAGCAAAATCGGCCGACTATAGTGAAAAGTCGGGGGGTCCGACCGAAACACGAAACCCAATGTAAGTCAATGGGGAATTAAAGTCGACAGTGAGAGGAGGACAGGAAACACGCCTACATTGCCCATTTGAATGCCAAAAGCATCAATTCTTATTACTTAAGCTTGTCAACCTTAATTTACTTCATAATACTAGTTACGCACTGAAAAATGGGGGTTATTTGGCTACAGTTGTGGGGGGGTAGGGCTGGCTCCAGGTTTTCGTGGGCCCAGGGCCAAAGAGCGCCCCTTTAACACATACCACAACTCATGATGCTCCGATACGGCAGAGAAATAGCAGTATAGCACAATGAAAAATACTTCACTTCTTACATCTCATGACTGATATCCATTTTAAATTCTCCAATACCTCCAAAAACGGACAGTATATAACTCCATACAGTATTATGGCCAGCGCTTAGTGCGCTATACAGAGTAATGAGGCCCATATATTTCTCCATATGGAATCATTGATCCCATATAATGTTTCAAACCGTATATGATGAGCTCCACATAATGCTATAGTATATGTTGGTCCCAATGGATGAAGCTCCACTGTCTTATGGGCCCAAATAATGCTCCATATATAATGGGCCTCATTTCTACTGCTCTAGTGTATAATGAGCCCTGTAAATGCTGCTCCAGTGTCTGATGTCCACCTTTGGAATGCTCCAGTGTATGGTGGGCCCCATATATCATTCACCAGAGTATAGTGCTCCCCAAAAATTGCTGTCCCAACCTTGAAAACAATTACATAAGTTTCCTTGCTAGGGAATCCCTGCAGTGCTCTGAACTCCTTGTCGTCCCCATCTTCCATCTCACTGCACTTGGCTGTTTAGGCCCTCCCACCAGCAGAGACACTTTTGCGTACTATGCGGTGCCCTGTGCCAGTGCCATCGCCCATGAGTATGCCCCCCACCTGCTCAAGAAACCTGCACTTTCATCTGCACCTTCCTCTTTGTCACCGTGTAAGGTGGTATAGTATGTGGGAAGGGGAACCTGAGTTTCCTCTGGGTCAGATTCTGGCAGTGTAGAGTGCGAGGGGAATGTAGTGGTCTGGGTCAATGTACCAGCAGCATCATCCAGCAGTGGCTGGGCCTCAATGCACTTGTGGCGTCCCCAAGAGTACGGTCGCCACTGTGGCATTACCTTACTCCTAGGGAGTGTGTTGTCAAGCTTGGGAGCAACGAAGGATCTCTCTAGCAGTGAAACCAACACACAACACATTTCCCACTCCAGGCTAGCAGGGAGACCTCTGAACCTGACTGCTGAGGAGCTGCTCTCTGTGGTCGGGAGGAGGTAAGTTAGGGCACTCTGTGCAGGGAAGGGGAAGTGTGTGGACGTGAGAAGGGGAGCTGGAGGATGAGCAGAGTTAAGGCTCACTCCTAGCTGGAGCGCATGGTCCTGATTGCGGTCTCCGAGTTTGTAGGGACACTGACGTTCCTGCAGCAGAAACCAGGGGAAGTACCCCGAAACAGCTGTCTGTGGATGGATACCATGTTTTGGCATAGGTGGTTTCCTTCATTGGAGACTGCCCTTCCCGTGGTTGTTCCTTCCCGGGGAAAGACCTGGCTAGTCATGCTTGCGTTGAGAAACATGTGATGGTGTCTCCGCGGCTTGTGTTTTGCATGTTTTTGCATATTTCCCATAAGGGATGGGGGCATTGCTCTAAAATCACTGCGTTGAGAAACATGTGATGGTGTCTCTGCAGTGTTGGATGTTGATCTCCAGGAGTTCATTCATCCTAATTTTTCACAGTCTTTTACTAGGCATTGCTCCTACTTGCCAGTTTCCTACTCCACACTGATGAGGGGCAATACCCCAAAACAGCTGTCTGTGGATGGATACCATGTTTTGGCATATGTGGTTTCCTTCATTGGAGACTGCCCTTCCCGTGGTTGTTTCTTCCCAGGGAAAAACCTGGCTAGTCATGCTTGCGTTGAGAAACATGTGATGGTGTCTCCGCGGCTTGTGTTTTGCATGTTTTTGCATATTTCCCATAAGGGATGGGGGCATTGCTCTAGAATCACTGCGTTGAGAAACATGTGATGGTGTCTCCGCAGTGTTGGATGTTGATCTCCATGGGTTCATTCATCCTCATTTTTCACAGTCTTTTACTAGGCATTGCTCCTACTAGCCAGTTTCCTACTCCACACTGATGAGGGGCAATACCCCGAAACAGCTGTCTGTGGATGGATACCATGTTTTGGCATAGGTGGTTTCCTTCATTGGAGACTGTCCTTCCCGTGGTTGATCCTTCCCGGGGAAAGACCTGGCTAGTCATGCTTGTGTTGAGAAACATGTGATGGTGTCTCCGCGGCTTGTGTTTTGCATGTTTTTGCATATTTCCCATAAGGGATGGGGGCATTGCTCTAAAATCACTGCGTTTAGAAACATGTGATGGTGTCTCCGCAGTGTTGGATGTTGATCTCCATGAGTTCATTCATCCTCATTTTTCACTGTACCCAACTAAGGCTCGAAGGCCCCAGCATCGACGTGTGGTAGCCAGAAGGAAAAGGCTACAGCTGTCTGCCATACAAGTAAAGTCTGAGGAACATCTGTTAGACAGGAGGCGCTTCAGTGAACCACGGTCCTGAGAGTGCTTCCCCCACAAGCGCTAGAAAGGAGACGTTCAGGAAGGTACATGTTGGCGGAGTGTTGGAAGGGAGCTTTCCATTTTGGTCCCGGAGGTTGGCGGAGGTCCTGACCCGGAGGACACAGCACGGAGGCAGGCATCTGTGTAACCTGGAGACTGTGAGTAAAGCTTTGGAACTGCACGCTCTGGTGTCCTACAGTTATTCCAGCACCGCTACATCTGGGTACCAGCACCTACACCGCCTGTGCCTTTCCCCCATCACTACATCTACACTTCCCTGGGACTCCATCTCCACCTGTGGGGAGCTTCACCATCTTTGCTGCACAACACCATCAGTCCCAGAGGATCTGCATGCAGCGTCGGCCTAACATCTATGTTGCCGAACACCACAGGTGGCATCAAATTATCTATATAAACTCTTTACCATTATACCACGCCATTTACATGGGCGCCCAGGGCCACCGTCCGGGTCACCGCTGCTGTGACACATCCCACTGACACCGGCCCGGTACCGAGTACCCCACAGCCCTGGGAGGGCGACCCATATGCCGACTGCTGATCGGGCGGCGTTATTCCCACGAACCTCCAAACAGCGTCCCTGAAGGCAAAGTTTTTGGTTTCCGGGGGGCAGTATGATTGCAAAGCTGAACCTTAAAGGAATGTCCAAAAGGGCACCACCAGGAGTGGAGCCTGTGGCTTAATTGGACTGCACCAGGGAAACCACTACCATACAAGCTATAGAAAAGATGGACAGATTGCAAGCTTTGTCGATTCTGTGTGTGGTGTGGTATGTCCGTTTGTAGTTGTGCTAGCAATTTCTCAGCTTTATTCCGTTAACGACCGAGACTCCGGCATGGCCTCGCGGTACGCGTCAAGCTTACTAGAGGGATACACGAAGCTGTGGCACGTGAGATCGAGCAATAACAGGTCTAGCATTCCAGTACATGTCCGGGGCTGCACGCTACACTACACTGAAAGGACCAGCTTTTGTCGCTTACAGGTGCAGATAACCTGCTGAACTCCGTTAGTGATGGGGATCTGGGATTCAGATTATTCCCCGCGAACGATGATTTCCCAGTAAGTTCAGGTCAACCGCAATTCCGGAGTTAGGCCTAACTGCCATTCCTGAAAAAATTACGTGTCCAAACCACAGGTGATGTAGCTTGCTTAACAGCTCGGCAGCCGTTCTCAGGCCCAGTATGGATTCAACAACATTGTAGAAAGTTGATAAAGTGTACAGTTTCACCGGATAACACGTAAATATGTAGCCTAGTTTACACATTAAAAATATATGTCTATAGATCAGGAGGCAGACTCAGATGTTCTCAGGCCCAGTATGGATTTGACCAGATTGTACAAAGTTGAGAAAGGGTACTTTATCACTGGATAGCCGGTATATATAGCATAGCTTAAACATGTAAAATCTCCGTGTTCTCAGTATGGATTACACAGCAATCTAAAAAGTGGAAAAAGGAAATGCATTTGAGGCGTACACAACTATATACTTTTGGTGTTATTTTTAAATCTTCATATATATTTCTGTCTCAGTAATACAGTCCAGCCTCTCCGCAATAGGAAATGAGATGCATACAATTACTGACATAAAGGCTAGTGATTGCAGAAATCTAGGAATTACTATTCACGGGAAAAACTTCCATCACAATTCTCATAGGCGATGCTGACCCTCAATTAATTTGTGTGTTGAGACAGTGAAAACATTTTTTTGTGAATAAAGTCTTGCTGTATCGCACTTCCGTTGATTCCATCACTGTTACTCATCTCAATCCAATTTTTATCACAGGGAGCGATGTAAACATGGTGCTCACTGGCTATCATGATCTGTCACGTAACTTTGGAGTGCAAAAGACAGAAGCCACAGGCCGTAGGTGATTCTATTTGATTGGCATGAGAGGGCACATTTTAAAATGTGCGCCGGAATGTCAAACATTTGTGAGTAGGAAAACAGTGAAAGCTGATGATAAACCACCACTGCATGTCATTGTGAGTCGATGTCCATAAGAAATGGAAGCTATTGATCATCTGGAGCTAGAGCCTGGCCAGCAGGACAGGGCATAGCTACATCTTAACCATCATATTTCAGTTCAATCAATTTGTAGTGGCACTCCCAGTGAAGGATTTGACAGCCCAGACTACACAGCGGAGAAGCAGGGAGAGGTAAACATTGCAAATGCTGGGGCCCTGCTCAAGCAAGGGGGGCACACTCGTGGGCGTCGGTACTGGCACTGGGCCCCTCATAGTACGGCGGTGTGTCTGACGGCGGGTGTGCACCACCACCGCCAGAGACACTTGATTGCACTATGAGGGACCCTGTGCCAGTGCCCGCGCCCAAGAGTCAGCCTACCCATCTGTTCAGGGCAACAGCACTCGCACGGTTTCGTGCGCTAGGTGGTGACCCCTTCCATGGGGGGGGCAGCCCAGTTAGGGCGGTTTACAAAGTGGCATATGTTGATGTGGGACATTCAGCTTCTGCAAAAGGCGAAATAGGTCAAGTTCGCGGAATAGGAGGAGGACCAAAGCAAGCCATTTTTCTGGCAACCTATGTGTCATCAAGGGAAGGTGGGACAAAATCCTTGGAAACCCATGCATGGTTCATTTTAATGAAGGTTAGATCATCCACATTTTGGGTTGACAGACGGGTCCTTTTTTCTGTCAGGATTGATCCAGCTGCACTGAAGACTCTTTCCGATAGCACACTTGCAGCTGGGCAAGCGAGCTCCTGTAAGGCATATTGTGCCAATTCAGGCCAGGTGTCCAGTTCAGCGGCCCAATAGTCAAAGGGGAATGACCTGTGTGGGAGAACATCGATATGGGAGGAAAAGTAGTTTGTAACCATAGTTGACAACTGCTGTCTCCTGTCACTTTCCATCGATGCAGTATTACCAGTTGTGTGAGCGGTACTTGAAAAATCAGTCCACAACATTGTCATGAAACCCCTGTCTCCAACGCCACTTCTGCTGTGTGCACCACAAACACCTCTGCCAAGCTGCCCCCGGCCCGTACGGCTCGTGTGAGAACCATCACCGCTGCGGTGGGCTGGGAATGCCTCAACCAACCGGTTTACCAGAGTTGCTTGTTTATTAGCCAATATTAGGTCAAGGTTCTCGTGTTGCATAATGTTTTGTAATTTGCCTTTATAGCGTGGATCCAGGATGCTGGCCAACCAGTAGTCGTCATCGTTCATCATTTTGGCAATTCGGGGGTCCCTTTTTAGGATCTGCAAGGCATAATCTGACATGTGGGCCAATGTTCCCGGAGTCACTTATGCACTGCGAGTGCTGGTTGGAGGAGTACTTTCTGGCAAATCCACATCCCTCCAGTCACGCACAAACCCTGTACCAGACCTTCCCACGCCAACATTTTCACTTGCCCCACGAGATGCATCCTCCCCCCCTAAGTAATCATCCCCATCATCATCCTCCTCCTCCTCTTCTTCCTCCACCTCGTCCAGGAGAGGTCCCTGAGCAGACAATGGCTGAATGTCATCAAGGATTCCCTCCTCTTCCTCCTCGTCAACATTGGCTGCAGACGCCTGCTCCTTAAGGTGCGTCAAAGTTTCCATGAGCAGATGCATAAGTGGGATGCTCATGCTTAGGATGGCGTCGTCTGCGCTTACCAGCCGTGTGCATTCCTCAAAACACTGAAGGACTTTACAGAGGTCTTTCAGCTTCGACCACTGCACACCTGTCAACTCCATGTCTGCTCTCAAAGTGCCTGGCCGTGTATCCTCCCACAAATGCATTATGGCCTGCCTCTGTTCGCACAGCCGCTCAACCATGTGCAGGGTGAAGTTCCACCTTGTTGCAATGTCAATAATGAGGCGGTGGTTGGGAAGGTGGAGTAATCGCTGCAGCTTCTGCATACGAATGGAGTGTACAGGCGACCGGCAGATGTGCGCGCACAGTCTTCACACCTTCTGGAGCAGGGCTGTTAACTCTGGATAATTGTTGACGAAGCACTGCACCACCAGGTTCAAGGTGTGAGCCAAGCAAGGTATGTGGCTGAGTTTTGAAAGGGCTATGGCTGCCACAAAATTACGGCCGTTATCACTAACTACCTTGCTTGCCTCAAGATGTATACTGCCCAGCCATGACTCAGTTTGTCGCTGAAAGTACTCGGCCAGCACCTCCGTGGTGTGTCTGTCACCCAAACACATCATCTGCAACACAGCCTGCTGCCGCTTTCCACTAGCTGCTCAATAGGGGCACACCTCGTGTGCAACAGTGGCAGCTGCAGATGGAATGCTCGTACGACTGCGCTCTGTGGACGAGCTTTCGCTTCTGGAGGAGGAGGAGGGTCGAATGCCTACAGCCAACTGTTTCCTATACCGTGGGCTAGGCAGCACTGTCCCACCACCTCTGTCCCCTGTGGACCATGCATACACCACATTAACCCAGTGCGCAGTGATGGACACGTAACGGCCCTGGCCATGCCGACTGGACCATGCATCTGTTGTGAGGTGCACCTTTCCACTCATTGACTGCTTGAGTGCATGGACAATGCGGTCTTTCACATGATGGTGGAGGGCTGGGATGGCTTTGCGAGAGAAGAAGTGGCGACTGGGTAGGTCATAGCGTGGTACTGCATAGGCCATGAGTTCGCGGAAAGCTGTGCTTTCCACCAACCGATAGGGCATCATCTCTAACGAGATTAGTTTGGCAATGTGGGCGTTCAAACCCAGTGTACGCGGATGAGAGACTGAGTACTTTCTTGACCTACTCATAGTCTCTGGGAGGGTGAGCTGGACTTGAGAGCTGCATATGGTGGAACTAGCGGTGGACGGGGCGGACTGAGAGAGGGTTGATGATGGTGATGGAGTTGGTGTTCTTTCTGATGGCCTAGATTCAGTCTTTCGTTGATATAACAGTGGGATTCCCTGACTGCTTTGGCCTTGCAACGACACCTCAACATTTGCTGCTGTGCTAACCGGTGGGCTTACAGTGGGGGAAAAAATGTAACGTTGCTGACTACCTTCTTTGTGATCAGTTGCACATGTGATACTTCAGGTTTGGTGTTGTGTCCACGCTTGCAAGTGCATGCTGGTTAAATGTCTAAGCATGCAACTGGTATTCAAATTTTTCAGATTTTTCCCTCGGCTAAAGGTCTTTGCGCACTTCTTACAAATAACCTTGGCCTGAACATGAGGATTTTATTCAAAAAAGTGCCACACTGCACTCTTCCTACTTTGGAAGACATTTTGCGGCCTAGCACGCTGTGCTATTTTGACCGTCTGGACAAGCTGTCCAGCAACTCTTTTGATTTTTGGAACCTGTCTTTGGAGTGCTCCGGGCCTGCCAAATAACAGCTGTTGCGATGTCGATGTCTGCTGTGGATGCTCCTCCTCCTCATCTGAGCTATTGGAAGCAGCACCCTCTTCCCCCAATGGATGCCAATCTGGGTCAACAACTGGGTCATCCATCACCTCCTCTTCAATATCATGAGCACTTTCCTCTGTGTCACCGTGTATGGTGGTATAGTATGCGGGAAGGGGCACCTGAGTCTCATCAGGGTCAGAATCTGGCTCATTACACTGCGAGGACAATGTAGTGCTCTAAGTGAATGTACCAGCAGAATCATCTATCAGTGGCTGTGCATCAGTGCACTCCATGTCAGATTCATCTTGGCCTGGGTAATTCACCATTTCACTTGATAACCCAGGCATGGTATGTGAAAACAGCTCCATGGAGTAATCAGTTGTATGGCCTGCTTCATCCTTCAATCTTGGTTGGTGTGAAGGACACAAGGAAAGGTGTGGTTCATGAACATGAGCCTCCAATGACGACTCATTGCTTTTATTTTTTACAACTTCAGAAGAGGAGGCGATAGAGCTGAAGGCTGAGTCAGCAATGTAAGCCAAAACTTTTTCCTGAAGCTCTGGCTTTAAAAGAGGTTTGCCAACTCCTAGAAAACTAAGCCTTCGAGGCCTTGTGTAGCCAGACGATGATGCAGGCTCAACACCTCCTGCATTCGGTCCTATTTTGCTTTTGCCACTACCATCAGATCCACCACCAACACCATCATTACCAGCTGGCAACCCCCGCCCAATTCCACGGCCTCTTCCACCAGCCTTCCTCATTTTTGGTAAAAATGTACACAAAATCCCACAAACTATATAGTAATGAAAAACAAAGTACAAGGTGTATATAGGACAGGGGAGATGTAGAATTTCTGAACACACTTGTGGACACTGTTGGATTGTGTGAGGCCCAAGTGAATATCACACCGCTATGTCACAGGCTCAATGTCGCAGGTGTGAAAAATGTCACTATAGGACAGGGGAGATGTAGAATTTCTGAACACACTTGTGGACACTGTTGGATTGTGTGAGGCCCAGTGAATATCACACCGCTATGTCACAGGCTCAATGTCGCAGGTGTGAAAAATGTCACTATAGGACAGGGGAGATGTAGAATTTCTGAACACACTTGTGGACACTGTTGGATTGTGTTAGGCCCAGTGAATATCACACCGCTATGTCACAGTCTCAATGTCGCAGGTGTGAAAAATGTCACTATAGGACAGGGAAGATGTAGAATTTCTGAACACACTTGTGGACACTGTTGGATTGTGTGAGGCCCAGTGACTATCACACCGCTATGTCACAGTCTCAATGTCGCAGGTGTGAAAAATGTCACTATAGGACAGGGGAAATGTAGAATTTCTAAACACACTTGTGGACACTGTTGGATTGTGTGAGGCCCAGTGAATATCACACCGCTATGTCACAGGCTCAATGTCGCAGGTGTGAACAATGTCACTATAGTACAGGGGAGATGTAGAATTTCTGAACACACTTGTGGACACTGTTGGATTGTGTGAGGCCCAGTGAATATCACACCGCTATGTCACAGGCTCAATGTCGCAGGTGTGAAAAATGTCACTATAGGACAGGGGAGATGTAGAATTTCTGAACACACTTGTGGACACTGTTGGATTGTGTGAGGCCCAGTGAATGTCACACCGCTATGTCACAGTCTCAATGTCGCAGGTGTGAAAAATGTCACTATAGGACAGGGGAAATGTAGAATTTCTAAACACACTTGTGGACACTGTTGGATTGTGTGAGGCCCAGTGAATATCACACCGCTATGTCACAGGCTCAATGTCGCAGGTGTGAAAAATGTCACTATAGTACAGGGGAGATGTAGAATTTCTGAACACACTTGTGGACACTGTTGGATTGTGTGAGGCCCAGTGAATATCACACCGCTATGTCACAGTCTCAATGTCGCAGGTGTGAAAAATGTCACTATAGGACAGGGGAGATGCAGAATTTCTGAACACACTTGTGGACACTGTTGGATTGTGTGAGGCCCAGTGAATATCACACCGCTATGTCACAGTCTCAATGTCGCAGGTGTGAAAAATGTCACTATAGGACAGGGGAGATGTAGAATTTCTGAACACACTTGTGGACACTGTTGGATTGTGTGAGGCCCAGTGAATGTCACACCGCTATGTCACAGTCTCAATGTCGCAGGTGTGAAAAATGTCACTATAGTACAGGGGAGATGTAGAATTTCTGAACACACTTGTGGACACTGTTGGATTGTGTGAGGCCCAGTGAATATCACACCGCTATGTCACAGTCTCAATGTCGCAGGTGTGAAAAATGTCACTATAGGACAGGGGAGATGCAGAATTTCTGAACACACTTGTGGACACTGTTGGATTGTGTGAGGCCCAGTGAATATCACACCGCTATATCACAGTCTCAATGTCGCAGGTGTGAAAAATGTCACTATAGGACAGGGGAGATGTAGAATTTCTGAACACACTTGTGGACACTGTTGGATTGTGTGAGGCCCAGTGAATATCACACCGCTATGTCACAGTCTCAATGTCGCAGGTGTGAAAAATGTCACTATAGGACAGGGGAGATGTAAAATTTCTGAACACACTTGTGGACACTGTTAGATTGTGTGAGGCCCAGTGAATATCACACCGCTATGTCACAGTCTCAATGTCGCAGGTGTGAAAAATGTCACTATAGGACAGGGGAGATGTAGAATTTCTGAACACACTTGTGGACACTGTTGGATTGTGTGAGGCCCAGTGA
The DNA here is from genome assembly GCF_039654945.1 of Dendrobates tinctorius. NCBI lineage: Eukaryota > Metazoa > Chordata > Amphibia > Anura > Dendrobatidae > Dendrobates > Dendrobates tinctorius. The sequence goes on from NW_027361773.1 coordinate 9,348,664, forward strand.
ATATCACACCACTATGTCACAGGCAGAAATTGGCTAGTGTATGACAAACTACAAGGTGTATATAGAATTGGGCAGAATAGGAATCTCCCTAGAGTGTAGGTCTGTAAGAACGGAACATGTCCTCGACTTATTCTTACAAAGTCACACACAGATGGCTTCACTGTGGCCGTGATAACAGCAGTTACACGGTACTGAGAGAGGAGCGTGCACGTACACCGCTGTCCGGTGTCCGTAAAAAAGTCAAACTCCGTGTTTTTTAAGTATGCGGACTGACACACGCTGTCTCTCTATAGTTTTGAATGTGATCAAACAGCAAATATACTTAACTGTTTGAAAACCAGGCAAAACTAGAAGGTGGAGGTCTGTAAGAACGGAACATGTCCTGGACTTATTCTTACAGAGTCACACACGGTACTGTGTGAGGAACGTACACCGCTGTATGGTGTGAAAAAATGCACGCTCAGTACCTCACCAGGACAAAAATAAAAAATTTGGATTGCTTTTAAAAAAGCAGTTTGCAGAGCAGTGGGAAAACAGCAATGCAGCTATCAGGAAGCCTTATAAGGCAGCCTAACAACCAACACAGCTGATCCAGCAAAATATAGCATCCACTTGCACTGCACACACAGTGACTGGTGTGTTGTACAGGCAAAATTGCTAGCAGCAGAAGCAGTTTTTGGTGTCTTCTTCCCTGCCTAACGCTCTCCCTACAGAATCATCAGCAGCAGCAGCTCTCCCTATTCTGAGATCAGCATGAGTAACATGGCGGTCGGCGTGCATGCCCTTTTATACCCCCTGTGACACCCCCCAATGCAAGCCAATCACTTGCATGCCCTTCTCAAAGATGGTGGTGACCCCTGCCTATGTCATCACGTTGCCCACAGTGTCCGTGGATCCTGATTGGCTGAAAAAGGGCGGAAAACAAACTTTTGAAACGCGACTTTGACGCCAAAGTCGCCGAGCTCGTGGCCGACCTCACCCTAGGGTCGGGTTTCGTTTCATGAAACCCAATTTTACCAAAAGTCGGCGACTTTTGAAATTTTTCGACCCGTTTCGCTCAACTCTAGTAAAGAGGATTTCTGGCCAAAACTTAGGCATATGTTTGTAAACTGGTTTCACAAAGAAAGGAAATGTTTTTAATTGTGCATTTTACTTACAGCTAAATAATACAATATTACTGCAATATCCTTGAACCAAATAACTCAGCTGCTGTAGAACCTCTTTTTGAAATTAAAAGGAAGCTCGCTGAACATCATTGATGAATCCACACAACACGACCACTTTGCTTTGAAGAAAAGAAGAAGACTTGCAGCATTTGTGGAGTGTATAAAGATGTATTTCAGTAGCTAGAGCACTGTAAAAAGAACTGATATCATGCATCAGTGGTAAACTGTCTACTTACCTCACCTCACTAAATAACAATACAAAATTAGAGGGTGTATTATTACAGATTTGTTGATCCCCCTCCCAAGGTAGTCCATAAACATCCTATGTTTGGGTGCGGGCTCAGGAGCTGAATCTGCTTCATACTGAAGGCTGTGTTATGCAGCAAGAATTTGCCTCTAACAGCAGCAAGCAGAGTAAGCTTGGATCATTGCTGTGTAACCAGTGAAATATCACTGTCAATCTCTGACAGCAGCATTTAAACCAAAGTGTAGTCTAATTGGTTATTATACTGATTTAAAGGGAAGAAAATGCAGGAGAAAGTAGGAGAGCAGAAGAAGAAGAATGCAGAGAAAAGAGGCGATAAAGAAATAATAAAGATGAAAGGGCATGTGGGAAAAAAGAGCAGAAAAGGGAAAAAGGAAGGGCTGGAGAGAAAATGGAGAGTAAGGAATGGGACAGAATGTAAGAGAGGGGAATGAAGAGGATACTGATTAATGGGAGATACAGAAGTAAAGTGGGGTAAAGATTTATAAAGCAGAGAGATAGTCAAGTAATTGTTTGTAAATTACTTGAAAGGCTTATATACATCCCTAAAAAGATTTTTTTTTATTTATTTGTTTCCTAAATGTAAAGTTGAGTAACTTTCTAAAAAGTCTTAATCATACATTTTCAACCATTTTGCTATTGTAGAACATTTTTAAGTTAACATACAAAACCATCAGTGCTTCTGCTTCCAGTTCTGACAGTTCTTTGCTCCCCTTCCTGTTATGAATGAGTCACTGAGGAGGAAAAAACAAAAAGCAAGCTAAGCCCAGAAAACCAGAGAGGTTGGTAACTAGCGGATTGCAGACCCCTGATCCTATCCACAACAACTAGCAGTAGCCGTGGAGCGTGCCTACAGTGGTCCTAGACGCCTCGTCACGGCCTGAGAACTAAATAAGCCTAAAGAAAGAAAGGGAAAATCTAAACTGCCTCAGAGCAGACACCAAAGCAATAGACAGCCCCCAACATGTATTGTCGGTGAAACAAGATGAAAACACTGTCACAGATAGAAAGATAGGTTGAGCAAATGATGGGGCCCTCACTAACTAGAAAGGACAGGAAAGAAAAGCTGCTGTCTGCAATCACACAAAAAACCCTGCCCAAAAAAATGTCCAACACCTCTGATAGAAAAAGGCCCTGAAGTCGCTAGACTTCAAATCACTATATCAGCACTCAGGTATATTCTGAAGACAGAGTAAAAGAGATCAACTGATCAGAGACAAAATGGGGACTCAGCCCAGTCCCAGCCAGGGCTGGCTGAACACAAAACTAAGTAAACCAGACAAAAACTCATATGAACAATAGCAGAGAAAACTTAGCTTTAGGAAGGCAGGAACCAAACTGGAAACCAGAAGCCACAGTCAGGAAAAATCACCAGCAAGAATTAAAAAGAAGCACAAGATGGATTTCATCAACCAAGGTATCATTTGAATCAATAATGAAAGAAGAAGTGATCCAGCTGAGTGCTCTGGTGATTTATTGAGTGCTGTTGTCTGAACAGCACTCAATAAATCACCAGAGCACTCAGCTGGATCATTTCTTCTTTCATCATTGCTGTGCGGCCAGGGCAGGGCCGGATCCGAGTCTGAGGTGCGGTGAGGTCAGACGGTGGTGAGCTGGACTTTCAAACAAATCATTTGAATCAGTTTAATGGCGCTGACCTGACACTGTGTGTACAACTGTGCTCAAGAGTTTACATACAGAATTTTTACTTTCTTGGCCTTTTCTTAGAGAATATCAATGAATGATAACACCAAAACTTTTTCTCCACTCATAGTTAGTGGTTGAGTGAAGTCATTTATTGTCAGACTACTGTGTTTTCTCTTTAAAAATCATAATGACAACCCAAAACATCTAAATGACCCTGATCAAAAGTTCACATACCCTGGTGATTTTGGCCTCATAACATGCACAGTTGACACAAATGGGTTTTGAATGGCTACTAAAGGTAACATCCTCACCTGTGACTTGTTTGCTTGTAATCAGTGTGTGTGCATAAAAGCTGAGTGAGTTTCTGGGATCCATACAGACTCTTGCACCTTTCATCCAGCCACTGACGTTTCTGGATTGTGTGTCATGAAGAAAGCAAAAGAATTGTCCACGGATCTATGGTAAAAGGTAGTTGAACTGTATAAAACAGGAAAGGGATACAAAAAGATATCCAAGGAATTGATAATGCCAGTCAGCAGAGTTCAAACTGTGATTAACAAATGGAAAATCAGGGGCTCTATAAAAACAAAACCACGGTCAGGTAGACCAACAAAAATTTCATCCACAACTGCTAGGAAAATTGTTTGGAATGCAAAGAAAAGCCCACAAATACGTGTAACATCAGCTGAAATACTGGACTCTCTGAAAACTGGTGTTGTGGCTGTTTCAAGATGCACAATAAGGAGGCACTTGAAGAAAAATGGGCTACATGATCAAGTCACCAGAAGAAAGCAATTACTGTGCAAATGCCCCAAAGTATCCTGCCTACAATGCGCAAAAGAGGTCAACAAGACCTATGATAAAAGGAACACCATTCCTACTGTAAAGCAAGGAGGTGGATTGCTGATGTTTTGGAGATGTGTGTGCTACAAAGGCACAGGAAACCTTTTCATAGTTGAAGGAAAGTTGAATGCAGAAAGTTATCAACAAATACTGGAGGCAAATTTGCAATCATCAGTCCGGAAGCTACACATGGGATGTCCTTGGACCTTCCAACATGACAAAAATCCAAAACACAAGACCATGTGGACCTGTCATTGGCCACAGCAGAACAAAGTGAAGGTTCTGGAGTGGCCATCTCAGTCTCCTGACCTCAATATCATTGAGCCACTCTGGGGAGATCTCAAGCACACAGTTCATACTGGACAGCCCAGGAATTTACAGGAACTGGACGCTTTTTGACAAGAAGAGTGGGCAGGTTTACCATCTGGGAAACTAAAGAACCTCATCCACCACTACCACTAAAGACTTTAAGCTGTCATTGGTGTTAGAGTGGGCAATACAAAATATTAAGAAATGGCGTATGTGAACTTTTGATCAGGGTCATTTGGATGTTTTGGGTTGTCATTATGATTTAAAAAGAGAAAACACAGTAGTTTGCCAATAAATGGCTTCACCCAACCACTAACCATGAGTGGAGAAAAAGTTTTGGTGTTATCATTCATATTGTCTGAAAAAAGGCCAAGAAAGCAAACATTCTGCTGGGGTATGTAAACTTTTGAGCACAACTGTAGGTTACTGAGCACAATCCTGCTGACAGGTTCCCTTTAACTTCCTGGAGAATTCACATCCAGACTATACTGTAGGGATTGACACTTCCACAAAAGAAAAATCTTAAACTTGTTTTAGACTGCAAACTGCATATCATGGGGTCTGAAAATCATTGAAGGTATGGAGATTGCAAACTGAAACTTAGTGCTTTTTATTAACTAAAGGTAACCGCAAACATATGTAAAAATAACATTTTCTATGCCAAAGGTATCAATATCTTTAAATTGGTGCCATTAGAGGCTTGCTAATGTTCCAGGAGGTGCAAATGGGTTTCAGCCTGAGGACTATGGAACAATGACATTGTCATCATCTTGGTGCACCTATGAAGTCTGCCCACATGTGACATAGGAGGCCATTATTTGTACTATGTATACAGTTCAAGTAATTGCAGGTTCAAGTATCATACTGAGCTAAAAAAATTAAGAATTAAAGTGACTCTGTCATCAGGATTTAGCTAAATAAATTACAGACATTGTCAAGTTGGCACTGTTACACCGATTAAAATAGCAGCTTGGTTGAAGAAATCCATCTTGTGGTGGTTGTTAAATATTTGTTTTCAGTTTTCAGTTAACCCCTTAAGCCCCAAGGGTGGTTTGCACGTTAATGACCGGGCCATTTTTTACAATTCTGACCACTGTCCCTTTATGAGGTAATAACTCTGAAACGCTTCCATGGATGCCAGTGATTCTGACATTGTTTTCTCGTGACACATTGTACTTCATGATAGTGGTTAAATTTAATTCAAATAACTTGCGTTTATTTGTGAAAAAAGCTGAAATTTGGCGAAAATTTTGAAAATTTCGCAATTTTCCAACTTTGGATTTTTATGCCCTTAAATCACAGAGATGCAGCACATAAAAAACTTGATAAGTAACATTTCCCACATGTTTACTTTACATCAGCACAATTTTGGAACCAAATTTTTTTGTGAGGAAGTTATAAGGGTTAAAAATTGACCAGCGATTTCTCATTTTTGCAACACCATTTTATTTTTATGGACCACATCACATTTGAAGCCACTTTGAGGGGTCTATATGATATAAAATACCCAAATGTGACACCATTCTAAAAACTGCACCCCTTAAGGTGCTCCAAACCACATTCAAAAAGTTTATTAACCCTTTAGGTGCATCACAGGAATTTTTTGAATAGTTAAAAAAAATGAACATTTAACTTTTTTTCCCCAAAAAAATACTTCAGGTTCAATTTTTTTATTTTACCAAGAGTAACAGAAGAAATTGGACTGCAAAACTTATTGTGCAATTTGTCCTGAGTACACTGATACCTGATATGTGGGGGGGAACCACTGTTTCGGCGCATGGCAGAGCTTGGAAGGGAAGGAGCGCCGTTTGACTTTTTCAATGCAAAATTGGCTGGAATTCTGATCGGACGCCAGGTCATGTTTGGAGAGCCCCTGATGTACCTAAACAGTGGAAACCCCCCACAAGTGACCCCATTTTGGAAACTAGACCCCCCAAGGAACTTATCTAGATATGTGGTGAGAACTTTGAACCCACAAGGGCTTCACAGAAGTTTATAACGTACAGCGGTACAATTAAAAAATCATATTTTTTCCACAAAAATGATCTTTTCACCCCCAATTTTTATTTTCCCAAGGGTAACAGGACCCTAAAAGTTATTGTGCAATTTGTCCTGAGTATGCTGATACCCCACATGTGGGGGTAAACCACTATTTGGGCGCATGGCAGAGCTCGGAAGGGAAGCAGCGCCATTTGACCTTTTTGGCTGGAATTGAGATCGGACACCATGTCGCGATTGGAAAACCCCTGATGTACCAAAACAGTGGGAACCCCCCACAAATGACACCATTTTGGAAACTAGACCCCCCAAGGAACTTACCTAGATGTGTGGTGAGAACTTTGAACCCCCAAGGGCTTCACAGAAGTTTATAACATACAGCCGTACAATTAAAAAATCATATTTTTTCCACAAAAATGATCTTTTCACCCTCAATTCTTATTTTTCCAAGGGTAACAGGACCCTAAAAGTTATTGTGCAATTTGTCCTGAGTACGCTGATACCCCTTATATGGGGGTAGACAACTATTTGGGCGCATGGCAGAGCTCGGAAGGGAAGCAGCGCCATTTGACGTTTTTGGCTGGAATTGAGATCGGACACCATGTCGCGTTTGGAGAGAACCTGATGTACCAAAACAGTGGAATCCCCCACAAATGACACCATTTTGGAAACTAAACCCCCCAAGGAACTTATCTAGATGTGTGATGAGCACTTTCACCCCTCCAGTGCTTCACAGAAGTTTATAACGCCCGGGCTTGAAAATTAAAAAAAATCTTATTTTTTCCACAAACATGATCATTTAGTCACCAATTTTTTTATTTTCCCAAGGGTACCAGGAGAAATTGGACCCCAAAAGTTGTTGTCCAATTTGTCCTGAGTACGCTGATACCCCATATGTGGGAGAAAACTACTATATGGGCACACGTCGGGGCTCGGAAGGGAAGTAGTGACGTTTTGGAAAGCAGACTTTGATGGAATGCTCTGCTGGTGTCATGTTGCCTTTGGAGAGCCCCGAATGTGCCTAAACAATGGAAACCTCCCATAAGTGACACCATTTTGGAAACTAGACCCCCTAAGGAACTTATTTAGATGTGTAGTGAGCACTTTGAACCCCCAAGGGCTTCACAGAAGTTTATAATGCCTGGGCATGAAAATAAAAAAATCTTATTTTTTCCACAAACATGTTCATTTAGTCCCCAATTTTTTTATTTTCCCAAGGGTAACAGGAGAAATTGGACCCCAAAAGTTGTTGTCCAATTTGTCCTGAGTACGCTGATACCTCATATGTGGGAGAAAACTACTGTATGGGCACACGTCGGGGCTCGGAAGGGAAGTAGTGATGTATTGGAATGCAGACTTTGATGGAATGGTCTGAGGGTGTCAGGTGCGTTTGGAGAGCCCCTGATGTACCTAAACTATTGAAACTCCCCACAAGTGACCCCATTTTGGAAACTCGACCCCCCACGGAACTTATCTAGATGTGTGGTGAGCACTTTGAACCCCAAGTGCTTCACAGAAGTTTATAACGCCCGGGCGTGAAAATAAAAAACATTTTTTTCCACAAAAATGATATTTTTGCCCCCAATTTTTTATTTTCCTAAGGGTAACAGGAGAAATTGGACCAGAAAAGTCTTTTTGCAATTTGTCCTGAGTACACTGATACCCAATATATGTGAGGGTAAAACACTATTTGGGCGCATGGCAGAGCTTGGAAGGAAAGGAGCACCATTTGACTTTTTCAACGCAGAATTGGCTGGAATTGAGATCAGATGCCATGTTGCATTTGGAGAGCACCTGATGTGCCCAAACAGTGGAAACCCCCCAATTCTAACTCCAACCCTAACCCTAGCCCTAGCCCTGACCCTAGCCCTAGCCCTAACCCTAACCCTAGCCCTAACCCTAACCCTAATGGGAAAATGGAAATAAATACATTTTTTTTATTTTATTATTTTTCCCTAACTAAGGCTAATTTCACACTTGCTTTTTTTTGCAGCGCTTTTTAGCGCAAAAAAATGCATAGAAAAAACGCATACAAATGCATACAAACGGTGCGTTTTTTTCAAGAATTTTTATGCGCATGCAGGAAAAAAACGCAGCGTTTTTATGCATTTGTATGCGTTTTTAGTGCATTTGCGTTTTTTTACAGATTTTTGGACAACCCCCAAAAAAGAAAAAAAAAACATTCAACAACACACAAGACCAATGGGACATCAATGTCGGTGTGGTATGTTAATATATAGACCCTGTCTACAGTATTCTTCCGATTTGCTTGATTCTTCTCGTGTCACCATGAATCTGCGCTGGAAGAGTTTTCACTTCAACTTGGATTTGGACATCGCGATGGCTCAGGCGTATGCAGTTGCTTGCCATGAACAAAGGAAGAGAGAGAGGCAGCGAAGATGGCAGCGGCGGCGTATGTGGATACATCCGATTGTTGTACTCCTGGAGAGCCGTGGGGCATACCACACCCTCTACAGTGAGCTACAGGCAAACCCGGAGAAATTTACAGATTATATCCGGATGTCCCAAGATAGCTTCAGGGATTTGCTTGCTCGTGTCCAACAATCCATCCGGAGACAGGACACACAGCTCCGTCGTGCGATTCCTCCTGAGGAACGGCTACTGGTGACATTACGGTGCGTAATATTTAAAAACCAAGGGGTGCGGTCTGATGGGTTTTTTAAAATTTAGTATTCAAAACCTTGGGTAATTAGTTTTCGTGAATGTACTAATATTTTATTTTATAGTTTTTTAAAATAATATACATAAATATTAATTTTACTTCTTTCTCTGTTCACAGATTCCTGGCAACTGGAGAAACCCTATCTTCACTACACTTCCAGTACCGTATTGGAATCTCTACCTTGTTTGGAATTGTTGCGGACACCTGCCGGGTTCTCTGGAATATTCTTTGTCCAGAATTTATGCCCCTGCCCACCGCTGAAAAGTGGATGGAAATTGCTGACAAATTCTGGACAGTATGCAATTTCCCCAACTGTTTAGGAGCTGTTGATGGTAAACACATACGGATCATCAAACCCAAAAGAACAGGATCTGAGTACTATAATTACAAAAAGTACTTTTCAATAGTACTCATGGCCATTGCGGATGCCGGATGTATGTTTGTAGCAGTGGACATTGGAGTATTTGGCCGTGGTAATGACTCACAGGCTTTTAAAAACTCAGACATGGGCTGGAGGTTGTAAGGCAACCAATTTAATTTCCCTATGCCACGGCCTCTTCCTCACACCGAAGCTCTGCCACTGCCCTTTTTTAATGGTTGGGGATGAGGCTTTTCAAATGTGCGCAAACTTACTGAAACCCTACTCCAGCCGGGACTTGGACCACACCAAAAAAATATTTAATTACAGGCTGACCAGGGCCAGAAGAACTGTTGAGTGTGCTTTTGGGATTCTTGTCTCCAGATGGCGAATTCTCGGCACGGCCATTAATCTTAAACTTGAAACAGTCGATGAGGTGGTGAAGGCCTCTGTGGTTCTACATAATTTTGTGATGGCTAAAGAGCACCAGACCTTTGAACTGGACGATGATGCTCCTAACCCATTGCCTGAATTCACTCAGCACCCTCTCAGGTCATCCGTTGAAGTTGGCCAAATGAGGGACCAATTTGCGGCCTACTTTATTTCTGATGTAGGACGGGTGCACTGGCAAGATGAAATGTTGTAAGAATGTTTTCATTTGTTTATGGTAATAAAAAACCTTATTTGATACCATTACTGAGTGCACTATATTTTTTACACTCCAATTAAATAAAAAACTTCCCATGTACTGTATACCTGTGAATTTTTTGATGTTCTCACACTTGGGCAGGTAAATACACATATGAGTTAAAATGCAGCATTGCTAGTCTGCGTGAAATATATTGGAACGTAAGCAAAGCTGCATGTTAAATCTGATGTGTATTAACCAGGCCATGATTGATAACTATAACCAGGCCATGATTGATAAATAGTTATGATTATGACTTTTGAGCGACGTTGGTAGGTTCGGGTTTCAGGAAACCAAATTTTTCAAAAGAAAATTGTCCAACTAGTGTAAAAAAAAAGTATGTGATTCGTTCAAAACCCAACCCCAATGCAAGTCAATGGGGAATAAAAGTCAGCATTGAGTGGATGAATGTAATCAGCTCAATTCCAACTTTTATTTAACATTAACTAAAATTGTGGTAGTGTTTAGAAAGAAAATTATTTTTTTAGAAAGAAACTTATTTTTTTATACAAGTTTCACCAGTTTGTTTTTCAGGAAACCAGATCCTAGTCGGTAAAACTCGAGTTATTATACTAGGCCTTGGTATGACTATACTAGGCCTTGGTATTTAACACATGATTATACTAGGCCTTGGTATTTATTATACTAGGCCTTGTTATTTCACATATGACCATACTAGGCCTTTGTATTGAACATATGTTAAATACAAAGGCCTAGTATAGTCATATGACTATACTAGGCCTTTGTATTGAACATATGTTAAATACAAAGGCCTAGTACAGTCATATGACTAGGCCTTGGTTTTTAACATATTACGTGTATTTACCCATCAGTGTGTGTGAGCGGCGCCAAAAACATTAATCAAACTTTGTAATGGTGAACCACAAATGTAAATTTATTTTTAACCACAAAAATAAAAAAAAACTTTTTTTCGGCGTTTGGTGGCAGATGGTTGCAATTTGGGGGTGTGCAGGGAAGATGCAACACTTGCAGTTGAAGATGGTGTTTGAGGGGAAGAGGCAACAAAACTTGTGGGGGAAGGTAGTCCAGTTAAGGGAATTAAACTAGGAACACTTGGAGGAGAGGAAATAGGTTCAGGAACATTTGTTCGAATGCATGTCGCCATAGGCTTGTCTGCCTGGACCTACTTGGCCCCAATGCCGGCCTTGATTGATTTCGCCTTGAACTTGGGGCAAATATTGAATGGAGGTCCCCCGTCTGCTGCTGTGGCTGCTGCTGCTGCTGTGGCTGCTGCTGAGGTGGCTGCTGCTGCTGCTGTGGCTGCTGCTGCGGTGGCTGTTGCTGCTGTGGCTGCTGCTGCTGTGGCTGCTGCTGCGGTGGCTGTTGCTGCTGTGGCTGCTGCTGATGCTGCTGATGCTCTTGGTTGGCAGTGCTCGTCCTTGCAGGAGGACTGGTGGCGGCAGTGATGGTCCAGGTTTGCGGAGTGGTGGTGGCAGGGCTACTACATGTTGTTGTAGCGGCAGGGCTGTTCCACGTTTGCCTAGTGGTGGCTGAGCTCCACGCATGCATGGGGGTGGCGGTGGTGCTCCAGACAGGAGCAGCGCTTGCCATGGTGGTGTTGGTGAAGTGACCAGCTGCACTCAGACTTGTGGTGGTGTAACGGTGGGTGTCCTGGCTTTGAATAGAGGTGTCCTTGCAGTGGTATGCAGCACAAGTCAGTAGTGAGGTGAAGCGAGTCAATGGTGGCACAGGTGGAAATGACACCACTGACTGCTGATCGTACAGATTATGCTGCATACCCTGCAAGAAAGCATTGTTGCAGGCCTGCAGCACATTCAGCTGTTGCTCAGGACTAAGGTGTTCCACCATACCCTTTTCAATCTTACTAAAAAAATGGTGCGCTGGTCTGTTGAGGTCGGCCTCCAGACGGTCAAGGCGCTGTTCGACAGAATTGAAGCGGTGTTCAAAGTGGTTAAAACCACGTTCCATGAGTGCAAAACCGCTTTCAACTCTGTCGGACAGCGACTTGAGGCTGGCATTAAAGGCCTCGCTCAAGTGCATAAACTCGGGCAAGACATTCCTGTCCAAAGCCCTCTGCCGCTGGCGGGTAGTGCCTGCATAACCAGTGGCAGAGACCTGGGACAGGGGAAAACCTGATGGCCCAGCTTCCTGGTCACCAGCTGTGTGTGTGGCTGACCTGCAAGGTGTTTCCTGGCTGTGGGATGGCTGGGACGGGTCAGAGGACGTCCGAGGAAGAACCGCTCCAGGGCCAGGTTGCAGGGTGCTGCTCCAGGTGCTGTGGAAGAAAGGAAAATCATTACTACCATGCCTTTACAAGAAGCATCAGCTGTGGATTAGAAAAACACAGATTAATAAAAATAAAAACCCAAAATTTAGAATACTTGTGATCTCGTGGCAAGGACCGGTCTTAGGAACTGCAACGCGTGATAGTGACGGTATCTAGTTCTGGTCCTTGACGCAGATCCACTGCAAACCTGGCCCTCAGCACAAACATCACTGTTGAAGCGGTCCTTGATCGAGCGCCAACGTGTTCGGACTTTGTCCACTGTTGGAAAAAAATAAACAGTGCCATCAAGGACAACAGTCACTGCGGCACAATACAGCAATACAATACTCAAAGCAGTCACTGTAGAGCCCGATGACACTGTTGGGTTTCCTGCTAGAATATATCTAGCACAAAACCCAACAGTGTCATCCAGGACAACAGTCACTGTGGCACAATACAGCAATACAATACTCAAAGCAGTCACTGTAGAGCCTGATGACACTGTTGGGTTTCCTGCTAGAATATATCTAGCACGAAACCCAACAGTGTCATCAAGGACAACAGTCACTGCGGCACAATACAGCAATACAATACTCAAAGCAGTCACTGTAGAGCCCAATAACACTGTTGGGTTTCCTGCTAGAATATATCTAGCACAAAACCCAACAGTGTCATCAAGGACAACAGTCACTGCAGCACAATACAGCAATACAATACTCAAAGCAGTCACTGTAGAGCCCGATGATACTGTTGGGTTTCCTGCTAGAATATATCTAGCACAAAACCCAACAGTGTCATCAAGGACAACAGTCACTGCGGCACAATACAGCAATACAATACTCAAAGCAGTCACTGTAGAGCCCGATGACACTGTTGGGTTTCCTGCTAGAATATATCTAGCACGAAACCCAACAGTGTCATCAAGGACAACAGTCACTGCGGCACAATACAGCAATACAATACTCAAAGCAGTCACTGTAGAGCCCGATGACACTGTTGGGTTTCCTGCTAGAATATATCTAGCACGAAACCCAACAGTGCCATCAAGGACAACAGTCACTGCGGCACAATACAGAGCAGGGAAATACTTACTAAACGCCTTTTTGGAGGATGCTGTGGCACTGTCCCAGCCATCCATCAACGCTGCGGCCACCTCATTCCATAGCCGCCGGGTCACCACATTGTCCTTGTACAGCCGGTCACGACTGTCCCACAACGGGGCACGCTCCTGGACCAGGCTGATGAGCTGCTCATTATCCAGGTAGACGTCTTCGTCCCATTGTGGAACCTAGACAAAACACATTCATTAGAATAATCAAATTTAAATTGAATAAAAAGTTACAAAAAAAAATACAGAAAAGATGAAAAATAGAAGATAAAAAATAAAGAACATTGCAAATCATTTCATACATACATTCCGTATCACCACCGGGACTTGGCTTCGCTGCTCCTGCTCTTCGCCCTCAGTAGTCCCGTCCGCAGAAGATGATGATGTCTAAAAAAAAATAAAAACAAACGTAAGAGATTTGGAGTAGCAGCAGATATACTTACCAGATGCATGAAAATAATCACCTCATGGTCTGCTTGTGCCAATTCCTGCCACGATGGGGAATATTCTGACTCCGAAGACATGCTGCATGTAAAAATAATAAAAATCATTAGTACATACACAATTTAAAAGGACAGGCATACGATGTAATAATACTCACATTCTTGACGCTGATAGAAGATGGGTTCGTTGGTGAATGTCTGCTCTCCAATCTGTCACTGTAGTTGTGGTACAGTGTTGGCAGACACCTCCTTTATATAGACTTTTTTTTTTACTTTAGAATTTTATAACTTGTCTAAATAGTGGACACCAAAAAAAAAAAACGCAGCGCTAAAAAAACGCATACATGCGCATGCCAGTGCGCACGTATGCGCATCCATAGGCCATAATGGCCTCTTTTAGCGCAAAACGTGTGCATACGTGCGCATGCGCTTTTTTGAAGTGGTTGGGCGGACCAAAAAATGCAACATGTAGCGTCTGGAAAATAAAATCGCACACCACAAAAAAACGCAGCACACGAAAAACGCATACGTGCGCATGCTAATGCGCACATGTGCGCGCCCATGTTAAATATAGGGGAAAACGCATACATGCGCATGCCAGTGCGCACGTATGCGCATCCATAGGCCATAATGGCCTCTTTTAGCGCAAAACGTGTGCATACGTGCGCATGCGCTTTTTTGAAGTGGTTGGGCGGACCAAAAAATGCAACATGTAGCGTCTGGAAAATAAAATCGCACACCACAAAAAAACGCAGCACACGAAAAACGCATACGTGCGCATGCTAATGCGCACATGTGCGCGCCCATGTTAAATATAGGGGAAAAAAGCGCATGCACACGTATGCGTTTTTTTCAAGCACAAAAAAACGCAAATGTGAAACCAGCCTAAGCGGGTGATAAAGGGGGGTTTGATTGACTATTTATGGTGGTTTTTATGTTTGGCAGCTGTCACACGCTAAAACAGGGGTCCCCAACCGCCGGTCCGCGGCCCAGCACCGGGCCGTTGCAGTGCCCTTGCCGGTCCGTGGACACAAGGGGAGCTGGGGGGCGGTGCAGCAGCTGATACTCACCCTGCATCCCGCGGCGGCTTCATCCCGCGGCGGCTTCATCCAGCGCTGAGCGGTCACGTGCTACCGCTCATTTAAGGTCATGAATATGGACGCCACTCATCTCCCATAGGCGTGGCGTCCATATTCATGGACCTTAATGAGCGGTATCACGTGACCGCTCCGCACAGGAAGAAGCTGAAGCACCGCGAGATGCAGGGACGTGCAGCGACGGGAAGGAAGTTCAGCGACGTGAGGGTAAGTATGATGGGGAGGATGGGGGAGCCGAGCGGAGCCATAAGGGAGGGAGAATGGGAGCGGAGCCATAAGGGAGGGAGAATGGGAGCGGAGCCATATACACAGGGGAGGGAGAATGGGAGCGGAGCCATATATACAGGGGAGGGAGAATGGGAGCGGAGCCATATATACAGGGGAGGGAGAGTGTGAGCGGAGCCATATATACAAGGGAGGGAGAATGGGAGCGGAGCCATATATACAGGGGAGGGAGAGTGGGAGTGGAGCCATATATACAAGGGAGGGAGAGTGGGAGCGGAGCCATATATACAAGGGAGGGAGAGTGGGAGCCGAGCCATATATACAAGGGAGGGAGAGTGGGAGCGGAGCCATATATACAAGGGAGGGAGAGTGGGAGCAGAGCCATATATACAGGGGAGGGAGAGTGGGAGCGGAGCCATATATACAGGGGAGGGAGAGTGGGAGCGGAGCCATATATACAGGGGAGGGAGAGTGGGAGCGGAGCCATATACACAGGGGAGGGAGAATGGGAACGGAGCCATATATACAAGGGAGGGAGAGTGGGAGCCGAGCCATATATACAAGGGAGGGAGAGTGGGAGCCGAGCCATATATACAGGGGAGGGAGAGTGGGAGCGGAGCCATATATACAAGGGAGGGAGAGTGGGAGCCGAGCCATATATACAAGGGAGGGAGAGTGGGAGCGGAGCCATATATACAAGGGAGGGAGAGTGGGAGCAGAGCCATATATACAAGGGAGAGTGGGAGCGGAGCCATATATACAGGGGAGGGAGAGTGGGAACGGAGCCATATATATAAGGGAGGGAGAGTGGGAGCGGAGCCATATATACAAGGGAGGGAGAGTGGAAGCCGAGCCATATATACAAGGGAGGGAGAGTGGGAGCGGAGCCATATATACAAGGGAGGGAGAGTGGAAGCCGAGCCATATATACAAGGGAGGGAGAGTGGGAGCGGAGCCATATATACAAGGGAGGGAGAGTGGGAGCAGAGCCATATATACAAGGGAGGGAGAGTGGGAGTGGAGCCATATATACAAGGGAGGCCGGGAGAGTGGGAGCGGAGCCATGCATACAGGATGGGACAGGGGAGCCATGTATACAGGATAGAAGAGTGGGAGCAGAGCCATGCATACAGGATGGGAGCGGAGCCATGTATACAGGATGGGAGAGTGGGAGCAGAGCCATGTATACAGGATGGGACAGGGGAGCCATGCATACAACAGGGGGAGCCACACAGAGCTGGACGGGGGGAACCACACATACATTTTCTGATGATTAGAAAATAATCAGCATGTACAGTACTCCAGTACAATTGTTCTTAAGTGCTCAATGCTCCATTTCCTTGTAGGTTCCAATCATCATTAGCAGTGACGGTCATCAGTAGAAGTAGCCCAGTGCTCCCACTGAAACAGAGAAACAAGCCAGGTGCTCCCACTCATTCAAAACCTATGGTGAGTTGAGTCACATTAAAAATGTTATAATTAAATGATAAATATGCACTGCTAAACTACAACCGCGTCCATAGCCACGCCCCCTTATGACCAAAGCCCCGCCCCTGTCACACCTCCATCCCCGCCCTGCCGGGCCATGGAAGAATGGTCTTGGTTCAAGCCGGTCCCTGGTGCAAAAAAGGTTGGGGACCACTGCGCTAAAAGACGCTTTTTATTGTAAAGATAGTTTTTGCATCACCACATATTGAGAGCTATAATTTTTCCATATTTTGACCCACAGAGTCATATGAGGTCTTATTTTTTGCGGGACGAGTTGGCATTTTTATTGCTATCATCTTTGGGCACGTGACATCTTTTGATCGCTTTTTATTCCGATTTTTGGGACGCAGAATGAACAAAAACCAGTGTTTCATGAATTTCTTTTGGAGGGTGCGTTTACATCGTTCCGCTTGTGGTAAAATTGATAAAGCCCTTTATTTCACACCATACAGCGGTGTACGCTCCTCACACAGTACCGTGTAATGGCTGTTATCACGGCCACAGTGAAGCTATCTGTGTGTGACTCTGTAAGAATAAGTCGAGGACATGTTCCGTTCTTACTGACCTCCACCTTCTAGTTTTGCCTGGTTTTCAAACAGTTAAGTATATTTGCTGTTTGATCACATTCAAAACTATAGAGACAGCATGTGTCAGTCCGTATACTTAAAAAACACGGAGCTTGACAATTTTACAGACACCGGACAGCGGTGTACGTGCATGCTCCTCTCTCAGTACCGTGTAACGGCTGTTATCACGGCCACAGTGAAGCTATCTGTGTGTGACTCTGTAAGAATAAGTCGAGGACATGTTCCGTTCTTACAGACCTACACTCTAGGGAGATTCCTATTCTGCCCAATTCTATATACACCTTGTAGTTTGTCATACACTAGCCAATTTCTGCCTGTGACATAGTGGTGTGATATTCACTGGGCCTCACACAATCCAACAGTGTCCACAAGTGTGTTCAGAAATTCTACATCTCCTCTGTCCTATAGTGACATTTTTCACACCTGCGACATTGAGCCTGTGACATAGCGGTGTGATATTCACTGGGCCTCACACAATCCAACAGTGTCCACAAGTGTGTTCAGAAATTCTAAATCTCCCCTGTCCTATAGTGACATTTTTCACACCTGCAACATTGAGACTGTGACATAGCGGTGTGATATTCACTGGGCCTCACACAATCCAACAGTGTCCACAAGTGTGTTCAGAAATTCTACATCTCCCCGTCCTATAGTGACATTTTTCACACCTGCGACATTGAGACTGTGATATAGCGGTGTGATATTCACTGGGCCTCACACAATCCAACAGTGCCCACAAGTGTGTTCAGAAATTCTACATCTCCCCTGTCCTATAGTGACATTTTTCACACCTGCGACATTGAGCCTGTGACATAGCGGTGTGATATTCACTGGGCCTCACACAATCCAACAGTGTCCACAAGTGTGTTCAGAAATTCTACATCTCCCCTGTCCTATATACACCTTGTACCTTGTTTTACATTACTATTTAGTTTGTGGGATTTTGTGTATATTTTTACCAAAAATGAGGAAGGCTGGTGGAAGAGTCCGTGGAATTGGGCGGGGATTGCCAGCTGGTAATGATGGTGTTGGTGGTGGATCTGATGGTAGTGGCAAAAGCAAAATAGGACCTAATGCAGGAGGTGTTGAGCCTGCGTCATCGTCTGGCTCCACAAGGCCTCCAAAGGCTTAGTTTTCTAGGAGTTGGCAAACCGCTTTTAAAGCCAGAGCTTCAGGAAAAAGTTTTGGCTTACATTGCTGACTCAGCCTCCAGCTCTATCGCCTCCTCTTCTGAAGTTGTAAAAAATAAAAGCACTGAGTCGTCATTGGAGGCTCATGTTCATGAACCACACCTTTCCATGTGTCCTTCACACCAACCGAGATTGAAGGATGACGCAAGCCATACAACTGATTACTCCATGGAGCTGTTTTCACATACCATGCCTGGGTTATCAAGTGAAATGGTGAATTACCCAGGCCAAGATGAATCTGACATGGAGTGCACTGATGCACAGCCACTGATAGATGATTCTGCTGGTACATTCACTCAGAGCACTACATTGTCCTCGCAGTGTACAGAGCCAGATTCTGACCCTGATGAGACTCAGGTGCCCCTTCCTGCATACTATACCACCATACACGGTGACACAGAGGAAGGTGCTCATGACATTGATGAGGAGGTGATGGATGACCCAGTTGTTGACCCAGATTGGCATCCATTGGGGGAAGAGGGTGCTGCTTCCAATAGCTCAGATGAGGAGGAAGAGCATCCACAGCAGACATCGACATCGCAACAGCTGTTATCTGGCAGGCCCAGAGCACTCCAAAGACAGGTTCCAAAAATCAAAAGAGTTGCTGGACAGCTTGTCCAGACGGTCAAAATAGCACAGCGTGCTAGGCCGCAAAATGTCTTCCAAAGTAGGAAGAGTGCAGTGTGGCACTTTTTTGAACAAAATCCTCATGATCAGGCCAAGGTTATCTGTAAGAAGTGGGCAAAGACCTTTAGCCAAGGGAAAAATCTGAAAAATTTGAATACCAGTTGCATGCTTAGACATTTAACCAGCATGCACTTGCAGGCGTGGACACAACCCCAAACCTGAAGTACCACATGTGCAACTGATCACAAAGAAGGTAGTCAGCAACGCTGCATTGTTTCCCCCACTGTAAGCCCACCGGTTAGTACAGCAGCAAATGTTGAGGTGTCGTTACAAGGCCAAAGCAGTCAGGGAATCCCACTGTTATATCAACGAAAGACTGAATCTAGGCCATCAGAAAGAACACCAACTCCATCACCATCATCAACCCTCTCTCAGTCCGCCCTGTCCACCGCTAGTTCCACCATATGCAGCTCTCAAGTCCAGCTCACCCTCCCAGAGACTATGAGTAGGTCAAGAAAGTACTCAGTCTCTCATCCGCATACACTGGGTTTGAACGCCCACATTGCCAAACTAATCTCGTTAGAGATGATGCCCTATCGGTTGGTGGAAAGCGCAGCTTTCCGCGAACTCATGGCCTATGCAGTACCACGCTATGACCTACCCAGTCGCCACTTCTTCTCTCGCAAAGCCATCCCAGCCCTCCACCATCATGTGAAAGACCGCATTGTCCATGCACTCAAGCAGTCAGTGAGTGGAAAGCTGCACCTCACAACAGATGCATGGTCCAGTCGGCATGGCCAGGGCCATTACGTGTCCATCACTGCGCACTGGGTTAAAGTGGTGGATGCAGGGTCCACAGGGGACAGCGGTGGTGGGTCAGTGCTGCCTAGCCCACGGTATAGGAAACAGTTGGCTGTAGGCGTTCGACCCTCCTCCTCCTCCAGAAGCGAAAGCTCGTCCACAGAGCGCAGTGGTACGAGCAATCCATCTGCAGCTGCCACTGTTGCACACGAGGTGTGCCCCTACCGAGCAGCTAGTGGAAAGCGTCAGCAGGCTGTGTTGCAGATGATGTGTTTGGGCGACAGGCACATCGCGGAGGTGCTGGCCGAGTACTTTCAGCGACAAACTGAGTCATGGCTGGGCAGTATACATCTTGAGGCAGGCAAGGTAGTTAGTGATAACGGCCGTATTTTTGTGGCAGCCATAGCCCTTTCAAAACTCAGCCACATACCTTGCTTGGCTCACACCTTGAACCTGGTGGTGCAGTGCTTCCTCAACAATTATCCGGAGTTAACAGCCCTGCTCCAGAAGTTGCGAAGACTGTGCACGCACATCCGCCGGTCGCCTGTACACTCCATTCGTATGCAGAAGCTGCAGCGATTGCTCCACCTTCCCAACCACTGCCTCATTATCGACATTGCAACAAGGTGGAACTCCACCCTGCACATGGTTGAGCGGCTGTGCGAACAGAGGCAGGCCATAATGCATTTGTGGGAGGATACACGGCCAGGCACTTTGAGAGCAGACATGGAGTTGACAGGTGTGCAGTGGTCGAAGCTGAAAGACCTCTGAAAAGGCCTTCAGTGTTTTGAGGAATGCACAAGGCTGGTAAGCGCAGACGACGCCATCCTAAGCATGAGCATCCCACTTATGCGTCTGCTCATGCAAACTTTGACGCACCTTAAGGAGCAGGCGTTTGCAGCCAATGTTGACGAGGAGGAAGAGGAGGGAATCCTTGATGACATTCAGCTATTGTCTGCTCAGGGACCTCTCCTGGACGAGGTGGAGGAAGAAGAGGAGGAGGAGGATGATGATGGGGATGATTACTTAGGGGAGGAGGATGCATCTCGTGGGGCAAGTGAAAATGTTGGCGTGGCAAGGTCTGGTACAGGGTTTGTGCGTGACTGGAGGGATGTGGATTTTCCTGAAAGTGCTCCTCCAACCAGCACTCGCAGTGCATCATTGACACCGGGAACATTGGCCCACATGTCAGATTATGCCTTGCAGATCCTAAAAAGGGACCCCCACATTGCCAAAATTATGATTATGAACGATGACGACTACTGGTTGGCCAGCATCCTGGATCCACGCTATAAAGGCAAATTACAAAACATCATGCCACAGGAGAACCTTGACCTAATATTGGCTAATAAACAAGCAACTCTGGTAAACCGGTTGGTTGAGGCATTCCCAGCACACAGCAGCAGTGATGGTTCTCACACAAGCCGTACGGGCCGGGGGCAGCTTGGCAGAGGTGTTCGTGGTGCACACAGCAGAAGTGGCGTTGGAGACAGGGGTTTCATGACAATGTTGTGGACTGATTTTTCAAGTACCGCTCACACAACTGGTAATACTGCATCGATGGAAAGTGACAGGAGACAGCAGTTGTCAACTATGGTTACAAACTACTTTTCCTCCCATATCGATGTTCTCCCGCACAGGTCATTCCCCTTTGACTATTGGGCCGCTAAACTGGACACCTGGCCTGAATTGGCACAATATGCCTTACAGGAGCTCGCTTGCCCAGCTGCAAGTGTGCTATCGGAAAGAGTCTTCAGTGCAGCTGGATCAATCCTGACAGAAAAAAGGACCCGTCTGTCAACCCAAAAAGTGGATGATCTAACCTTCATTAAAATGAACCATGCATGGGTTTCCAAGGATTTTGTCCCACCTTCCATTGATGATACATAGGTTGCCAGAAAAATGGCTTGCTTTGGTCCTCCTCCTATTCCGCGAACTTGACCTATTTCGCCTTTTGCAGCAGCTGAATGTCCCACATCAACATATGCCACTTTGTAAACCGCCCTAACTGGGCTGCCCCCCCATGGCGGGGTCACCACCTAGTGCACGAAACCGTGCGAGTGCCGTTGCCCTGGACTGGTGGGTAGGCCAACTCTTGGGCACAGGCACTGGCACAGGGTCCCTCATAGTGCAATCAAGTGTCTCTGACGGTGGTGGTGCACACCCGCCGTCAGACACACCGCCGTACTATGAGGGGCCCAGTGCCAGTACCGACGCCCACGAGTGTGCCCCCCTTGCTTGGGCAGGGCCCCAGCATTTGCAATGTTTACCTCTCCCTGCTCCTCCGCTGTGTAGTCTGGGCTGTCAAATCCTTCACTGGGAGTGCCACTACAAATTGATTGAACTGAAAGATGACGGTTAAGATGTAGCTATGCCCTGTCCTGCTGGCCGGGCTCTAGCTCCAGATGATCAATGGCTTCCGTTTCTTATGGACGTCGACTCACAATGACATGCAGTGGTGGTTTATCATCAGCTTTCACTGTTTTCCTACTCACAAACGTGTGACATTCCGGCGCACATTTTAAAATGTGCCCTCTCATGCCAATCAAATAGAATCGCCTACGGCCTGTGGCTTCTGTCTTTTTCACTCCAAAGTTACGTGACAGATCATGATAGCCAGTGAGCACCATGTTTACATCGCTCCCTGTGATAAAAATTTGATTGAGATGAGTAACAGTGATGGAATCAACGGAAGTGCGATACAGCAAGACTTTCTTCACAAAAAAATGTTTTCACTGTCTCAACACACAAATTAATTGAGGGTCAGCATTGCCTATGAGAATTGTGACGGAAGTTTTTCCCGTGAATAGTAATTCCTAGATTTCTGCAATCACTAGCCTTTATATCAGTAATTGTATGCATCTCATTTCCTATTGCGGAGAGGCTGGACTGTATTACTGAGACAGAAATATATATGAAGATTTAAAAATAACACCAAAAGTATATAGTTGTGTACGCCTCAAATGCATTTCCTTTTTTCCACTTTTTAGATTGCTGTGTAATCCATACTGAGAACGCGGAGATTTTACATGTTTAAACTATGCTACACCTGCTATCCAGTGATAAAGTACCCTTTCTCAACTTTGTACAATCTGGTCAAATTCATACTGGGCCTGAGAACATCTGAGTCTGCCTTCTGATCTATAGACATATATTTTTAATGTGTAAACTAGGCTACATATATACGTGTTATCCGGTGAAACTGTACCCTTTATCAACTTTCTACAATGTTAATCCATACTGGGCCTGAGAATGGCTGCCGAGCTGTTAAGCAAGCTACAGCACCTGTGGTTTGGACACGTAATTTTTTCAGGAATGACGGTTAGGCCTAACTCCGGAATTGCGGTTGACCTGAACTTACTGGGAAATCATCGTTCACGGAGAATAATCTAAATCCCAGATCCCCATCACTAACGGAGTTCAGCAGGTTATCTGCACCTGTAAGCGACAAAAGCTGGTTCTTTCAGTGTAGCGTGCATGCAGCCCTGCACATGTACGGGAATGCTAGACCTGTTATTGCTCGATCTCACGTGCCAGAGCCTCGCTTATCCCTCTAGTAAGCTTGACACGTACTGAGGGGGAATGCCGGAGTCTCGGTTGTTAACGGAATAAAGCTGAGAAATCGCTAGGACAACTACAAACACACATACCACACCACACACAGAATCGACAAGGCTTTCAAAGTGTGCATCTTTTCTTTAGGTGGCATGGTTGTGGTTTCCCGGGTGGAGTCCAATTAAGCACAGGCTCCACTCCTGGTGGTGCCCTTTTGGACATTCCTTTAAGGTTCAGCTTTGCAATCATACTAGCCCCGGAAACCAAAAACTTTGCCTTCATGGACGCTGTTTGGAGGTTCGTGGGAATAACGCCGCCCGATCAGCAGTCGGCATATGGGTCGCCCTCCCAGGGCTGTGGGGTACTCGGTACCGGGCCGGTGTCAGTGGGATGTGTCACAGCAGCGGTGACCCAGACGGTGGCCCTGGTCGCCCATGTAAATGGCGTGGTTTACTGGTAAAGAGTTTATATACATAATTTGACGCCACCTGTGGTGTTCGACAACATAGATGTTAGGCCGACGCTGCATGCAGATCCTCTGGGACTGATGGTGTTGTGCAGCAAAGATGGTGAAGCTCCCCACAGGTGGAGATGGAGTCCCAGGGAAGTGTAGATGTAGTGATAGGGGAAAGGCACAGGCGGTGTAGGTGCTGGTACCCAGATGTAGCGGTGCTGGAATAACTGTAGGACACCAGAGCGTGCAGTTCCAAAGCTTTACTCACAGTCTGCAGGTTACACAGATGCCTGCCTCCGTACTGTGTCCTCTGGGTCAGGACCTCAGCCAACCTCAGGGACCAAAATGAAAAGCTCCCTTCCAACACTCCGCCAACATGTACCTTCCTGAACGTCTCCTTTCTAGCGCTTGTGGGGGAAGCACTCACAGGACCGTGGTTCACTGAAGCACCTCCTGTCTAACAGATGTTCCTCAGACTTTACTTGTATGGCAGACAGCTGTAGCCTTTTCCTTCTGGCTCCCACACGTCGATGCTGGGGCCTCCGAGCCTTAGTTGGGCACAGAGCATTTATAGCTGCTACTTCCCCCGGTTTCTGCTGCAGGAACGTCAGTATCCCTACAAACTCGGAGACCGGAATCCGGACCATGCGCTCCAGCTAGGAGTGAGCCTTAACTCTGCTCATCCTCCAGCTCCCCTTCTCACGTCCACACACTTCCCCTTCCCTGCACAGAGTGCAGTAACTTACCTCCTCCCGACCACAGAGAGCAGCTCCTCAGCAGTCATGTTCAGAGGTGTCCCTGCTAGCCTGGAGTGGGAAATGTGTTGTGTGTTGGTTTCACTGCTAGAGAGATCCTTCGTTGCTCCCAAGCTTGACAACACACTCCCTAGGAGGAAGGTAATGCCACAGTGGCGACCGTACTCTTGGGGACGCCACAAGTGCACTGACGCCCAGCCACTGCTGGATGATGCTGCTGGTACATTGATCCAGACCACTACATTCCCCTCGCACTCTACACTGCCAGATTCTGACCCAGAGGAAACTCAGGTTCCCCTTCCCACATACTATACCACCTTACACGGTGACAAAGAGGAAGATGCAGATGAAAGTGCAGGTTTCTTGAGCAGGTGGGGGGGCATACTCATGGGCGATGGCACTGGCACAGGGCACCGCATAGTACACAAAAGTGTCTGCCGGTGGGAGGGCCTAAACAGCCAAGTGCAGTGAGATGGAAGATGGGGACGACAAGGAGTTCAGAGTAGTGCAGGGATTCCCTAGCAAGGAGACTTATGTAATTGTTTTCAAGGTTGGGACAGCAATTTTTGGGGAACACTATACTCTGGTGAATGATATATGTGGCCCACCATACACTGGAGCATTCCAAAGGTGGACATCAGACACTGGAGCAGCATTTACAGGACCCATTATACACTAGAGCAGTAGAAATGGGGCCCATTATATATGGAGCATTATTTGGGCCCATAAGACAGTGGAGCTTCATCCATTGAGACCAACATATACTATAGAATTATGTGGAGCTCATCATATACGGTTTGAAACATTATATGGGATCAATGACTCCATATGGAGAAATATATGGGCCTCATTACTCTGTATAGTGTACTAAGCGCTGGCCATAATACTGTATGGAGTTATATACTGTCTGTTTTTGGAGGTATTGGAGAATTTAAAATGGATATCAGTCATGAGATGTAAGAAGTGAAGTATTTTTCATTGTACTATACTGCTATTTCTCTGCTGTATCGGAGCCTCATGAGTTGTGGTATGTGTTAAAGGTGCGCTCTTTGGCCCTGGGCCCACGAAAACCTGGAGCCAGCCCTACCCCCCCACAACTGTAGCCAAATTACCCCCATTTTTCAGTGCGTAACTAGTATTATGAAGTAAATTATGGTTGACAAGCTTAAGTAATAAGAATTGATGCTTTTGGCATTCAAATGGGTACTGTAGGTGTGTTTCCTGTCCTCCTCTCACTGCCGACTTTAATTCCCCATTGACTTACACTGAGTTTCGTGTTTCGGTTGGACCCCCGACTATTCACTATAGTCGGCCGATTTTGCTCGATCCGACTTTTGGAAAAGTCGGGTTTCATGAAACGAAACTCGACCCTAAAAAAACAAAAGTCACTCAACTCTACTCTTTACTGTTATCCACACAACAGACATTGCAGTTACTGCAGCTCTGAAGGAGACTTGACCATTTTTCTTTTTCCCACAAAGTTCTTATATTTCTCACAGTTTCTGATAAGTGAAATGTGGCTTTCGTTGTTATGGTGAATTAATCCATAGAAAAGATTTATATATAATCTCTAAAACTCGCCTGACTATAATAACGTAGGACAGTTGGTCCCTGCAGTGTATTTTATAAGTACAGTAAGTCTCTATCTTAGGAAAGTACATACAATTGTACAGAAATCCAGAACTCCTCTTCAATCATATTTATGTCAAGGAGTATGCTTTCTGACATTTCTATTATTTATATTGGATTGAAAGCATGTAAAGTTAGAATAATGGAAAATGGTGATAATTTCTTATTATGTTGGAGAAAGCATGTACAGCAATTATCCGTAATGTACAATACCTGCAAAAGTCAACTATTTTGTTAGTAGCAGACAGCAGAAATGGAAAAATATTGGACATTATTAAGACCTCGCTTTTATTCTACGCTATATAATACAGCTGCTCTTAGCTAATATTTCACATATGCCTGCAAGTGCAGATTAGGAAACTCACAAAATATAGAATTTTTTTCTGTACTTGCTGAAACAAATCATCATATTATTTCTAACTGTGGATACTAGTCTTTGCTTCTTCTATTAACATATTAACTAAGCTTCACTTTCTCTAGCACAGGAAACCTGATAATTTATCGGGTCCTTTCAACTTTCTCCTAATAGCTAATGTTTTAAGAGAAAAGGATCAATATTTGGAATTTCAATGCCTGATTCTTTTGTTTTCAGGACAGACAGGATGCTGGCAGATGTTTCTGGCAGTGTCTTTCTTCTCTTACATAAATGCTTAGAATTCATGTGTGTGTGGGAGTTAGTAGAAATAAATATTTGCTCAATGAATGTTCCGCCATCACCTATCTCGTCATTAAGGTTAGTGATAAACTGGCTTCTGGTTTGTAATATATCACCACTCTTCAGGCTCTCCCAGGTCATACTGTGATCTCCATGACCCGGAAGTGACTTTTACAATGTAAACCTATAGAGTGTCAAAAAGACACTCCATAGGCTTAAATTATAAAAGGGATTTCCAGCTTCAACATAGAGCACAGAGGGATTCGGAGCGTGTGAAGAGGGATGATGACACTGAGAAGAGGAACAGAAAGGTGCTGGATACCAGAAAAGACAGCAGCTATATTAAAGAAGCATCCCATTAATCTTTTTAATTTTTCATATATTGAAATCTTCATATTACATGGCACTATATACTTACAATTGTTCATTTTGCCTTTGCACCCAGCGAATTCTTCTCTTCTCCCTTTCTAATCTGTGAATTCTTCTCTGCTCGTAAAGAAACAAGAAGTCTCTTGTCCCTACATTTATCATGCACCTCTTCAACTCCTGACCCAGCGGCTCCCTCCTCCCCCTGACAGGGACTTTTGAAGTGACTCATGAGTCATAGAGGGAAACTTGACCTCTTGTTTCTACATAGAGCTTAGAAGAATCCAGCTAGTCTGATTTTATTCACGTGATGTCATAGACATTATGGAAAACAGAAGAATTATCTGGGTAGAAAGGCAAAATGAGCAATTGTAAGTACACAGTGCTATATAATATGACGACTGCAATATATTAAAAGGATAAACATTTTTGTGAGAGTGCTTCTTTAACACATTCACACTATACTAAATACACATATACACAGAAAAAAGAGGAAAAATGTGAGGGCTTCTTTAATAAGATGCTGTTAATCCTGCAATTTGCTTGATATTTGCTTATCACTAATGAGTACTGTAGTGAGCACTCAGAAAATGCATTGCATATTACTGCTAGATGCACGAGGAACAATGAGAACTCAATCAGTGGCTGCTTGTACAATTCATATTCTTCTAATGTGAATGCCATGTAAATCTATCCAATGAAAATTATTGATTATTAATTATTATTATATTTTAAAATTTATATGCGAGTTACAGCAATGAACCTCAATTCAACTTTCAAATGTACTGTCATACTATACCAACATATGGAGCATTGTTTAGCTGAAGGCCGCGTCAAAAACACATATAGGCATAATTTTGCTGTCATCATATCCTGCTGTTCCTCAGGCCTTACCAACAATAATAATATGTCCAATGGCTTTGCCGGGTATGAAACATGAAACAGATTAGTTGTGAATCACCAAACATAGAGGGTATAAATAATCACAAATACAAAAATTGATATCCCTCTCAGACGCAGCACAATGACTAAAAGCCCAGAATTATTAGGATTCACTTACATACATGATCAAAAGCCACGGACACTCCAATATGCTTCCAAAAAGAGACCAGTGTCTTAAATCAACTCTTCGACTTATATATCAATAGGAATCCCTTTCAACAAAATCATGGGCACCACAAAGTGGCTATTAATAAGTCGCATTTGTAGAAGAATTTGAACACTCTCACCAGACTTCATCAGTATTGTGTGGTGGAAGTTCAAAGATGACCTCCCGTCGAGATTTGTCTCATAGACTCATTAGGGGAGCTGTTTATCAGGCATCGGTTAGTAATGCTGCTATAGATGCTGCGTGCAGCTGTCACCTTTCTTTTATAATGCACAACACACCCCGAGTCATCATTTCCTACTTCCTTTGAGTGGAACGCATACAGAGTAATATACTGCTCCTTCCTGTTTGCTGGAACGCATCACCTAATCAGTGAAGCGCACGCGTTATATCCGGGAGTCTCGCACACGTCACTTTATTGACCATATAACTATAGGATTAGTAATGGATAGGTATCTTATAGGCACCTCTCTATTACTAAGCCATGGGCTTGATGTCATCTGACAATACAAAGGTGACATCAACCCCCCAACCATTACTCCACTTGCCACCATTACAGAGGAAGTGGGAAGAGCGAGGCTAAGTGCCAATTTTTTTCTGGGGTTCCCCTGTAAACTAGCTAGTAAAGGCTAAGCAAACAGCTGTGAGCTGATATTAATAGCCTGGGAATCTTTATGGCCAGTGTCGGACTGGGGTGCCAAGGGCCCACCAGTATCATTGACTTTGGGGTGCCCACTTTTCACCTGTATACAATTATTACACTACCCTTGTTCACAAATTTACCTATATCTCTATATAATAATACACTGTATAGTTTGGTTAATGAATAATGAGATGTGACTTTTTTCTGAACAGAGTGAATCAAGTGAATTATGACAAGTACTGTCCAAACAGTGGGATTGGGGGCCCTGATTTGCACACCGGGGGATTCCCCTGTTCCCCTATGGGCCAGTCAGAGCCTTTTTATGGCTATTGGCTTTCCCTCTGCTGGTTATGAAAATTACATGGGAGCCCACGCAATTTTTTTTTATTTTTTGAAAAATAAACATACGGTATATTGCATTTCACACAGATTTCTGGCAGTTACTGTTTTGTTACAGCATATGTAGGTTAATTATATTAATGCTCCTACATAGGCTGGTGACTGTGTGTGTGTGCATGCGTGTGTCTTTAACTCTTTATGTACCATTTTATTAATGAGGGTATCTAGCTGACACCTGCTCATTACTAAAGCTCGGGCATGGTATTACATACATATATACACACAGTGGGTACGGAATGGCAGAGGACCCCCAAATCCAGGTGTGAAAAACTTGTAGCATCATTCCCAAGAAGACTCATGGCTGTACTAACTCAAAAGGATGTTTCTACTCAATACTGAGCAAGGGGTCTGAATACTTATGACCATGTGATATTTCAGTTTTTCTTTTTTCTTAAATTTGCAAAAATTTCTATATTTCTGGGTTTTTTTCAGTCAAGATGCAGTGCAGAGTGTACATTAACGAGAAAAAAATTAACTTTTTTGAATTTCCCAAATGGCTGCAATGAAGCAAAGAGTTCACTTATATTTGTTTTGTGTGTGTAAACATTATATTTGAACATGGTATGTAATGACATTAAGGTCTTCAATGGAGAATGAAAAAGAAGAGGATGAACAAGGAAAAGACATCAAAATACTGTTAATTAGAGTTGAGCGACTTTGGTCGGATCGGGTTTCGTGAAACCCGAATGAAACAAAATAAGTTTCAGATGAAACTCGTCCGACTAGAGCAAAACAAAGTCGGAGTTTCGTCCGAAACCCGACCCCAATGCAAGTCAATGGGAAATAAAAGTCGGACGAAACTCCGACTTTTTTTGCTCTAGTCGGACGAGTTTCATCTGAAACTTATTTTGTTTCATTCGGGTTTCACGAAACCCGATCCGACCAAAGTCGCTCAACTCTACTGTTAATAATATATCTTTATTTAGCTCTATGGATTTACAAAAACACATGAAAAAATGCATTAAAAAATGCATAAAAACACAAGTATTTTCCACTGCGTTTTTATGCCAAGAGAGGCAGAAACCTTGCATAAATTTCTGCAAGCAAATAGGCAAAATACGCACATAGCCTTACTGTATGTTGAGATATTGTATTATGCAAAACGACATAGTTACAAATTACTTCTACATTGTGCAATGAAACAGGAGCATACTTTCCAATCACCAGTCCCTTGATCGCTAAGGAAACATGTAAAAGATAAGTAGGTCACTAGCTGTTCATACAAATTGCATCTAGAATTCAACATTTTCCTGAAACACTTTTTTTTTGTTGAAAAATTAATAAAAAACTTTTACAATATCTCCGTTTTAACCCATTGTTTGTAGCCTCACTATTGAAATATAAATTATGCTATGCATATTATTCCTTTTTTATGTTTGGATTAAAAAAATATTTTTAAAGCCAATTATTTAAAATGTTGTCAGTTTAAATAAAAAAACTGTCACGTTCTTGAGATTAAATACAATGAAGAAAAATGGAGTCTGTGCAGAACTACGTAAAAATGTCTATATTCATTTAATATAGTTTAAAATTAGTATAAAAAGTAGCAACTGAAATACCAAAATGTGGAACTTTTTTTCTTGGTATCTATCATTAATCTTAGATGCATTTGATGGGCCTGGCCGCAAGGAGGAGCAACAGACTATGCTTGCTACATTACTCACAAGCTGAGCACATTTCTTTCATCTGATTAGCCTTCATACCCCATAAAGTAATGCCCGTGGTAACGCCGCACGGGTCTGTCGTCTGATCTATTTTCAGTGTTAGGCCGGGGTCACACTGGCGAGGAATACGGATGGGTGAAAGGCGCTAAAAGCACGCATTAGACACGGACAAATTATTCTCTATGGGTTTGCTCCCAACAGCCGTATATTTCTCGGGCGTATTCTATGGTCCGTGCCAATCGCAGCATGCTGCGATTGTCAGCGTACTACGCCCGTAATACGCCAATGCAAGTCTATGGGTGCGCTAAAAATACGCATTACACATGGACCAGATGTGTGACTTGTGAGAAATACGCACCCAGTGTACTTTAGAAAAGCCGGCAATTCAGTGCGCGATACAGTAAACTCACACTGACAGGTTTTATAACACAAACGAAAGAATAGATATAGACACATAGAATACATACATATATATATATATACTGTACATGTCATTGAGACACATATATATATATATATTTATATTTCACAGAGTTCTTCATAGCAGAATAGCCGCTAATTCAATTGCCGGCTTTTGTCAAATCATTCCCCAACCCCACATGAAATTACACATGGTTTACATACAGTTAACCATTTCATTTCATGTTTTGTTTTGTATGTCTTTCATTAGTAATTAGATAAGGGTTGATGTGTAAAATTTGGGAGGTGTAGGTGTTAATTTAAGGGGTTAATTCGTTGTTAAAAAATGTGTGGGCTCCCGCATTGACAAATTACCGCAGGAGCCCACACATTTTTTAACAACGAATTAACCCCTTAAATAAACACCTCTTAAATTAAGAACTCTGTGAAATATAAATATATATATGTGTCTCAATGACATGTTTATATATATATATATATATATATATATGTATTCTATGTGTCTATATCTATTCTTTCTTTTGTGTTATAAAACCTGTCATAGGGCTCCATTATATGTCCATTTTGCAGGCCGGCGAGAAAATCTCAGCATACGGATGACATACGGATGCTTACATGCGCAGAATACGCAACCACACCTTGCTGACGGATGACATATGGAGCACTATTTAGGGGTCATTCATCCATATTACGCCTGTAAACTACGGACCGTATTTTGCGTTGGTTAGTGTGACCCCGGCCTTAGGCTACGGCCACACTATCAGTATTTGTTCAGTATTTTTTCTCATCATTTGTAAGCAGGGGAGGAACAATCAAAGGACAAGGTATAATAGAAAAAAGTGCACCAATTCTGCATGTTTGACCCACTCCGGGTTTTGGTTTACAAATACTGATGTGAAATACTGACTAAATGCTCATAGTGTGGTCGTAGCCTTACCCTTGTGATTGTCACTTGCTTAGGACTGGGTACAGTTATCACAGGGGCATTTTGTATTAAGCTATGCATCTGTGTGTCCATCACATGTCCTGGACAGATGTTTATCCCGTGGGAATGAACAATGAAACCCCTATTGAATGACAGCAAGTAAAAATATTAAAAACCAAATGTTCATAAAAATGTAAAACAAACATTTATTTGCTTAAACTGAACTATGACTTTAAATATAATACCCCTATTTTACTGTGGCATGGTTGATTAACAAAGAAAAAGGTGCTAAAAGAGGTTGTTCGCTATTATTGCATCGATTATCTATCCCATGGATAGGTCATCAGTGTCTGATCAGCTAGAGTCCGACACCCGGCACCCCTGCTCATCAGCTTATTTGTGTTAGTGCTGGCCGCAAGTACTCAAGCTGCTCTTTCTACTTGTAGTGGCCGCTGCAGGGTACTGCACTATTTTTGGAATAGGAGTTGGATGTGCAGTACCTTGCGGCAGCCATTACATTAGACAGAGCAGCTCGGCAGGAGAGCAGTGAGCACTTCCATCCAGCGGCCGCTGCTGCCGACACTGATAGCAGCTGATCAGCAGTAGTGCCCGGTGTCGGACATTGATGACTTATCCTAAGAATTGGTCATCAATGTAAAAGTAGTGGACAACCTCTTTAATGCATGCTGGAATTTTAGAAACAGCATAAAATAATATGTGTAATTTGTTTTCTTGAACTGCTGTCTATAGAGGGACTCTTCTAATCTTCTTTCTTCAGGAGCACATTGCTGCGTGGCCACCTGGCTTCCTAGTTGCTGAGGGTGTTCATCTCATGAATAAAATTAAAAAATCCCTGTTTTCTGGAGAATAGTGTTGAGCGATACCGTTCGATACCCAAAAATATCGTATCGGATGGTATCGCCGATACGAAAAAAATATCGGGTATCGCCGATTCCGATACCGGAAGTCCCATTCAAGTCAATGGGACTTCCGGTATCGGTATTTAAAAAAGCCCTTTATTTCCTTGTTGGCTAATTCTATGTAATTGAAAACAAATAAGAGTCATGTAGAATGTATTGTGGGAGGTGGAGGAGACATTAAAGGCATAGTGGTTTATTCAAATCACATAGCATAGCATTAATTCCGAATTTTTTTTTCAAGACGTTCGGAGTTAAAAAGATATTGACTATGTTAACTTTTTTATATTTTGTCAGATATGTATGTTTCACAACTTCCATGCTCTTCTCCTTCTTTTGCACTTTCTCCTTCATGATCCGCAGCAGTAGCATTTTTTTCATCAACTTTTTCTTCACCTTATTCATCTTCTTCTTTTTCACCTTCTTCCCATTTTTTTATTTCCATTCTTGATATTCTTCTTATTCAGGTATTATTAATTTTCATATGCTATTTCTTCATCTTCTTCCTATTCTTCTTTTTCTTCATTTTCTTATGGTGACAGGCATTCCTGTAGTACTTATCTATAAAAGTTATAAGATTACACCTTACGTTCTGCTTGTCACAAAAGATTTACAACAGGATTTGTCCGCGTTCAGTTTGGTCTGCATCAGCAGGCATTTTCCAGGGGCACCACAAGGAGGAACGGACTCCCCCCATTTACTGCTTAGTCTTCTTCTGCTTATAATTTTGATTTCTTCTATGCTGATTTTTAGTCTTATGCTTAATGTTCTTCTGCTTTCTGTTCTTCTGCTTTTGCTTCTTCTGCTTCTTGTTCTTCTGTCTTTTGTTCTGTATCTTGGTGGTTGTCTTCATGTTCTTTGTCCTCTTGGTCTTATTATTTAGGGTCATATTTCTGGTCTTCTTTGGTGTGGTCTTCAGGGTCGTCGTCATCAGGGTCGTCGTCATGGAGATCAATAAGGATTACCCAAGACAATTTCAAAAAGCTTGATCTTGGAAATGTAGCAGAAGGTACAAGAAGACTGAGAAACTGGCGAGAACCAGCTGACAGTACTGGAACCCGTAGTGGCAGCAGAAGGAACAATAGCCAATGGCACTACTGAGGAACAGCTGACGGTGCTGGACCCCGGTTACTATGCAGGAGGTACCTGTGCTAGAAACCACTACCAAGGACCAGCTGACGGTGCTGGACTTCGGATACCGAGATGGAGGCACCTAGGCCAAAGGCTCTGGCGAGAACCAGCTGACAGTGCTGGCACCCGGATGGGTAGCAGAAGGAACAAGAGCCAATGGCACTACCGAGGACCAACTGACGGTGCTGGACCACGGTTACTAAGCAGAAGGTACCTATGCTAAAAAGCACTACCAAGGACCAGCTGACGGTGCTGGACCTCGGATACCGAGATGGAGGCACCTAGGCCAAAGGCTCTGGCGAGAACCAGCAGACAGTGCTGGCACCCGGATGGGTAGCAGAAGGAACATGAGCCAATGGCACTACCGAGGACCAACTGACGGTGCTGGACCACGGTTACTAAGCAGGAGGTACCTGTGCTAAAAAGCACTACCAAGGACCAGCTGACGGTGCTGGACCTCGGATACCGAGATGAAGGCACCTAGGCCAAAGGCTCTGGCGAGAACCAGCAGACAGTGCTGGAACCTGGATGGGTAGCAGAAGGAACAAGATCCAAAGGCACTACCGAGGACCAACTGACGGTGCTGGACCACGGTTACTAAGCAGAAGGTACCTGTGCTAAAAAGCACTACCAAGGACCAGCTGACGGTGCTGGACTTCGGATACCGAGATGGAGGCACCTAGGCAAAAGGCTCTGGTGAGAACCAGCTGACAGTGCTGGAACCCTGGTGGGTAGCAGAAGGTACCCATCCAAAGCAAAGTAGCCAGGTCGCAAGCCGGCCGCAGTTACCGAAACCCACAGTCCTACAGGGGGTCCATGTCCCATTGGCACTACGGATCCAGCCTTCAGTGCCAGTTCCCGCAACCCACATAGGAGTCACCTAAACTGCAGGCACCGTAGAGTCGGCTAACCCGGCCGCAAGACGACAGGACAACGGATTGGTGGCATAGTGACCTTGACACTACCCGGAAACAGTAGGCGTGCTGAAAACAGGCTGGGCAACAGGGAGTACCCATGCCAAAGACACTGACAAGAACCAGCTGACGGTGCTGGAACCCAGATGGGTAGCAAAAGCTACAAGAGCCAATGGCACTACCGAGGACCAACTGATGGTGCTGGACCACGGTTACTAGGCAGGAGGTACCTGTGCTAGAAAGCACTACCAAGGACCAGCTGACGGTGCTGGACCTTCGGATACCGAGATGGAGGCACCTAGGCCAAAGGCTCTGGCGAGAACCAGCTGACAATGCTGGAACCCGGGTGGGTAGCAGAAGGTACCCATCCAAAGCAAAGTAGCCAAGCCGCAAGCCGGCCGCAGTTACCAAAACCCACAGTCCTACAGGGGGTCCATGTCCCATTGGCACTACGGATCCAGCGTTCAGTGCCAGTTCCCACAGCCCACATAGGAGTCACCTAAACTGCAGGCACCGTAGAGTCGGCTAACCCAGCCGCAAGACGACAGGACAACGGATTGGTGGCATAGTGACCTTGACACTACCCGGAAACAGCTGGCGTGCTGGAACCAGGCTGGGCAACAGGGAGTACCCGTGCCAAAGACACTGCCGAGCAACAACTGGCGTTGTTGGAGGCCAGGGACAATCATGGTGTAGGCCGAGGCCTACTTGGTGGTAGTTTTAGATTGTTTGTAGGCTACAACAGACTGTCAATATGCTACAATTAGGCATCTGTCTCCACTCTGTTTCCAGGATTTCACGTGACCACCAACATCGCCAGTTTATACGTACAGTAGCCGTCTGCCCAATCCACATGTGTTCCTGTGTTACTGGGGTTCTGTAATGTCAGCAGATCCACTGATGTGTGTCTGCCACTGTCTCCTGCTCTGTCCACATTCCCACCACTTGTAGTGGGAAGGTGGACAGTGCAGGAGACAGTGCCGGACACACATTGGGGGATCTGCTCACGTAACAGAACACCAGGAACACAGGAACACGTGTGGAATGCGTGGACGGCAACTGTGAGCAGGAACTGGCGGTGTTGGAGGTCATGGGAAATACTAGAGACAGAGTGGAGACAGAGGCCAAATCAGAGAATGTTTAAATCTGAAGTAGTTACAATTTGGAGACAGCAGCAGTTTGCCCTCCACACAGCAGGGGATCAGCTGACGTTACCGAACCCCACTTTCACATGAACGAGTGTTTTTTTCTGTGTGGACAGCACTTCCGAGCACCAACTGGCGTTGTTGGAGCCCAGGGACAATCATGGTGCAGGCCGAGGCCTACTAGGAGCCAGGTGTAAATCGGAGGTAGTTTGACTTTGGAGGGAGCAGGACACTTTGCCCTCCACACAGCAGGGGATCAGCTGACGTTACTGACCCCCATTTTCACATGAACAAGTGTGTTTTTCTGTGTGGACAGCACTTCCGAGCACCAACTGGCATTGTTTTAGCCCAGGGACAATCATGGTGAAGGGCGAGGCCTACTTGGTGGCAGTTTTAGATTGTTTGTAGGATACAACAGACTGTCAACGTGCTCCAATTAGACATCTGTCTCCACTCTGTTTCCAGGATTTCACGTGACCACCAACACCGCCAGTTTATGCGTACAGCAGCCGTCTGCTCAATCCACACGTGTTCCTGTGTTACTGGGGTTCTGTAATGTCAGCAGATCTCCTGATGTGTGTCTGCCACTGTCTCCTGCTCTGTCCACATTCCCACCGCTTGCAGTGGGAAGGTGGACAGGGCAGGAGACAGTGCCGGACACACACTGGGGGATCTGCTCACGTAACAGAACACCAGGAACACAGGAACACGTGTGGAATGCATGGACGGCAACTGTGAGCAGGAACTGGCGGTGTTGAAGGTCAGGGGAAATACTAGAGACAGAGTGGAGACAGAGGCCAAATCAGAGAATGTTTAAATCTGAAGTAGTTACAATTTGGAGGCAGCAGCAGTTTGCCCTCCACACAGCAGGGGATCAGCTGACGTTACCGAACCCCACTTTCACCTGAACGAGTGTTTTTTTCTGTGTGGACAGCACTTCCGAGCACCAACTGGCGTTGTTGGAGCCCAGGGACAATCATGGTGCAGGCCGAGGCCTACTAGGAGCCAGGTGTAAATCGGAGGTAGTTTGACTATGGAGGCAGCAGGAGAGTTTGCCGTACACACAGCAGGGGATCAGCAGACGTTACCGAACCCCACTTTTACATGAACAAGTGTGTTTTTCTGTGTGGACAGCACTTCCGAGCACCAACTGGCGTTGTTGGAGCCCAGGGACAATCATGGTGCAGGGCGAGGCCTACTTGGTGGCAGTTTTAGATTGTTTGTAGGCTACAACAGACTGTCAACGTGCTCTAATTAGGCATCTGTCTCCACTCTGTTTCCAGGATTTCACGTGACCACCAACACCGCCAGTTTATGCGTACAGCAGCCGTCTGCTCAATCCACACGTGTTCCTGTGTTACTGGGGTTCTGTAATGTCAGCAGATCTCCTGATGTGTGTCTGCCACTGTCTCCTGCTCTGTCCACATTCCCACCGCTTGCAGTGGGAAGGTGGACAGGGCAGGAGACAGTGCCGGACACACACTGGGGGATCTGCTCACGTAACAGAACACCAGGAACACAGGAACACGTGTGGAATGCGTGGACGGCAACTGTGAGCAGGAACTGGCGGTGTTGAAGGTCAGGGGAAATACTAGAGACAGAGTGGAGACAGAGGCCAAATCAGAGAATGTTTAAATCTGAAGTAGTTACAATTTGGAGGCAGCAGCAGTTTGCCCTCCACACAGCAGGGGATCAGCTGACGTTACCGAACCCCACTTTCACCTGAACGAGTGTTTTTTTCTGTGTGGACAGCACTTCCGAGCACCAACTGGCGTTGTTGGAGCCCAGGGACAATCATGGTGCAGGCCGAGGCCTACTAGGAGCCAGGTGTAAATCGGAGGTAGTTTGACTATGGAGGCAGCAGGAGAGTTTGCCGTACACACAGCAGGGGATCAGCAGACGTTACCGAACCCCACTTTTACATGAACAAGTGTGTTTTTCTGTGTGGACAGCACTTCCAAGCACCAACTGGCGTTGTTGGAGCCCAGGGACAATCATGGTGCAGGGCGAGGCCTACTTGGTGGCAGTTTTAGATTGTTTGTAGGCTACAACAGACTGTCAACGTACTCCAATTAGGCATCTGTCTCCACTCTGTTTCCAGGATTTCACGTGACCACCAACACCGCCAGTTTATGCGTACAGCAGCCGTCTGCCCAACTGTGTTACTGGGGTTCTGTAATGTCAGCAGATCCCCTGATGTGTGTCTGCCACTGTCTCCAGCTCTGTCCACGTTCCCACCGCATGCAGTGGGAAGGTGGACAGCGCAGGAGACAGTGCCGGACACACATTGGGGGATCTGCTCACGTAACAGAACACCAGGAACACAGGAACACGTGTGGAATGCGTGGACGGCAACTATGAGCAGGAACTGGCGGTGTTGAAGGTCAGGGGAAATACTAGAGACAGAGTGGAGACAGAGGCCAAATCAGAGAATGTTTAAATCTGAAGTAGTTACAATTTGGAGGCAGCAGCAGTTTGCCCTCCACACAGCAGGGGATCAGCTGATGTTACTGACCCCCACTTTCACATGAACGAGTGTTTTTTTCTGTGTGGACAGCACTTCCGAGCAACTACTGACGATGTTGGAGCCCAGGGATAGTCATTTTGTAGGCTGAGGCCTACGTGGAGGCAGTTTAAGATAAGACGTTGTTTGAATTTGGAGGCAGCAGGAGAGTTTGCCATACACACAGCAGGGGATCAGCAGACGTTACCGAACCCCACTTTCACAAGAACAAGTGTTTTTTTCTGTGTGGACAGCACTTCCGAGCAACTACTGATGATGTTGGAGCCCAGGGATAGTCATTTTGTAGGCTGAGGCCTACGTGGAGGCAGTTTAAGATAAGACGTTGTTTGAATTTGGAGGCAGCAGGAGAGTTTGCCCTCCACACAGCAGGGGATCAGCTGACGTTACTGACCCCCACTTTCACATGAACGAGTGTTTTTTTCTGTGTGGACAGCACTTCCGAGCAACTACTGACGATGTTGGAGCCCAGGGATAGTCATTTTGTAGGCTGAGGCCTACGTGGAGGCAGTTTAAGATAAGACGTTGTTTGAATTTGGAGGCAGCAGGAGAGTTTGCCGTACACACAGCAGGGGATCAGCAGACGTTACCGAACCCCACTTTCACAAGAACAAGTGTTTTTTTCTGTGTGGACAGCACTTCCGAGCACCAACTGATGTTGTTGGAGCCCAGGGACAATCATGGTGTAGGCCGAGGCCTACTTGGAGCCAGGTGTAAATCTGAGGTTGTTTGACTGTGGAGGGAGCAGGACACTTTGCCATACACACAGCAGGGGATCAGCTGACGTTACCGAACCCCACTTACACATGAGCGAGTGTTTTGTCTGTGTGGACAGCACTTCTGAGCAACAACGGGAGTTGCTGTAGCCCAGGAAATAAAGTTCAGGTCATAGAAGCATGAACACAACAGGAGACCTGGATCCTGTTGCCAGCCAATTATTTATTCTGGAAGAGGACTGGCAAATTCAGGTGAGATCCAGGCCTTGTTCATTTTCAGAAAAGTAAGCCGGTCAACATTATCGGCGGATAGTCGCGTGCGACGGTCTGTTACCACACCACCTGCAGCACTAAAGACACGTTCCAATAATACACTGGCAGCAGGGCAAGCCAGCACCTCCAATGCATACTGGCTAAGCTCTGGCCATGTATCCAGCTCAGAGACCCAATACTTGAATGGGGAAGAGCCGTCTGGGAGTACACTAACAGGGCAAGACAAGTAGTCTGTCACCATCTGACGGAAACGTTGCCTCCTGCTGACTGGAGCCGTCTGTGATGGTGTAGCCGTTTGTGGCGGTCCCACAAAACTTTTCCACATTTGGGCCATACTGGCCTTGCCTTGTCCTGCGGCACTGCCTCTGCTACCTCTTTGTGCAGAGCTTCCTCCACTGCCTCTACCCACATGGCTGCTTTGAAAAGCACTACCAGCAACACTTGCGGGGGGAATGGAGAACATGATGGCCTGCACAAGTGTTTCTTGGTACTCCCGCATTTTTCGCTCCCGGTTCAACTGTGGTATGAGGCTTTGTAAGTTGTCCCGGTAGCGAGGATCTAGGAGGGTGTACACCCAATAATCAGCCGTGTGGAGAATGTTGGCGATGCGGCGGTCATTTAACAAGCACTGCAGCATGAAATCAACCATGTGCTGCAGACTGCCAACTGAACCGGAAACGCTGTCCCCAGCTTGAGGCAGCATCTCAGCCTGCTCAGCATCACCCCACCCTCGCTGTACACACTGACTACTAGAGCCTTGTGTACCTCCCTCCTCTGGAGAGATGTGTTCCTCCTCCTCCATTGACTCCTCGTCATCCTCCTCACTAAGTGTCCCCTGCCTGGGCCTTTGTGTGGAAGCACGTTGCGCAGACTTGCCAGAAGCAGATGGCATTTCTGACTCCTCATCCTCGACCTCTTCAAAAATCTCCTCACTTAGTGCTTGTAAGGTTTTTTGAAGCAGACAGATGAGGGGGACAGTCATGCTGATTAGTGCATCATCTGCACTGGCCATCCGCGTGGAGTCATCGAAGGCACGCAAAACTTGGCAGATGTCCCTCATAGTGGCCCACTCAGTGGTGGTGAAGTGTGTCCGGCGCACAGTGCGACTTGTTTGCGCCTGATGCAGCTGGTAATTCATTACTGCTGCCTGCTGCTCACACAACCACTCCAACATATATAACGTTGAATTCCACCTGGTGGGGAGGTCACATATGATGCGATGTTCTGGCAGGCGGAATCGGCGTTGCAGAGATGCAATGCGCGATCTTGCCATGCTGGAACGCCGCAAGTGAGCACACTCTAGGCGAACCTTGTGCAGCAGTGCATCAAGATCCGGATAGTCCCTCAGAAAGCTCTGCACGACCAAATTGAGCATGTGTGCCAGACATGGTATGTGAGTGAGGTTGCCTAGGCCCAGAGCTGCCACTAGATTTCGGCCATTGTCACTCACTACCAAACCTGGCTGGAGATTCGCTGGCACAAACCACACATCACTCTCCTGCTTGATGGCATTCCAGAGCTCCTGTGCTGCGTGGCTCCGATTCCCCAAAGAAATTAATTTAAGGACGGCCTGTTGACGTTTGGCCACACCTGTGCTCATATCTGGCCTAACAGGCTCATGCAGTGCTGATTCCGAGGAACTAGAGTAGGAGGAGGACTCAATATGTACAGACTGCATTCCTGCAATCCTTGGAGTTGGCAGAATACGTACAGAGCCACTCTCCAGATCTGTACCCGGCTCCACAACATTGACCCAATGGGCAGTGAGGGAAAGGTATCGTCCCTGTCCATGGCTACTGGTCCACGCATCGGTGGTCAGGTGGACCTTGCTACTGACGGCATTTAGTAGCGCATTTTAAATTTTTCCCTCCACATGCTTTTGCAGGGCAGGGACGGCTTGCCTGCTGAAATAAAAGCGGCTGGGCACATTGTATTGTGGAACTGCCAATGACATAAAGTTCCAGAAGGTGTCAGTCTCCACCAGCCTGAATAACAGCATCTCCAGGGCCAGTAGTTTGGCAATGCCGGCATTCAGAGCCAGTGCTCGGGGATGGTTTGCCGAGTATGGCCGCTTTTCCTCCCATGTCTGTGCTACCGATTGCTGGTGAGTGGCCTGGGAGTGTGCTGATGACTGAGAACGTGGTTCAGTGGGCGGAATTTCACTGAGTCTCTGGATAACAGTGGCAGTGGTTCTTCCATGGCGTTCCAGTGAGGAAGCCGAACCAGCTGTGTGTGAGCTGGAGGAAGAGGCCCCAACACGAGCTGAAAAGGTGGTAGGTGCTGCTGAAGGTTGGCCTACATCTTCAGTGTGTCTGTGTAACTCCACCTCGTGCTTGGTACGCACGTTTTCACATATTTGTGGTATTGAGGTTGCTCACATTTTTCCCTCGTTTAACTTTCTGATGACACAGCTTGCATTTGACAAAGCAAATGTCATCTGCAACTGTGTCAAAAAAAGACCACGCACTGCAAGTCCTGGGAGCGCCCGTTTTGTGTTTTGGAAGAGGATTGCTCCTCACGGGTGCCAAAGTGGAGGCTACAGGCAACCAAGTATGCCCCCGCCCTCTCCCTCCTCTTTTGGCCATTCGGGGAATCTCTTCCTCAGAGCTGCTCCCACCACCTTCCTGTGGCTGATGCCATGATGGGTCAAGGACCTCATCATCTCCACTCCCCTCTTCAGCACCGGCTGGTTCTGGGTTGTCTCGCCAGCACCGTACGCACCAGAAATTGGCAACTGAGTCTCATCATCATCAGATGAGCACTGAGGTGTGCTGACAATAGGCACTGGCCCACCCGCCTCTTCAGATTCAGAGGGACAAAGCAGTTGCGCATCACTGCATACTCCCTCTTCTTCACGCTCTAGAATGCTGCTTGGCTGGCCACCTCTTTCCAAGCCAACAGATTCTGAGAACAGAAGTAAAGATTGAGATGGCTCCTGTCCAGGGCTCTCAGACTGCCTGGGCAATTTGTCAGGTGGTGAAGAGACAGATGGTTGCTCTTCAGTGCTCTGGCCTTGGGAGGATGCGGAAGTCATTGAAGTGGATGCGTTAGCTGCCATCCATCCGACAACGGCTTCAATTTGTTCGTCACGCAGCAGTGGGGTACGGCAAGGTCCTACAAAGCTGCGCATGAAGGACTGTTGCCTGGTAAAAGTGGGGGATGCCTGATCACTGGTGGCCGCAGCAGACACCAAATCCCCACGTCCTCTCCCTGCTGAATCCCCCCGTCCTCTCCCTGCTGAAACTCCACGGCCACGACCACGTGCCTTACTCCCTGCCTTCTTCATCTTGGTAGACTGATAAAGATAGGCAGAAAAGTAAAAAAGGGGTGGCTTAGTGTTCTTATTCCTGAACACCTGCTAACCAGTATAAGAAACACTAATTTAGCTAAGAGTGTGTGTACTACACTTTAATATGATCTAATGTGGCCTACACAACTGTAAAGTGGAGTGTTTGGTGAACTTTATTTCCTTTTTTTTTGGGGGGGGGAAAGAAAAGGATGTGACCAAAGTTTGAAAGCTATAGTATCACAAACTTTTTGGAGCGATTACAATGCAGGAAGCTAACCTACAATGCAATTGATGAGGCTCCAAAAAATAGGGTGATACTAGTCTGGATGGCCCTGAAGGGCACAAGCCAGCAAAAAGGCTCCTCTATCTAATCCTATATAGTGTTTGCAACCAACCAATGACAATGGATGCGGATGGAAGCACACTAATATAGGAACAAAAATCTGGATAAATTAGCTGCAAAAAAAGGACTATGTATGAGGCAGTGACGCACGCTGAGCGGACTACAGCTAGCGGTGACTGTAGAACACACTGCAACGTGAGCTGCACTCACACACAGAGAGACCTATCAGACAGCCAAAAACAGTGCAGAGAAATGGGCTATAGCACTGAAAGGCTGCTGAAAGTCTCCGCTGTCCACTCCTTTAGTGTTTGCAACCAACGTATATGGATACGTATGGAAGCACACTATAGAGGAGAAAAAAAAAGCAGCAATAAAAGAAAAATGTGTATGAGGCAGAGACACACGCTGGGCGGCCTACAAGCAGACGTGCCTGCAGGACACACTACACAGCGTGGGTCTGCACTCACACAGCCCTTGCAGACAGCTATTAAAACAGCGCTGCTGGGTTACAAAAATGCTACAGTGGTGGATTATGTAGCCTGGGTAGAGCAATAGATATATTTGATGATCGCTATTTCTAACTGTCCCTCACAGTCTTCAACAGCAGCCTGTCCCTAACTGAATTCACAGCAGAGTGACCAGAAATGGCGGCTGCTGCGGTTTTTATAGTGCATCATGACATCATTTCAGCAGCCAATCACAGCCATGCCAGTAGTTAACATGCCTACATGCCTAACAGGATATGCCCACACTTCTGAGGATCCCCATTGGCTGAATCAAATCGAGCGGGCTCCTAGCATTATGGGAACTTCCGATTCCGGTATTCGATATGAAAAAAGTATCGGAACTAAGTATCGGAATTCCGATACAGCGAATATCGGCCGATACCCGATACTTGCGGTATCGGAATGCTCAGGACTAGAGTTGAGCGATACCGTCCGATACTTCAAAGTA
Organism: Dendrobates tinctorius; assembly: GCF_039654945.1. Lineage (NCBI taxonomy): Eukaryota > Metazoa > Chordata > Amphibia > Anura > Dendrobatidae > Dendrobates > Dendrobates tinctorius. The sequence goes on from NW_027361773.1 coordinate 9,393,211, forward strand.
TCGTATCGGATGGTATCGGCCGATCTCTAAAAAAAGTATCGGTATCGCCGATTCCGATACCGGAAGTCCCATTCAAGTCTATGGGACTTCCGGTATCGGAATAAGAAAAACCCTTTCCTGCCCTTGTACAGCCTCTCTGGGGTCTGTACGGGCCTTTCGGGGGGCTGTGCCGGCCTGCCAGGGGGTCTGTGCAGGCTCCGGTGGTCTGTGCCGGCCTGCCGGTGGTCTGTGCAGGCTCCGGGGGGCTGTGCCGGCCTGCCGGGGGGCTGTGCCGGCCTGCCGGTGGTCTGTGCAGGCTCCGGGGGGCTGTGCCGGCCTGCCGGGGGGCTGTGCCGGCCTGCCGGGGGGCTGTGCAGGCTCCGGGGGGCTGTGCCGGCCTGCCGGGGGGCTGTGCAGGCTCCGGGGGGCTGTGCCGGCCTGCCGGGGGGCTGTGCCGGCCTGCCGGTGGTCTGTGCAGGCTCCGGGGGTCTGTGCAGGCATCGTCCGATGGGACTACAAGTCCCATCGGGCGATGCCTGCTACCATGACAGTGATTGACACATTAGCCAATGATGGGACAGTAGTAGTCCCATCATCCGGCTAATGTGTTAAATGTAAAAAAAAAAAAAAAAAAAAAAAAATTACATGCTACATACATACAACATGCATACTACATACATGCTACATTCATACTACATACTACATACATGCTACATTCATACTACATAAATACTACATGCAACATACATACTACATATATACTACATGCATGCTACATACATACTGCATGCTACATACATACCACATATATACTACATACATACTACATGCATGCTACATGCATGCTACATGCTACATACATAACACATATATACTACATGCATGCTACATACATACTACATGCATGCTACATACATACTACATGCTACATACTACATATATACTACATGCATGCTACATACATACTACATGCTACATACATACTACATATATACTACATGCATGCTACATACATACTACATGCTACATACTACATGCATGCTACATACATACTACATGCTGCATACTACATATATACTACATGCATGCTACATACATACTACATGCTACATACATACTACATATATACTACATGCATGCTACATACATACTACATGCTACATACATACTACATATATACTACATGCATGCTACATACTACATGCTACATACATACTACATATATACTACATTCATACTACATACTACATATATACTACATACATACTACATGCATGCTACATACATACTACATGCATGCTACATACATACTACATGCTACATACATACCACATATATGCTACATACATACAATACATTCATACAATACATACATAGACATACAGTACATATAACATAGAGTAACATACTTACCAATACTTGTCACATTGTTCCCCGAAGCCATTGTCTTTTCCGGGATAAATATTAACATAACAAACCACAAAAATACTCACCCACGATCCGAAGCAGTCCACGAGTGTGTCCCACGACGATCTTGGGTAGAGAACTGCAGCATCAGATGATGCTGCCGTTCTCTACGGGCTGCAGGAATCCAATGACGGAAGGTAGGTATCCTTCCGCACTGTATTCCTCCGCCACTTAAAAAAAAAAAAGTCCCTAGTCTCACTTTATGCCATTGCTGTGTGGGAAATTCCCACACAGCAATGGCATAAAGTGAGACTAGGGACTTTTTTTTTTTAAGTGGCGGAGGAATACAGTGCGGAAGGATACCTACCTTCCGTCATTGGATTCCTGCAGCCCGTAGAGAACGGCAGCATCATCTGATGCTGCAGTTCTCTACCCAAGATCGTCGTGGGACACACTCGTGGACTGCTTCGGATCGTGGGTGAGTATTTTTGTGGTTTGTTATGTTAATATTTATCCCGGAAAAGACAATGGCTTCGGGGAACAATGTGACAAGTATTGGTAAGTATGTTACTCTATGTTATATGTACTGTATGTCTATGTATGTATTGTATGAATGTATTGTATGTATGTAGTATATATGTGGTATGTATGTAGCATGTAGTATGTATGTGGTATGTATGTAGCATGCATGTAGTATGTATGTAGCATGCATGTAGTATGTATGTAGTATGTATGTAGTATGTATGTAGCATGCAGTATGTATGTAGCATGTATGTAGTATGTATGTAGTATATATGTAGTATGCATGTAGTATATATGTAGTATGTATGTAGCATGCATGTAGTATATATGTAGTATGTATGTAGCATGCATGTAGTATATATGTAGTATGTATGTAGCATGCATGTAGTATGTATGTAGTATGTATGTAGTATGTATGTAGCATGCAGTATGTATGTAGCATGTATGTAGTATGTATGTAGTATATATGTAGTATATATGTAGCATGCATGTAGTATGTATGTAGTATGTATGTAGCATGCATGTAGTATGTATGTAGTATGTATGTAGCATGCAGTATGTATGTAGCATGTATGTAGTATGTATGTAGTATATATGTAGTATGTATGTAGCATGCATGTAGTATGTATGTAGTATGTATGTAGCATGCAGTATGTATGTAGTATGTAGTATGTATGTAGTATATATGTAGTATGTATGTAGTATATATGTAGTATGTATGTAGCATGCATGTAGTATGTATGTAGCATGCATGTAGTATGTATGTAGTATTTTTTTTTTTTTTTTTTTTTTTTTTTTTAACATTTAACACATTAGCCGGATGATGGGACTACTACTGTCCCATCATTGGCTAATGTGTCAATCACTGTCATGGTAGCAGGCATCGCCCGATGGGACTTGTAGTCCCATCGGACGATGCTTGCACAGACCCCCGGACATCAGCACAGCCCCCCGGCAGGCCGGCACAGCCCCCCGGCAGGCCGGTACAGACCCCCACAGGGTGCACAGACCACCGGCAGGCCGGCACAGCCCCCCGGCAGGCCGGTACAGACCCCGGGCAGTCCACACAGCCCCCCGGCAGGCCGGCACAGCCCCCCGGCAGGCCGGCAGAGACCCCCGGAAGGCCCGAAATGACGGCGCATCATGATGCGCACACACCGCGCATCATGATGACGTCAGGCCGTCAATCAACTGAACTTCCGATTCCGATGCCGAATTCCGATATTGAAAAAATATCGGAAGTCGGTATCGGAATTCCGATACAGCAAGTATCGGCCGATACCCGATACTTGCGGTATCGGAATGCTCAACACTACTCAGGACTACTGGAGAAAGGAGAAGCGTATTAAGAGGTAAATTACAGAGTTACTAGTTTTAATTATTTTTTCCATGTAGAACTTGGAAAAGCCCCTGTAAATAATATACAAGCAGTATACATTTTGTTTTTATGTTGTTCTGCAGGCTGTTCCCAAACACGAGACCCTATTCTGTCGTATAAAGAATTACTGTAGTCACATAAAAAGTTTATTAAAGAATTTCAGCTAAATAAGGGCACTTTCTCCATGCAAATGTACAATTCCCATTTCTATATGATAATATGTTCTAGACAGAATTAGAAACATAATAAACAGATGAAAAATCAGCCAGAAAGAAGTCGCAAGGTGCCTTCAGCTTGCACAGAATAAAAATGTACAGAGTGCAGAGACTTGTGAAACAAGTTGACTCATAAAGTCACCAAACTTTTCCAGGCAAGTTACAACAAGTCAGAAGACTGAAGCCAGGGCTCTGTGGTTATGTGCTATATATGCCAACATTTAGCTGCATAATATATTGGTTTTGTAACTGTATGAGACACAAATATATATTTACTGTAACTTTCTGATATTCAGTAAATGTTGACACAGACAAAGGTAAAATGTGTATTTAAGAACAAATAAAGAAAAGCGTATGTTAGTCTTGGTTTCCATACATCAGTGGTGTCTGGTCATTTGGTTTAAAGGGAACCTGTCCTGTAAAAAACACTATTAACTTGCAGATATTGAGTTAATTTGCTGGTTAATTGTGTTCTGAAGACAGAAATGAGAGCCCCCTTATCAGGAGGAAATGTAAATTATTCCTCCCAGCAGCCTTGGACTTCAATCATCACTTAGTGAGTGATGGCTTTAACCACACCTTGGCAGTGACTGACTGACAGCCAGCTCAGAATTAGGTGTATTGTGTGGTATATACAGTCATATGTTAAAGTTTGGGCACCCCTATTAATGTTAACCTTTTTTCTTTATAACAATTTTGGTTTTTGCAACAGCTATTTCAGTTTCATATATCTAATAACTGATGGACTCAATTATATTTCTGGATTCAAAAGAGGTTTATTGTACTAACAGAAAATGTGCAATCTGCATTTAAACAAAATTTGACCGGTGCAAAAGTATGGGCACCCTTATCATTTTCTTTATTTGAACACTCCTAACTACTTTTTACTGAATTCCTGAAGCACTAAATTGGTTTTGTAACCTCATTGAGCTTTGAACTTCATAGCCAGGTGTATCAAATCATGAGAAAGGGTATTTAAGGTGGCCACTTGCAAGTAGTTCTCCTATTTGATTCTCCTATGAAGAGTGGCATCATGGGCTCCTCAAAACAACTCTCAAATGATCTGAAAACAAAGATTATTCAACATAGCTTTTCAGGGGAAGGATGCAAAAAGTTGTCTCAGAGATTTAACCTGTCAGTTTCCACTGTGAGGAACATAGTAAGGAAATGGAAGAACACAGGTACAGTTCTTGTTAAGCCCAGAAGTGGCAGGCCAAGAAAAATATCAGAAAGGCAGAGAAGAAGAATGGTGAGAACAGTCAAGGACAATCCACAGACCACCTCCAAAGACCTGCAGCATCATCTTGCTGCAGATGGTGTCACTGTGCATCGGTCAACAATACAGCGCACTTTGCACAAGGAGAAGCTGTATGGGAGAGTGATGCGAAAGAAGCCGTTTCTGCAAGCACGCCACAAACAGAGTCGCCTGAGGTATGCAAAAGCACATTTGGACAAGCCAGTTCCATTTTGGAAGAAGGTCCTGTGGACTGATGAAACAAAGATTGAGTTGTTTGGTCATACAAAAAGGCGTTATGCATGGAGGCTAAAAAACACAGCATTCCAAGAAAAACACTTGCTACCCACAGTAAAATTTGGTGGAGGTTCTATCATGCTTTGGGGCTGTGTGGCCAATGCCAGCACCGGGAATCTTGTTAAAGTTGAGGGTCGCATGGATTCAACTCAGTATCAGCAGATTCTTGACAATAATGTGCAAGAATCAGTGACGAAGTTGAAGTTACGCAGGGATGGATATTTCAGCAAGACAATGATCCAAAACACCGCTCCAAATCTACTCAGGCATTCATGCAGAGGAACTACTACAATGTTCTGGAATGGCCATCCCAGTCCCCAGACCTGAATATCATTGAACATCTGTGGGGTGATTTGAAGCGAGCTGTCCATGCTCGGCGACCATCAAACTTAACTGAACTGTAATAGTTTTGTAAACAGGAATGGTCACAAATACCTTCATCCAGGATCCAGGAACTCATTAATAGCTACAGGAAGCGACTAGAGGCTGTTATTTTTGCAAAAGGAGAATCTACGAAATATTAAAATCACTTTTATGTTGAGATGCCCATACTTTTGCACCGGTCAAATTTTGTTTTAATGCAGATTGCACATTTTCTCTTAGTACAATAAACCTCATTTGAATCCAGAAATATAACTGAGTCTATCAGTTATTAGATATATGAAACTGAAATAGCTGTTGCAAAAACCAAAATTGTTATAAAGAAAAAAGGTTAACATTAATAGGGGTGCCCAAACTTTAACATATGATTGTACATCACTATACAGCACTATAGACAGAGGTGTATTGTGTGATATATCATACCTCCCAACTTTTTAAGACGGAAAAGAGGGAGAAAGGCTGTGGCGCATGCAGCACGCCATGACAAATTTTGGGTCACACCCCGACCATACCCAATTCACAACTAGTCACACCCATGTCCACGCCCCAACTGCACCTATTTAGCACTGCTGATCACACTGACTGGTAGTGAGGGCATAGTGGCTGGCATTATGGGCACAGTGGATGGTACTGTGGGCACACTGATTGGTACTGAGGAAAAGAAAAAGAACAGAGAGAGAGAAAAAAGAAAACAGAGAGAGAAAGAAAGAGAAAAAAGAAAAGAGAGAGAAAGAAAGAACAGAGAGAGAGAAAGAATGAACAGAGAGAGAAGGAAAGAACAGAGAGGGAAAGAAAGAACAGAGAAAGAAAGAACAGAGAGACAAAGGAAGACCAGAGAGAGAGAAAGAAAGAGGGGAAAGAAAGAAAGAACAGAGAGCAAAAGAAAGGACATAGAGAAAGAAAAAAGAAAACAGAGAGAGAAAGAAATAAAGGAGAGAAAGAAAGAAAGAAAAGAGAGTGAAAAAAAGAACAGATAGAGAGAAAGAAAGAAAGAGGGGAAAGAAAGAAAGAACAGAGAGAGAGAAAGAAAGAAAGAAAGAAAGAAAGAAAGAAAGAAAGAAAGAACAGAGAGAGAATGAAAGAAAGAACAAAGAGAGAAAAGAGGGGACAGAAAAAAAGAGCAGACAGAGAGAAAGAAAGATAGCAATAGGGGAAAGAAAGAACAGAGAGGGAGAGAGAAAGAAAGAGGGGAAAGAAAGAACAGAGAGAGAAAGAAAGAAAGAGGGGGAAGTAGGGAAGAAAAGGGAGAGAAAGAAAGAGGGGAAAGAAAGAACAGAGAAATAGAGAGAAAGAAAGCAGGGAAAGAAAGAACAGCGAGAGAGAAAGAAAGAAAGAAAGAAAAAGAGAGAGAAAAGAACAGAGAGAGGGAAGGAAAGAAAGAAAGAAAGAGAAAAAAGAAAGAAAGAAAGAACAGAGAGAATGAAAAAAGAGGGGAAAGCAAGAGAACAGAAAGAGAAAGAAAGAACAGAGAGAAAGAAAGAAGGAAAGAAAGAAAGAAAGAAAGAAAGAGGGGAAAGAACAGAGAGAGAGAGAGAACAGAGAGAGCATGAAGGAAAGAAACAAAGAAAGGAAGGACAGAGCAAGAAAGAAAGAACAGAGAGAAATAAAGAGGGGACAAAAAAGAGCAGACAGAGAGAACGAAAGATAGGAAGAGGGGAAGGAAAGAACAGAGAGAGAAAGAGAGGAAAGAAAGAAAGAACAGAGAGAGAAAGAATGAGAAAGAAAGAAAGAAAGAAAAGAGTGAGAGAAAGAACAGAGAGAGAGAAAGAAAGAAAGAAAAAAGAGGGGAAAGAAAGATAACAGAGAGATAAAGAAAAAAAGAACAGAGGGAAAGAAAGAAAATAATGAACAGAGAGAATGAAAGAAAGAAAGAAAGAACAGAGAAAGAAAAAAGAACAGAGAGAGAATGAAAGAGGGGAAAGAAATAAAGAAAGAGGGGAAAGAAAGAGCAGAGAGAGAGAGAAAGAAAGAACAGAGAGCGAAAGAAAGAACAGAGAGAGAAAGAGTGGAAAGAAAGAACAGAGAGAGAAAGAAAAAACAGAGAGAAAGAAAGGGGAAACAAAGAAAGAAAGAACAGAGAGAGAGAAAGAAAGAAAGAAAGAAATAGAATAGAGAGGGAGAAAGAGGGGAAAGAAAGAAATAACAGAGAGTGAAAGAAAGAACAGAGAGAGAAAGAAAGAGGACAGATAAAAAGAACAGAGAGAAAGAAAGAAAGAGGGGAAGGACAGAAAGAAAGAACAGAGAGAAAGAGAAAGAAAGAGGGAAAAGAAAGAAAGCACAGAGAGAGAGAGAAAGAAAAAGAACAGAGAGAAAGAAAGAGGGGAAAGAAAGAGAACAGAGAGAGAAAGAAAGAAGAAAGGGAAAATAAAGAACAGAGTCAGAGAAAGAAAGAACAGAGAGAGAAAGAAAGAAAAGAAAGAGAGAAAGAAAAAAGAAAGATTAGAGAAAGGAAGAAAGAGAGATTAGTGAGGGAAAGAATGAACAGAGAGAGAGAAAGGAAGACCTGAGAGAGAAATAAAGAAGGCATCGGGTTCCTGTCGCTGCACAGCAAGAATCCCAAGCCTTGCATCCGGCAGTCTCCCATTCCTCTTTGGCCGCAGAAGAGCCTGCTCAGCAGACTCGTCAATCCCAGTGCTCTGCTCAAACCAGCTCTGTGGGCTGGGTTGCTGCTGCCACCTCTGGTCCAGCTATAGCAATGCATGCTGGTCAGCAGCGAGCTACTCCAGGAACTAAGTCCTCCTTTCGGTCCACTGAGCATGCCCGTAGGACGATCTCTCATTGGAGATCGGAGGTCAAATGCTCAGGTCCTTCTCCAGCTCTGATTGGACCATCAGAAAGGTGAGGAAGGTCCCAGAAGGATGCGGCTATAAAAGGTATGCATGGCCGCTCAGCCATGCGCTAGTATAGACTGCATTATCAGACTATGAGGAGTGAGTGTCGTATGCAGGTATGAAAGTCTCTGGTGAATGACTCATTAAGAAACCCCTACCCTTGGTACTCATGTGTTGTGGAGCCTAGCCTGTTAAGTGCCCAGGCTTAGGTGTAGGTAGGACAGAGTCTGAGACAGGCATCAGTGTCCATGGTGCACGTGCTCGACACTCCATAGTCAGCATCTATAGTGGCGTCCGCAGGTGCGACGCCGCATGCTCAGAAGGTCTAGAGGGACTTTGACCCCATGTCCTTGGGGTAGAGTTCTGTGACCGCTTTCTGTATGCTCCGTGGCCGGGCTCTGTGAGCTAAACAGGCACCAGCATTTATGTTCTGCGTTAGCGCAGCTCTGTGAGTTAACAGAGTTCACTTCTGTTCGCACTGGGTGACGTTAGCGCACATGTGACCTTTTGTACACTGCTTTATACTTCCGCCATTATTAAGCAGCACTTTACCACCCCTACACGGTGGAGCCCAGGCTGTGAACACACCTTACTAGTATTTTATTATTTGGTGCGTTCCGCTAGCCCTAACAGAAAGAAAGAAAGAACAGAGAGAGAAAAAAGAAAACAGAGAAAGAAGGAAAGAAAGGAGACAGAGAGAGAAAGAAAGAACAGAGAGAGAGAAAGAAAGGGGAAAGAAAGAAGGAACTGAGAGAAATAAAGAGGGGACAGAAAAAAGAAAAGAGAGAGAGAAAGAAAGAAGGAGGAAAAAGAAAGAGCAGAGAGGGAGAGAGAAAGAAAGAGGGGAAAGAAAGAACAGAGAGAGAAAGAAAGGAAGAAAGAGGGGGAAGAAAGAAAAAACAGAGAGAGAAGGAATGAGTGGAAAGAAAGAAAGAACAGAGAGAAAGAAAGAATGAGAAAGAAAGAACAGAGAGAGAGAAAGAACAGAGAGAGAAAGAATGAAAGAAAGAAAGAACAGAGAGAAAGAAAAAAGAGGGGGGAAAAGAGAACAGAGAGAGAAAGAAAGAACAGAGAGAGAGAAAGAAAGAGGAGAAAGAAAGAAAGAACAGAGAGAGAAAGAAGAAATAACAGAGAGAAAGAGGGGAAAGAAAGAGGGGAAAGAAAGAACAGAGAGAATGAAAGAAAGAAATAAAGAGAGCAGAGAATGAAAGAAAGAACAGAGAGAGAGAAAGAAAGAGGGGAAAGAAAGAACAAAGAGAGAAAGAACAGAGAGAGGAAGAACAGAGAGAAAGAAAGGGGAGAGAAAGAAAGAACAGAATAAACGAAAGAGGATAAAGAAAGAAAGAACAGAGAGAAAAGAAGAGAAGAAAGAAAGAACAGAAAGAGAAATAAAGAGCAGAGATAGAGAAAGAAAGAGGGGAAAGAAAGAAAGAAAGAACAGAGAGAGAGAAAGAAAGAACAGAGAGAGAGAAAGAAAGAACAGAGAGCAAAAGAAAGAACAGAGAGAGAAAAAAGAGGGGAAAGAAAGAAAGAACAGAGAGAGAGAAAGAAAGAAAGAACAGAGAGAGAAAGGGGGAAAGAAAGAACAGAGAGAATGAAAGAAAGAAAGAGGGGAAAGAAAGAAAGAACGAAAGAACAGAGAGAGAGAAAGAAAGAGAGGAAAGAAAGAACAGAGAAAGAAAGAGGGGAAAGAAAGAACAGAGAGAAAGAAAGAACAGAGATTGAAAGAAAGAAAGAACAGAGAGAAAGAAAGAGGGGACAGAAAAAAGAACAGAGAGAGAGAAAGAAAGGAAGAGGGGAATGTTGTGAGTTCATTTTCCCCTTCATTACTGAGGCCCGAGGAACTCCCTCTTCTGGTAAAGAAAGGTAGTGAGCCTGATTGTCAAACACCTGAGGCTGATGATTGTGACTGGCTGAGTGGAGTTACGGACTGGATATAATGCTGCCGACGCCCTTCTGCTCTGCGGGTGATTTCTCTGTGGGATCCTTGGAGACCAGTCTGAATTCCTGCTCCTCCAAAGCTAAGTTTACTGCTCGGCCTTTTGCTTTTGTACTTTGACTTTGTTTTTGCTTTGTTTTTTTGGATTTCTGCCATTCCCTGCTGGGGTGTGCTGAATTCATTTAGCTCTGTCTTCTGAAAATTCCTGAGTGCTGATTTAGTTGTTGAAGCCTAGCTGCTTCAGGGCCTTTTTCATTTCAGCTGGTTGGCTTATGTCTTTGATAGGGTTTTGGCAGATTGCAGACAGCAGCCTTCCTGTCCTTTCCTATCTAGGTAGTTTTGGGGCCCCGTCTTTGCTCAGTCTACCTTTCTGTCTGTGTTAGTATTTTCATCTTGCTTCACCGTCATTATATGTTGGGGGCTGCCTATTGCTTTGGGGTCTGCTCTGGGGCAGTTTAGATTTCCCCTTTCTTTCTTTAGGCCTATGTATTTCTCCGGCTGTGATCGAGGGGTCTAGGGCATCGTAGGAACCCCCCACGGCTACTGCTAGTTGTGTTGATAGGTTCAGGGGTCTGCAATCTGATAGATGCCAACTTCTCTGGTTTTCTGGACTTAGCTTGTATTTCTGCTTTTGCCTCCTACGGTGACTCACTCATAACAGAATCGCCTGCCATACCGCAGATTCTAGGGTACTCAATAGCAGGAAAGAATTGTAAAAAAAAAAAAAAAAAAGTGTGTATATTTTTTCCTCTATATCTCTGAGGCCGTAGGGGGAATTTTTTTTTCTCTCAATGGAGATAAAGCAATTGTCTGATTGTGTGGAGCAGCTCGCTGCGGAAGTGCGGGGAATTTCCGCCTACCTTGCTCATTCACATGCTGCTGAACCAAAGATTCCTACACCTGATGTATTTTTTGGGGATCGGTCTAAATTTTTGAATTCCAAAAATAATTGTAAATTATTTTTTGCCTTGAAGCCTAACTCGTCAGGGAGCTCCGCGCAGCAGGTTAAAATTGTCATCTCTTTGCTGCGTGGTGATCCCCAGGATTGGGCGTTTTCTTTGAAACCAGATGATCCTATTCTGACTAATGTGAACGCATTCTTTCAAGCTTTGGGGTTGTTGTATGACGAACCTAATGCCATTGATCAGGCTGAAAAGACCCTGCTGGCATTGAGCCAGGGTCGTGATTCTGCAGAATTGTACTGTCAAAAATTCCGAAAGTGGGCAGTACTTACTACCTGGAATGATAATGCCTTGGCTGCTCTCTCTCGGAAGGGGTTGTCAGAAGCCGTAAAAGATACTATGGTGAGATTTCCTGTTCCCTCTGGTCTTGACGATTCTATGTCATTAGCCATTCAGGTTGATCGGCGTTTGCGCGAACGCAAAGCTGCACGAGAGGTGTTGCCATCTGTTGAACAAATGTCTGAACCTATGCAATGTGATAGAGTTTTTTCCAGAGAGCAGCGTCAGGAGTTCAGAAGGCGTAATAAGTTGTGTTTTTTCTGTGGAGATCCCTCGCATATTATTTCTGTCTGTCCCAAACGAGAGAAACGCTTTGCACACACGTTTTCTGTTGGGGGTGTTCAACCTAAGTTTCTTCTGGCTATTACTCTGATCTGCTCCCTGTCCACATTTTCCGCCAAGGCGTTTGTGGATTCGGGAGCAGCCCTAAACCTAATGGACTTGGATTTTGCTAAACGTTGTGGATTTCCGATGACACCTCTGCAGACGCCTATCCCTTTGAGGGGAATTGATGCTACTCCTTTGGCTAAAAATAAACCCCAGTTTTGGACCAAGGTGGTAATGCGGGTCGCCACAGACCATCAAGAAAATTGCAGATTTCTGGTGTTGCATAATCTGCATGATACTGTTGTTCTGGGGTTTCCCTGGTTACAGATTCATAATCCAGTTTTGGATTGGAAATCTGTGTCTGTGGTGATTTGGGGTTGTCGGTGTGCCTTTAGTGACTTTTATGATGTATTTAGTGAGAATAAGTCTGCGTCTCTGCCTCCTCATAGGAGTTATGACTGTGCAATTGAACTGAGCCCGGGGTGTAAATTTCCCAAGGGTCGGCTCTTCAATTTATCTGTACCCAAGCACGAGGCTATGCGATCCTATATTAAGGAGGCATTGGAGAAGGGTCATATTAGACCATCCTCGTCACCCTTGGGTGCCGGGTTTTTTTTTGTAGCCAAAAAGGATGGATCATTAAGACCTTGTATTGATTATCGTGCCCTCAACAAAATTACTGTTAAATATCAGTATCCGTTACCCCTGATTTCTGATCTATTCTCCAGAGTTAAAGGTGCTTGCTGGTTTACCAAGCTTGACCTCAGGGGGGCGTATAATCTTATTCGCATTAAGCATGGGGATGAATGGAAGACGGCGTTTAATACTCCGGAGGGACATTTTGAGTACCTGGTGATGCCTTTTGGGCTCACTAATGCCCCTTCTGTCTTCCAGTGCTTCATGAACGATATTTTCCGAGATTTTGTCGATAAATTTTTGATTATCTATCTGGAAGATATTTTGATCTTCTCCAAGGATTGGGATTCTCTTGTGGAACATATTCGCAGTGGCGGATTAAGTGGACTATGGGCCCGGGGCTGTTCATAAAACCTGGGCCCCTGTTCCCCCCTTCCCACCTGAGCGCTGCGGTCCCCGTGCGGGAATTGATAGCCGTACGGACCGCAGCACTTGGTTTGCTGCGGGTCCATACGGAAAACCCGCCACCATTCCACCACGTGTGGACATGGCCTAAAAAGACGTTGCACATAAGCTGTAGGCCTACGGCCAATACGCACAAAATCGCCCAACGTGATCCTGGCCATAGGGGATCCACTTTAATGTCCCCACTTTAATTTGAAGTCCCCTTACTTCATCCATTGCAGTCCCCTATCACCCACTCACTTCATCTGCAGTGCCGCTTCATCATTTGCAGCCCCTTATCCCCCTTTCCATTTCATCATGTGCAGTCCCCTTCCCCCCCAACTTCATGTGCAGCCCCACTCCCCCATCATTATGTGCAGTTAATTTTACCCCCACATCATGTGCAGTCCCCCTTACCCCCAATTCATCATGTGCAGTCCCCCTTACCCCCAATTCATCATGTGCAGTCCCCCTTACCCCCAATTCATCATGTGCAGTCCCCCTTACCCCCAATTCATCATGTGCACTCCCCCTTACCCCCAATTCATCATGTGCAGTCCCACTTACCCCTTAATTCATCATGTGCAGTCCCACTTACCCCTTAATTCATCATGTGCAGTCCCCCTTATCCCCCACTTCATCATGTTCAGCCCCATTCACCCCCCTTCATCATATGCAGCCCCACTCACCCCCCTTCATCATGTGCAGCCCCACTCACCGCCCTTCATCACGTGAAGCCCCCACTCATCCCCCCTTCATCCTGTGAAGCCCCCACTCATCCCCCCTTCATCCTGTACAACCCCAGTCACCCCCCTTCATCCTGTACAACCCCAGTCACCCCCCTTCATCCTGTACAACCCCACTCAACCCCCTTCATCCTGTGTAGCCCCACTCACCCCCCTTCATCATGTGAAGCCCCCACTCATCCCCCCTTCATCCTGTGAAGGCCCCACTCATCCCCCCTTCATTCTGTACAACCCCAGTCACCCCCCTTCATCCTGTACAACCCCACTCATCCCCCTTCATCCTGTGTAGCCCCACTCACCCCCCTTCATCATGTGAAGCCCCCACTCATCCCCCTTCATCCTGTGAAGCCCCCACTCATCCCCCCTTCATCCTGTACAACCCCAGTCACCCCCCTTCATCCTGTACAACCCCACTCAACCCCCTTCATCCTGTGTAGCCCCACTCACCCCCCTTCATCATATACAGCCCCCTGTCCCCCCCCTGTCATCATATACAGGCCCCAGTCACCCCCCCCTTCATTGTGTACAGCCCCCACTCACCCCCTCCCCAATTTAATTCATTTTATAAATAAAAAAAATAAATAAAGTTCCCCATACTTACCTCACAGCCGGCTCGCTCCCAGCAGCGCCTCTGCTTTCAGCATCCTCCGGGACATGTCGGCGCGTGCACGATGACGTCATCGCGCACGCCCGACATCTGACCCGGAAGTACAGCCAGAGCTGAGCAGCCGTCAAGGTGACGGCCGTGCACAGCTCCCGGCCCCGGCCTCATAGAATGTGACGCGGGCGGCTGTCTGCTGTCGGCGGCGTCACAGCACAGGGCACGGCCGGCACTGTACAGGTGCTGGGGGAGCGGCCCGGGGGGCATTTGCCTCTCTGACACCCGGCCCAGCCCGCCCCTGTCCCTGGGCCCCCAAAAAACCTTGGGCCCGGGGCGACCGCCCCATCCGCCCCTATTAAGATCCGCCACTGCATATTCGGACTGTGTTCCGGATCTTGAGGAGAATTCCATGTATGTCAAGGGATCTAAATGCCTTTTTGGAGTACAGAGGTTTTCTTTTTTGGGATTTATTTTGTCCCCGTCAACTATTGAAATGGACCCGGCCAAGGTACAGGTCATTCACGATTGGGTTCAGCCGACTTCTTTGAAGGCCCTCCAGAAGTTTTTGGGTTTTGCTAATTTTTATCGGAAATTTATAGCAAAATTTTCTAGTATTGCCAAGCCATTGACTGATTTGACTAAAAAGGGTGCTGATGTGTTAAATTGGTCTCCGGAGGCTGTTTCTTCCTTTCAGTAGTTGAAGCGAAGATTCACCTCCGCCCCGGTTTTGCGGCAACCTGATGTCTCACTTCCATTCCAGGTAGAGGTGGATGCTTCTGAGATTGGTGCAGGAGCTGTTTTGTCCCAAAAGGATCCTGTATCATCTAAAATGAATCCCTGTGCTTTCTTTTCCCGAAAGTTCTCTCCATCTGAACGTAACTATGATGTGGGGAATAGGGAACTGTTGGCCATGAAATGGGCATTTGAGGAGTGGAGACATTGGTTGGAGGGAGCTAAGCATCAAATCGTGGTCCTCACTGACCACAAGAATTTGATTTACCTAGAGTCGGCTAAGCGCTTGAACCCTAGACAGGCTAGGTGGGCCTTGTTTTTTACACGTTTTGATTTTGTGGTTTCTTTTCTTCCTGGAACAAAGAATGTCAAGGCAGACGCCCTCTCTAGGAGCTTCCTTGCTGATTCTCCTGTGGTGACCAAGCCTGCTACCATCTTAGGCGAAGGGGTAGTTCTTTCTGCCATCTCGCCCGATTTGAGACGTGCTCTGGAAGAGTTCCAGGAGGACAAACCTGAGCGTTGTCCCAGTGGAAAGTTGTATGTTCCTGACCAGTGGAAGAAGAGAGTGATGTCTGAAGTTCATTGCTCTGCTTTGGCTGGTCATCCAGGTATTTTTGGTACTAGAGATCTGGTGAGTCGTTTTTTTTGGTGGCCCTCCTTGTCTCGTGATGTCAGGAATTTTGTGCAGTCCTGTGGGACGTGCTCTCGGTCTAAATCGTGTTCTCGCTCTAGTGGGTTGTTGATGCCTTTGCCTGTCACCAAGAGGCCATGGACCCATATTTCAATGGATTTCATCTCTGATATGCCTGTCTCTCAGAGGATGACTGTTATTTGGGTGATTTGTGATAGGTTCTCTAAGATGGTTCATCTTGTACCACTCCCTAAGTTGCCGTCTTCCTCTGAGTTGGTGCCCCTGTTTTTACAACAGGTGGTTCGTTTGCACGGGATTCCTGAGAACATTGTATCTGACAGAGGAGTGCAGTTTGTGTCTAGATTTTGGAGAACTTTCTGTTCCAGGCTGGGAATTCAGTTGTCCTTCTCCTCTGCTTTTCACCCTCAGACCAATGGGCAGACAGAGAGAACAAACCAGACCTTGGAGTCATATTTGAGATGTTTTATTTCTGCTGATCAGGATGATTGGGTTTCATTTTTGCCCTTGGCCGAATTTGCTTTGAATAATAGAGCTAGTTCTGCCACTTTGATGTCACCTTTTTTTTTGTAACTTTGGGTTTCATCCTCGATTTTCTTCAGGGCAGGTGGAGCCCTCTGCCTGCCCAGGTGTTGACACTGTGGTGGAGAGAATGCACCAGATCTGGAACCAAGTGGTGGATAAGTTATCTCTCTCCCAGGAGAAGGCCCAGCGGTTTTCCAACCGACATAGGACCATTGGTCCCCAGTTTAAGGTTGGTGATATGGTGTGGTTATCATCAAAAAATATTGCTATGAAGGTGGCTTCTCCTAAGTTTAAGCCTAGATTTATTGGACCTTACAAGATTGTGGAGATTATTAATCCGGTCTCTTTTCATTTGGCTCTTCCTGTCACATTTAAAATCCATAATGTGTTCCATAAATCTTTGTTGAAGAGGTTTGTTGAACCTGTTGTTCCGGGGGTGGCACCTCCAGACCCTGTATTGGTTGAAGGTAACATGGAGTATGAGGTAGAGAAAGTACTGGATTCCCGTCTGGCTAGACGGAGACTCCAGTATTTGGTTAAGTGAAGGGTTATGGTCAGGAGGATAATTCCTGTGTCTCCGCCTCTGATATTCATGCCAAACGATTGGTACATGCCTTTCATCGGGCTCACCCTGATCGCCCTGGTGGCATAGTTGAGGGTTCGGTGACCCCTCCTCAAGGGGGAGGTACTGTTGTGAGTTCATTTTCCCCTTCATTACTGAGGCCCGAGGAACTCCCTCTTCTGGTAAAGAAAGGTAGTGAGCCTGATTGTCAAACACCTGAGGCTGATGATTGTGACTGGCTGAGTGGAGTTACGGACTGGATATAATGCTGCCGACGCCCTTCTGCCCTGCGGGTGATTTCTCTGTGGGATCCTTGGAGACCAGTCTGAATTCCTGCTCCTCCAAAGCTAAGTTTGCTGCTCGGCCTTTTGCTTTTGTGCTTTGACTTTGTTTTTGCTTTGTTTTTTTGGATTTCTGCCATTCCCTGCTGGGGTGTGCTGAATTCATTTAGCTCTGTCTTCTGAAAATTCCTGAGTGCTGATTCAGTTGTTGAAGCCTAGCTGCTTCAGGGCCTTTTTCATTTCAGCTGGTTGGCTTATGTCTTTGATAGGGTTTTGGCAGATTGCAGACAGCAGCCTTCCTGTCCTTTCCTATCTAAGTAGTTTTGGGGCCCCGTCTTTGCTCAGTCTATCTTTATGTCTGTGTTAGTATTTTCATCTTGCTTCACCATCATTATATGTTGGGGGCTGCCTATTGCTTTGGGGTCTGCTCTGGGGCAGTTTAGATTTCCCCTTTCTTTCTTTAGGCCTATGTATTTCTCCGGCTGTGATCGAGGGGTCTAGGGCATCGTAGGAACCCCCCACGGCTACTGCTAGTTGTGTTGATAGGTTCAGGGGTCTGCAATCTGATAGTTGCCAACTTCTCTGGTTTTCTGGACTTAGCTTGTATTTCTGCTTTTGCCTCCTACGGTGACTCACTCATAACAGGGGAAAGAACGAAAGAAAGAACAGAGAGATAGAGTGAAAGAAATAACAGAGAGAGAAAGAAAGAAAGAAAGAAAGAGAGAGAAAGAAAAAGAACAGAGAGAAAAAAGAAAGAGGGGAAAGAAAGAGAACAGGGAGCAAAAGAAAGAAAGAAAGAGGGGAAAGAAAGAACAGTGGAAGAAAAAAAGAACAGAGAGAGAAAGAAAGAACAGAGAGAAAGAACAGAGAGAGAGATAAAGAAAGATTAGAGAGGTAAAGAAAGAACAGAGAGAGAAGGAAACAGAGAGAGAAAGAAAGGAACAGAGAGAGAGAAAGAAAGAACAGAGAAAGAAGCAGAGAGAGAAAGAAAGAAAGATTAGAGAGGGAAAGAAAGAACAGTGAGAGAAAGACACAGAAGGAGAAAGAAAGAAAGATTCTTTAAAGATACCATAGCAGCCCGGCACCCATTGTAATGCCCATCTGAGCCAGGACATATCATGATCCACTCACAGGGCTGGCATCCCAGATTCCAAGGCGATCCCGCTATCCGCGCTGTCGGAGGAGGACACGATTATGGATCTGAAGCATTCTCTGAAGTGCCTCCATGGTTCCGTCACAATCTCCTCCCGGAATTAACTCATTTCTGGTCAGCTTCCAGCACATCACTTCCACTGGAACAGCACATGCGAGTTTTAAAGTGCTCCTCGGGGCTCCACCGTGTACTCCTGTGTCTGTGGAAAAAGTAAACTCCCGGACGCTACAGCGGGGCAGACTCTGAAAATCGGGACTATCCTGATGGATCCGGGATGCTTGAGAGGTATGAATGCTCCCCATCATACACCTTGTACAAGCACGGCTCTGCACACCTCATACACACACAGTTCCGCTTTGTATGCCTCGTACACACACGGCTCCGCTCAATACACCTCGCACACACGGTTCCACTCAGTACGCACATGGCTCCACTCCATAAAACTCATACACACACGGCTCTGCTCCGCTCCGTACACACACGGCTCAGCTTTGTACACTTTGTACACATAGGGTTCTGTTTCATACACACTGTACACACGCGGCTCCGCTCCATACACCCCGTACACACACATGGCTCCGTACACTTCTTACACACATGGCTCCACTCAGTACACACATAGCTCCACTCCATAAAACTCGTACACAGCTCTCCTCCCCTCCGTACAAACAAGGCTCAGCTCCGTACACACACGGCTCAGCTCCGTACACTTCGTACACACAGGGCTCCGTTCCTTACACCTCGTACACACACAGCTCCGCTCCACATACCTCATACACATAAACTGGGGAGTTAGCGTGCACTCTAGTCAAATTTAACAAGGTGCAGGTGCAACAGACCAGTAGGTCCCAATCTCAAATTAGTCTAATTCACCGCACACTCAAACAGATTTTATGCAAACGGGTGTTCATTTTATTACATGTGGGAGCCAAACAGGAATATAGCACACAGTAGAAGCGATATAAACAAGACGTTTCAAATCAGCCCGAGCCTTTATCACTTTATCGCTGAAATACAAAAAACATATATCAGATATACGAACGAAATACAGAGAAACAATAACAAAAAATCATTAAAACACAAAGATCATCCCGGTGGATCAAAGTGGTGGAGATAAATACATATACACATATATACAATATATACAATATATACAATATGATGATCCATAGTTAAACAAGGATATGTCAATCAAATAGCCTAGTCGACTAGCACCAAATAGAGCTGAAATATGAAGGGAGGTATTACCTTAGTCCAGTGTTGGAAATTTGCATAACGTGCAGAAGGAGAAGTAAATCTCTCAAGAAGACAGCCCAAGATAAGTGGCTGAAAGGAATTATCAAAGTCAAGGTTAGTCACTTTATATATGTAGTGGCCACACACTATGTCAATGTTTTGTTGTTCATTTAGTGGGAAAGGATGATATACATACAGTATATATATATTTATAGCTATTCCTGTAGCGGGCAATAAATTGTAGGATGCCAGAATGTAAATATGAAGTGTCACAAATCAGTGCCATATGCGTTATATACAGTCATATGTTAAAGTTTGGGCACCCCTATTAATG
Source organism: Dendrobates tinctorius (assembly GCF_039654945.1). Classification (NCBI taxonomy): domain Eukaryota; kingdom Metazoa; phylum Chordata; class Amphibia; order Anura; family Dendrobatidae; genus Dendrobates; species Dendrobates tinctorius. Next base: position 9,412,861 of record NW_027361773.1, read on the forward strand.
TTAACCTTTTTTCTTTATAACAATTTTGGTTTTTGCAACAGCTATTTCAGTTTCATATATCTAATAACTGATGTACTCAGTTATATTTCTGGATTCAAATGAGGTTTATTGTACTAACAGAAAATGTGCAATCTGCATTTAAACAAAATTTGACCGGTGCAAAAGTATGAGCACCCTTATCATTTTCTTTATTTGAACACTCCTAACTACTTTTTACTGACTTCCTGAAGCACTAAATTGGTTTTGTAACCTCATTGAGCTTTGAACTTTATAGCCAGGTGTATCAAATCATGAGAAAAGGTATTTAAGGTGGCCACTTGCAAGTAGTTCTCCTATTTGATTCTCCTATGAAGAGTGGCATCATGGGCTCCTCAAAACAACTCTCAAATGATCTGAAAACAAAGATTATTCAACATAGCTTTTCAGGGGAAGGATGCAAAAAGTTGTCTCAGAGATTTAACCTGTCAGTTTCCACTGTGAGGAACATAATAAGGAAATGGAAGAACACAGGTACAGTTCTTATTAAGCCCAGAAGTGGCAGGCCAAGAAAAATATCAGAAAGGCAGGGAAGAAGAATGGTGAGAACAGTCAAGGACAATCCACAGACCACCTCCAAAGACCTGCAGCATCATCTTGCTGCAGATGGTGTCACTGTGCATCGGTCAACAATACAGCGCACTTTGCACAAGGAGAAGCTGTATGGGAGAGTGATGCGAAAGAAGCCGTTTCTGCAAGCACGCCACAAACAGAGTCGCCTGAGGTTTGTAAAAGCACATTTGGACAAGCCACTTCCATTTTGGAAGAAGGTCCTGTGGACTGATGAAACAAAGATTGAGTTGTTTGGTCATACAAAAAGGCATTATGCATGGAGGCTAAAAAACACAGCATTCCAAGAAAAACACTTGCTACCCACAGTAAAATTTGGTGGAGGTTCCATCATGCTTTGGGGCTGTGTGGCCAATGCCGGCACCGGGAATCTTGTTAAATATCAAGAACATCTGTGGGGTGATTTGAAGCGGGCTGTCCATGCTCGGCGACCATCAAACTTAACTGAACTGGAATTGTTTTGTAAACAGGAATGGTCACAAATACCTTCATCCAGGATCCAGGAACTCATTAATAGCTACAGGAAGCGACTAGAGGCTGTTATTTTTGCAAAAGGAGGATCTGCGAAATATTAAAATCACTTTTATGTTGAGGTGCCCATACTTTTGCACCGGTCAAATTTTGTTTAAATGCAGATTGCACATTTTCTGTTAGTACAATAAACCTCATTTGAATCCAGAAATATAACTGAGTCCATCAGTTATTAGATATATGAAGCTGAAATAGCTGTTGCAAAAACCAAAATTGTTCTAAAGAAAAAAGGTTAACATTAATAGGGGTGCCCAAACTTTAACATATGACTGTACTGCATGAGCCACACACAGCCTCCCCATATAATAATAATCTTTATTTCTATATTCCATAGCACTTTACACACATTATCATCGCTGTCCCCGATGGGGCTCACATGTCTATGTCTTTAGAATGTGGGAGGAAACCAGAGTACCTGGAGAAAACACAGGGACAACATCCTTGGTGGGATTTGAACCCAGGACCCCAGCGCTACAAGTTGCAGTGCTATCCACTGAGCCACTGTGCTGCCCCATATACTACATGAGACCCCTCACAGGCTCTCTATATACTGCATGAGGCCAGCATAGCCTCCCCATGTACAGTGTAAGAAGATGAGTCGAGACAGTCAGCGGTTTCCCGGCACTTTGGGGCCGGAACTATCAGGGCTGTCACCACTGTTGTCGGGGGAAGGTTCTTCTGGGAGGGGAGGACCTTTGCACTGGACTTCAGGGGGCCTGGGGGAGATAAAAGGGACTAAGCGCAGGAACAGGAGGGACTTGGTGGGAAGGCGACAGGAGAACAAGGAGTAATAATAATAATAATAATAATAATCTTTATTTATATAGCGCCAACATATTCCGCAGCGCTTTACAGTTGAACAGTTTCAAACACAACAGTCATAAGTAACAACGTTAACAATACAATAATTAAAGCGAAATAAGACGACCCTGCTCGTGGAGCTTACAATCTACAATGAGGTGGGGGGGATACAAAGCACAGGTTTGTATTTACAATGATGTATTTACAATGACGGTCCAGCCATCTTCAGGGGGTGGGGGTTAGATGGAGATAGTGAATGGGCTACACACACACAAACATGACTTTGATTACTGAATGTGATAGGCCGCTCTGAACAAATGTGTTTTGAGCGAGCGCCTAAAACTATGCAAATTGTGGATGGTCCTAATATTTTGGGGTAGAGCATTCCAGAGGATTGGCGCAGCACGGGAGAAGTCTTGGAGTCGGGAGTGGGAGGTACGGATTAGGGCAGAGGTTAGTCGAAAGTCATTTGCAGAGCGCAGCGGTCGGTTAGGCCGATAGACAGAAATGAGGGAGGAGATGTAAGGGGGTGCCGCACTGTGGAGAGCTTTGTGGGTGAGAACAAGTACTTTGAATTGTACCCTGTAATGAATTGGCAGCCAGTGTAACGACTGGCGAAGAGCGGACGCGTCTGAGAAACGATTAGCCAGATGGACAACCCTGGCTGCTGCATTAAGGATAGACTGGAGAGGGGAGAGTCGAGTGAGAGGGAGGCCAATTAATAGAGCATTACAGTAGTCTAGGCGGGAGTGGATCAGGGCGACAGTGAGAGTTTTTGTTGTTTCCATGGTGAGAAAAGGGCGGATTCTAGAGATGTTCTTTAGGTGTAAGCGGCATGAGCGGGCAAGAGATTGTATATGGGAGGTGAAGGAGAGATCGGAGTCGAACATAACACCCAGACAGCGCACCTGCTGTCGGGGTGTTATTATGGTGCCACCCACAGAGAGGGAAATGTCAGATTTAGGGAGGTTAGTAGATGGTGGGAGCAGAAGAAGTTCAGTTTTGGAGAGGTTGAGTTTCAGATAGAGAGCAGACATGATGTTGGAGACTGCAGACAGACAGTCAGTGGCGTTCTGTAGTACAGCGGAGGTAAGGTCAGGGGATGATGTGTACAGTTGTGTGTCATCAGCATAAAGATGGTACTGAAAGCCAAATCTGCTGATGGTCTGTCCAATTGGGGCTGTATAGAGAGAGAAGAGAAGGGGGCCAAGGACTGAGCCCTGAGGTACCCCAACAGTGAGAGGAAGAGGAGATGAAGTGGAGCCAGAAAACAGAACACTGAAGGAGCGGTCGGAAAGATAGGAGGAGAACCAGGAAAGAGCAGTGTCCTTAATGCCTAGTGACTGGAGCCTAGAGAGTAGGAGAGGATGGTCAACAGTGTCGAAAGCTGCAGAAAGGTCAAGAAGAATGAGCAGAGAATGGTCACCATTACGTTTTGCTGTCAGAAGGTCATTGGTCACTTTGATGAGTGCAGTTTCTGAGTAGGTTGACTCCCTCCCCATTGCTCTTACTGCTAACTCCACATCATCCATCCCACAGCGTTCGGACTTGCAAACTGACTGTGTCCCTAATAAGTTGTCTTCGGACCCTTCCTTGCTGGACGGCTCCTTTCCGCCCACAGATAAGCTGACTTGCTCCGTTCCTAGAGACTTCTTCAGAGGATCGCACGCTGCCGCGGCCTGCGAGCATGCACACGGTTGGTGTTTGGTGCCATTCCAGAGGAATCTACATAAGGGACTGTTTCTACGTTTCGGCGCACACAAGTCAAGCGGGACCGGATACAGTCGGAGACGGTGCTTTTCTTTCCTCCGTAACAGAGCCAGAGACATAGTCCACTATCTGCGATGTTGGTGGGAGATATTCCAGCCTTTCCCCAACAAGAGCTGTAAGCAATAAGTTACCTTTTTCGTACACCTTTTTCTCAAGTATTGTGCTTGTGTGTAAAACCCGTTGTTGCCATTACTGATCTCGTCTCCCTGAGTAGAGTATTCCATGTATAATAACCTGTTCTTGTAAATCCTGTTAACACCTTCTCTGCCTCCAGCTCTTCACTGCATCCAACAAATCCTCTTACAACAGCAGGATGCCCCCACACTCTCCCCATATACTGCATGACACTCCCATAGGATCCCCATGTGCAGCATGTCACCCCCAAAGCCTCCCAATATGCAGCATGTCACCCCATAGCCTCCCCATGTGCAGCATGTCACCCTCATAGCCTCCCCATATACAGCATGTCACTCCCATAGCATCTCCATGTGCAGCATGTCACCCCCATAGCATGCCCATGTGCTGCATGTCACCCCCTTTGCATACCCATGTACTGCATGTCACCCCCATAGCCTCCCCATGTGCTGCATGTCACCCCCATAGCCTCCCCATGTGCAGCATGTCACCCCCATAGCCTCCCCATGTGCAGCATGACACTCCTATAGCATACCCATGTGCTGCATGTCACCGTCAAAGCCTGCCCAGCAACTAAGGTGTATTATGTGCTATATATGTAGTTACATCAATATAGACTGATGTTTTGCAACAGCTAAAGTGTATTATGTTGTATATATGTAGACACACACACTTACACTCTTACACACGCATGACTATAGACTTTTTACTTCACAGTACTCATATATCAGGGGTGATGTGGGGAAGGAAATGTGACACTCTATCACCACTGTGGATGTAAAGTAGAGGACATATGGTGCTCTGTCACCACTGCGGAAGATATGTGGGAACACGTGACCCCTCTATCACCATGGTGAATGTGGTGTGGAGGGCAGTGATTGTGCTGCTTTCCACAGATGAGGGCACAGGACACTGCTCTGTTATTTCCAATTCTGGAGTGGTGATATGGCTATGTGCGCACGTTGCGCATTTGCTTGCAGAAATTTCTGCAAGGTTTCTGCATCATTTGACAGAAAAACACAGCAGAAAAAAATGCATGTTTTTGATGCAATTTTGTATGCCTTTTTTCTTGCGTCTTTGTAAATCCATGGAGCTAAATAAAGATATATTATTAAAAAAAAAAAAGAATTGTGATGTAATTTCCTTGTTCAATCTCTTCTTTTTCATTTTCCATTGAAGATCATAATGCCATTGCATACCATATTCAAATTTATAATGCTTACATACACAAGACAAATATAACTGAATTAATATAAATACATATATATATATATATATATACAGTATATATATATTGTGGTGTAGTGACCACTGTGTCCGCTAGGGCGCGCTGTGTGGGTGTCCCAGGACGAGTGTTCAGGCATATCCAGTGTGGTAATAGGAGTAGGATGCTAGATGACCGCTATGTATCCCAAGGTGGGTGGACTTGGGATGAAGGCTTGATTATGTGTTGATCAGCAGAGGTACTGCTGAGGTTTCTGGTACAATGTGTCAGGGAGAAGCCTCCAGGTGGCTGGTGAGACGGGTGGTACCAGCCACCTACAAACCCACCCAGGGGCGTGGGTCTAACGCCCATAGTAAAGCCTATATGTGAATGGTTGTAGGACCTGCAATGAGGTCATAGGCATGTGATCCGGTGGGTGTGGCTATGGATCATATAAGGTGAACAGGGAAGGACACATGAGTGAATGCCTGGACCCGGTTGGTCCCTATGGAAGGTCTTGTGAGGCCGACGTGCTGGAAGATGTGGCTGCCTTCCTGAGAGCACGTGTGGACACTGAGTGTAATGGCGACGTGTGTCTGACAGTTCCCTGGAGTGAACGGACGTCTGCAGTGTGAAGCAGCTAAGAGGTAACCCGGATATGGGAGAGTAACTGAGAGACTGTATAGTCTATTGGCTGGATGAAGCACAGCCTATGTGACCAGAGGGCTAAGAGAAGCAGAGCTCCACTATGACGATACCCTGTTGTCTGCTGTAAGGCTATTGCTTGCTTCTTTGGTTTATGAGGATGAATAAACCGCATGGACTATGTTGATGTTTTATGAAAAACCCGTGCCGGACCTGGTTATTTGGCTGCAAAGCGAGTATTCTCAAGCTGAATAACAAGCGCTACCTCACTATACATATATATATATATATATATATATATATATATTACCAAGCCTGAGGTTTAGTAATGAACAGGTGTCAGCCAGATACCCTCATTAACAAAACAGTACATGCAGAGTTAAATAGACACACACAGTCACCAGCCTATGTAGAAGCATTAACATAATTAACCTACATATGCTGTAACAAAACAGCAACTGTCAGAAATCTGCTTCAAGCGCAATATCTGTTTATTTTCGAAAAAAAAAATTAAAAATTGCATATGCTCCCACCTAATTTTCATAACCAGCAGAGGGAAAGCCGATGGCTGAGGGCACATGTTAATATTCTGGGAAGGAGCCAATAGAAATAAAGGTTCCCAGGCTATTAATATCAGCTCACAGCTCTTTGCTTAGCCTTTACTGGCTAGTTTACAGGGGAACCCCAGAAAAAAATTGACATGGGGTCCCCCTATAAAATCTAGCCAGCAAAGGCTAGGCAGACAGCTGCGAGCTGATATTAATAGCCTGGGAAGGGGCCATGGATATTGATACCCCCCAGGCTGAAAACATCAGCTCTTAGCCGCCCCAGAAATGGTGCATCTTATAGATTAACCAATTCTGGCACTTCTGGCTAATTCTATAGCGGTGGCAAGTGGAGCTCATATTTGTAGGGTTGATGTCACCTTTATATTGTCAGGTGACATCAAGCCCATAGGTTAGTAATGGAGAGGCGTCTATAAGACACCTATCCATTACTAACCCCATAGTGATATTATATAAAACACAGACCCCCAGAATAAAGTCCTTTATTTGAAATTATCATACAGATTCCTTAATTGAATTCAAGTTTACCATTCTTGCTGAACACCTAATCCTCGACGCCCTCGTCTCCTGCAAACAATCGAAAACTAATAAACCACATATAATGCTATCCTATCTAGTGTAGTCCATTTAATACCGAGTGTCCCACGATGATCCCATGTGTAGAACAGTCACATAGGGAGGTAAAATTGGCAATACACTGACAGAAGGTAATCGCTCCAGCAGTGTATCACTGCACTGCCGCGAGAGTAAACCGGAGTTCATCAGCTCCAGTGCTCTCACTTACGTCACCGCTGCATGAGAACCGGAGCTGATCAGCTGATGAACTCCAGTGAACTCTCATGGCAGTGCAGTGATACACTGTGATTACCTCCTGTCAGTGTATCACCGGCAGCCAGATAGAGCGGTCACATCCTCGATGTTATTGTTCTACACGTGAGATCACCGTGGGACACTCGGTATTAAATGGACTAAGGCGGACAGGGAGTATATGTTGGTTTATTATTTTGATGGGTTGCAGGAGATGCGTGCATTGGGGATTAGTATGTGTCTTGTATGTGAATATGTATGGAATTATGTAAATGTTTTGATTTTTTTTTACAACTGAACACAGGCGCCAGATGATGAGACTATTCTCCCATCATCGGCTCATGCTATTGCTGTTATATGTGACAAAAGATGCAGCCGTATGGAAGTACAGTAGTAGTCCCATCAGACGACACCTAAGTACAATCATTATGGGCTTTTTGTCACATGGGTACACACACACAGACAAACACAGACACACACACATATTCTCCGATCATGCACGCTTCCTCCTGACATCATTTCCTTTGAGAATTCGCAGTGTTTTTGGCAGCAAATAAGCAGTAAATACGTAGCAAATATGGAAACTTTTTACACCTGCGTTTTTGCTTTAGATTTGACTGACTCAATTGAAGTCAATGCGTCAAAAACGCTGCAGAAATGCAAAAAGAATCGACATGCAGAAAATTAAATGCTGCAAATACGGACGGAAATTTACTGATCATGTGCACAACACTTCAGGATTGTCATTGAATTACCTTATATAAGTATCCCATTGCATTTTTGGACCTTTTTACTGGCATAAAAAACACTGCAAAAATGCATCAAAAATGCATCGTGTGCACATAGCCTGATATAGGTCAGTGCAGGGGCAGATTGCTGACAGCCAATGAGTGTGCAGTGGACAGTGCTGGACACTCAGGCCGGGCTATGAGGTTAGATAATAAAGCACAAGGAGCTGTCAAGTTTGGTAGGGCTGCAGATAAACAAAGTAGGTGCTGGGAGTTAAGTGAAATTCATGGGGAATGAAAGAGAGAAACAAAAAACAATCTTTATAGGGGTGTTGTATATTACAATACAGCTAAGATTAGCTTAAAAAAATTTGGACTTCAGAGTTGGACAACCTCTTTAAGGGCTGGTGCAGACAAGCGTACATTCTTTCATCTGAGAGTATCAGGACAATTATGCTATTCACACCCTGATAAGAGTTTGATCACAGTGTGATCCGATTCTATGAGGAGAAGATGACGAAAAACATTTTTCTATCAACTTCAGTCTGTCAGTCCAGGGAAATCGGACTGCACTCAGATGTCTATGTATACAAAGATCAAGGACTGACTATCACTTCCAAACAGAACAGGTGTGAACAGGTGCATACTAAGAGTAGCCACCTCCATAAATAACTAATAGTGATGACTCTGAGCGAATGTGCTGAGATAAGTTGTTATCCGAGCATGCTTGGGTGCTCACAGAGTGACTTTGGTGTGCTTGGATAATATGTTGTGGTCCCTGTGCTGTTCAACAGCGGCAACACATACATGGACTGTCTAACAAACAGGTAATCCCTGCATGTGTTGCGGCTGTCGAACAGCCACGAGACATGCAGCTTTGGGGTCTCAAAATATTTCTAGAGCATACTGAAGACAATCAGTTAGCATACAAGCATGCTTGGATAACACCTTATCTGAGCACGTTCATTATCATCACTAATAACTAACGAAAAAAGTTGCACTCTGTAACACTATAGCATGCAAACATGACATTAAAGACATTGATATTGCATTACTACTCTAGAAAATTGAAAAAATGAAGATACTTAGCGCATAAACTGGCCAATTCATGTACAGTATATATGGAGATGGCTGTTCCTAGTATGCAACTGTTCACACCTGTTCTGTTTGGAAGTGACGCTCAGTCATTGCTAAATGTGTACATAAGGCTCTCTGACTGAGCACTGCATCCATCAGCACATGGCTGTTCTAATCACAGTAGGATCCTACCTACCCATATAATTTAAGTCTATCAGCACAGGAGAGAGGCATATATTAGGTTATGTTCCCAGCAAAGAAAATCACCTTGTTGTGGCTGTTGGGCACACATGAATTGGCCAATTTATGCACTAAATGTCTTCATCCAATAGATCCGATGTTTTGTCGGACCGCACTCAAACTGAAAATACGGACACTGGACAATAGTTATTTACCATTAATGCTACATTTAAAAGCTATTGTGGCATTAATATTAAAATAACTGTCGTAATAGTTTCTAGGAATACAGTTTAGAAATTAAAAATAAGGTTAACCATGTATGTAAATACTTTTTGGATAACTTGAAGAATACTGCTTGCCTTTCCATGCACCTCAACTTTCTGGTCAGTCATCGATCAGGAAATGATACAGATTATTACAGAGTATGACTTAAAGCTTGCTTATTGGATTTACCACATACTTTTGTTTTGTCCCTTTTTATGAAATCTTAAGTTGACTGGAAATTATGTTGCTTCATCCTATGACAGCCATGTCTTGCTCCTAACTAGAATTCACTAGCAGCTATACACATCCTTTATGAACTGCATACCGAATTTGGACATCCCTTTAACTCGCTGTAAACGCTGATGGATTTAATAATCCTTTAAGCTGTCAGAGGCGCAGAAGTAGAAAGGCTCTGCTAACTGCAGTAACTATAGAAACTACCAAATGTGACACACATACATTTAGTATTCAACTCAATATAGAAATATGTCAGTGGAAGAAGCAAAGATGTAAGCCTGGCAAAAGGGAAAATGGAGGCGGTCTGGAAAGAGACGTAATAAGATACACTTTATATGTATTGTCTTCCTGTTTTACCATATGCACAGCATGAAATGTTCCATTTTGACATCGAGCTTTGGAAAAGTGCAGAATAACATGACAAAAATGCTTTTTAAATCACACCTGGGAGATGAAGAGTTTACAACACGTTGCAAAATAGGAACCTGGGGACAAAAGGCTTCAGGTCTGAATGGAGTTCTGTGCATCTAACAAATGAACAAAGGACATAGCAGAAAACTAAATGAAAAATAGTGCAAAAAAGTATATGCGAGAAATAATTTTTGCATTAAAAAGAGAACTAAATGAAAAGTGACAAATAGAAGAATTAAGGACAAGATGCAATTTCTGTGGGTATATGACGAATTCACAATGATGTAACCTCATCAGGTGAAGATTAACTAGTTACAGGTCATCAATGTCTGATCGGTTGGGGTCAGACACCCAACATTCCCGCTGATCAGCTGTGATCAGTGGCGGTAGAGGAGGATGCCAGCTGGAAATGCTCTATTGAGGAGCTGCTCCGCCTTTTGATAGTGGCCCCAGCCAGGTACTGCATATCCGCCTCCTATTGATTTGAAAAAATGGCCTTGTATGTTGCAGAGTGAAGTTATACCTAAAACTGATTAATCAATAAATGTCAAAAAGATAAGTAAAATTCTTAGATATATCTAAATAGCGTTAATGTTTTAAGGGATCAATCGTAGATACTAAGTTAGTGTAAATGTATAGGTGATGACATTATTGGTTCTGACGGGATTATTCAATTCCTTAGAATTGATGATCTCTCCATAGGACAGGCCATCAATATTACACCGATGGGGGTCTGAATTTTGGCACCATAGCCAATCAGCTAATTGCAGAGTCAAGTCTGGTAAACAATGAATAGGCATCAGTTTTGAAGAACTGGGTAACATATACACAATTGCATCAAGCTTAGTTTTTGTGCCTGATGTTACTCAACGAATGGCAAAATTAATGCAGAAAATATGTGTTGCTTTTTGCCCATGCAGAATCAGAAAGGTCCATGAAATGTTGTCATCCAGAGACTCTGGACAAGTGCGAATGATCCACTTGCAAACAATGCAGCGCAGTATCCGCATAATCCAAGTCATTATCACAAAATATAAAACAATATACAAGTTCTAGCTAAAGTCTTTCATTCTAGAATTCTATTATTTTTTTAAATCAGATAATTATGAAATACACTAAATATAATCTAAATATTATCTGCAGTAGACATTATTATCCAGATCACTTTTACCATACATGTAAAGATGTACTGGGTGTGTTCATGGAAAGATTTTTTTTTAGAAATTTTCTATTTTAAAGTCCATAAATCACTAGGCAGTCATTGCAATGTCAGATGGCTCCTGCTGTGAAAATCCATCTAACCTTCACTTTTCCTTTATTCTTTTACTAGGTGATAGAATGGTGTAAAATGTAATGTAGATTCCTGTATGGGCAGGGGCATAGTGTGAACTGGTGCAGGAGCAGTGCCACTGCCACATAGAAAGCAGCAGTAATGTAAATGGAACATGGCTAGGGCCTCAAAGTTTAAGGAACTTATAGTTTATGTTTGTAAAGGAGGCATTCAACATCACAATTACTGCTATACACAACAGATGTAGTAAAAGAACAACCATGATTGTTAAATGATATGTAGACACATGTTATTTCATCTAACTAAATTAATTATTTTCAAATTGTCATGAAATAAAAAAGTCTCTTGAGGCCAATTCTGTACAACATGTACTGCAGAAAATTGCATTATGAATACAATAAGTGAGTGCAAGAGAAAGATAGGAAGAACATAAAGATGTGGCAAAGGTCACCTTGACTCATAACACAGCACTGGGATACCATGGCACATGGTGTAATTCAACACTGAATATGACCAATGGCGTGTGCAATGTAAGGGCATTGAAATCCTCTAAGTGAAATATCCTACTGTACAAAGTTAAAAAGATGGGGCATTGTGAGTCATGATAAGTTTTGCTAAATGTCTAGAAAATCCATAAAGAAAAAAATTATCCATATGGGCAATGAAATACTTCTACATAACAGACCTGTAATTTGCATATGTGGAGGATATGGAATGCGTCAATGATGAATATTAATATGGGCGACACGGAGGCTCAGTGGTTAACACTATAACCTTGCAGCACTGGGGTCCTGAGTTCAAATCCCACCAAAGACAACATCTGCAAGGACTTTGCATGTTCTCCCTATGTTTGCATGGGTTTCCTTTGTGTTCTCTGGTTTCCCATACTCATAGGGAATTTGCATGGTAAGCCCCAGTGGGGGAAGTGATGATGATATTGTCTGTAAAATTAATGGTGCTATATAAGTATTAGGCTTAGAGGTCACAAGGAAATCTTAGTTTAGCCATGTAAAAAAAGTATAAAATAATTATAAAATAATCATATAGAACAGCAGCACAGTTTGCTAGTAAGTTATAGTTTAGCTAGTAAAAAAAAAGATGTATGACATTGACACTGAAGTATGGATCAGACTGAAGTCTTTGCTTCAATTGTCTTTAATAATTCCAAAATGTGAACATACAGATATAACAGCCAAAGTCCCGACCTGGTAAGGTCTTCACCATGGCTATATGTAATGAGGAATGCATCTGTCAAGAAGTGGATCTCGTTGCAGATCTTTTCTAGCTTTTGTTATTCAGGGACATACCATCCATCTTCCAGGCATGAAATTTGACATTGCGGTTGAGCAGGCTTATCCATATGATAGTGCATAGTTAGTAACATTTAATAAGAAAGGCCTTTTCTGGTTTCATTAAATAAATAGTATTCTCTGTGGGATAAAAAAATAAACATTTTTCAATATGCATTAATTAATTGATCCTAGTTTTCTAGATTTCTGCTTGCTTTCATATGTTCACATGTAAAGTGAAGATTTAACTGCAAAGTGATGTGGAATATGTTGGCACTATAGGAATAAAATTATTATTATTACCCCATGTAACAAATTTATTAGGAAAATTCTCAGAGACCTCCTGTTTCTTTGAAAGGTGCATTTCAGCAATATACTCATATACTGCACCAATTACTCAACTCAAATGCACAGAGATATTTTTCTGTAACAGAAATTTCTGCGTCATATCTTAAGAATCTTTTTATTTTACTTTCAGGAAATAACAGTCTGCCCTGGTCCTGTGTCTGATACATTACACCACTCTTCATAGCACTGACACACATACTGTATGATGACGTCCACATGTAGCAGATATATTCCAGAGCACGCTTTGCTGCAAATCTGCAGCGTTATCTGAATATTTCAGATTTTGTGGTGCATTTTAAATGATAAAATCCACAGCTTTTAGGCAGCAGATTTAAAAATCAGCAGCAAGCTTATACTGTATGGGTATGTTTCCACGGTCAGTAAGCCGCAGCATCCAACCTGCAGCGTCCAGATGTTACAGCATAGTGGAGGCAATTTTATGAAATCTCATCTCCACCATGCGTGCAGGGACACCCATAGCTTCCCTGTGTAACCGGACATGCGGCGCATCTTTCTAGACCGCAGCATGTCTATTTATCTTGCGGAGAGGCTTAGTCTCCGCAAGATACAGTAAATATCATCATCCTATGTGTAGCATGCGGTGATTCCACATGGTTCAATAAAGACATGTGGAATCACCGCACGTACAAAAGCTGGCAGCACTTTGGACGGAGCTGCGTCCAAAGCGCTGCCAAAACTGACCGTGGAAACATACCCTAAGTCATGATTTTAATTTCTTGCTACGATTGTATAGGGTAATTGAAAACTGAGCCACATGTAATGTACTGTAAATGCAATGAAGAATTTGCAACTAGTCTGGATCTGAAAATGGCCTACCTATAATGAGACTTTCACCTGAATGTTCAGTACAAAACCATAAAAGATTTATATCTACTGGAAGTAAGCAAGATCTGCAAAAAAATATTTAAATAAGTAATTCATATAGAAAGTATACAAAAAAATGACAACCTTTTACTTTACAGGCAATAGCAATAATTTGATTAATCCTGAATACTTTTTTAATTTAAATGTTCAGAAATAAATTTACCTTGAGAAACATAACACATAAATTGTTTGCCCCAAACAATTGAATCTTCTTGACCACCATCCTTTGCACATAGAGCAGCAAATAAATATTTAACAGGACATTAGTTAAATTGTTGTAAAATGACTCATTTAGAGGACTAGAGAGCAAATGTGTGCAATCGTGTCACCAGCACATTAATTCATTATTCATTTCTACATTGAAAAATCAAGAACACTCGATCATGTCTGAGGGAAACCAAAAATCAGGAAATACACTAAGAGGCCGATTTCAAACATCCTGATATTTCCAGTACCCGAAAAAACGGATCCAGAGATATCCGTGTCCGTGTGTGCATTAAGTGTGGCACACATGTGGCAAACATGTGCCACCCATGTGCCGCATCAGTACCACATGTACAGCCGCCGGGGAAGAAGTGATACAGTAAGCGCTGTTCCCTGGTGGCAGGTGCTGAAGCCGGCTGTCATCATTCTCCGCTGCTCTTCCGGCGAGCAGAGGAGAATGATGAGCGTTATATTAAAGTCTGAATGACAGCAGATGGGGGGCTTTTGAGACTCTTACCCCCATCATCCGCACCTACTGTCATTGTTATTAGTGGCAGCGGTGTCGGACAATGGTCGTAAGAGACCCAAAAGCCCCCCATCTGCTGTTATTCGGACTTTAATGTAATGCTCATCATTCTCCTCTGCTCGCCGGCGAGCAGAGGAGAATGATGACAGCCGGCTACAGCACCTGCCGCCGTGGAACAGCGCTTACTGTATCGCTTCTTCCCCGGCACTGATGCGTGTCACACAGAGGACATCAATGTGTGTTCTCCATGTGCATGTGTGCGGTATGTTTTGATGTCTATGCTGCCAGTAAAAAATGGACATGTCAGCATGTTTTGCCCACGGACGCACAGTCTGTGAAAACACACTGACATGTGCACAGACCATTCATTTGAATGAGTCTACATGTGTACGTGTCACTGGTACGTGTGAAAACTGTCACCACACATACCGAAGACACGGACGTGTGAAAGAGGCCTGAGATAGCAACAGTGGCGTATACTGAAGCTTGTGGACCCCAATGCACCATCTCACACATAGGATCCAAAGCAGGTCTGTAATAATAGTAATAGCATTTTCCTATGGGGCATAGGGACCTTTTGGGCCCCCAAGACTCTAGGGCCTGGGTGTGATTGCAATCCCTGCAGCTATTATAGTTACACCCCTGAATAGCAACATTAAGATGTAGCCTTGTCTAACCTGACACATATGCCATGAAGTAGTAAGTTATCGTGATGTGGAAAACTTTAAGGGCTTGTTCACACGCAGGGTTTTTGCAATTTTTTTGCACACTTTTGCTGTGGAAAATATTCAACGTTTTACAATACCGGCAAATTAAATGACATTTTCAACATTCTTCATACACATGCTCTCAATTTTTTCCTTGAATTTGAACCATCAAAGCATTTTGTTCATATTTGCTGCATGTCACTCTTTCAGCGTTTCTGCAAACGAATGGGAAAAAGATGCACATAAAAAGGCATGCAAAAAACATGAAAAAAAAATTTATTTTACGCAGCAATTTTCCTGCCTGCCAGAAAAATTTACTACATGTACATAATGTGTGCCCATAGACTAATTTTGCTACTTAGTTAATCTGTTTATTGGTCTATGCTGTGTTAAATATCAAGTTAGGGTTTTCTGCATCATGATATTTTTCAGTAATATGGCACAGTTAATGTGTTATGTGTTTGCTTAAGAAATGCTACATCTGTAATGCAAAGTCTTGAGTTAATGACATTTCATAAAAATGACTGTATGCATTTAATTTAGCAATGATATTTGTTATTTTCCTGCAAATTATGAAAAACAAGTCCTGCACAATATAAATAACTACATAATCATATGAATACTAAGAGGTTTTACTGACCATGCTACCCAGATTATATACCTGCAGCTTTCCTGATATTATGGCACACAGGGCACTAGTCATGCTAATTATGCACTGAAATCACATTTTCTTAACTGCTATAATTACTCTTAACACCCTTGACTGGTTAATCAAAACGAAACTATTTTTTCATTTTGAAGCACACATACTTGTGCACTTTCTGTATACTTGCAGGTCAGTTATACAGCAAGACATAGTGTACATAATGCTGCTAGGTGTACTAGTGCCATCTGCTGTTAGGTAAGGCTTGACTCACATTACGGGTTTTTCAAACTGTTGAAACGTTCTCAGTTTTTCTACCATGAAAAAAAATTACGATTTCTTTCCTTTTGTTTACTTTTCAAAGTTTAAGTTTTGAGTTTTTTTAGATTTGGATTTAGTAAGACAGAAAAAAGCAGAACAGTCTTCTTATGTACTGTTGAACATTTTGGAAAAGGTGGCTACGAATAAGTCTTTATTAAGCTACAAACACTGCATTTCTCAAAAAAAAAAAGTTCAATATGCCTCCAATCTGCTTCTAGAATTGTAAGATGCCAATTAATTGCAGAACTGAATCTGTGATATGTTTTGCTTCTTGTGCAGCACTGTCTGATTATGATAACACTTCTCCTGAGAAGCATAAATTCAAGGTCAATAACAAAATATAAGGAATTTGTAAAGAATTCTCCTTTATGTTTCCCAGGAGATCAGGCATCCTCCAATGTTGTCCTTCTCAGGCTGGGTTCACATGCATCTTACATCTGTCACATCTGGTTCAGCCGGTTCACAACTGATGTAAAAATACAAGAGTTGCCATCAGGCTTTTTCCCCATTTACTCCCTGATGCAGGTCTGGAACTGGTTCTGAATGTTACATGAAAGGTTGTGACCAGGCCACCAGACTGGTGCCTGCACCTGTCTGATACAAATAAACTGCAATGAGATTGCTCCCACATCAGCAAACAAAGGGATCAGTTCCTCCATCCATTGTTACACAGCTTTTAGTGAAATGCCTTACGGAAATAATGATATACAATACTGTATAATAGTTTATGGCAGCTGTGAAGTAACTACTGCAAGTTAGGAATAATTTCTAAATTAAAGTGTTCTTTATTTTTATCAATTAAAAATGCAAAATGAATAATTAAAAGGAAAATCTAAATCAAATCAATATTTGGTGTGATCACATTTTGCCTTCAAAACAGTATTAATTAATTAGTAAGTACACTAGCACAAAGTCAAGTATTTGTTATGATTACATCAAGGTGCACGTGTAATCAATATATGCCAAATAGGTGATCATAATAATCGTTTTAATATGAAAATTGAAAATTTTCCCCAGCACCTCTTCCCTCTCCTTCCATTTCTGGTAAAGACTTTGCCTCTTTCTTTAAGTGGAAGATCAACAAGATCAGAGAAAGCTTTGGCCCATAGCCCCCAATGCCCCTCCTCTTGACTGCTCAGCCCTGTGCTTCCAAAACCAGCTTCTCCGCCATGACAGAAGATCAGCTCTCCACCCTTCTGTCAAGATCACATCTCACCACTTCCACGCTTGACCGGCTCCTGTTCCACCTCATTCCTAACCTCGCCACAGTCTTCATCCCAACCCTAACACCCCATTTCAACCTCTCACTTACAAATGGTGTCTTCTCCTCATCCTTCAAACATTTCTCAATCACACCCATCCTCAAAAAAAATCTCCCTTGACCCATCCTATGTGTCTAGCTATCGCCCGATATAACTTCTCCCTTATGTCTCAAAACTACCGGAACAGCATGTCCATCGTGAACTGTCCTCCCACCTCTCCTCCTGCTCCCTCTTTCACTGGTTACAATCTGGCTTTCGACCGCATGACTCAACTGAAACTGCCCTAACTAAAGTCACCAACGACCTACTAACCGCCAAGAGCAAGTGACACTACTCTGTCTTCCTTCTCCTGGACCTGTCTTCTGCCTTCGACTCTGTGGACCATTCCCTCCTGTTACAGATTCTCTCATCTCTTGGCATGAGACTTTATATCCTGGATCTTGTCATATCTAACAGACCGGAAATTCAGTGTCTCCCTCTCCCACACCACATCCTCACCTCGCCCCCTGTCTGTCGGTGTTCTCGAAGGCTCAGTTCTAGGACCACTACTCTTCTCCATCTACACCTTCAGCCTGGAACAGCTCATAGAATCCCACGGTATGCAGTATCATCTCTACGCCGATGACATGCAGATCTACCTATCTGGATCTGACATCACCTCCCTACTGACCAAAATCCCACAATGTCTGCTTTTTCAGCTTTCTTTTCTGCTCGCTTTCTAAAAATGAACATGGACAAAACAGAATTCATCATCTTTCCCCCACCTCACTCTACCACTCCACCAGACCTAACCATCAATGTCAATGGCTGTTCACTTTCCCTCTTTCACTCTGGCCTCTCTTTCAAGCCACATATTCAAGACCTTGCCTCCTGCTGACTCCAACACAAAAATATTTCCCATATCTGTGCATTCCTTGACCAAGAAACTGCAAAAATGCTAGTGCACGCCCTCATCATCTCCCACCTAGACTATTACAACCTCCTACTCTCTGGCCTCCCCTCTAGCATTCTTGCAGCACTCCAATCCAACTTACACTCTGCTGCCCGACTAATCCACCTGTCTCTCTGTTATTCCCCAGCCTCTCCTCTATGCCAAGCCCTTTACTGGCTTCCTATTGTCCAGAGGCTCCAGTTCAAAACCCTAACTATGACATGCAAAGCCATCCACAACCGTTCTTCTCCATACATCTGTGACATGGTCTCCCGGTACTTACCTACACGCAACCTTCGATCCTCTCAGGATCTCCTTCTCTATTCCTCTCTTATCTCTTCTTCCCACAACTGCATACAAGACTTCTCCCATGCTTCCCCTATACTCTGGAATGCTCTACCCCAACACATCAGGCTTTCGCCTACCACGGAAACCTTCAAAAGGACCCTTGAGACCCATCTCTTCTAACAAGCCTGCAACCTGCAGTGATCCTCAGTCTGTTGAACCGCCTCATGACCAACTCCACCCTCTCCTAGTGTATCCTCACCCATCCCCTGTAGACTGTGAGCCCTCGCAGGCAGGGTCCTCTCTTCTTCTCTACTTGTGTGTGCCTGTTTCACATGTAACCCCCCTGAATAAATGGCACTATATAAATGTATAACAATAATTAACTGAAACAGAAACAGCTGTGTAGAATACTTCAAACTTGGTGAGGAATTAATAAACTCTGCTACAAAGGTGAGATAGTGAAAGCCAGTTTAACATCACAGGTCATACACAATGGCAAGGTTTAGCAAATACACACAAGGTGGTTAGTCTGCATCAGCAAAATGTCTCTCAGGCTAAGATATCAAAACAAATACTGTACAATCTAGAATAAAAACAATACATAAAAACCATGCAGAAAGTAAATATTAACATACAGTCATGGATGAAAGTCTTGGTGCCCTTGAAATTGTTCCAGAAAATGAAGTATTTCTCCCAGAATATTATTGCAGTTACACAAATTTTGTTATACCCATGTTCATTTTCTTTATGTGTATTGGAACAACACAAAAAACTGAGAAAAAAAGGCAAATTGAACATAATTTCAAACAAAACCTCCAAAATGGGCTGGATAAAATTGTTTGCACCTTTCCAAAATGTGGGTAAACAACTTTGTTTCAAGCATGTGATGCTTGTTCAAATTCACCTGAGGCAAGTGACAGGTATGGGAAATATGAAAATCACACCTGAAACCATATAAAGAACTGAGAAGTTGACTCAATCTTTTCATTGTGTGTCTGTGTGTGTGCTGCATTAAACATGGAGAACAGAAAGAGGATAATTCTATCTGATCATTTGAGAACCAAAATTGAAGAAAAATTTTAACAATCTCAAGGTTACAAGTCCATTTCCAGAGATCTTGATGTTCCTTTGTCCACGGTGCGCAACATAATCAAGAAGTTTATAACCCTTGACACTGTAGCTAATCTCCCTGGACATGGACAGCAGAAAAAAATTGATGAAAGGTTGCAACTCAGGATAGTCCAAATGGCAGATAAGCAGCTCCAATCAAGTTCCTAAGAAATTCCAGCTGTTCCGCAGGTTCAGGGTCAGCACAAATGTCCGTGAACATTTGAAATGAAACGCTATAGCAGGAGACCCAGGATGACCCCATTGCTGACTGCAGTTTGACAAAATATAAGTGAATAAGCCAAAATTCTTCTGGGAAAGTGTCTTGTGGACAGATGAAACCAAGATAGAGCTTTCGGCAAAGCATCCTACTGGTAAAGGAATGAGGACTACAAAAAAAGAAAAGAGTACCTGCAGTAAAATATGGTGGATGTTCAAAGATGTTTTGAGGTTGTTTTGCTGCCTCTGGAACTGGGACCCTTGTCTGTGTGCAAAGAATCGTGAAATCTGAAGATTACCAAAGGATTTGGGGTGGCAATGTAGTGCCCAGTGTCAGAAAGCTGTGTTTGCTTCCTAGGTCATGGGTCTTCCAGTAGGCCAATGACCCCAAATATACTTCAAGAAGCACCCAGAAATGGATGGAAGCAAATCGCTGGAGACTTCTGGAGTGGCCTCCAATGAGTCATGATCTAAATCTCATTGTGTCATAATCCAGGTTGGATCTGACAGATAAATGCACAAAGTAACCTTTTTTTTTCATTTGGCTGTGTGCCAAGGTTTGGTTTTTGCCCCCCGGTGGCCAGTAAGATTATTGCACTGTGGTGTCTTTTGTTCTAAATTTGCCCCCCGGTGGTGGTGAGCGTCATTGCACTTGGTTACTTTAATTTGTGCACGCAATTATGTAACAAGTGTGATTGCTCTATAAGAGAGTGTCAGGTGTGTCAATCACTGTTGGTGATTAGTCCTCAGTTACAAGCAAGCCTGGGTGAAGGATGGAGCTGAAAGAGAGTCCCGGGCAGCTCAGTGAGAGTCCTGGAGTGGCAGCTATGGTGTCTGCAAGGAGGATTGGCATGGCTTGGTGGAGTTGCAGCTATGGTGTCAGCAAAGATTTCTTGCATGGCTTGGTGGAGTGGCAGCTATGGTGTAGAGCTGCACTCATGATGCTGGATTCGGTTGCTGGAAAGTTGGACTCAACATGCTGGACTGTTTTGCAGGAAAGCTGGACTCATATGCTGGACTCTGTTTTCTGGACAGCTGCACGCAGGTGGTGGACTCTGTTTGCTCCAAGGCTGCACTATGGTGTTGGACCCGGTCGGAGGAAAAGATTCACGCAGGTGGTGGGCTCTATTGCTGGGAGCGTAAGCAGCAGAGCAAAGCTAAGTGGTGTTCCCCTGTTTTGTCTCTTTTCCTTATGTGTGTTTAGTGCAGTGGTGGGATTAGTTTCCACACCGTCCACTTCACTAGTGAGGGTTTAGGTGGAGGGCGATCTAGGGTTTAAAGGTATCCTGAGCGGCGCTCGGTGCAGAACCGGCCTAGGGAATGCTAGAAGTGTAGAGACACTGACTCAGGGGAGTGCAGGAGGTCTCCACATCCCCATTCCCTATCGAAGGGCCACCATTGTTATTGTTACCCAGGTTTCCCCTTTATTGTTTAAATTTGCCTTACTGGAGGCGGGGTTTCCAGACTTACGTGTATTTCCGAAATTCGCCTGTTGGAGGCAGCATTTCCAGCTGCACGTGTTATTATTTAAATTCGCCCAACTGGAGGCGGTGTATCCAGGGTCATGCGTGTCATCTAAATCCGCCCTGCTGGAGGCGCTGTGTTCAGCCTCGCATGACCATGACACATTGAACACCTATGGAGAGATCTTAAAATTGTTGTTGGGAGAAGGCAAACTTGAAATATAAGAGACTAAGAGCAGTTTGCAAAAGAAGAGTGACCCAAAATTCCAGTTGAGAGTTCTAAGAAGCTTGTTGATGGTGATCGGATGTAGTTATTTATTCTAAAGGGGGGGAAACAAATATTGAGTTGAGAGTGCAAACAATTTTGTCCAGACCATTTTTGGTGTTTTGCGTGAAATCATGTTAATTTGCCTTTTTTTCAGTTTTTTTTGTGTTGTTCCAATACACATAAAGGAAATAAACATGTGTACAACAAAACATGTAATTGCACTAATTTTCTAGGAGGAATACTTAATTTTCCAAAAACAATTCCAAGGGTGCCGGCACTTTCGCCATGACAGGGGAGTTAAAGGGAATCTGTCAGTAGGATAAATCATCCTAAGCCATGTAAATGGATATGTAGGTCATAAAAAGTTGAATAAGATGATACCTGATATCTGCAATTTTTCTTAATGTGTAAATGAAGTGTTAAAATCTTAAATCTTATCGTGACATGTGATGAATTATCTCATTATTATCCACATCCACATATATCGATACAAAACTACTGCTGTCCAAAAATGATGTGCATATTTATGTGAATGATAATTTGGACACAATGCACATAACTGAACTAAGCCATGACTATGGTATTTAAAAGTGTCTTCGGCATCAATGAATAACAACATATGAGTGATGATGGAATAAATATGGCCACAGCAGCCTTTATTAAGCACAACATGTATATGACCAAGAATAAAACACTATTAGAATCATAGAATCATAGAATCATAGAATCGTAGAGTTGGAAGGGACCTCCTGGGCCATCTGGTCCAACCCCAAGCTCAAAGCAGGCAGGATTCGCTAAATCATCCCAGACAGATATCTGTCCAACCTCTGTTTGAAGACTTCTAGTGAAGGAGAACTCACCACCTCTTGTGGCAGCCTGTTCCACTCATTGATCACTCTAACTGTCAAAAAGCTTTTTCTAATATCTAATCTGTGTCTCCTCCCATTCAGTTTCATCCCATTGCTTCTAGTCTTTCCTTGTGCAAATGAGAATAAAGATGATCCTTCTGCAATGTGACAGTCCTTGAGATATTTGTAGACAGTTATTAAGTCTCCTCTCAGTCTTCTCTTTTGCAAGCTAAACATTCCCAGATCCTGCAACCTTTCCTCATAAGACAGGGTTTGCAGACCGGTCACCATTCTGGTCGCTCTTTTCTGAACTTGCTCCAGTTTGTTGATGTCTTTTTTAAAATATGGCGCCCAAAACTGGACACAGTATTCCAGATGAGGTCTGACCAAAGAGGAGTAGAGGGCAATAATGACTTCACGTGATCTAGACTGTATGCTTCTGTTAATACATCCAAGAATTGCATTTGCCTTTTTTGCTGCTGCATCACACTGTTGACTCATATTCAGTCTGTGATCTATTAGTATACCCAAGTCTTTTTCACATGTGCTGTTGCTTAGCCCTATTCCTCCCATTATGTATATGCTTTTTTCATTTTTATTGCCCAGATGTGGTACTTTGCATTTTTCACTGTTAAAAGCCATTCCGTTAGTTGATGCCCACGGCTCCAATTAATTTATATCTTTTTGAATCTTCTCTCTCTCTTCTCTAGTATTAGCTATCCCTCCTAGCTTTGTGTCATCAGCAAATTTAATCAGTTTACCCTCAATTCCTTCATTTAAATCGTTGATAAAGATGTTGAACAATACAGGGCCCAGGACAGAGCCCTGTGGTACCCCACTTGAGACATTCTTCCAACTGGATGTGCATCCATTTTTGACCACTCTTTGGGTCCGATCACTAAGCCAGTTATGAATCCACCTAACAGTTGCCTTGTCCATTCCATACTTTTCAATAAGGATTGTGTGAGATACTTTGTCAAATGCTTTGCTGAAGTCAAGATATACTATATCCACAGCATTTCCCTGATCCACACAATCAGTGATTCTGTTATAGAGGGAAATTAAGTTAGTCTGGCATGACTTATTAGTTACAAACCCATGTTGACTCTGTTTAATCACTTCATTCTTATCCAGGTACTGACATACATGTTGTTTAATAATTTGTTCAAAGATCTTTCCTGGTATAGAAGTCAGACTCACCGGCCTATAGTTGCCTGGGTCCACCTTCTTCCCCTTTTTGAAGATAGGAACAACATTTGCTCTTCTCCAGTGTTCTGGGACTTCTCCTGTTCTCCAAGAATTTTCAAAGATTATGGAGAGCGGTTCAAAAATTTCTTCTGCTATCTCCTTCAGTACTCTGGGGTGTAATTCATCTGGACCTGGAGAATTGAATTCATTTAGGTTAGCTAAGTGTTTCCTCACTATATTTCTGTTTATAGATATCTCTTCACTATATTTCTGTTTATTAATTTCCTGAGGAGATTCTGGATTGCCCACCAACACTACACAACAATAGCCAGTTGCACCACTCCAACTCGGGGTTGACAAACCATCAATTTACTGCCCGCACAACAATTTTCTGTTCACTGGGAACTACCTCAGCGAGAATTAACCACACAAAATAATGAGGAGTCACCATACCTCCGATGGGACCCTGACCCCATTATCCAAGGCCATTCCTGACCTCCTCACTTGTGACTGCTATGACATAAATATAGCATGACACAAAAATTCTACACCCACCATGGAAGTCTGGTCATCACCGACCAAACCTAAAAGAAGGGTGGATGTGCGGGATGTTCAATAGTCCTGTATTCTGAATGGCAGCAGCCATTGTCCCCATAAACCTCTTCTTCATATAAAGTTTCCTGAGACAACCCCTCCATACTCAATTTCACCAATCTTGACCCAGACTCACGCCACGTGACCTGACCTCTGACACACACCCTCTAACTGTCTCTTTTGGTGTACCTGCAAAACTAGCAGTTAACCCTTACCTAGTCTCCTACTTTTCAAACCCATGTCCGGACCTACTCTAGCTGCATCCGTTCCAGCCCTATTAGGTCGGTAACAATAGCTGTTTTCAGGACATAGGAGAAGTGAAGCTGTAGGTTTTTAAATACTTTAATTAAAAAAACTGTAAAACAGAGAGATTCATATTAATTAGCGATGTGCAAATCAGTCAAAATTCTAATTAGTTTGGCACAGATTTTTCCTGGAAATTCAATTCACAGAGAAGTTATTTTCCTGAAATGTTATGTTTCTTATTATGCTCTGATGTCAATACAGAGTAAAGAGCTTAAGGAACATAAGATGATAAAATGTAAAAGAAAAATCCTTACTTACCTTACTGCATTCCTTTACTGTAGAGCGCCTCCTTGATTGTGAGTGGTGGTGATCCGGTGAGATGGGATCCGGACTGGTGATAGGATAGGAGCAGAGGAAGTCAGAGAAGTAAGCTGTGAGATGAGTATAAGGATTTTTTTTTCATTTTTAACCATTTGAAAGACCTTTACTATTCAGAAAAATGGCAGTCTATGGATCCACATGGGCGCAAATTACAAAAAATCTGTATTTTGGCAAATGCAATTTTTTTTGTAAAATTTGAGTAGAATTCAATTCCACTGAAATATATTCTTTCATCTTTAATATTAACTCCTTTACGACCTAACAGCTGACACCCGGCACTTAGTGCAATGAGCGATGCCCACACTGCTCCTTACACTTTAACCCCCTAACTGCTGCAATCAATATTGATCACAGCATTTCGAATGCAGGCAGATGGAGGAAGCCAGGGCTCGATCACTGCCATGGTGACCCAGCATCCGTGTCACCATGCACTAGTAAGATAATTAGATCATGTGCAGTGCATGATCTACAGTAACAAACTTGTGTCTGCAGGGCTGACATGTTATAAAGCATTGCAATGCTCCTAGATAAGTTCCCTGAGGGGTTTAGTTTCCAAAATGGGGTCACTTGTGAGTAGTTTCCACTATTTAGGCACATCTGGCACTCTCCAAATGTGACACAGCAGATTTTATATTCAAAAAGTCAAATGGTGCTCCTTCCATTCCGATCTCTGCCATGTGCTTAAACAGTTGTTTTCCCCCACATATGAGGTATTTGTATGCTCAGGAGAAATTACACAACAAATTTTGTTGTCCATTTTTTCCTGTTACCCTTAAAAAAAAATAAAAAAATGCGAGTCTAAAGTAAAAATTATTGAAAAAAGTTAAATGTTAATTTTTTTCTTCCACATTCAATTAATTCCTGTGAAGTACCTGAAGGGCCAATAAACTTATTGAATGTTGATTTTTTTGAATAGTGTCACTTTGGGGTATTTTCTGTCATATAGGCCCCTCAAAGACACTTCAAATGTGATGTGGTCCCTAAAAATATGGTTTTGTAAATTTTGTTGGGAAAATGAGAAATCGCTGGTCAACTTTTAACCTTTATAACTTCCTAAAAAAATTATTTTTCAAAAAATGTGGTGATGTAAAGTAGACATGTGGGCAATATTATTTATTAAGTATTTTGTGTGACATAACTCTGATTTAATGTAATAAAAATTAAAAGTTTTAAAATAGAAACAAATTCTCTACATTTCCATTTTTTTCACAAATAAATGCAAGTCATATAGAAGAAATATTACCACTATCATGAAGTACCATATATCACAAAAAAACAATCTCAGAATCAGTGGTATCCATCAAAGCGTTCCAGAATTATTAACATAAAATGACAGTGGTGAGAATTGTAAAATTTGGCCTAGTCATGAAGGTGAAAACAGACTTGGGGGTAAAGGGGTTAATGGCAATATTATTTTTCAAAGTATCTTTGGTAGCTTTTATAAAGTAATTTGTGTTTTGTTTTTCTTAATCCTAAACCTAAAACTTGACAATGTTGACTTTGTTGTGATCTCTAGTTATGTAAACTAATATTGTAAGTCTGCAAACATTTACCATAATATGCAGAGATGATGATGCTGAAATACCAGCAAATGACAGCAAATGCAGGCATGATTGATTTGATAAGAAGTAATTTTTCTAAACATACATTTTCATTAGTTAGGTAGCACCTTGTAAACTTACAATAGGCAGCAAACTTCATGGTGGGAACTGTGGACCCTCAGAAACATATGTTGATCTATTAATTACGGAATACACATGATTGCAGTATTGTAGATGCTTCCCTTTACTTAGAAGATCGCTTTCTCTTTCCCAGCTCCGTATTCCCGGACTCTCCCAAGTAAACAGACGAAACACTATTTTGGATTAAATTGGCCAAATCATCCTTCATTACCACAAACATGCAAATATGACATATAATAAATAATTTGGGGTTTGAGGGTTCTTGCAGCTCCAAAAACTGGGTGGAAACAAAATATATACATATATAAAACCATCCAGCCTTACCCCTTTGTGTGACCACAGGCTTGTGGGTAAATCATGACTGGAAAACATTTTAGGGGGCATTGTTCACTTTTACACTTTGACAGTCCAGGTTATATACTCCAGCATGGCCCACATCCCAGTTGATCACTGGCTACACCAGAGAAGTTCTATGTATGGCCACTTTAATTGATGGCTAAAAATATAAAAAGTTTAGATCTGAAAGATTTGGGTACATGCATACTATCCAATTATCAGAATTTAGTAGATCAACGTGTGGACATCTCAGATAAGATCTCTGGCCAGAGAGCTAGAATTACTTCCCATGCTGTAGGGTGGTTAGTGAATCTGTATGGTACAGGAAGTGGTTTCATGTACATCGTGGCACTAAAATGAGAACATTTCTTGTTGATTTAACACCAAGCCCAATCTCAGATGACATTCCGTACATTTATTGTACTTCAGCATTTCATGTTCTCATACTATTCTAGCAGTGTCATTTGTATGAAAATTCAAACGCTGATTTATCAGTCACAAAGGAACAAACTGGCCATGTAAAGGGATGGCTGGGCTTGTCTTTGAAGTAACTACATGCCCATATAAATAGTTTAGTTGGTGAAATACAGTTAGCAGATTCACTTTAAGGGCAGGCCCATTTTGCCCTCTAGGTAGGAAAAAGGATTGATTTTTTTTTCCAGATTTTTGTTTCTTCAAATATGAAGCAGGAGGGCTTGTTTATTGTGGCATGAGTAGTATTTATTAGTGACACCATTTTGGGGTACATATAACTTAATGCCTATTATAACTTACTGGAAATAGGCCCGATGCTATTGCATATTAGAGTGCGGTGAAATGAACATCCGCCGGCGGGCGGCTCAGCCATTGAGCGGTGCCGCTCCGCAGTGGAGGGGAATTTGAATCCCCCACCCCGCTAGCTGAGTCAATGAGCCGTGCCGCGCGGGATTTTAATCCCCTGCCAAAGCCACATGGCCCTTGGAGCTCAGCCAATGAGCGGCGCGGGATTCAAATCTCCCGTCCCGCCTACTGAGCCAAAGAGCGGTGACGCACGGGATTTGAATGCATGCATGGCCCTTTCACCCTCCCTATCCTGGTATGCATGGTCCTCTCAACTCCTTATCCTGGTATGCATGGTCCTCTCGCCTTCCTATCCTGGTATGCATGGTCCCCTCACCCCCCAATCCTAGTATTCATGGTCCCCTCACCCCCCTATCCTGGTATGCATGGTCTCCTCACCCCCAATCCTGATATGCATGCTACCCCCTCATCCCTATCCTGGTATGCATGGTCCCCTCACCACCTTATCACGGTATGCATGGTCCCCGAACTCCCTTATCCTGGTATGCATGGTCTCCTCACCCCCAATCCTGATATGCATGCTACCCCTCAACCCCCTATCCTGGTATGCATGATCCCCTGACCCCCCAATTCTGGTATGCATGGTCCTCTCACCCCTCCAATCCTGGTATGCATGGTCCTATCACCCCCCTATCCTGGTATACATGGTCACCTCACCCCCCAATCCTGGTATGCATGGTCCCCCCTCATCCCTATCCTGGTATGCATGGTCCCCCCTCATCCCTATCCTGGTATGCATGGTCCCCTCACCACCTTATCCTGGTATGCATGGTCCTATCACCCATCAATCTTGGTATGCATGGTCCCCCTCATCCCTATCCTGGTATGCATGGTCCCCTCACCACCTTATCCTGGTATGCATGGTCCCCAAACCCCCCTATCCTGGTATGCATGATCCCCTCACCCCCCAATCCTGATATGCATGGCCCCCCTC
Source organism: Dendrobates tinctorius (assembly GCF_039654945.1). Taxonomy (NCBI): domain Eukaryota; kingdom Metazoa; phylum Chordata; class Amphibia; order Anura; family Dendrobatidae; genus Dendrobates; species Dendrobates tinctorius. The sequence goes on from NW_027361773.1 coordinate 9,441,624, forward strand.
ATCCCTATCCTGGTATGCATGTCACCTCACCCCCCAATCCTGGTATGCATGGTCCTCTCACCCCCCTATCCTGGTATGCATGGTCCCCTCACCACCTTATCCTGGTAAGCATGGTCCCCAAACCCCCCTATCCTGGTATGCATGGTCCTCTCACTCCCCAATCCTGATATGCATGATCCCCTCACCCACCTATCCTGATATACATGGTCCCCTCAACCCCTTTCCTGGTATGCATGGTCCTCTCATCCCCAATCCTGATAAGCATGGTCCTCTCACCCCCCAATCTTGATATGCATGGTTCCCTCACCCCCTATCCTGGTATGCATGGCCCTCTCACCCCCCTATCCTGGTATGCATGGTCCTCTCACCCCTCTATCCTCGTATGCATGGTCCTCTCACCCCCCTATCCTGGTATGCATGGTCCTATCACCCCCCAAGCCTGATATGCATGGTCCCCTCACCCCATAATCCTGGTATGTATGGTCCCCTCACCCCCCTATCCTGATATGCATGGTCACCTCACCCCCAATCCAGGTATGTATGGTCCTCTCATGCCCCTATCCTGATATGCATGGTCCCCTCACCACCTTATCCTGGTATGCATGGTCCCCTAACCCCCAATCCTGATATCCATGGCCCCCCTCATCCCTATCCAGGGATGCATGGTCACCTCACCCCCCAATCCTGGTATGCATGGTCCTCTCACCCCCCTATCCTGGTATGCATGGTCCCCTCATCACCTTATCCTGGTATGCATGGTCCCCTCACCCCCCTATCCTGGCATGCATGGTCCTCTCATCCTCAATCCTGATATGCATGGTCCTCTCACCCCCCTGTCCTGATATGCATGGTCCCCTCATCCCCTTTCCTGGTATGCATGGTCCCTGAACCCCCCCTATCCTGGTATGCATGTCCCTCTCACCCCCCTATCCAGGTATGCATGGTCCTCTCACCCCCCTATCCTGGTATGCATGGTCCTCTCACCCCCCTATCCTGGTATGCATGGTCCGCTCACCCCCAATCCTGATACGCATGATCCCCTCATCCACCTATCCTGATATGCATGGTCCCCTCACCCCCTATCCTGGTATGCATGGTCCTCTCACCCCCCCTATCCTGGTATGCATGGTCCTATCACCCCCCTATCCTGGTATGCATGGTCCCCTCACCCCCTATCCTGGTATGCATGGTCCCCTCACCCCCTATCCTGGTATGCATGGACCCCGAACCACCCTATCCTGGTATGCATGGTCCCCTCACCCCCCATCCTGATATGCATGGCCCCCCTCATCCCTATTCTGGTATGCATGGTCACCTCACCCCCCAATCCTGGTATGCATGGTCCTCTCACCCCTCTATCCTGGTATGCATGGTCCCCTCACCACCTTATCCTGGTATGCATGGTCCCCGAACCCCCCTATCCTGGTATGCATGGTCCTCTCACTCCCCAGTCCTGGTATGCATGGTCCTCTCACCCCCCAATCCTGATATGCATGGTCCTCTCAGCCCCCAATCCTGATATGCATGGTCCCCTCACCCCCTATCCTGGTATTCATGGACCTCTCACCCCCCTATCCTGGTATGCATGGTCCTCTCACCCCTCTATCCTGGTATGCATGGTCCTCTCACCTGCCTATCCTGGTATGCATGGTCCTCTCACCCCCCTATCCTGGTATGCATGGTCCTATCACCACCAATCCTGGTATGCATGGTCCCCTCACCCCCCGATCCTGGTATGCATGGTCCCCTCACTCCCCAATCCTGATATGCATGGTCCCCTCACCCCTCTATCCTGGTATGCATGGTCCACTCACCACCTTATCCTGGTATGCATGGTCCCGGAACCCCCCAATCCTGATATGCATGGTCCCCTTCATCCCTATCCTGCTATGCATGGTTACCTCACCCCCAATTCTGATATGCATGGTCCTCTCACCCCCATATCCTGGTATGCATGGTCCCCTCACCACCTTATTCTGGTATGCATGGTCCCGGAACCCCCCAATCCTGATATGCATGGTCCCCTTCATCCCTATCCTGCTATGCATGGTTACCTCACCCCCAATTCTGATATGCATGGTCCTCTCACCCCCATATCCTGGTATGCATGGTCCCGTCACCACCTTATTCTGGTATGCATGGTCCCGGAACCCCCCAATCCTGATATGCATGGTCCCCTTCATCCCTATCCTGCTATGCATGGTCACCTCACCCCCAATTCTGATATGCATGGTCCTCTCACCCTCATATCCTGGTATGCATGGTCCCCTCACCACCTTATTCTGGTATGCATGGCCCCCAAACCCCCCTATCCTGGTATGCATGGTCCTCTCACCCCCCAATCCTGATATGCATGGTCCCCTCACCCCCCTATCCTGATATATATGGTCCCCTCACCCCCCTATCCTAATATGCATGGTCCTCTCACCCCCAATCCTGATATGCATGGTCCTTTAACCCCCCAATTCTGATATGTATGGTCCCCTCACCCCCTATCTTGGTATGCATGGTCCCTGAACCCCTCCTATTCTGGTATGCATGGTCCTCTCATCCCCCAATCCTGATATGTATGGTCCCCTCACCCCCCAATCCTGATATGCATGTCCCCTCACCCCCCCTATCCTGGTATGCATGGTCCTCTCACCCCCAATCCTGATATGCATGGTCCTCTCACCCCCCCAATCCTGATATGCATGGTCCCCTCACCCCCTATCCTGGTATGCATGCTACCTCTCACCGGCTTATCCTGATATGTATGGTCCTCTCACCCCATTTAAACTGCACACATACAAAAAAAAAAAAAACCCATTTATACTCACTTTTCTTCCCTGTGCTCATCGCTGTCCCGTTCTGCTGGAGGCCGGGGGGAGGAGCGCTGGAGTATGCACATGCCCATACCGCGCTGTCTGGCGCCATTTTGCTGAAAGCTCACTGAAAATGTGTCTTCAGTAAAATGGCGCCAGATAGCGCTATGCGCATGCGCAATTCCGACACCGCACTCCTGCCCCGGTCTCCGGTGAGAATAGAAGCAACGCGGCAATGCTCCTCCTGGTCAGGTAAGTATGTAAGTAAATCCACCTCGTACACACGCGGCTTCTCTCATCCACCTCGTACATCCGCAGCTCTGCTCCATACACCTCATACACACATGGCTCCTCTCCGTCCAACTCATACACACACGGCTCCTCTCCGTCCAACTCATACACACGTGGCTCCGCACACTTCATACACTCATGGCTCCTTTCTGTCCACCTAATACACACGGGGCTCCCCTGTACACTTCGTACACACACGGCTCCACTCCATCCACCTCATACACACGCGGCTCCACTCCGTACACATGCGGCTTCTCTCCATCCACCTTGTACACACGCAGCTCCGCTCCGTACTCTTTGTACACACGCAGCTTCTCTCTGTCCACCTCATACACACGCGGCTCCGCTCCATACACTTCATACGCAAGCAGCTTCTCTCCGTACACATGCGGTTCCACTTCATACACACATGGCTCTGCTCACCTCGTACACACACGGCTGCGCTCCATACACTTCGTGCACACATGGCTACACTCCGTACACCTCATACACACACGGCTCCACTCAGTACACCTTGCACACACACAGTTCTGCTCCATACACCTCATACACACGTGGCTGCGCTCCATACACTTTGTACACACGCAGCTCTGCTCCGTACCGTACACCTTGCACACACACGGCTCTGCTACATCCACCCTTTAAACCCCTCCTGACCCCACACATAAACTTACCCTCACCCAGCACCATGACAACCAGCACAGCAGAGTCCTGCACACACTGAGACCCTAATCATGTGACCCCTGACTCCACCCCTCCTGTGGCCTCACAGGTCCTGTGCGCACAGAGCAGCCATCGCGTCAGACCAATTGCAGCCTAGCAGCCAATCAAAACACGGAGCTGCACAGCTAATGAGCGGCTGCCGCTCCGCGATCGGGCCCCTAAGCACTCCGGGCCACGTCACAGCTGCGACCGCTGTGACGGCGGTAGATAAGCCTCTGCTTCAGTGTTCCAATATGGCGGTCAGCTCTGTCACAGCTTCCGGCCACGGTGGACTGTGGGATAGCGACACAATTGCCGGAAGCTGTGACAGATCCGATTGGTAATTATATAGTAGATTGCCTAACTTTTATTGCCTCTTTGTGAAGAGGAGAAAAACTAAAAAACAGCAATTCTGTGGTTCCTTTTGACATTTTAAGCTTCACACCATTCACATGCTGCACAACTGAAGTTTTTTACTGGTCTGTACAATTATGGTGCTACCAAATTTATATAGATTTATTAACATTTTATGACTTTTCTACAACAAATTAAACTGTTTGAAAGAAACCATTTTTGGGTTGCCACATTCTGAAAATTGTACATTTTTCAACTTTCCATCAATAGATCTATTCTATATGAAGGCTTAGTGTATGTGCAAATTTGCCTGCAGATTTTTCCGCACTTAATCCGCAGCTCTTGGCAGAAAATGCTGGTGCGTTTTTGTGTGTTTTTGGTGCGCTTTAGGTGCGTTTTTTGTGCATTTTCCATTGCGGATGTGCCTGTGGATTTGTCTGCGTTTTTTTACAGCAATGAACACATATAAAGTTGTATAAACATGACTTAGGAAAAAAAATGATGTTGTTTCCTTGTCCAACCCTTTCTTCTGTCATTCTCCATTTTGCTATACCAAAGCAAGGATGAGTGTCAGGTTAAACGAGCAACAGAGCGACCAGCGGACCAAGGAGCAGAGTGCGCAGCGCTTACGGCTCTGCAGGCCATACAGAATTATGCTGGTGGAGTTTCTGCTGCAAATCCTGAATCGCCACAGAGCAGGTAAGCTAAATTTGATTAGGGAGTGTTTGGATTAGGGTTGTGGTTGGGATTAGAGTTGTGATTATGTTTATGGTTGGGATTAGGGTTGTAATTAGGGTTGGCATTATGTTTATGTTGGGATTAGGGTTGTGATTATGTTTATGGTTGGGATTAGGGTTGTGATTATGTTTATGGTTGGGATTAGAGTTGTGATTAGGGTTGGGATTATGTTTAAGGTTCTCATTAGGGTTGAGATTATGTTTATGGTTGGGATTAGGGTTGTGATTAGGCTTGGGATTATGTTTATGATTGGGATTAGGTTTAGGGTTGGGATTAGGGTTAGATTTGGGATTAGGGTTGTGATTAGGTTTATGGTTGGGATTAGGGTTAGTGTTGGGGTTCCTAAAATTCTTGACATTTCTTTTTTTTTCACTGTGTTGTGAACTAAAACAATATTTTTTTTAGGTACAGCAGCACAGAAGGAGAAAGCGAGCTCGAAAAATGTGGGTGCACCCACTGTTGGCCGAGCGCATGGAGAAGGGGCACTTTTATGTTCTTTATACTGATTTGAGGAGGTAAGTTGCCAAATCTTTAAAGATATTTTTCTACTTAACACGTGTCTGACAAAATCTAATCGTTAACTAACCATTTTTTTCATGTCAATTTTTCAGATTTCCAGAAAAATTTGTGTCCTTCTGCAGACTATCCATCACAGGATTTGACAGACTTCTTGACATATTGGCACCCCATCTGAAAATGGCGGATACAGTCATGAAGAAGGCCATCACTGCTGAGGAAAGGCTTCTCATCACCTTGCGGTAAGGAAATAATTTTTTGTTTGTTTGTTATTAGGCCTCTTTCACACGTCAGTATGTCCAGTACGTGTGGTGAAACTTTTCACATGTCCCGGAGACAGACACACGTACACCCACTCAAATTAATGTTGCTATGCACATGTCAGGGTGTTTTCGTGGGCCGTGTGTCCATGGGCAAAACACGTTGACATGTCAGATTTTTAACAGTTGCATGATCCACAAAGTGTCACACACACTTGCACACAAAGAACACACATTGATGTCCTCTGTGTGACACGCATAGGCATTTGTGAATAAGCGCTACAGGAAGTGTTGTTCCCTGGTGGAATGTGCTGAAGATGCTGGCATCTTTGTCCCCTGCTCTGCCGGATTTCTGCGCATTCAGGGAAGAATGGGATTCATTTTCATCACCTGCCACCGGGTAACTGCACTTACTGTAGTGCTTTTTCCCTGCTAGCCATCCGTGTGGGAATGATGCCGCACATGGGTGGCACACGGTTGCCACATGTGTGCCGCACACACACACAGACACATTGCCAATGATATCTTTGGTACAGTCTTTTACTTTACCATAAATATAATAATGTGTAAAACCCACCTGGAACCTGTCAGCATTTTTTACTGCTATAAGATGCCGCCACTGTCTTTCAGGGCTTATGTACAGCATTCTATAATTAACCCCCGCGTTAATGCGATACCACTCTCCTGCTTGCTTCATTGCTCTACTGCACAGGCGTACTTTTGTGTCCTGATGAGGATAGACCAAAGTTCGGAGTTGTGCATGCGCTGGGCCTCTCAGACCTTTCCTGGAGCTTGCTCACTGCAGAAATTTGTTCTGCCCTCAACAGGCCAGATAAGTATGACTGAGCAGTAGAGCGTTGAATCAAACTGGAGTGCGGCGGTGATGCAAAAAGATGAGAGTGGCAGGACAAGGACCTGCAACTCCCATCTGACGTTACCACCCCACGCAGCTGTGTCTAATTTTTTTACTCTTGTGTTTATTGAGAGCTTTCGTGTCAGACCGGGGTGTTAGCGACAGCATTATAGAATGCTTTAGATAACACCTGAAAGTCGGTGGCCATATCTTACAGAGGCTATAAATGCTGACAGGTTCCCTTACATTTTTGTGGGACATTTCTAATAATCTTTTTTTTTTTTCTTTGCAGATTTTTGGCCACAGGAGAGAGCTATACATCGCTACACCTCCAATTTAGAGTTCGTAAATCTACCATCTCTAAAATTGTGACGTGCACATGTAGCGTGATCTGGCAGAAGTTGCAGCCCATTGTGATGCCTTCCCCAACCGAGGAGACATGGCTGCAGGTTGCAGCAGGCTTTCAGTCTGTGGCCAATATCCCAAATTGCATAGGTGCAGTTGATGGTAAACATGTAAGGGTTCAGCAGCCACCACGATCAGGATCACGCTTCTTTAATTATAAGAAGTATTTTTCTGTGGTCCTGATGGTGGTGGCTGATGCACACTACAAATTTGTTGCCATTGATGTTGGTGCCTATGGCAGTACTGGGGACTCTCGGGTGTTGCGAACATCACAGATTGGTCAGCAAATTCTTCGAGATTGCAGAAAGCTCCCAGCCCCAAGACCTTTGCCGGGTTCCACACATCCAGTGCCCTTTGTGATGGTATCGTATGAGACATTTCCCTTAATGACCACCCTGCTGCGCCCATACCCACGAAGGGGACTGAATGCCCGGAGAAGGAATTTTTAATTATCGGCTAAGTCGTGCACGCAGATATGTGGAATGCGCCTTCGGGATCATGACTAGTCAGTGGGGGCTCTTTCACACACCCATCCAGTTGGATCCAGACACCATTGATGCAGTGATTAAGGCGTGCTGTGTACTCCATAACTATGCTCGTGAGTACAGCTCCGAGGTAGATGTGGAGTTCCAGCAGCCACAATTCAATCCATTGCACAACGTGGGTCTGGGAAGGCCATCCAACTTGGGTGTACGTGTGCGAGAAACCTTTACTGACTATTTTATGAGGCCAGAAGGTGCCGTGTACTGGCAAAAGCTCCTGTGCTGGTGTTGGGCAGCATGAACAGCAGTAAAGGATAGAAGAAGATGGAACGACCCAAAATATGGCTCTCTCGATCAATATAAAAAAAAAAATTTATGTACTACAAAAAAAGTGTGTGTTCAGTATTTTTATGTAATAAAAAAGTTTTATTGTTATTTTCATGTGCGCTATATTTTCGACTAACTACGTTGGGTTTGTACAAAGAAATAATCATGATTGTTCTCCTTCCCACAGTCCCGTGGCCATAAAGCCATCATACATAGCCTCTTTCCCATAGTACCAGGTCCATATAGTCATCATACATATCCTCTATCCCATATTACCATGTCCATATACCCATCAAACATATCTATTCCATAGTCCTGCGCTCATGTAACCAATATATATCCCTTGTATATCCACCTTATGATAATGCATATAAAAGACACTAAATAAATTTTAAAATAGAACTTTTTTTAAGCAATAACCTTTTCATGACAAACATAGTCATTTTTTGTTTCAATATGAAAACATAACCTTATGGACACATAAATCCATTTTCTGAAAATACAACAAAAAGGTGATCAACAAAACAAGTACTTAAATTTAAGTTATGGTACACAGGGTAATAACCATAGCCTGTACTGGAATCAGAGGGGTAAGTGGCAGTCGCTGACGGTCCCACCCTTTCAGTTGTTCTGGACTGCTACTGCTGTAAAAAGCTTATGGGTGGGCGGCTTGCTTGGTACTCAGGGGCTCGTGCTTGTTGTCTGGGCCTGAAGAGTCCAAAAAATCCCATCCAAATTTGCTCATAATTATAAGTTGGAGCAGGGTCCTCCAGAGCAGTTAGTGTCATCTGCACCATACTCATGAACAGTGACAGCCTATCCGATCGCAGTGAGCGAGTCTTGCTGGCAATTTGCAGCACAAAGAAATCAAACTGATCCTCTGAAGTTGATTTTTGGATCAACTCCGGAGTATCGGTTGCCGCCTTGAAGGTTTTATCTTCATGTTTTTCATTTTTTTTTTTGGTGGGCTCTACTGACACCGGCAGTCTCATTCTCGAACCTCAGGTTCTGCCGAACCAGACGAAGATAAAGATGTTCCAGCAGCTGCTGAACATGTGGCACTGGCATAAGCTGGTTCAAGACATGGTGAACAGATGCCACCAGCTCCAGAAGAACCTGCTCCATCTTGAGACTCTTCTTCACCGGCAGGATCAGGAGGCACAATGTTCCTTGAGTGCTGTAAAAACAAAAGCAAAAATCAATAAATTATTATGGTATGTTTCCATGCTGCGTTTCCATGCTCTGCCCCTCCATCGGCCATACGACTGTCCGATTGACCTCATTCCTGGTTCTACATCACCCAGGGGTAGAATATATCCGCTATCCCCTGCTGAAACCCAAGCGATGTCTGAGTATATCCAGGAGAACCTTGCTAGAGGTTTTATCTGTAAGTCCTCCTCACCCGCAGGAGCGGGATTTTTCTTTGTCAAAAAGAAGGACGGCTCCCTCCGTCCTTGCATAGACTACCGAGGCTTGAACGATATCACGATCAAGAACAAGTACCCATTGCCATTGATCCCGGAGCTCTTTGACCGGCTTAGAGGAGCTCAAATTTTCACCCAACTGGATCTTCGTGGAGCCTACAACTTGATCCGCATTCGTGCCGGTGATGAGTGGAAGACCGCCTTTAACACCAGAGACGGTCACTACAAGTACTTTGTCATGCCCTTCGGCCTCTGCAATGCCCCAGTGGTGTTCCAGGAGTTCGTGAATGACGTCTCCCAGGATATGCTGTACTCCTGCGTGGTAGTCTACCTGGATGACATCCTCGATTTTTCTCCAGACCTCTCTGCCCAGAGAAAGAACGTGCATCAAGTCCTCCAGCGCCTGAGGGAGAACCGCCTTTATGCCAAGCTCGAGAAATGTGCCTTTGAGCAAACGTCCCTGCCATTCTTGGGGTACATTATCTCAGACTCGGGCCTACGCATGGATCCGGCGAAGGTGTCCGCCGTCCTCGATTGGCCACGGTCCCATGGGGTGAAGGCAATCCAATGCTTCCTTGGTTTTGCGAACTACTACCGACAATTTGTTTCCCATTTCTCCTCGTGGGTTAGCCCCATCTCGTCCCTCATCCGCAAAGGAGCTTGGCCCTCTGAAGCTGAAGAGGCCTTCCAGTCGTTGAAACAAGCCTTCGCCGCTGTTCCGGCACTTCATCGACCTGAGGTTAGTAGACCTTTCACTCTCGAGGTGGACGCATCCTCTACTGAGGCTGGCGCAGCCCTTCTGCAGAAATCCTCTTCTGGACGTTTTGTCACCTGTGGCTTCTTTTCTAAAGCATTTTCCTCCACTGAGCAGAACTACTCCATTGGCGACAAAGAGCTATTGGCCATTAAGTTGGCCTTGGAGGAGTGGAGGTACTTACTGGAAGGTGCCATACATCCATTCAAGATCTTCACGGACCATAAGAACCTGGCATACATCCAGTCCGCACAGAGGCTCAATCCTCGGCAAGCCAGGTGGTCCCTATTCTTCGCCCGCTTTGACTTCGAACTACATTTTCGGCCCGGCGATAAAAACGTTAGAGCGTTGTCAAGATCATTCCTGTCATCTGATGCAGAGGAAGAACCCTCTCATATCATTGATTCATCCAAAGTAATTACCGTGGCTCCTGTCAAGTTAACCACGTTAGCTCCGGGAAGAACCTTTGTGGCTGAGACTAACCGAAAACGAGTGTTAGACTGGGGACATTTGTCCAAGATTGCCGGCCACGTTGGTGTCAAAAAGACTTTGGACTTAATCTCTTGCTATTATTGGTGGCCTTCACTCTCCCAGGACATTAAAGACTTTGTGGCATCTTGCCCATCCTGTGCCCAGAACAATATACCCAGACAACCACCCTCCGGTCTTCTGCTCCCGCATCCTGTTCCGTCGGCTCCATGGCAGCACATAGCCATGGATTTCATTACAGATCTGCCTTGTTCCTCTGGTGGTACTGTGGTCCTGGGGGTTGTAGACCGATTTTCAAAGATGGCCCACTTCATTCCTCTTCCCGGACTACCCTCTGCTCCTGACTTGGCGAAGATCTTCATTTCCCATATCTTTAGGATTCACGGCTTCCCCCGCACATCGTGTCAGACAGAGGAGTCCAATTCACCTCTCGGTTCTGGAGAGCTCTATGCGGACTCATGAAAGTGTCATTGGATTTCTCTTCCGCCTATCACCCCCATACCAATGGGCAGGTAGAACATACCTGTGGCGCCCCTGAGGCTTCAGTCGCCACAGATGTACTGCACCTTCTCCTAAGGTGTAGTACCCCACCTTCCAGGTAGGCTGGGAACTCTCTTCCGCATTCCAACACCTGCACCCCACACACAGGATAGTTCAGCAGGGACCCATCCATGCTTTATGCTGGAAAGGTCATGGGATGCCTTTTGTGGTCCCTGGCTTCGTAACATGGGAGGTGATGGGGAGGCGGATGGAGTTAGCTATAAAAGAGAGGGAAGGTGTTAGATTTGAGATCAGTCTGACAGAAGGTCAGTGAGGAACGAAGCCACTCAGGAGGAGTGGGTATCCCTGGAAGAGGGATGGAGGAAGGAGTGCTGCAGCTGCCTCAGTGACCTGAGCCAGCTGGCACGGGAAAGGAACAGAAAGAAAGAGACTGGAGACTACAGATTCCATAAGAGAGATAGAACAGATCGGAATGAAGGAGAATAGAAGGACGGTGGGAAGCAGGTTGAAAAAGAGAGAGAACCCTTCCAGTCCAGAGAGCGCAAAGGCCGGGGCCTGGTCCCCGAGGTTGATTGGATCTTTATGTCTGGCAACAGAGGAGTAGTGAGCCGCTAACGCCTTGCTCCCATCATAGACTTGGGACACAACAGCAATTGAATAGAGAGCTGGGACACAGAGAGGAGTCCCCGAAGCAGGCTACAGCTGTCTGTTATACAAGTAAAGACTAGGAACCCCTAGAGAGAGGCATTCCAGGGTAACTAAGTACTGGAGTGCTTTGCACCTAAAGGCACACTGGAGGAGTCGTTCAGCAAGGTACATGTTGGCGGAGTGTGGAAGGGAGAATCCTATCCTGCCTGGAGGTTGGCTGGAGCCCTGACCTGGAGAACACAGTGCGGAGGCAGGCAGTTGTGTGAGCTGCAAACAGTGAGTAAAGCTTTGGAAACGCATACTCGGGTGTCCTCCAGTTATTCCCGCACCACTACACCTGGGCACCAGCCTCCATACCATTCTGCGCTTCTCCTCATCCATTGCACCTACACTGCCCTGGGACTACAGCTCCACCTGTGGGGAGCTATACCATCTCTGCTGCACCACACCATCAGTCCCAGCGGATCTGCATGCAGCGTTGGCTCAACATCTTACTTGCCAAACACCACGGGTGGCGTCACGAACTATCTATATAAACTATAAACTATTAACATTACCGCCATTGATATTGGGCGCCCAGGGCCACGGACCGGGTCGCCGCTGCTGTGACACATTCCCGCCTCGACACCGGCCCGGTACCGAGTACCCCGCTGCCCTGGGTGTGTGCGGGGGTGACCCATTAATGTCATATTTGATTGTAAGTAGAGTTGAGCGACTTTTGTTTTTTTAGGGTCGAGTTTCGTTTCGTGAAACCCGACTTTTCCAAAAGTCGGGTCGAGCAAGATCGGCCGATTATAGGGAAAAGTCGGGGTCGTCCCGAAACACGAAACCCAATGTAAGTCAATGGGGAATAAAAGTCGGCAGTGAGAAAGCATAGGAAACACACCTACAGTGCCCATTTGAATGCCAAAAGCATCAATTCTTCTTACTTAAGCTTGTCAACCTTAATTAACTTCATAATACAAGTTACGCACTGAAAAATGGGGGTTATTTGGCTAAAGTTGTGGGGGGTAGGGCTGGCTCCAGGTTTTCATGTGCCCTGGGCGAAAGAGCGCCCCTTTAACAAATACCACAACGCATCATGCTCCGATACGGCAGAGAAATAGCGGTATAGTACAATGAAAAATACTTCACTTTTTACATCTCATGACGAGGCCCATCTATTTCTCCATACAGAATCATTGGTCCCATATAATGTTTGAAACAGTATATGATGAGCTCCACATAATGCTACAGTATATGTTGGTCCCCATGGATGAAGCTCCACTGTCTTATGGGCCCAAATAATGCTCCAAACATAATGGGCCCCATTTCTAATGCTCTAGTGTATAATGGGCCCTGTAAATGCTGCTCCAGTGTCTGATGTCCACCTTTGGAATGTTCCAGTGTATGGTGGGCCCCATCTATCATTCTCCAGAGTATAATGCTCCCCAAAAATTGCTGTCCCAACATTGAAAACAATCAAATAAGTCTCCTCGCTAGGGAATCCCTGTACTAGTCTGGACTCCTCGTTGTCCCCATCTTCCATCTCACTGCACAGTATTTCAACCTTGCAAGTGCTGTGATCCTGAGCAAGCAGGGGGGGCCCACTCGTTGGCGACGGCACTGGCACAGGGCCCCTGATAGTACGGTGGTGTGTCTGATGGCGGGTGGGCCGAACCTGCACTTTCATCTGCAGCTTCCTCTTTGTCACCGTGTAAGATGGAACTGTATATGGGAAGGGTAACCTGAGTTTCATCAGGGTCAGATTCAGGCCGTGTAACGTGCGAGGGGAATGTAGTGGTCTGGGTCAATGTACCAGCAGATTCATCGAGCAGTGGCTGGGCATCAGTGCACTTGTGTCGCCCCCAGGAGTACGGTCGCCACAGTGGCATTACCTTCCTCCTAGGGAGTGTGATGTCATGCTTGGGAGCAACGAAGGATCTCTCTAGCAGGTTAACTGATTGGGCGGCGTTATTCCCACGAGTCATGACCCTCCAAACAGTGTTCATGAAGGCAAAGTGTTTGTTTTACGTGGGCAGTATGGTTGCAAAGCTGAACCTTAAAGGAATGTCCAGAAGGGCACCACCAGGAGTGGAGCCTATGGTTAAATTCGACTCCACCTGGGAAACCTCAACCATGCCAGCTACAGAACAGATGCACACATTGCAAGCTTAATTCCGTTAACAAACGAGACTCCGTCATGCCCCACGGTCCGAGTCCGGCTTACTAGAGGGACACGTGAGGCTCTGGCACATGAGATTGGCCAATAACTGGTGTGTCATGCCCTTACATGTCCGTGGCTGCATGTGCGCTACACTGAAAAGGCCAGCGTTTGTCGCTTACAGGTGCAGATAACCCGCTGAACAACGTTAGTGATGGGGATCACTGATTACAATTATTACCCGCGAACGATGATTTCCCAGTAAGTGCAGGTCAACCGAAGTTCCGGAATTAGGCCTAACCGTCATTCCTGAAAAAATGAAAAACTTACGTGTGCAAACCACAGGTGCTGTAGCTTGCTTAACAGCTCGCCAGCCGTTCTCACGCCCAGTATGGATTACACGTGATTGCACAAAGGTGAGAAAGGGTACCGTATCCCCGGATAACATGTATGGATAGCGTACACATTCAAAATATATGTCTATACATCAGGAGGCAGGCTCAGACGGTGTTAGGCCCAGTATGGCTTGCACGTGATTGCACAAAGGTGAGAAAGGGTACCGTATCCCCGGATAACATGTATGGATAGCGTACACATTCAAAATATATGTCTATACATCAGGAGGCAGGCTCAGACGGTGCTAGGCCCAGTATGGCTTGCACGTGATTGCACAAAGGTGAGAAAGGGTACCGTATCCCCGGATAACATGTATGGATAGCGTACACATTCAAAATATATGTCTATACATCAGGAGGCAGGCTCAGACGGTGTGAGGCCCAGTATGGATTGCACGTGATTGCACAAAGGTGAGAAAGGGTACCGTATCCCCGGATAACATGTATGGATAGCGTACACATTCAAAATATATGTCTGTACATCAGGAGGCAGGCTCAGACGGTGTTAGGCCCAGTATGGCTTGCACGTGATTGCACAAAGGTGAGAAAGGGTACCGTATCACCGGATAACATGTATGGATAGCGTACACATTCAAAATATATGTCTATACATCAGCAGGCAGGCTCAGACGGTGTCAGGCACAGTATGGATTTGACGGCCCAGACTACACAGCAGAGGAGCAGGGAGAGGTAAAGATTGCAAATGCTGGGGCCCTGCCCAAGCAAGGGGGGCCCACTCATGGGCGTCGGTACTGGCACTGGGCCCCTCATAGTACGGCGATGTGTCTGACGGTGGGTGTGCACCACCACCGTCAGAGACACTTGATTGCACTATGAGGGACCCTGTGCCAGCGCCCGCGCCCAAGAGTCGGCCTACCCACCTGTCCAGGGCAACGGCACTCGCACGGTGTCATGCGCTAGGTGGTGACCCCAGCCATGGGGGGGGAGGCAGCACAGTTAGGGAGTTTTAGAAAGTGGCATATGTTGATGTTGGACATTCAGCTGATGCAAAAGGCGAAATAGGTCAAGTCCCAGGAAGAGGTGGACCAAAGCAAGCCATTTTTCTGTCACCCTATGTGTCATCAGGGGAAGGTGGGACAAAATCCTTGGAAACCCATGCATGGTTCATTTTAATGAAGGTTAGATCATCCACATTTTGGGTTGACAGACGGGTCCTTTTTTCTGTCAGGATTAATCCAGCTGCACTGAAGACTCTTTCCGATAGCACACTTGCAGCTGGGCAAGCGAGCTCCTGTAAGGCATATTGGGCCAATTCAGGCCAGGTGTCCAGTTTAGCGGCCCAATAGTCAAAGAGGAATGACCTGTGTGGGAAAACATCGATATGGGAGGAAAAGTAGTTTGTAACCAAAGTTGACAACTGCTGTCTCCTGTCACTTTCCATCGATGCAGTATTACCAGTTGTGTGAGCGGTAGAGTTGAGCGAAACGGGTCGAAAAAATTCAAAAGTCACCGACTTTTGGCAAAGTCGGGTTTCATGAAACGAAACCCGACCCTAGGATGAGGTCGGCCACGAGGTCGGCGACTTACGCGCCAAAGTCGCGTTTCAAAAGTTTGTTTTGCGCTCTCTTTCAGCCAATCAGGATCCACGGACACTGTGGGCAACGTGATGACCTAGGCACGGGTCACCACCATCTTTCAGAAGGGCATGCAAGTGATTGGCTTGCTTTGGTGGGCGTCACAGGGGGTATAAAAGGGCGTGCACGCCGACCGCCATCTTACTTCTGCCGATCTTAGTATAGGGAGAGGTTGCTGCTGATTCTGTAGGGAGAGCGTTAGGCAGGGAAGAAGACAAAAAAACTGCTTCTGCTGCTAGCGATTTGGCCTGCACAACACACAAGTCACTGTGTGTGCAGTGCAAGGGGAGGCTACATTGAGGTGTATCAGTGGTGTTGGTTGTTGGGCTGCCTTTTAAGGCTTCCTGACACGCTGGCATTGCTGTTTACCCACTGCTCCGCAAACTGCTTTTTTAAAAGCAATCCAATCTCCCTTATCCTCTAGTCACTTTTGTCACAGCTGTGCCATCGAGCCTGTCACATAGCGCCCAGATATCAGTGGGCCTCAGACAATCCACAAGTGTCCAATGTCCAAAAGTGTGCGCAAAGATTCAAAATCTCCATTATCCTCTCGTCACTTTGGTCACAGGCAGCTGTGCCATCGAGCGTGTCACATAGCGCTCAGATATCAGTGGGCCTCACACAATTCACAAGTGTCCAGTGTCCAAAAGTGTGCGCAGAGATTCAAAATCTCCATTATCCTCTCGTCACTTTGGTCACAGGCAGCTGTGCCATCGAGCATGTCACATAGCGCTCAGATATCAGTGGGCCTCACACAATCCACAAGTGTCCAGTGTCCAAAAGTGTGCGCAGAGATTCAAAATCTCCATTATCCTCTCGTCACTTTGGTCACAGGCAGCTGTGCCATCGAGCGTGTCACATAGCGCTCAGATATCAGTGGGCCTCACACAATCCACAAGTGTCCAGTGTCCAAAAGTGTGCGCAGAGATTCAAAATCTCCATTATCCTCTCGTCACTTTGGTCACAGGCAGCTGTGCCATCGAGCCTGTCACATAGCACTCAGATATCAGTGGGCCTCACACAATCCAAAAGTGTCCACTGTCCACAAGTGTGTGCAGAAATTCTAAATCTCCCCTGTCCTATAGACACCTTGTACCTTGTTTTACATTACTATATAGTTTGTTGGATTTTGTCTACATTTCTACCAAAAATGAGGAAGGCTGGTGGAAGAGGCCGTGGAATTGGGCGGGGGTTGGCAGCTGGTAATGATGGTGTTGGTGGTGGATCTGATGGTAGTGGCAAGAGCAAAATAGGACCGAATGCAGGAGGTGCTGACCCTGCGTCATCGTCTGGCTACATAAGGCCTCGAACGCTTAGTTTTCTAGGAGTTGGCAAACCGCTTTTAAAGGCAGAACACCAGGAAAAAGTTTTGTCTTACATTGCTGACTCATCCTCCAGCTCTATTGCCTCCTCTTCTTCAGTTGTAAAAAGTAAAAGCACTGAGTCGTCATTGGAGGCTCATGTTCATGAACCACACCTTTCCTTGTGTCCTTCACCCCAACCAAGATTGAAGGATGACGCAGGCCATACTACTGATTACTCCATGGAGCTGTTTTCACATACCATGCCTGGATTATCAAGTGAAATGGTGAATTACCCAGGCCAAGATGAATCTGACATGGAGTGCACTGATGCACAGCCGCTGATGGATGATTCTGCTGTTACATTCACTCAGAGCACTACATTGTCCTCGCAGTGTACAGAGCCAGATTTTGACCCTGATGAGACTCAGGTGCCCCTTCCCACACACTATACCACCATACACGGTGACACAGAGAAAGGTGCACATGACATAGAAGAGGAGGTGATGGATGACCCAGTTGTTGACCCAGATTGGCATCCATTGGGGGAAGAGGGTGCTGCTTCCAATAGCTCAGATGAGGAGCATCCACAGCAGACATCGACATCGCAACAGCTGTTATCTGGCAGGCCCGGAGCACTCCAAAGACAGGTTCTAAACATCAAAAGAGTTGCTGGACAGCTTGTCCAGAGGGTCAAAAGATCACAGCGTGCTAGGCCGCAAAATGTCTGCCAAAGTAGGAAGAGTGCAGTGTGGCACTTTTTTGAACAAAATCCTCATAATCAGGCCAAGGTTATCTGTAAGAAGTGCGCAAAGACCTTTAGCCGAGAGAAAAATCTGAAAAATTTGAATACCAGTTGCATGCTTAGACATTTAACCAGCATGCACTTGCAAGCGTGGACACAACACCAAACCTCAAGTGCCACATGTGCAACTGATCACAACGAAGGTAGTCAGCAACGCTACATTGTTTCCCCCACTGTAAGCCCACCGGTTAGCACAGCAGCAAATGTTGAGGTGTCGTTGCAAGACCACAGCAGTCAGGGAATCCCACTGTTATATCAACGAAAGACTGATTCTAGGCCATCAGAAAGAACACCAACTCCATCACCATCATCAACCCTCTCTCAGTCCGCCCTGTCCACCGCTACTTTCACCATATGCAGCTCTCAAGTCCAGCTCACCCTCCCAGACACTATGAGTAGGTCAAGAAAGTACTCAGTCTCTCATCCGCGTACACTGGGTTTAAACGCCCACATTGCCAAACTAATCTCGTTTGAGATGATGCCCTTTCGGTTGGTGGAAAGCACAGCTTTCAGCGAACTCATGGCCTATGCAGTACCACGCTATGACCTACCCAGTCGCCACTTCTTCTCTCGCAAAGCCATCCCAGCCCTCCACCATCATGTGAAAGACCGCATTGTCCATGCACTCAAGCAGTCAGTGAGCGGATAGGTGCACCTCACAACTGATGCATGGTCCAGTCGGCATGGCCAGGGCCGTTACGTGTCCATCACTGCGCACTGGGTTAATGTGGTGGATGCAGGGTCCACAGGGGACAGCGGTGGTGGGACAGTGCTGCCTAGCCCACGGTATAGGAAACAGTTGGCTGTAGGCGTTCGACCCTCCTCCTCCTCCTCCTCCAGAAGCGAAAGCTCGTCCACAGAGCGCAGTCGTACGAGCACTCCATCTGCAGCTGCCACTGTTGCACACGATGTGTCCCCCTATCGAGCAGCTAGTGGAAAGCGTCAGCAGGCTGTGTTGCAGATGATGTGTTTGGGCGACAGACACACCGCCGAGGTGCTGGCCGAGTACTTGAAGCGACAAACTGAGTCATGGCTGGGCAGTGTACATATTGAGGCAGGCAAGGTAGTTAGTGATAACGGCCGTAATTTTGTGGCAGCCATAGCCCTTTCAAAACTCAGCCACATACCTTGCTTGGCTCACACCTTGAACCTGGTGGTGCAGTGCTTCCTCAAAAATTATCCGGAGTTAACAGGCCTGCTCCAGAAGGTGCGAAGACTGTGCGCGCACATCCGCCGGTCGCCTGTACACTCCGTTCGTATGCAGAAGCTGCAGCGATTGCTCCACCTTCCCAACCACCGCCTCATTATCGACATTGCAACAAGGTGGAACTCCACCCAGCACATGGTGGAGCGGCTGTGCGAGCAGAGGCAGGCCATAATGCATTTGTGGGAGGATACACGGCCAGGCACTTTGAGAGCAGACATGGAGTTGACAGGCGTGCAGTGGTCGAAGCTGAAAGACCTTTGTAAAGTCCTTCAGTGTTTTGAGGAATGCACACGGCTGGTAAGCGCAGACGACGCCATCCTAAGCATGAGCATCCCACTTATGCGTCTGCTCATGCAAACTTTGACGCACCTTAAGGGGCAGGCGTCTGCAGCAAATGTTAATGAGGAGGAAGAGGAGGAGGGAATCCTTGATGACATTCAGCCATTGTCTGCTCAGGGACCTCTCCTGGACGAGGTGGAGGAAGAAGAGGAGGAGGAGGAGGATGATGGGGATGATTACTTAGGGGAGGAGGATGCATCTCGTGGGGCAAGTGAAAATGTTGGCGTGGCAAGGTCTGGTACAGGGTTTGTGCGTGACTGGAGGGATGTGGATTTGCCAGAAAGTGCTCCTCCACCCAGCACTCGCAGTGCATCATTGACACCGGGAACATTGGCCCACATGTCAGAATATGCCTTGCGGATCCTAAAAAGGGACCCCCGCATTGCCAAAATGATGAACGATGACGACTACTGGTTGGCCAGCATCCTGGATCCACGCTATAAAGGCAAATTACAAAACATCATGCCACAGGAGAACCTTGACCTAATATTGGCTAATAAACAAGCAACTCTGGTAAATCGGTTGCTTGAGGCATTCCCAGCACACAGCAGCGGTGATGGTTCTCACACGAGCCGTACGGGCCGGGGGCAGCTTGGCAGAGGTGTTCGTGGTGCACACAGCAGAAGTGGCGTTGGAGACAGGGGTTTCATGACAATGTTGTGGACTGATTTTTCAAATACCGCTCACACAACTGGTAATACTGCATCGATGGAAAGTGACAGTAGACAGCAGTTGTCAACTATGGTTACAAACTACTTTTCCTCCCATATCGATGTTCTCCCACACAGGTCATTCCCCTTTGACTATTGGGCCGCTAAACTGGACACCTGGCCTGAATTGGCCCAATATGCCTTACAGGAGCTCGCTTGCCCAGCTGCAAGTGTGCTATCGGAAAGAGTCTTCAGTGCAGCTGGATCAATCCTGACAGAAAAAAGGACCCGTCTGTCAACCCAAAATGTGGATGATCTAACCTTCATTAAAATGAACCACGCATGGGTTTCCAAGGATTTTGTCCCACCTTCCCCTGATGACACATAGGGTGACAGAAAAATGGCTTGCTTTGGTCCACCTCTTCCTGGTACTTCACCTATTTCGCCTTTTGCATCAGCTGAATGTCCAACATCAACATATGCCACTTTCTAAAACTCCCTAACTGTGCTGCCTCCCCCCCATGGCCGGGGTCACCACCTACCGCACGACACCGTGCGAGTGCCGTTGCCCTGGACAGGTGGGTAGGCCGACTCTTGGGCGCGGGCACTGGCACAGGGTCCCTCATAGTGCAATCAAGTGTCTCTGACGGTGGTGGTGCACACCCGCCGTCAGACACACCGCTGTACTATGAGGGGCCCAGTGCCAGTACCGACGCCCACGAGTGGGCCCCCATTGCTTGGGCAGGGCCCCAGCATTTGCAATCTTTACCTCTCCCTGCTCCTCCGCTGTGTAATCTGGGCCGTCAAATCCTTACTGTGCCTGACACCGTCTGAGCGTGCCTCCTGAGACATATATTTTGAATGTGTACGCTATCCATACATGTTATCCGGGGATACGGTACCCTTTCTAACCTTTGTGCAATCACGTGCAATCCATACTGTGCCTGACACCGTCTGAGCCTGCCTCCTGAGACATATATTTTGAATGTGTACGCTATCCATACATGTTATCCAGGGATACGGTACCCTTTCTAACCTTTGTGCAATCACGTGCAATCCATACTGGGCCTAACACCGTCTGAGCCTGCCTCCTGAGACATATATTTTGAATGTGTACGCTATCCATACATGTTATCCGGGGATACGGTACCCTTTCTAACCTTTGTGCAATCACGTGCAATCCATACTGGGCCTAACACCGTCTGAGCCTGCCTCCTGAGACATATATTTTGAATGTGTACGCTATCCATACATGTTATCCGGGGATACGGTACCCTTTCTAACCTTTGTGCAATCACGTGCAATCCATACTGTGCCTGACACCGTCTGAGCCTGCCTCCTGAGACATATATTTTGAATGTGTACGCTATCCATACATGTTATCCAGGGATACAGTACCCTTTCTAACCTTTGTGCAATCACGTGCAATCCATACTGGGCCTGACACCGTCTGAGCCTGCCTCCTGAGACATATATTTTGAATGTGTACGCTATCCATACATGTTATCCAGGGATACGGTACCCTTTCTAACCTTTGTGCAATCACGTGCAATCCATACTGGGCCTGACACCGTCTGAGCCTGCCTCCTGAGACATATATTTTGAATGTGTACGCTATCCATACATGTTATCCAGGGATACGGTACCCTTTCTAACCTTTGTGCAATCACGTGCAATCCATACTGGGCGTGAGAACGGCTGGCAAGCTGTTAAGCAAGCTACAGCACCTGTCCAGACAAGTACAGGGATTCCCTAGCGAGGAGACTTATTTGATTGTTTTCAATGTTGGGACAGCAATTTTTGGGGAGCACTATACTCTGGAGAATGATAGATGGGGCCCACCATACACTGGAACATTCCAAAGGTGGACATCAGACACTGGAGCAGCATTTACAGGGTCCATTATACACTAGAGCATTAGAAATGGGGCCCATTATGTTTGGAGCATTATTTGGGCCCATAAGACAGTGGAGCTTCATCCATGGGGACCAACATATACTGTAGCATTATGTGGAGCTCATCATATACTGTTTCAAACATTATATGGGACCAATGATTCTGTATGGAGAAATAGATGGGCCTCGTCATGAGATGTAAAAAGTGAGGTATTTTTCATTGTACTATACCGCTATTTATCTGCCGTATCGGAGCATGATGAGTTGTGGTATGTGTTAAAGGGGCGCTCTTTCGCCCAGGGCACATGAAAACCTGCAGCCAGCCCTCCCCCCCCACAACTTTAGCCAAATAACCCCCATTTTTCAGTGCGTAACTTGTATTATGAAGTTAATTAAGGTTGACAAGCTTAAGTAAGAAGAATTGATGCTTTTGGCATTCAAATGGGCACTGTAGGTGTGTTTCCTGTCCTCCTCTCACTGCCGACTTTTATTCCCCATTGACTTACATTGGGTTTCGTGTTTCGGGACGACCCCGACTTTTCCCTATAATCGGACGATCTTGCTCGACCCGACTTTTGGAAAAGTCGGGTTTCACGAAACGAAACGCGACCCTAAAAAACCAAAAGTCGCTCAACTCTAGTGAGCGGTACTTGAAAAATCAGTCCACAACATTGTCATGAAACCCCTGTCTCCAACGCCACTTCTGCTGTGTGCACCATGAACACCTCTGCCAAGCTGCCCCTGGCCCGTACGGCTCGTGTGAGAACCATCACCGCTGCTGTGTGCTGGTAATTGCCTCAAGCAACCGATTTACCAGAGTTGCTTGTTTATTAGCCAATATTAGGTCAAGGTTCTCCTGTGGCATGATGTTTTGTAATTTGCCTTTATAGCGTGGATCCAGGATGCTGGCCAACCAGTAGTCGTCATCGTTCATCATTTTGGCAATGCGGGGGTCCCTTTTTAGGATCTGCAAGGCATAATCTGACATGTGGGCCAATGTTCCCGGTGTCAATGATGCACTGCGAGTGCTGGGTGGAGGAGCACTTTCTGGCAAATCCACATCCCTCCAGTCACGCACAAACCCTGTACCAGACCTTGCCACGCCAACATTTTCACTTGCCCCACGAGATGCATCCTCCTCCCCTAAGTAATCATCCCCATCATCATCCTCCTCCTCCTCTTCTTCCTCCACCTCGTCCAGGAGAGGTCCCTGAGCAGACAATGGCTGAATGTCATCAAGGATTCCCTCCTCCTCTTCCTCCTCATCAACATTGGCTGCAGACCCCTGCTCCTTAAGGTGCGTCAAAGTTTGCATGAGCAGACGCATAAGTGGGATGCTCATGCTTAGGATGGCGTCGTCTGCGCTTACCAGCCGTGTGCATTCCTCAAAACACTGAAGGACTTTACAAAGGTCTTTCAGCTTCGACCACTGCACACCTGTCAACTCCATGTCTGCTCTCAAAGTGCCTTCCCGTGTATCCTCCCACAAATGCATTATGGCCTGCCTCTGCTCGCACAGCCGCTCCACCATGTGCAGGGTGGAGTTCCACCTTGTTGCAATGTCGATAATGAGGCGGTGGTTGGGAAGGTGGAGCAATCGCTGCAGCTTCTGCATACGAACGGAGTGTACAGGCGACCGGCGGATGTGCGCGCACAGTCTTCGCACCTTCTGGAGCAGGGCTGTTAACTCCGGATAATTTTTGAGGAAGCACTGCACCACCAGGTTCAAGGTGTGAGCCAAGCAAGGTATGTGGCTGAGTTTTGAAAGGGCTATGGCTGCCACAAAATTACGGCCGTTATCACTAACTACCTTGCCTGCCTCAAGATGTACACTGCCCAGCCATGACTCAGTTTGTCGCTTCAAGTACTCGGCCAGCACCTCGGCAGTGTGTCTGTCGCCCA
The DNA here is from genome assembly GCF_039654945.1 of Dendrobates tinctorius. Classification (NCBI taxonomy): domain Eukaryota; kingdom Metazoa; phylum Chordata; class Amphibia; order Anura; family Dendrobatidae; genus Dendrobates; species Dendrobates tinctorius. Next base: position 9,465,404 of record NW_027361773.1, read on the forward strand.
AACACTTCATCTGCAACACAGCCTGCTGACGCTTTCCACTAGCTGCTCGATAGGGGGACACCTCGTGTGCAACAGTGGCAGCTGCAGATGGAGTGCTCGTACGACTGCGCTCTGTGGATGAGCTTTCGCTTCTGGAGGAGGAGGAGGAGGGTCGAACGCCTACAGCCAACTGTTTCCTATACCATGGGCTAGGCAGCACTGTCCCACCACCGCTGTCCCCTGTGGACCCTGCATCCACCACATTAACCCAGTGCGCAGTGATGGACACGTAACGGCCCTGGCCATGCCGACTGGACCATGTATCAGTTGTGAGGTGCACCTTTCCACTCACTGACTGCTTGAGTGCATGGACAATGCGGTCTTTTACATGATGGTGGAGGGCTGGGATGGCTTTGCGAGAGAAGAAGTGGCGACTGGGTAGGTCATAGCGTGGCACTGCATAGGCCATGAGTTCGCGGAAAGCTGCGCTTTCCACCAACTGATAGGGCATCATCTCAAACGAGATTAGTTTGGCAATGTGGGCGTTCAAACCAAGTGTACGCGGTTGAGAGACTGAGTACTTTCTTGACCTACTCATAGTGTCTGGGAGGGTGAGCTGGACTTGAGAGCTGCATATGGTGGAAGTAGCGGTGGACAGGGCGGACTGAGAGAGGGTTGATGATGGTGATGGAGTTGGTGTTCTTTCTGATGGCCTAGATTCAGTATTTCGTTGATATAACAGTGGGATTCCCTGACTGCTGTGGCCTTGCAACGACACCTCAACATTTGCTGCTGTGCTAACCGGTGGGCTTACAGTGGGGGAAACAATGTAGCGCTGTTGACTACCTTCTTTGTGATCAGTTGCACATGTGGTACTTGAGGTTTGGTGTTGTGTCCATGCTTGCAAGTGCATGCTGGTTAAATGTCTAAGCATGCAACTGGTATTCAAATTTTTCAGATTTTTCCCTTGGCTAAAGGTCTTTGCGCACTTCTTACAAATAACCTTGGCCTGATCATGAGGATTTTGTTCAAAAAAGTGCCACACTGCACTCTTCCTACTTTGGCAGACATTTTGCGGCATAGCACGCTGTGATCTTTTGACCGTCTGGACAAGCTGTCCAGCAACTCTTTTGATGTTTGGAACCTGTCTTTGGAGTGCTCCGGGCCTGCCAGATAACAGCTGTTGCGATGTCGATGTCTGCTGTGGATGATCCTCCTCATCTGAGCTATTGGAAGCAGCACCCTCTTCCCCCAATGGATGCCAATCTGGGTCAACAACTGGGTCATCCATCACCTCCTCTTCAATGTCATGTGCACCTTCCTCTGTGTCACCGTGTATGGTGGTATAGTGTGCGGGAAGGGGCACCTGAGTCTCATCAGGGTCAGAATATGGCTCTGTACACTGCGAGGACAATGTAGTGCTCTGAGTGAATGTACCAGCAGAATCATCCATCAGCGGCTGTGCATCAGTGCACTCCATGTCAGATTCATCTTGGCCTGGGTAATTCACCATTTCACTTGATAATCCAGGCATGGTATGTGAAAACAGCTCCATGGAGTAATCATTAGTATGGCCTGCATCATCCTTCAATCTTGGTTGGGGTGAAGGACACAAGGAAAGGTGTGGTTCATGAACATGAGCCTCCAATGACGACTCAGTGCTTTTATTTTTTACAATTTCAGAAGAGGAGGCGATAGAGCTGGAGGCTGAGTCAGCAATGTAAGACAAAACTTTTTCCTGAAGCTCTGGCTTTAAAAGCGGTTTGCCAACTCCTAGAAAACTAAGCCTTCGAGGCCTTGTGGAGCCAGACGATGACGCAGGCTCAACACCTCCTGCATTCGGTCCTATTTTGCTTTTGCCACTACCATCAGATCCACCACCAACACCATCATTACCAGCTGCCAACCCCCGCCCAATTCCACGGCCTCTTCCACCAGCCTTCCTCATTTTTGGTAGAAATGTAGACAAAATCCAACAAACTATATAGTAATGTAAAACAAGGTACAAGGTGTCTATAGGACAGGGAAGATTTTGAATTTCTGCAGACACTAGTGGACACTGGACACTTTTGGATTGTGTGAGGCCCACTGAATATCAGAGCGCTATGTCACAGGCTCGATGGCACAGGTGTGAAAAAAGTGACAACAGGATAAGGGAGATTTTGAATTTCTGCAGACACTTGTGGACACTGGACACTTTTGGATTGTGTGAGGCCCACTGAATATCAGAGCGCTATGTCACAGGCTCGATGGCACAGGTGTGAAAAACATGACTACCGGATAAGGGAGATTTTGAATTTCTGCAGACACTTGTGGACACTGGACACTTTTGGATTGTGTGAGGCCCACTGAATATCAGAGCGCTATGTCACAGGCTCGATGGCACAGGTGTGAAAAAAGTGACTACAGGATAAGGGAGATTTTGAATTTCTGCAGACACTTGTGGACACCGGACACTTTTGGATTGTGTGAGGCCCACTGAATATCAGAGCGTTATGTCACAGGCTCGATGGCACAGGTGTGAAAAAAGTGACTACAGGATAAGGGAGATTTTGAATTTCTGCAGACACTAGTGGACACTGGACACTTTTGGATTGTGTGAGGCCCACTGAATATCAGAGCGCTATGTCACAGGCTCGATGGCACAGGTGTGAAAAAAGTGACTACAGGATAAGGGAGATTTTGAATTTCTGCAGACACTTGTGGACACTGGACACTTTTGGATTGTGTGAGGCCCACTGAATATCAGAGCGCTATGTCACAGGCTCGATGGCACAGGTGTGAAAAAAGTGACTACAGGATAAGGGAGATTTTGAATTTCTGCAGACACTAGTGGACACTGGACACTTTTGGATTGTGTGAGGCCCACTGAATATCAGAGTGCTATGTCACAGGCTCGATGGCACAGGTGTGAAAAAAGTGACTACAGGATAAGGGAGATTTTGAATTTCTGCAGACACTTGTGGACACTGGACACTTTTGGATTGTGTGAGGCCCACTGAATATCAGAGCGCTATGTCACAGGCTCGATGGCACAGGTGTGAAAAAAGTGACTACAGGATAAGGGAGATTTTGAATCTCTGCAGACACTAGTGGACACTGGACACTTTTGGATTGTGTGAGGCCCACTGACGCTGTATGGTGTGAAAAAATGCACGCTCAGTACCTCAGCAGGACAAAAAAAAAAATTGGGATTGCTTTTAAAAAAGCAGTTTGCAGAGCAGTGGGTAAACAGCAATGCAGCTGTCAGGAAGCCTTAGAAGGCAGTCTAACAACCAACACCGCTGATCCACCACAATATAGCCTCCCCTTGCACTGCACACACAGTGACTGGTGTGTTGTACAGGCAAAATCGCTAGCAGCAGAAGCAGTTTTTTTTTCTTCTTCCCTGCCTAACGCTCTCCCTACAGAATCAGCAACCTCTCCCTATGCTAAGATCGGCAGAAGTAAGATGGCGGTCGGCGTGCACGCCCTTTTATAACCCCTGTGACGCCCACCCAATCACTTGCATGCCCTTCTGAAAGATGGTGGTGACCCCTGTCTATGTCATCACGTTGCCCACAGTGTCCGTGGATCCTGATTGGCTGAAAAAGAGCGCAAAACAAACTTTTGAAACGCGACTTTGGCACGTAAGTCGCCGACCTCGTGGCCGACCTCATCCTAGGGTCGGGTTTCGTTTCATGAAACCCGACTTTGCCAAAAGTCGGCGACTTTTGAAATTTTTCGACCCGTTTTGCTCAACTCTAATTGTAAGGTGACATTAAGCCCAGTTAATAATGGAGCAACGTCAATAAGACGCCTATCCATTATTAATCCTACAGTAAAAAATGATTTAAAAAAACACAGACATTTGAAAAAATAATTTTAATGAAATAAATAAACATTGTTTTTGGTAAATCTTTACTTCACGCCCATTCCATGCGAAGTGCTCGCTCTCCTAGAAAAGAACAAAAAATAACAAACCAAATTTATACTCCCTGGTCCAACGTAGTCCAAAATCGAGTGTCCCACGATGATCTGCCATGGAGAACAGTCACATCAGGAGATGTGACTGCTCTCCACGGCTGCAGAAACACACTGACAGGAGCTAAGCTCCTGCAGTGTGTTACTGCACATGCCCAAATTTACCGGAGTTCACTGACTCCTGTACTCTCACTTTACGGCAGTGCTGCATGGGAAAAGTCTCACGCAGCTCTTCTGCCATAAAGCGAGAGCTCGGAGCGCAAGAACACCGGAAAACTCTGTGATACACTGCCAGGAGCAGTTCTCTGGGAGGCCCCAATTTACATTTGACTGTTGGCCGATCTCATGTGTAATAAAACTTTTACAGATCTAAGAATCAGGTGACAGAAACAATTACATTTTTTTTTACTAAGTTCAAATTTTTTTAACACCAAAATATAACTCTTCTCACATGTTTGATATCACCATAATCATACTAAGGCCAGGGTCACACTTGCAACTGCAATGCGAGAAGTTTTGCACGAGTCTCTCACCAATACCCGGCACTCAGGACCAAAGCGTTCAGCTGCATAGAAATACATGCAGCCGCACACTCCGGTCCCGAGTGCCAGTGGCAGTGATGGGTATTGAGACGAGAGACTCGCATGAACTTCTCGCATTGCAGTTGCAAGTATGACCCACGACCTAACCTGAAGAATAATAATAAATTTTATTTTTATAGTGCCGACATATTCCGCAGCACTTTACATTTCAAAGGGGACTTGTACAGACGATAGACATTACAGCATAACAATAATCACATAGATCATAACAGATACCAAGAGGAATGAGGGCCCTACTCGCAAGCTTACAATCTATAAGGAAAAAAGGTAGATATGAAAGGTGGATGGTAACAATTGCCCTGATTGTTTGGATAAGCCATAATGATAAGTGTGTAACAGTACAGACACAGAGGGCTGATAGATGCACAAAGCATGTGGGAACATGATACGGGGAACCTGAAGAATCATGTTGCCACGACTTTTTCACAATATAATAAACATAAGACGTTAATAATCATGAAAATAACCATGAAGCCTTACCGCAGTAGCAACACCCCTAGCACCGACAGAGCTGCTGTGAAATCCAATTTGGAAAGCAGGTCACTGAAATAAAACTGACCAGTCAGTAAGACAGGAGACGGGCATAGAACAGGGAGAGCAGGAGATTCCGATGCTGAATTTTTTAAACTGCAAAATAGATTTGTCCCATCAATGAAACCAATGAAAGGATTTATTCAGCATGAAAGTCCCTATACATGCATGTCATCAGTTTTAGGTATAAAATTCTCATGACAGATTTCTATTGACTCCTTCTCAATGTGGTCAATTTCATTTTTTTGCATTTGTTTTTTCATCCTCCTCTATCCTTCCAAGAGCCATAACTTTTTTTTAATTTTCTGTCCTCATAGCTATATGGCGATTAGTTTTTTCCACTACGAGTTGTACTTTTAAATGATCTCATTCATTTTACCACATGGTGTACTGGAAAATTGAAAAAAAATCCAAGTTCGGTGAAATTGCAAATAAAAATAACAATTCTGACAATGTTCTTTGCGATTTGATGTTACAGTGTACATAGTGAGGTAAGAATTACATGGCAGCATGACCACAGTACAATTATAGCAATGTCAAACTTGGGCATTTTTTAAAATATTTTTGTTGTGAAAAAAATTGAAAATTTGTAAAACCAATATATACTGTATAGATATATATTTGTTTAATAGTCACTATTTCTCGACACCTGTGACATCATCATTTTTTAGTCTATGGAGCCGTGTGACGGCTTATTTATTGAGGGGGCAAGATAACATTTATTTTCATACTATTTTGGGATATATAAGACATTTTGATCACTCCTCAGGCCATGTTTACACTTTCAATATTTGGTCAGTATTTTACATCAGTATTTGTAAGCCAATATCAGGAGTGGAACAATCAGAGGAATAATTTAATAGAAACACGTCACCACTTCTGCATTTATCACCAACTCCTGGTTGTACCTTACATATAGCGATGTAAAATTCTGACCAAAAACTGAATGTGTGAACGTTGCCGTAATGTATATTTTTGCAGTGTTACTATGACCAAAATATTTTTTTGCATGTATAATGTTTACCAATTAGGTTAATTAAAGCTCCATTCCAGCATTTTTTTTTACATTGCAGCACTGGAGTTGTGCTACTATTCTAAGTTCCCTGATTCTAGTATTATACTTAACAACCGCCATCTTCAGCTGTTTCCAGTGCCACTCCGGTTCTCACACCACCATCTTGTGACAGCGTCTTCTGACTGACCAGAAGTCATAGGTAACCGTCACAAGCTCTCAACGTAAGCCTCATTCTGTTTCACACAGACATACAGTACATTGAGTTGTAACTTCCGGCTCACCCATCAAACACAGGAGATTTCCGACAGGTCACAACCTGCAGAAGATGATAACAAATGAATTTTGTCAGCTGGTTAGTATAATACCAGGGGCAGGGAACTTCATTAGAAGCACCACTCCAGCATTTTGTTTTCAATTGCAGTTCTGCTAATCTAAATTACCGCACCCTAGTCTGACACTTACCAGCCACCGTCTTCAGCTGTTCCCAACACTGCTTTGGTCCCACTCCACCATATTGTGGCAGAGTATGATTTGTATATACTTTTGGCCACATTCAGACTAGATGTGTGCATTATCACTCAATATACATCTAGTTGGAATGTGGCCTGAAGTATAGAATTCACATACTTGTGGTCACTCTCACTATCAACAGCACACTGTGAAGCTTCAAAACTTTTAGTAAAAGACTCGATAACCCCTTTAACAATGTACCCACATAGGGGCACATCATTCTAAGCGCCCATCGGCCACCTTGTGACATACTCGCAGGTGTCTATTGGGTTGCTATGACAGCCAGGGGTCTGCTGAAGACCCTCATGCCTGCCATCACAGAGCTCTGTTGAAACCCATCCGTGTATAGGCTTCAACTAAGAATTTTGCTATATAAAGCAGTACAGAGGTTTTACACTAGGAGTGCTCAGACAAAATTGCACAAGAGATCCAACAATGAGTGAATGAAGATTTTTAGCAAACGGCTGGGCAACCTCTACAACTGGGCTGAGTCCACACTATATCCAGCAGATAATTCATGAGCCTGTGAGCCAATACCATACACCATATTCCGACTTACACCGTACATGTATGGCGAATGTTGGGAAGGAGTTAAAGTGAACATGATATCTGACGATAAGCCTGAGCGGGTGCTGAGTTAGAATTTTTCCTGGTTTTGGGGTACATGTTGACAACGGATTATTCAGGATACTCTCCAAGCATGTGACAACAGAGCTTTTTTTATTTAGGAACAAACAGGAACAATATATGATGAGCTTAATATATCAGGAAAAAATCATTTGTGTGTCTCTATCTGTGCAGCATCTGCAGCAGGCTGCTTCTCTCATACACAGACACAGGAAAATACAGTCACATGCTGTTTGAGCCTATGGGTGTTTATTTTGCTCTAACTTTATAAACAGCATACAAATCTAGCAACTAAACACTCATAGACAGGAATGGAGTTGTTGAACCAAACATATTCCAACAGTACATAACATTTTTGACCGCTTTCAGTGAGAGGTTGAGACCACATTATTATGTTCTACACTAAGAACTTACGTTGGGATTTACACATAAATCCGACAAAAATGTGATTCACTACACTTCCATAATTTCCCTCGGGATCAATAAAGTGTATCGTATCGTATCGTAAACCTCCAACAGAACCACTCATCATAATGAAGCAGATGGAGACACTTTGGCTGGACATTCTCCTCCAGGTTTTTTGGTACACAGGAGAATTCATACTTCCATTCACCACAGAAAGTCTTCCAGGTCCTGAAGCAGCAAAACAGCCCCAGTCTATCACACTACCACCACCATATTTTACTGTTGGTATTTTGTTCCTTTTCTGAAATGCTGTGTTACTTCTATGCCAGATGTAATTGGAACATACACCTTCCAAAAGTTCAACTTTTGTCTTGTCAGTCCACAGAGTATTCTCCCAAAAGTCTTGAGGATCATTAAGATGTTTTCTGGAAAAACTGGGACAAGCCTTTATGTTCTTATTGCTCAGCAATGGTTTTCGGCTTTGACTTCTGCTATGCAGGCCATTTTTGCCCTGTCTCTTTCTTATGGTGGTGTCATCAACACTGACCTTTGTTATGGGATCCTTTGCGACCTTTTGGATGTGTCACTGCTGCTCTCTTGGGGTAATTCTGTTCGGCCAGCTACTCTTGGAAAGGTTTACAATTGTTCTATTTTTTCGCCATTTGTGGATAATGGCTCTCACTGTGGTTTGCTGCAGTCCCAAAGCTTGATAAATGGCTATAGAACATTTTACAGACTGATAGCTCTCAATTACTTTGTCATTTGTTCCAGAATTTCTTTGGCTCTCGATATGATGTCTAGCCTTTGAGGATCTTTTGGTCTACTTCACTTTGAAATGCAGGTCATATTTAAGTGATTTCTTGATTGAGAACAGGTGTGGCAGTAATCAGGCCTGGTTGTGGCTAGAGAATTTGAACTCAGCTTCCCAAAGATGTGATAAAACATGGTTAATTTATGTTTTAAGATGAATATGGGGGCCCTGTATGTTTGGATTTATTTTTCCCTTAATAATAAAGACCTTCATTTAAAAACTGCATTTTGTGCTTACGTGTAATATCTTTGTGTAATATTTAAATTTGTTTGGTGATCTGAAATATTCAAGTGTGAGAAACATGCAAAAGAATAGGAAATCAGGAAGCGGGCAAACACTTGTTAACACAACTGTATATTTTTGTCTAGTGGCATTAGATTAATGTATGATTTTTGGAGGTGCTGTCCATTCTTTTTTTTCAGCACATTCTATGTTAAGGTTCTAAATTGTATGCAGGATCCTTGGAAATGATAACATTGTACTATGATTATTACTGTCTCACAAGGTGATTGTCTTTCATTTTGGCACGGTTAGTGCCTTGTGATTGTATCACTTGTGTCATTTATTAATCAATAAATAAAGATAAATTGAAAAAAATATAACTATTCAAAGGCCATAGCTCTTTAAACAATGTTTTATATAACAAAGTTTTCAATAAATTGCTGATACAATAAACAAGTTGCACAGTACACAGCTTACTCATGCAGTGTGCGTGAGCTTCATGAACAATAGGAAACCACCCAGCAATCACTATGACTGTATACACAATTAAGTTATTGTCTAATTATGTACTGTATGATCTCTAATATCCTGGTTGTGAAAGCTTGTGCAGTCTAACCAGTTATAAGTTAATTAGAAACATACAATCTGTGTAATAAACCTATTACTATACAAAAATAGTAAAACTATTGTGTTCATCTGTGATCAGCTCATTGCCACCAAATCTGATAACAACATGATTTAGGAGCAGATACCCTGATTCCAGCTATGTGTACTTTACTGAACTGTTTGATGAAGTTTGATAAAATCAGTATCCCACTCTCTGACCACAACCTTCTTTCATTATCTGTCAAGAAATGTCACCCTGCTCAGGACCCCCCCACATTCTACACTTACAGACATATACATGCTATTAAGGCGCAGAAACTTATGAAGAATTTGAAGTCATCATTGGCTCAAATATTCTCCCTTTCATGTCCTGACTCTGCACTGAAACATTATAATGATACATTGCAGAGTGACCTGAATGAAGCTACACCTCATACACATAGGCCAACTCGGCATAGATGGTGGTAACCCTGGCACACGCTGAAAACACGTTTCCTACAGTGGTGCTCCAGGTGCGCCGAACATCTGTGAAGAAAATCTAATCTGGCCGAAGATTTCATCCATTATAAGTTTATGCTTAAAACATACAACTCTGCCCATCACCTCTCCACTCAAACCTATTTCAACACCCTCATTACCTCACTATCCAACAATCCTAAAAGTCTCTTCAACAATTTTCATTCCCTCCTTAATCCCAGATTACAGGCCCCGACCACCAACCTCTGCACTGTCAATCTGGCCAATTATTTCAAAGAAAAAAATTACTTAAAAAAAACATCCCTCGACCAAAACTGTGCAGCTAACTATAGATGTGTCCATAATCTTCTTTTCATTTCTAAATTCCTGGAATGCCTGGTCCTTTACAATCCAGTTTCTGGTCTTTACAATCTACTGAAACTGTCTTACCTAAAGTCTCTTATGATATACTAACAACTAAATCTAATGGTCACTACTCCATGCTAATTCTCCTGGAACTCTCTGCCACTTTTGGCTTTCTCCTCAATATGCTACACTCGTATTGGTCTCAAGGGCAAAGTTCTCTCCTGGTTCTCCTCATATCTCTCTGACCATTCCTTCATTGTATCTTTTGCAGGCTCCTCTTCCTCCCCTATCCGCTTACTGTCAGAATTTCTCAAGAAACAGTCCTAGGCCCCCTCATCATATCATTGTATACTGCCCCTATTGAACAAATAATAAGTAGATTTGGTTTTCTGCACCATCTTTATGATGATGAAACCAAATTATACACCTCTACGACTGACACCACCCCTGCATTATTACAAAACACCAGTGAATGTCTTTCTGCTGTCTCTAACATCATGTCCTCCCTCTATCTAAAACTTAACCTGCCAAAAACAACTGCTTGTGTTTCCTTCCTCAACTAAGCTACTTATGCCCGATGTTGCCATTTCTGTGTGTGGTTCTTAATCCTCAGCAACATACTCACTGTCTCGGGGTCATAGTTGTTTCAGATCTTTTCTTCTCTCTCCATATCCGATCATTCACCCACTCAAGTCATCTACACCTCAAACACATTTCAAGAATTCGATATTTTCTTACATTTAACTCTGCAAAAACTCTTAGGCTATATGCGCACGTTGCGGATTTGCTTGCAGAAATTTCTGCACAGTTTCTGCATCTCTTGGCATCTCTCAGTGAGTTTTTTATTCGTTTTTGTTGCGGATTTTCATGCAGTTTTGTATGCATTTTTGTAAATCCATAGAGCTAAATAAAGATATATTATTTAAAAAAAACTTGTGATGTCATTTCCTTGTTCAACCTATTTTTTTTTTCATTCTCCATTGAAGACCATAATATCATTACATACCATGTTCAAATTTATAATGTTTACACACACAAAATAACTATAAGTGAATATATATAATGTATATATATATATATATATATGTAATACCAAGCCCGAGGTTTAGTAATGAACAGGTGTCAACCAGACACCCTCATTAATAAAACGGTATATAAAGAGTTAAATAAACACACACACACAAAATCTGCATGAAACACAATATCTGTTTATTTTTCAAAAACAATTTTTTAAAAAAATTGTGTGGGTTCCCGCATAGTTTTCATAACCAGCATAGGGAAAGCCGACGGCTGATGTTAATATTCTCGGAAGGAGCCAATAGCCATAAATGTTCCCATTCTATTAATATCAGCTCACAGCTGTTTCCTTAGCATTTACTGGCTAGTTTACAGGGGAACCCTAGAAAAAAATTGACATGGGGTCCCCCTATAAAATCGAACCAGTAAAGGCTAGACTGACAGCTGCGGGCTGATTCTGGCACTTAGCCTCACTCTTCCCACATGTATTCCCATATAATACTAAGAAAAAAAAACACAAATTGAGCTTGGCTTGAGTTGGTATACATGCAGCATATAAACGCATGTTCACATTGGCCATAAAGCATACAAAACCTACAAAAGACAAAATGAGAAAAACTTTGCTGTAATTAAATAAATAAAAAGCAAAAGTGCATTTAAGTAATACAGAGTTCCTAGTAATACTGTATTTGATCAAATATAGCATAAAAGCCATCCCACCAGCGACAAGATGACTCTGTGGTCGGGGCGGTCCTACACTGTCTAATATTAAAAACCTTTTCCTGTGTCAAAGTTGACATCAGTATGTGAATAAGGGCAGACAAAAGAACCAGGTCCCAATCAGAGGACACCAGTCAGGGGAAGCCTTTAAATACAATTTCCAGCTCAGGAGAGGGAGGCCACACCCCAGCTTGCACAGAATGCAGCATATAATACTATCCTGTCCAACATAGTCCATTAAATACTGAGTGTCCCAAGGCGATCTCATGTGTAGAATGGTCACATTGGGAGATTTGACTGCTCTACCCGGCTTCCGGCAATACACTGACAGAAGGTGATCACTCCCGCAGAGTATCACTACGCTGCCATGAGAGTTCACCAGAGTTCATCAGCTCCGGTGCTCTCACTTAAGGCACTACCGCTGTGTGAGAACTTTTCCACGCAGCGATGCCATAAGTGAGAGGACCGGAGCTGATCAACTGATGTACTCTGCTGAACTCTCATGGCTGCTAAATGATACACTGACAGGAGGTAATCGCTCCCGCAGTGTATCGTTGGCAGCCATGTGACATTGACGTGGGACACTCGGTATTGGACTATGGTGGGCAGGGAGTATATGTTGGTTTATTATTTTTGATTGCTTGCAGGAGACACGGGCGTTGGGGATTAGGTGTTTGGTGAGTATGCATATTGTATGTGATTATGTCAATGTTTTGACTTTTTTTAAAAATGAACTCAGGCACCGGATGATGTGACTATTCTCCCATCATCGGCTCATGCTGTCTCTGTTGTTTGTGACAGCAGGCATAGCCGGTAGGAGTAGTAGTCACTAGAGTTCAGCGAAACGGGTCGAAAAAATTCAAAAGTCGCCGACTTTTGGCAAAGTCGGGTTTCATGAAACGAAACCCGACCCTAGGATGAGGTCGGCCACGAGGTCGGCGACTTACGCTCCAAAGTCGCATTTCAAAAGTTTGTTTTGCGCTCTTTTTCAGCCAATCAGGATCCACGGACACTGTGGGCAACGTGATGACATAGGCACGGGTCACCACCATCTTTCAGAAGGGCATGCAAGTGATTGGCTTGCTTTGGTGGGCGTCACAGGGGGTATAAAAGGGCGTGCACGCCGACCGCCATCTTACTTCTGCCGATCTCAGTATAGGGAGAGGTTGCTGCTGATTCTGTAGGGAGAGCGTTAGGCAGGGAAGAAGACCAAAAAACTGCTTCTGCTGCTAGCGATTTGGCCTGCACAACACACCAGTCACTGTGTGTGCAGTGCAAGGGGAGGCTATATAGTGGTGTATCAGTGGTGTTGGTTGTTGGGCTGCCTTCTAAGGCTTCCTGACAGGCTGGCATTGCTGTTTACCCACTGCTCCACAAACTGCTTTTTTAAAAGCAATCCAATCTCCGTTATCCTCTAGTCACTTTGGTCACAGCTGTGCCATCGAGCCTGTCACATAGCGCTCAGATATTCATTGGGCCTCAAACTGCTTTTTTAAAAGCAATCCCAATTTTTTTTTTTTGTCCTGCTGAGAAGAAAAAAAAACTGCTTCTGCTGCTGATAGCAATTTGGCCTGCACAACACACCAGTCACTGTGTGCAGTGCAAGGGGAGGCTATATAGTGGTGTATCAGTGGTGTTGGTTGTTGGGCTGCCTTTTAAGGCTTCCTGACAGGCTGGCATTGCTGTTTACCCACTGCTCCGCAAACTGCTTTTTTAAAAGCAATCCAATCTCCCTTATCCTCTAGTCACTTAGGTCACAGCTGTGCCATCGAGCTTGTCACATAGCGCTCAGATATTCATTGGGCCTCACACAATCCAAAAGTGTCCAGTGTCCAAAAGTGTGTGCAGAGATTCAAACTCTCACTTATCCTCTAGTCACTTAGGTCACAGCTGTGCCATCGAGCTTGTCACATAGCGCTCAGATATTCATTGGGCCTCACACAAACCAAAAGTGTCCAGTGTCCAAAAGTGTGTGCAGAGATTCAAAATCTCACTTATTCTCTAGTCACTTAGGTCACAGCTGTGCCATCGAGCCTGTCACATAGCCCTCAGATATTCATTGGGCCTCACACAATCCAAAAGTGTCCAGTGTCCAAAAGTGTGTGCAGAGATTCAAAATCTCACTTATTCTCTAGTCACTTAGGTCACAGCTGTGCCATCGAGCTTGTCACATAGCGCTCAGATATTCATTGGGCCTCACACAATCCAAAAGTGTCCAGTGTCCAAAAGTGTGTGCAGAGATTCAAACTCTCACTTATCCTCTAGTCACTTAGGTCACAGCTGTGCCATCGAGCTTGTCACATAGCGCTCAGATATTCATTGGGCCTCACACAATCCAAAAGTGTCCAGTGTCCAAAAGTGTGTGCAGAGATTCAAACTCTCACTTATTCTCTAGTCACTTAGGTCACAGCTGTGCCATCGAGCCTGTCACATAGCGCTCAGATATCAGTGGGCCTCACACAATCCAAAAGTGTCCAGTGTCCAAAAGTGTGTGCAGAGATTCAAACTCTCACTTATTCTCTAGTCACTTAGGTCACAGCTGTGCCATCGAGCTTGTCACATAGCGATCAGATATTCATTGGGCCTCACACAATCCAAAAGTGTCCAGTGTCCAAAAGTGTGTGCAGAGATTCAAACTCTCACTTATCCTCTAGTCACTTAGGTCACAGCTGTGCCATCGAGCTTGTCATATAGCGCTCAGATATTCATTGGGCCTCACACAATCCAAAAGTGTCCAGTGTCCAAAAGTGTGTGCAGAGATTCAAAATCTCACTTATTCTCTAGTCACTTAGGTCACAGCTGTGCCATCGAGCTTGTCACATAGCGCTCAGATATTCATTGGGCCTCACACAATCCAAAAGTGTCCAGTGTCCAAAAGTGTGTGCAGAGATTCAAACTCTCACTTATCCTCTAGTCACTTAGGTCACAGCTGTGCCATCGAGCTTGTCACATAGCACTCAGATATTCATTGGGCCTCACACAATCCAAAAGTGTCCAGTGTCCAAAAGTGTGTGCAGAGATTCAAACTCTCACTTATCCTCTAGTCACTTAGGTCACAGCTGTGCCATCGAGCTTGTCACATAGCGCTCAGATATTCATTGGGCCTCACACAATCCAAAAGTGTCCAGTGTCCAAAAGTGTGTGCAGAGATTCAAAATCTCACTTATTCTCTAGTCACTTAGGTCACAGCTGTGCCATCGAGCTTGTCACATAGCGCTCAGATATTCATTGGGCCTCACACAATCCAAAAGTGTCCAGTGTCCAAAAGTGTGTGCAGAGATTCAAAATCTCACTTATTCTCTAGTCACTTAGGTCACAGCTGTGCCATCGAGCCTGTCACATAGCGCTCAGATATCAGTGGGCCTCACACAATCCAAAAGTGTCCAGTGTCCAAAAGTGTGTGCAGAGATTCAAACTCTCACTTATTCTCTAGTCACTTAGGTCACAGCTGTGCCATCGAGCTTGTCACATAGCGCTCAGATATTCATTGGGCCTCACACAATCCAAAAGTGTCCAGTGTCCAAAAGTGTGTGCATAGATTCAAACTCTCACTTATCCTCTAGTCACTTAGGTCACAGCTGTGCCATCGAGCTTGTCACATAGCGCTCAGATATTCATTGGGCCTCACACAATCCAAAAGTGTCCAGTGTCCAAAAGTGTGTGCAGAGATTCAAAATCTCACTTATTCTCTAGTCACTTAGGTCACAGCTGTGCCATCGAGCTTGTCACATAGCGCTCAGATATTCATTGGGCCTCACACAATCCAAAAGTGTCCAGTGTCCAAAAGTGTGTGCAGAGATTCAAACTCTCACTTATCCTCTAGTCACTTAGGTCACAGCTTTCTAACCTTTGTGCAATCACGTGCAATCCATACTGGGCCTAACACCGTCTGAGCCTGCCTCATGCTGTATAGACATATATTTTGAATGTGTACGCTATCCATACATGTTATCCGGGGATACGGTACCCTTTCTAACCTTTGTGCAATCACGTGCAATCCATACTGGCCTAACACCGTCTGAGCCTGCCTCCTGAGACATATATTTTGAATGTGTACGCTATCCATACATGTTATCTGGGGATACGGTACCCTTTCTCACCTTTGTGCAATCACGCGTAATCCATACTGGGCGTGAGAACGGCTGGCGAGCTGTTAAGCAAGCTACAGCACCTGTCCAGACAAGTACAGGGATTCCCTAGCGAGGAGACTTATTTGATTGTTTTCAATGTTGGGACAGCAATTTTTGGGGAGCACTATACTCTGGAGAATGATAGATGGGGCCCACCATACACTGGAACATTCCAAAGGTGGACATCAGACACTGGAGCAGCATTTACAGGGCCTATTATACACTAGAGCATTAGAAATGGGGCCCATTATGTTTGGAGCATTATTTGGGCCCATAAGACAGTGGAGCTTCATCCATGGGGACCAACATATACTGTAGCATTATGTGGAGCTCATCATATACTGTTTCAAATATTATATGGGACCAATGATTCTGTATGGAGAAATAGATGGGCCTCGTCATGAGATGTAAAAAGTGAGGTATTTTTCATTGTACTATACCGCTATTTCTCTGCCGTATCGGAGCATGATGAGTTGTGGTATGTGTTAAAGGGGCGCTCTTTCGCCCAGGGCACATGAAAACCTGGAGCCAGCCCTCCCCCCCCACAGTTTGTAGCCAAATAACCCCCATTTTTCAGTGCGTAACTTGTATTATGAAGTTAATTAATGTTGACAAGCTTAAGAAAGAAGAATTGATGCTTTTGGCATTCAAATGGGCACTGTAGGTGTGTTTCCTGTCCTCCTCTCACTGCCGACTTTTATTCCCCATTGACTTACATTGGATTTCGTGTTTCGGGACGACCCCGACTTTTCCCTATAATCGGACGATCTTGCTCGACCCGACTTTTGGAAAAGTCGGGTTTCACGAAACGAAACGCGACCCTAAAAAACCAAAAGTCGCTCAACTCTAGTAGTCACATCAGATGACTCTTAAGTACAATCACTATGGGCTCTTCGTCGCATAGTTACACACACCCGCAGACAGATGCACACACCCACATACACTGGCAGACAGACACAGACACCCACACACAGACACACACAGCTGCACACAGCCGCAGACAGATGCAGACAGACATGCACATATTCTCTGCCCACACACTCTTCCTCCTTCTGACATCATTTCCTTTGACAATTCTTCAACAAAATACTCCACGCTTCAGCACCTCCCTACATCTCCTCCATTGTTTCAGTCTATCACCCTACCAATGCACTCCATTATGCTAAGATTAACATCCAATAATCTGAACTTCCCATTCCCATCTCCAAGAGTTCTCACAACCTGCGCCAAATCTTTGGAATGCATTACCAGGGACACTTCGATTAATGCATTTCTTTAGAATGGCCTATTGCCTCCAATTACTAATTTATCTTTATTTTGACCAAAGAAAATGTTCTTCAAAATCAGTACACTCGTATTATCTGTTCACATACCCTACCTTTACTTAATAGCCCCTGTTATTCATACACATACTGGTTGGTAATCAGTATATGCAGCATTACGTGAACACTAGAGTTGAGCGACTTTTGTTTTTTTAGGGTCGCGTTTCGTTTCGTGAAACCCGACTTTTCCAAAAGTCGGGTCGAGCAAGATCGTCCGATTATAGGGAAAAGTCGGGGTCGTCCCGAAACACGAAACCCAGTGTAAGTCAATGGGGAATAAAAGTCGGCAGTGAGAGGAGGACAGGAAACACACCTACAGTGCCCATTTGAATGCCAAAAGCATCAATTCTTCTTACTTAAGCTTGTCAACCTTAATTAACTTCATAATACAAGTTACGCACTGAAAAATGGGGGTTATTTGGCTAAAGTTGTGGGGGGGAGGGCTGGCTGCAGGTTTTCATGTGCCCTGGGCGAAAGAGCGCCCCTTTATCACATACCACAACTCATTATGCTCCGATACGGCAGATAAATAGCGGTATAGTACAATGAAAAATACCTCACTTTTTACATCTCATGACGAGGCCCATCTATTTCTCCATACAGAATCATTGGTCCCATATAATGTTTGAAACAGTATATGATGAGCTCCACATAATGCTACAGTATATGTTGGTCCCCATGGATGAAGCTCCACTGTCTTATGGGCCCAAATAATGCTCCAAACATAATGGGCCCCATTTCTAATGCTCTAGTGTATAATGGGCCCTGTAAATGCTGCTCCAGTGTCTGATGTCCACCTTTGGAATGTTCCAGTGTATGGTGGGCCCCATCTATCATTCTCCAGAGTATAGTGCTCCCCAAAAATTGCTGTCCCAACATTGAAAACAATCAAATAAGTCTCCTCGCTAGGGAATCCCTGTACTTGTCTGGACAGGTGCTATAGCTTGCTTAACAGCTCGCCAGCCGTTCTCACGCCCAGTATGGATTGCACGTGATAGCACAAAGGTTAGAAAGGGTACCGTATCCCTGGATAACATGTATGGATAGCGTACACATTCAAAATATATGTCTCAGGAGGCAGGCTCAGACGGTGTCAGGCCCAGTATGGATTGCACGTGATTGCACAAAGGTTAGAAAGGGTACCGTATCCCTGGATAACATGTATGGATAGCGTACACATTCAAAATATATGTCTCAGGAGGCAGGCTCAGACGGTGTCAGGCCCAGTATGGATTGCACGTGATTGCACAAAGGTTAGAAAGGGTACCGTATCCCTGGATAACATGTATGGATAGCGTACACATTCAAAATATATGTCTCAGGAGGCAGGCTCAGACGGTGTCAGGCACAGTATGGATTGCACGTGATTGCACAAAGGTTAGAAAGGGTACCGTATCCCCGGATAACATGTATGGATAGCGTACACATTCAAAATATATGTCTCAGGAGGCAGGCTCAGACGGTGTTAGGCCCAGTATGGATTGCACGTGATTGCACAAAGGTTAGAAAGGGTACCGTATCCCCGGATAACATGTATGGATAGCGTACACATTCAAAATATATGTCTCAGGAGGCAGGCTCAGACGGTGTTAGGCCCAGTATGGATTGCACGTGATTGCACAAAGGTTAGAAAGGGTACCGTATCCCTGGATAACATGTATGGATAGCGTACACATTCAAAATATATGTCTCAGGAGGCAGGCTCTGACGATGTCAGGCACAGTATGGATTTGACTGCCCAGATTACACAGCGGAGGAGCAGGGAGAGGTAAAGATTGCAAATGCTGGGGCCCTGCCCAAGCAAGGGGGGCCCACTCGTGGGCGTCGGTACTGGCACTGGGCCCCTCATAGTACAGCGGTGTGTCTGACGGCGGGTGTGCACCACCACCGTCAGAGACACTTGATTGCACTATGAGGGACCCTGTGCCAGTGCCCGCGCCCAAGAGTCGGCCTACCCACCTGTCCAGGGCAACGGCACTCGCACGGTGTCGTGCGGTAGGTGGTGACCCCGGCCATGGGGGGGAGGCAGCACAGTTAGGGAGTTTTAGAAAGTGGCATATGTTGATGTTGGACATTCAGCTGATGCAAAAGGCGAAATAGGTGAAGTACCAGGAAGAGGTGGACCAAAGCAAGCCATTTTTCTGTCACCCTATGTGTCATCAGGGGAAGGTGGGACAAAATCCTTGGAAACCCATGCGTGGTTCATTTTAATGAAGGTTAGATCATCCACATTTTGGGTTGACATACGGGTCCTTTTTTCTGTCAGGATTGATCCAGCTGCACTGAAGACTCTTTCCGATAGCACACTTGCAGCTGGACAAGCGAGCTCCTGTAAGGCATATTGGGCCAATTCAGGCCAGGTGTCCAGTTTAGCGGCCCAATAGTCAAAGGGGAATGACCTGTGTGGGAGAACATCGAAATGGGAGGAAAAGTAGTTTGTAACCATAGTTGACAACTGCTGTCTCCTGTCACTTTCCATCGATGCAGTATTACCAGTTGTGTGAGCGGTATTTGAAAAATCAGTCCACAACATTGTCATGAAACCCCTGTCTCCAACGCCACTTCTGCTGTGTGCACCACGAACACCTCTGCCAAGCTGCCCCCGGCCCGTACGGCTCGTGTGAGAACCATCACCGCTGCTGTGTGCTGGGAATGCCTCAAGCAACCGATTTACCAGAGTTGCTTGTTTATTAGCCAATATTAGGTCAAGGTTCTCCTATGGCATGATGTTTTGTAATTTGCCTTTATAGCGTGGATCCAGGATGCTGGCCAACCAGTAGTCGTCATCGTTCATCATTTTGGCAATGCGGGGGTCCCTTTTTAGGATCCGCAAGGCATATTCTGACATGTGGGCCAATGTTCCCGGTGTCAATGATGCACTGCGAGTGCTGGGTGGAGGAGCACTTTCTGGCATATCCACATCCCTCCAGTCACGCACAAACCCTGTACCAGACCTTGCCACGCCAACATTTTCACTTGCCCCACGAGATGCATCCTCCTCCCCTAAGTAATCATCCCCATCATCCTCCTCCTCCTCCTCTTCTTCCTCCACCTCGTCCAGGAGAGGTCCCTGAGCAGACAATGGCTGAATGTCATCAAGGATTCCCTCCTCCTCTTCCTCCTCATCAACATTGGCTGCAGACGCCTGCTCCTTAAGGTGCATCAAAGTTTGCATGAACAGACGCATAAGTGGGATGCTCATGCTTAGGATGGCGTCGTCTGCGCTTACCAGCCGTGTGCATTCCTCAAAACACTGAAGGACTTTACAAAGGTCTTTCAGCTTCGACCACTGCACGCCTGTCAACTCCATGTCTGCTCTCAAAGTGCCTGGCCGTGTATCCTCCCACAAATGCATTATGGCCTGCCTCTGCTCGCACAGCCGCTCCACCATGTGCAGGGTGGAGTTCCACCTTGTTGCAATGTCGATAATGAGGCGGTGGTTGGGAAGGTGGAGCAATCGCTGCAGCTTCTGCATACGAACGGAGTGTACAGGCGACCGGCGGATGTGCGCGCACAGTCTTCGCACCTTCTGGAGCAGGGCTGTTAACTCCGGATAATTTTTGAGGAAGCACTGCACCACCAGGTTCAAGGTGTGAGCCAAGCAAGGTATGTGGCTGTGTTTTGAAAGGGCTATGGCTGCCACAAAATTACGGCCGTTATCACTAACTACCTTGCCTGCCTCAAGATGTACACTGCCCAGCCATGACTCAGTTTGTCGCTTCAAGTACTCGGCCAGCACCTCGGCGGTGTGTCTGTCGCCCAAACACATCATCTGCAACACAGCCTGCTGACGCTTTCCACTAGCTGCTCGATAGGGGGACACATCGTGTGCAACAGTGGCAGCTGCAGATGGAGTGCTCGTACGACTGCGCTCTGTGGACGAGCTTTCGCTTCTGGAGGAGGAGGAGGAGGAGGAGGAGGGTCGAACGCCTACAGCCAACTGTTTCCTATACCGTGGGCTAGGCAGCACTGTCCCACCACCGCTGTTCCCTGTGGACCCTGCATCCACCACATTAACCCAGTGCGCATTGATGGACACGTAACGGCCCTGGCCATGCCGACTGGACCATGCATCAGTTGTGAGGTGCACCTTTCCGCTCACTGACTGCTTGAGTGCATGGACAATGCGGTCTTTCACATGATGGTGGAGGGCTGGGATGGCTTTGCGAGAGAAGAAGTGGCGACTGGGTAGGTCATAGCGTGGTACTGCATAGGCCATGAGTTCGCGGAAAGCTGTTCTTTCCACCAACCGAAAGGGCATCATCTCAAACGAGATTAGTTTGGCAATGTGGGCGTTCAAACCCAGTGTACGTGGATGAGAGACTGAGTACTTTCTTGACCTACTCATAGTGTCTGGGAGGGTGAGCTGGACTTGAGAGCTGCATATGGTGGAAGTAGCGGTGGACAGGGCGGACTGAGAGAGGGTTGATGATGGTGATGGAGTTGGTGTTCTTTCTGATGGCCTAGAATCAGTCTTTCGTTGATATAACAGTGGGATTCCCTGACTGCTGTGGTCTTGCAACGACACCTCAACATTTGCTGCTGTGCTAACCGGTGGGTTTACAGTGGGGGAAACAATGTAGCGTTGCTGACTACCTTCGTTGTGATCAGTTGCACATGTGGCACTTGAGGTTTGGTGTTGTGTCCACGCTTGCAAGTGCATGCTGGTTAAATGTCTAAGCATGCAACTGGTATTCAAATTTTTCAGATTTTTCCCTCGGCTAAAGGTCTTTGCGCACTTCTTACAGATAACCTTGGCCTGATCATGAGGATTTTGTTCAAAAAAGTGCCACACTGCACTCTTCCTACTTTGGCAGACATTTTGCGGCCTAGCACGCTGTCATCTTTTGACCCTCTGGACAAGCTGTCCAGCAACTCTTTTGATGTTTGGAACCTGTCTTTGGAGTGCTCCGGGCCTGCCAGATAACAGCTGTTGCGATGTTGATGTCTGCTGTGGATGCTCCTCATCTGAGCTATTGGAAGCAGCACCCTCTTCCCCCAATGATGCCAATCTGGGTCAACAACTGGGTCATCCATCACCTCCTCTTCTATGTCATGTGCACCTTTCTCTGTGTCACCGTGTATGGTGGTATAGTGTGCGGGAAGGGGCACCTGAGTCTCATCAGGGTCAAAATCTGGCTCTGTACACTGCGAGGACAATGTAGTGCTCTGAGTGAATGTACCAGCAGAATCATCCATCAGCGGCTGTGCATCAGTGCACTCCATGTCAGATTCATCTTGGCCTGGGTAATTCACCATTTCACTTGATAATCCAGGCATGGTATGTGAAAACAGCTCCATGGAGTAATCAGTAGTATGGCCTGCGTCATCCTTCAATCTTGGTTGGGGTGAAGGACACAAGGAAAGGTGTGGTTCATGAACATGAGCCTCCAATGACGACTCAGTGCTTTTACTTTTTACAACTGAAGAAGAGGAGGCGATAGAGCTGGAGGCTGAGTCAGCAATGTAAGACAAAACTTTTTCCTGATGCTCTGCCTTTAAAAGCGGTTTGTCAACTCCTAGAAAACTAAGCGTTCGAGGCCTTATGTAGCCAGACGATGACGCAGGGTCAGCACCTCCTGCATTCGGTCCTATTTTGCTCTTGCCACTACCATCAGATCCACCACCAACACCATCATTACCAGCTGCCAACCCCCGCCCAATTCCACGGCCTCTTCCACCAGCCTTCCTCATTTTTGGTAGAAATGTAGACAAAATCCAACAAACTATATAGTAATGTAAAACAAGGTACAAGGTGTCTATAGGACAGGGGAGATTTAGAATTTCTGCACACACTTGTGGACAGTGGACACTTTTGGATTGTGTGAGGCCCACGGATATCTGAGCGCTATGTGACAGGCTCGATGGCACAGCTGCCTGTGACCAAAGTGACGAGAGGATAATGGAGATTTTGAATCTCTGCGCACACTTTTGGACACTGGACACTTGTGGATTGTGTGAGGCCCACTGATATCTGAGCGCCATGTGACACGCTCGATGGCACAGCTGCCTGTGACCAAAGTGACGAGAGGATAATGGAGATTTTGAATCTCTGCGCACACTTTTGGACACTGGACACTTGTGGATTGTGTGAGGCCCACTGATATCTGAGCGCTATGTGACACGCTCAATGGCACAGCTGCCTGTGACCAAAGTGACGAGAGGATAATGGAGATTTTGAATCTCTGCGCACACTTTTGGACACTGGACACTTGTGGATTGTGTGAGGCCCACTGATATCTGAGCGCTATGTGACAGGCTCGATGGCACAGCTGCCTGTGACCAAAGTGACGAGAGGATAATGGAGATTTTGAATCTCTGCGCACACTTTTGGACACTGGACACTTGTGGATTGTGTGAGGCCCACTGATATCTGAGCGCTATGTGACACGCTCGATGGCACAGCTGCCTGTGACCAAAGTGACGAGAGGATAATGGAGATTTTGAATCTCTGCGCACACTTTTGGACACTGGACACTTGTGGATTGTGTGAGGCCCACTGATATCTGAGCGCTATGTGACACGCTCGATGGCACAGCTGTGACAAAAGTGACTAGAGGATAAGGGAGATTGGATTGCTTTTAAAAAAGCAGTTTGCGGAGCAGTGGGTAAACAGCAATGCCAGCGTGTCAGGAAGCCTTAAAAGGCAGCCCAACAACCAACACCACTGATACACCACAATATAGCCTCCCCTTGCACTGCACACACAGTGACTTGTGTGTTGTGCAGGCCAAATCGCTAGCAGCAGAAGCAGTTTTTTTGTCTTCTTCCCTGCCTAACGCTCTCCCTACAGAATCAGCAGCAACCTCTCCCTATACTAAGATCGGCAGAAGTAAGATGGCGGTCGGCGTGCACGCCCTTTTATACCCCCTGTGACGCCCACCAAAGCAAGCCAATCACTTGCATGCCCTTCTGAAAGATGGTGGTGACCCGTGCCTAGGTCATCACGTTGCCCACAGTGTCCGCGGATCCTGATTGGCTGAAAAAGAGCGCAAAACAAACTTTTGAAACGCGACTTTGGCGCGTAAGTCGCTGACCTCGTGGCCGACCTTATCCTAGGGTTGGGTTTCGTTTCATGAAACCCGACTTTGCCAAAAGTCGGCGACTTTTGAATTTTTTCGACCCGTTTCGCTCAACTCTAGTGAACACCCTATTTATTATATTGATGGCTAGATCGTACAATGCAAGCAATTGTTACCATCAACCTTTTGTGTCTCCGCTATTTCCTCATAGATTGTAAGCTTGGGAGCTTCGCCCTCAATCCTGTTGGTATCTGTTGATTTTTGTGATTATTGTTTATTCTGTAATGTCTTATTGTCTGTATAAGTCCCGTCTAAAATGTAAAGTGCTTTGGAATGTGTTGAAGCTATAGAAATAAAATTATTGTTTTTATTATTAGTTTGAAATCTATGGAGCAACCCAGCTGAACGCAAAATCAACAGTTTCATGGTGTCATCGTGGAACAGGAGTAGGCGTAAAGATACACCTGTAACTGCAACATTGTGGTAGACACCCTTCTCAAGCATCTCTTTTATCTTGCCTGTGCATCTGAGTTCTGAGACTGCGCAGCAAGCACAATGATGTAACCTGGGGATGACGGGGTTAGTTGAGTATTTTTTTCATTGTCAATCAAAATGAGGATACTGTGTGGCATCAAACTGTGTGATTGGTTGTGGGGTCAGTTATATATGGTGTCGAGGGCTGGGAGGGCCATTATAATGTGTCGAGAGCTGTGGGGGCCATTGTACTGTATGGGAGCTGTGAGGGCCATCATACTATGCATGGAGTACTCTGGGCCATCATACTGTATGGGGGACTATAAGGACATCTTACTGTGTGCAGAAGGTTGTGAGAGCCATCATCCTGTGTGTGTGACATCATAACGTGTGGGGGCCATCATATGATGTGAGGGTCTTTGGGTGCCATCATACTGCGTGGAGGGTGTGGGGACATCATACTGTGCATAGAGGACAGTTTAGGAATATTGTTTTTTGTTATTTTAATTCTTTTGCAGTGGACAATGGCATCACTGAAATTGGCAATATCGTAAATATGGTTTGATTAAGATTTATTAAAGGAATATTGGGCCTGCTTTTTTTAAACATATTTATTAATGACCTTGTAGGGGGCATAGAGAGTAGAATTTCAATATTTGCTTGATGTCACCCGACAATACAAAGGTGGCATCAATCCCCCCAACTATTTCCTCACTTGCCACCTTATCAGGGGAAGTGGGAAGAGCAAAGCTAAGTGTCAGAATTGGCACATGTTATAGATGCGCCTTTTCTGGGGCAGCTGAGAGCTGCTGTTTTTAGCCTGGGGGGCAGTATCCATGGCCCCTTCCTAGGCTATTAATATCAGCCCACAGCAGTCTGCCTAGCCTTTGCTGGTTATTAATTATGGAGGGACCGTACATCATTTTTTGGGGTCCCCTATTTTAATAGTCAGTAAAGGCTAAGTATACAGTTGTGAGCTGATATTAATAACCTGGGAAGCTCCTTGGGTATTACCCCCTTCCCAGGCTATAAACATCTGCCCCAGCCATTGGCTTTCCTTCTGCTGGTTAAGAAATGTATGTGGGAACGAACACCTTTTTTTCAGAAAAAAATTGTCTTTTAATAAATAAATACATGTACAGTAATCTGCACATGCACTGTACTAATTATATATGTCACTGTCATTTTTATATATTCTATGTGTATATACCTATTTTATCTATTCTAACCTGTCACTGTGATTTTACTGAATGCGGCACATGAATTGCTGGCTTTTCAAAGGACATCGGTGTACAAAAATCAGACAGCACTCACATGGTCCAAGTGCTGTGCGATTTTTTTCTCGCACCCATTGACTTGCATTGGCAAGTCTCGGCTGAGTCTTGGTGCCAATCGCAGCATGCTGTGATTTCACACACATGCTGAATAAGCCTGAGAAAAAATTTGCAGATCTGAGCTGCCTCATAAAATAACGCTGGCCCGAGTGCTATGCAATGTTTTATTGTACGGTAGTGTGGCTCCGGCCTTACAGCTTGTTTACACACTGCAGTTTTGTTTTTTCACATTTTCCACAGAAAAAAATACAGTGTTTAACAGTATCAGCAAAGTGAATGAGATATCTGAAATCCCATACACAAGTTGCTTATTTTTTCTTTACGGATTTGAACCATCAAAGCATTTTTCTAAGTTGAAGCATGTCAATTCTTTAAGCATTTTTCAGCCATTCAAATGAATGGGGGAACAACCCCAAGTAAGAATGCATAAAAAATTTTTTAAATATGCGTTTTATATGCAACGTTGTTCCTGCTAACATTCTAGTTTTGCTGCACAAAATTTGCTCCCTCTTAGGCTGTGTTCACACACAGCCTTTTTTTAGCGGTTTTTACGGCGGTTTTCACTATAAAACTGCTATAAAACCGCTAACAATAAGCTGCACAGTCATTTCTATGCATTTTGCACTTTTTGTGCACATTGATGCGTTTTTTTCCGCGAATAAAACGCATCGCGGTAAAAAACGCAGCATGCACATTAATTTTGAGGATTTTTCCGCGGTTTAGGCTTCTCCCATGCTTCTAAAAACGGCTGCGGTAAAAAACGCATCAAAAACGCATCAAAACCGAGCAAAAAAAGCCACGGAAAAATAGGTGCGGTTTCTGGGAAGGGATTCAGGTTTTTTGAGCAGAAATTTTCTGCAACGTGTGCACTTAGCCTAACTCCATGAAGATAGGATACTTGCTTCGATATTGAAGTCTGGTAGTAATATTGTTGACAAAAAAGCTCCTTCCCTCGGTAATGTCCTTTCTCCGAGCTATATCAGCTCTACTAAACTTAATATTACCTGGCTTACACAAGGGTTTTTAGAGATGTGGAGCAGGACGTTGTAAAATGTGCAAATATGCATGTCCTATTTTATAGCAAATTGTAACAACACCGAGATTTATCAAATAAAACAATATATTAATTGCAATTCTAAAAATATTGTTTAGTGTATTTGATGCACTATAAGCCATCTACTTTACATTGGATGTACTAGCTGCAAAATGAAAGTCTGTATTGATGAACAGCTAAATGATATTTCTAATGTTAATAATTTTTCATTACCTGTCAAAGAGTCAACTGTCTTCATTCCAGGTTTTCGTCATTGAAAGGACATTTGGGAAGGTCTTTGAGCTGGACATTACGTTTATATACAGTCATATGTTAAAGTTTGGGCACCCCTATTAATGTTAACCTTTTTTCTTTATAACAATTTTGGTTTTTGCAACAGCTATTTCAGTTTCATATATCTAATAACTGATGGACTCCGTTATATTTCTGGATTCAAATGAGGTTTATTGTACTAACAGAAAATGTGCAATCTGCATTTAAACAAAATTTGACCGGTGCAAAAGTATGGGCCCCGCAACATAAAAGTGACATTAATATTTCGTAGATCCTCCTTTTGCAAAAATAACAGCCTCTAGTCACTTCCTGTAGCTATTAATGAGTTCCTGGATCCTGGATGAAGGTATTTGTGATCATTCCTGTTTACAAAACAATTCCAGTTCAGTTAAGTTTGATAGTCGCCGAGCATGGACAGTCCGCTTCAAATCATCCCACAGATGTTCAATGATATTCAGGTCTGGGGACTGGGATGGCCATTCCAGAACATTGTAATTGTTCCTCTGCATGAATGCCTGAGTAGATTTGGAGCGGTGTTTTGGATCATTGTCTTGCTGAAATATCCATCCCCTGCGTAACTTCAACTTCGTCACTGATTCTTGCACATTATTGTCAAGAATCTGCTGATACCGAGTTGAATCCATGCGACCCTCAACTTTAACAAGATTCCCGGTGCTGGCATTGGCCACACAGCCCCGAAGCATGATGGAACCTCCACCAAATTTTACTGTGGGTAGCAAGTGTTTTTCTTGGAATGCTGTGTTTTTTAGCCTCCATGCATAACGCCTTTTTGTATGACCAAACAACTCAATCTTTGTTTCATCAGTCCACAGGACCTTCTTCCAAAATGTAACTGGCTTGTCCAAATGTGCTTTTACAGACCTCAGGCGACTCTGTTTGTGGCGTGCTTACAGAAACGGCTTCTTTCGCATCACTCTCCCATACAGCTTCTCCTTGTGCAAAGTGCGCTGTATTGTTGACCGATGCACAGTGACACCATCTGCAGCAAGATGATGCTGCAGGTCTTTGGAGGTGATCTGTGGATTGTCCTTGACTGTTCTCACCATTCTTCTTCTCTGCCTTTCTGATATTTTTCTTGGCCTGCCACTTCTGGGCTTAACAAGAACTGTACCTGTGTTCTTCCATTTCCTTACTATGTTCCTCACAGTGGAAACTGACTGGTTAAATCTCTGAGACAACTTTTTGTATCCTTCCCCTGAAAAGCTATGTTGAATAATCTTTGTTTTCAGATCATTTGAGAGTTGTTTTGAGGAGCCCATGATGCCACTCTTCATAGGAGAATCAAATAGGAGAACTACTTGCAAGTGGCCACCTTAAATACCTTTTCTCATGATTTGATACACCTTGCTATGAAGTTCAAAGCTCAATGAGGTTACAAAACCAATTTAGTGCTTCAGGAAGTCAGTAAAAAGTAGTTAGGAGTGTTCAAATCAAGAAAATGATAAGGGTGCCCATACTTTTGCACCTGTCAAATTTTGTTTAAATGCAGATTGCACATTTTCTGTTAGTACAATAAACCTCATTTGAATCCATAAATATAAATGAGTCCATCAGTTATTAGATATATGAAACTGAAATAGCTGTTGCAAAAACCAAAATTATTATAAAGAAAAAAGGTTAACATTAATAGGGGTGCCCAAACTTTAACATATGACTGTAGCTTCCCATTTTGCTGGGTACTCATATTTGGGACCTGGTCCTGTTCAGCCCTTATTCACATTGACATCACTTTGACATATGGTAAGGTTTTAATACTAGGACCATCCCGAATTTGGGTACACCTTGACGCTGGTGGAGTGACCGTGTTTACTAAGTACCCCATGTTATTTATATACACTATTGCTTTTAATTATTTACTTACAGCAGGGTATTTGTTCATTTCCTTTCAGTCTTAAAAATTGATATGCTGCAGATTTAGAAAAAAACTTGATGGTTCAAATCTGCAAGCAAAAATTAAGCAGCGCATGCATGGGATTTCAGAAATCTTATTCACTTTGCTGGTACTCTAAAACGCTCTTTTTTTTAAGCGGGAAAAAAGCATGCCAAAAATGCAGCATGTGAATAAGCCCTAAGAATGGTTCTGCTTAGGCCTGTTTCACACATCGTTTTTTTTGCATCCACCTGCATCCGCCAAAGTGTGAAAAAACGGATCCGTTTCCGTTTTGCCACAAACGGATGCAAATGGATCCTTTTTTTGACGGATCCGCGGTAGCCGCTAATGGAAGTCTATGGGACAAAAAAACGGATCCGCCAAAAAAAGGCGGATCCGTTTTTTAACGGAAAACGACGGATTTGAACGGATTTGCAAAAACGGAAGTGTGATCCAGGCCTTACACAGAACTGATATCTGTCCTTGACGGCTTGAAGCAAATGCCTCACTAAAAATGCTGCGAAAAATGGCTAATTGTGTGTCTAGTTTCAGCACGTGGCCGAGACTATACGGACAATTGTAACCTGTGCTCATCATCAGACTTTTCCGAAGAGTCGGCAGAATTCAATGACCTTTCATACATGACTTCCATGTGTATTGTGAAACAAGCTGCTTGTACTGCAGAAAACGGGATCAGTAGGAAGGCAGATTCCTCAGCAGGGAAATGATTTGCAGATCGTATCAATGTTAATTGGAGGACGGGGACAGGGACATAAAGTTGCTTTTCCCGTATAGAAGAGATTCTGCAGTAATTCCCCAGGAGGTGTAATCATTTCATGTCTAGTTTCACCACAAGTATGATGTTCTCCTCGGAATGATAAAATAGTTTTAATATTCATGTAACTCGCCACATATTTGCTGAAGTGAGAGAGATTGGCAGCATAAATACAGAGAGCATTCCTTCACTTGCTGGGTGGAAACGCATGTATACGCTAGCCTGACACAAACACACAAAGCCCCACAAATAAGAGTCCCAAGTCCAAATGCTTTCCTCCAATATCAAAGGTCAATAGCTTGGCGATCAAGTAGAACCGAACATGGAAATGAGCGTATTCATTGACACAGGTCTGCGCTCACTTGGACAGTTGCCATGGAAACCGTAGCAAAAGGCAGCGGAGTTGTGCTTTCCGCAGCATTGCATAACATACTCAGCTCCTTGCTTATTTACTCCTGAGCAAGCATGTTTGCTCAGATGTTTTGTCCATTTAATCAGCCTTATCTACTGTGACTACACAAAGGACTGTTGTGTAGAGCTGCCTGAATAGCTGCTTCATTTTAGGCTGAAGGGGCAGATGTGAAGTGACAAGGAAAGCCGAAATGGCAAACTTGTGCAAAGATTAAATTACAATTTCATCTTTATATAGATGCCGTGTTAAAATCTTGCTGCTATATAACATTTCTTCACTTTTTTCTATTTTTTTCAATGTATATTTTGTTTTTCATGCTTTGTGTTATTTCGTGATTGGGCTCTTTTATTTTACATGTGATGATTATTTGTAGAAGAGGGGAATAACGACAGTCCTTAGGGTCCCAGTCCTTATATAGCAGAACAGATATGTAATTTGGCACTCTAATGTGCACACGATGCAGTTTTGTTGCATTTTCACATCATTTTTTTCCGCGTGGAAATGCCCCAAAAAATGCAATGAAATACTAAAGCAAGGTTAATCAATGACAATCCTGAAGTGTTTTACACATGATTCAGAAATTTCCAGACTTATTTGCAACATTTTATTTTCCGCAACATGTCAATTCTTTTTGCAGATTTGCAGCTTTTTTCACCCATTGACTTCCATTGAGTCAGTCAAATCTGCAGCAAAAAAGCAGGTGTAAAAAAGTTTGCAGATTTGCTGCCAAAAATACTGCAGGATTATCAAAGGAAATGATGTCAGAAGGAGGAAGAGTGTGTGGGCGGAAAATATGTGTGTGGGCGAAGAATGTGTGTGGACAGAAAATAGGTGTGAGCGGAGAATGTGAGTGTCTGTCTGTGTGTGTCTGACTGTGTGTGTCTGTGTGTGTGTATGTTTACCCATGCGGTGAACAGTCCATAGAGATTTACTTAGGCATCCTCTGATGGGAATACTACTTCCATCCGGTTACATCTTTTGTCACATATGCAGAGACCACATGACCCGATAATGGGAGAATAGTCTCATCATCCAGCGCCTAAGTTAAATTGTAAAAAATAATCAAAACATTGACATAATCACATACAATATACATACTCACCGAACACCTAATCCCCGATGCCCGCGTCTCCTGCAATCAATCAAAATTAATAAACCAACATATGCTCCCTGTCCGCCGTAGTCCATTAAATAATGAGTGTTCCACGTCTATGTCACCTGGCTGCCGGTGATACACTGACAGGGGGTAATCGCTTCTTCTATGTATCACTGAGCTGCCATGATAGTTCACTGGAGTAGATCACCTGATCAGCTCTGGTGCTCTCACTTACTGCACCGCTGTGTGAAAAAGTTCTCACACATCAGTAGCACCATGATAGCTGATGAACTTCGGTGAAGTTTCATGGCATCGCAGTGATGCACTGCTGGAGCGATCACCTCCTGTCAGTGTACCGCCAAAGGCCGGATAGAGCAGTCACATCTCCCGATCGCTGTGGGACACTCAGTATTAAATGCATGACATCGGACAGGGTAGTATTATATGTTGGTTTATTATTTTATTTTTGTTGTTGCAGGAGACGAGGGCATCTGGGATTTAATGTGTATGTTTAATTTAGATTCAATAAAGAAGTCTTTATCCTGGCTGTGTGTTTATTTACCATATAACTATAGGAATAGTAATGGATAGGTGTCTGTCTAAAGACCCCGTTATATTTAGCGATGCACCAGCGATCCCGACCATGATATGACCCGGTGTCAGTATTCCGGGTTTTTTCTAAATGACTTTGCCCTTTGTCAAGATGTAGGTTGCTGTTTCTCTGTGCCCTACTTCCTGTTCATTTGTATAAAACCCGGTCCAGTTGCTGCCTTCCTTGCTGGAGTATTTTGTTTCTGCTTCTGTCAGCTGTGCTGTTTGTTTTCTCAGGGTGTTTCTACTGTGCTCAGGACATTCTCTGTTCTCTGCTTTGGAAAGCTGCACTCATCGTGGTACCATTAGTCTGTTGACTTTGAAACTTAACCCTCGGTAAGAACTGTGTTTCTGAACTGTGTGTCGCCTCAATCCTTCACTCTCCCCGGTGAGAGCTGTGGGAACTATCATCAACCTGATACTCTGATGTGAACTTGTTTCTGGACTCATTTGTGTCCACGTCGCTTCTGGGACCAACTGGTGAATCAGCCTTTGGACCTTCATGTGTTTTGCTGCGTTTGGAATCAACTTGTGAACTTGTTCTAGACTTCCCTGTTCTTTCTACATATCTGGATTTGACTCTCTCTGCACCATTAGTGTGAACTGCTCCACGTCTCCAGAGTGTCACACTCACCTTTTGATCACCTTTTTTGTGAGGACTCTGTTTTGGGAACTCTGCCGACTTACTATATAGGTTGAGGACTGTTCTCATTGCGTGTTATCAGTATATCGCTTGGGGTGTTATCGATGTGCAAAAATGCACTGTTTGCACAAAGTAACCTGTTTCTGTCTGTTCACTGCCCCATGCTATCAGAATCCTCGACTTCCTACAATACTATTACACCCGGTCAGGATCGCTGGTGCATCGCTAAATGGTCGCTAGTGAGCTGCCAAACAGGCAGATCTCACTAGCGATGCAGCAGCGGTTGGCGGTCGATACTTACCGTCAGACGCAGCGATGATGTCTTCCATGGCTCGCTCGTCGGCGCCAGCAGGAAGCCGATGACAAGAAATAGACCAAGCTGATCTCGCGCGATCAGCGATAACCAGCGGGGGAGCCGGTCAGAGGTGAGTATCACATGTAGCTATATCGCTAGTGATATCGGTGCTGCGTCACAAAATCGGTGTTTAGCGATATTGCTAGCGATATAGCTGTGTGTAAAGGGCCCTTTATAGACGGTTCTCCATTACTAACCTGTGGGATTGATCTCATGTGACAATACAAAGGTGGCATCAACCCAACAAATATGAACCCCACTTGCCACCACTACAGGGCAAGTGGCAAGAGCGCAGCTAAGTGTCAGAATTGATGCATCTATAATGCAATTTTAAAAAATTTTTGGGGAAAAATATACAACTATTGCGTTTCTTGCAGATTTCTAACAGTTGCTGTTTTGTTACAACATATATAGGTTATTTATGCTACTGCTCCATAGGCTGGTGTGTGTGTGTGAGCGTGTCTTTAACTCTTTATGTACTGTTTTACTAATTAGGGTATCTTGCTGACACCTGTTCATTACTAACCCTCGGGCTTGGTGTTACATATAAATATATATATGTTAGGAATGGCGGAATGCACTAAATAAAAATAATAATAAAGTGCGTTCGCCGCTCGGGGTCCACCGTGCAGTAGATGATATGACTGCTGCTAGGTAATGACAGAGGAGCAATATGGCGGTATAATGCGCATGGGTTCAACTTCACCCAAAGTGCGCAGAGCGGGCTCTGTTCACACACAGAGACACTGCAACAAAAACATACAAAAACACTGAGCCTGTTAGTGTCACAGGCCTCAGGTAAATGCACACACAGTATCTGGTCACAGGAGCAGGACATAAGACAGAGGAGCTGCGTCCGTCTAGACCTACTGTGTGTGCGGCGTCGCTACTGTGAGCGCCAAGAAGGGCTGCAACTTGAGCGCGGCGTAGGACACTGCAGCTCGATGACAAAGCTAGAAAGCAAGCGCAATGTCGGACTCTAGCGTAGAGGTGCGGTGTGCACAGTGGCCTAAGGCTTGCCACTGACTGGCGCTGACTGCTAAACTAATTCCCTATTCACATGCGTAATATCAGAGGGAAGGGGTTTTATAATGAGTCAGTCACCAGAAACATACATCCGTCACCATTCACACATAGCGGCCATGCGCGCTTTTTATAGCCGTGCGGGACCTTCCAGATCTCCGAGATGGACCAATGAGATCTGAAACAGGACCTGGGCACATGACTCCCGATCTCCAATGAGAGATCGTCTCGTGAGCATGCCCAGTAGGAATACAGAGGGACTTAGTCTCTGGAACGGTCTGCTGCAAAGTAATCTCCTCTGCAGTAGAAAGACAGCAGGAGACCGCAGAATGTGAGGCTCTGGATTCCTGCAGAGCAGACGCAGAAACCTGACGCCTAACATATATATACGTATATATTCACTTATATTTGTTTTGCGTGTAAACATTATAATAGTCTATGAATTGTATCCTATTTTTTAAAAAAAATTTTGCACTCTTTCAAAAAAATGTTGTGCTAAATTAGAAAATAAAAGGTTTGAGTTTTTATAGTATTCATCGTGATGGTTAACGTATTGTAATGGCAGTCTAGTCAAACAGGAACATCTGTGTGAGTGTTACTTCTCTCATGATACCTGTAAAACCTTTACTTACAAGAAAAGCTGTTGGTAAAGCTTTGTGTGGTGCCCCTGAGGCTCAGTCGCCACAGAGGTACTGCACCTCCTCCTGAGGTGTGGTGCCCCACCATCCAGGTAAGGCGGAAACACCTGACCACACTCCAACACCTGCACCCCACACCACAAAGTAGTGTAGCAAAGCACCTTGGGCGGCTCCCTTCTTGGAGTATAGCAAAGCACCCCTTGGTGGCTCCCTGCTTGGAAAATGAAACGTGCTGGGAGGTGGGTGGAGTTTAGTTCGCACCAAAAGAGCAGGAAGAGTTGAGTCAGTCAGTCAGTCTTTGCACTCAGTCAGTGAGTGAGGATGTAGAAGGACAGAATGTGAGACAGAGAAGATCCCCGGGAGAGAGATGGAAGAAGGAAGTGCTGCAGCAGGCTACAGTGATCTGGGTCTGCTGGCACAGGAAAGAGACAGAGAAAGGAAGCTTGATTTTCCATTGGGAAGAAGGATTAGCAC
Source organism: Dendrobates tinctorius (assembly GCF_039654945.1). Lineage (NCBI taxonomy): Eukaryota > Metazoa > Chordata > Amphibia > Anura > Dendrobatidae > Dendrobates > Dendrobates tinctorius. Next base: position 9,500,741 of record NW_027361773.1, read on the forward strand.
GGAACGTGAGGCGAATAAGAGAACAAGGACCAGGGTTAGAAGAGAACCCTTTTCAAGTTCTAAGCACAAGGCCGGGGTCCGGTCCCTGAGGTTGTACGGATACTAATGGTCCTGCAGCAGACACCGGAGGAATAGAAGTAGTGACCGCTTTATTCCCACACAAGACTTGGGGGCACAACAGCAACATATTAGTGAGCCGGGACTTAATAGCAAGGAGTCCCTGAAGCAGGCTACAGCTGTCTGCCGTACAAGTAGAGTTCGTAGGAACATCTGACTGGGGGAACTCCAGTGTAACTCAGTACTAGGAGTACTTCACTCAAAGGCGCTATAAGAGGAGACATTCAGAAAAGGCACATATGTTGGCGGCGTGTTGGAAAGGAGTATTCCATCTGGCCTGGAGGTTGACTGAGTCCATAACCCGGAGGACATGGCACAGAAGCAGGCACCTGTTTGTACAAGAGACTGTGAGTAAAGCTTTGGAACTACATGCCCTGGTGTCCTCCACTTATTCCTGCGCCAACCTGCCCAGCACTGCTAGATCCCTCGCTCCTGACACTACATCATCTAAGTGTCCCTTCACCTACACTGCCCGGGGACTACATCCCTGCCTGTGGAGGGCTATAACATCACTGCTGCACCACACCATCTGTCCCAGAGGATCTGTCTGCAGCGTCGGCTTACATCTCTATTGCCGAATACCACAGGTGGCGTCACGAATCACTTATAAACTTTCACTACCATAAGCACACTGAACATTCCCCTTTTACAATGGGTGCCCAGGGCCACGGGCCGGGTTCCAGCTGCCATGACATATCCCATTGAAGCTCATCAGGCCCGGTATCGAGTACCCCACAGCCCTGGGTGTGAGGGCGTCCCATCTGCTTCCTTTGTGTTTTCTCCCATAGTGAAAAATAAGCTTTGCCTTTTTTTATTATAAGCATATGGTACATTTCATACAGTAATGTTGAATTGCATTTGTGAAAGATAAAAACTTTTTATACTCTGTTCATTAATCTATTCTTTACATCTGACATACTGTACAGCAGGCATGTATGGTGTAATGATGAAGTTAGTTGCACCAATTCATCACATAGTTTTGGCCATTCCTGCAGTAGTTTTCTCGCCTCTTTACACAGATTGATGAAGAATGATGGGCACAGAATGATCAATAGTAGATCAACCTGTCCCCATACAATATCATGTTATCAGAAGCAAATCTACAATTTACACTGGGCGTTGTGCTGCTGATAACAATAATTTTTGCTCACCCATAAACAATCCAATCACTCGTAAAATGAGCAGCATTTTGCTCATTTGTTGAGCGATTGGCAACATGTTTACACTTATGAACTCTTTTCTGGAGTACCAGGATTTATAATATGAGTACATACACACACACACAGCATGTGACAAAAACACTGTATGTTGCAAACGCATATGTATACCCACACACAGTACACATGCATGTATACACACATACACACATATTGTAACAGGAGTTGTGGAGGAGAGCCTGCTAGGGTGAGACTAGGTGAGCACCTGACTTTTTACTACACTGTGTTCCAAATTATTATGCAAAAATAGTTTAGGAGTGATAAGGTTAGAATTTTTTTGTTTGTCATTTAAACTCATTGATGGTGATGTGTGTCAGGGCTCTTTATATCACTGAAAGCAATTGCAGATACCTGTGCAAATTAGTTTGACAGGAGTGTCCAAATAAAGGCAAGACTACTTAAGAAGGCTGTTCCACAATATTAAGCAGCCTACATTTCTTGCCAAAATGGGAAAGAAAAAGGATGTGTCGGCTGCTGAGAAGCAACAAATTGTGGAGTATTTAGGTCAAGGCATGACTACAATCAACATTGCCAAGACACTTCATCGTGATTATCGCACAATCAAGAAGTATGTAGCTGATTCCCAGCACACACGTGTGCGTGCTGATAAGGAAAAATTGAGGACTCTTTCCAACAGGCAATTGCATCAGGTTAAAAGAGCAACTGCAAAAATGCCTTGTCATAGCAGCAGACAAGTTTTTGAAGCTGCTGGTGCCTCCAACGTCCTCCGAACAACAAGATGCAGGGTCCTTCAGAGGTTTGCAGCTGTGCGTAAGCCATCCTGTCGACCACCTCTATCCACTGCACACAAGCAGAAATGGCTTCAGTGGGCCAAACGATACATGAAGCCTGACTTCCAAACTGTTTTGTTCACCGATGAGTGCCGTGCAACGCTCGATGGTCCAGATGGATGGAGTGGAGGATGGCTGGTTGATGGACACCTCATGAAAACACGGCTAAGGCGCCAACAAGGAGGAGGTGGAGTAATGTTTTGGGCTGGAATCATGGGGAGAGAGGTTGTCGGCCCCTTTAGGATCATTGAAGGGGTAAAGATGAACTCCGTAATCTATGTGGAGTTTCTAAAACAGCACTTCCTGCCATGGTTCAAGAGGAAGAGCCGTGCTTTCCGCAGCAAGATCATTTTCATGCATGATAATGCACCGTCTCATGCTGCAAATAACACATCTGCATCTCTGGCTGCTATGGGAGGACAAACTTATGGTGTGGCCACCATCTTCCCCTGACCTCAACCCCATTGAGAACCTCTGGAGCATCATCAAAAGGAGTGTCTATGATGGCGGGAGGCAGTTCACATCTAAGCAACAGCTCTGGGAGGGTATTCTGTCCACATGCAAAACAATTGATGCACAAACCATCCAAAAACTGACAAATTCAATAGACGAGAGAGTTCAGAAGCTTCTTTCGAACAAGGGGTCCTATGTGCAAATGTAATATCACCTAGAATAAAGTTTTGACTTGAAAACTGTTTGATTTCATTTTGTAATAAGCTGATAATGCTTATAATTTCACAATTGACCATTTTTTTGTTCAAAATAAAAAGGTTGAAAACTGCTGTGCATAATAATTTGGAACATGCATTTTGAGTGTTTATTATTTTTAAAAATATACTGTTTTCATATTCAGTTTGTTCAAAAGCATTGCAATTATACTAGAATATTAGATGACTGGAAAATAACAATGACTGCAATTCAAATAGGTAATTTAGAGAAAATATGAGGAAATATTTTTTGCATAATAATTTGGAACACAGTGTAGAGCCCTTGCTGGTTAAGTTAGGCTTGGCTCCCGATGAATACCAGTTGCCACTCCAGCACAGACCATGGATGCATGGCAGCTGACCTCCAAGAGACTGGTAGCTGGAACTGCCCAGAGGGAGAGGACAGCTGATGCAGGCAGGTACTGGCAGAAAAGGACTAGGACAACTGATACACAAATTGGCATGGCAAGTGCAGACAGGTCTGGCTGATTTACAGATTGACACAGCTGGTGCAGGCAGGTCCAGCTGACATACAGAATGGCACTACAAGTGCTGACAGATCCGGCTGTAATACAGACTGACAATGCATACAGTGGCAAGGAGGTTAGGGACAGACAAACACTAGCGAGAGCTAGCAGACTGGTACATGAGAACTAGCGTCTTTGGGAATAGACTAATAACTAGAGTTGAGCGAAACGGGTCGAAAAAATTCAAAAGTCGCCAACTTTTGGCAAAGTAGGGTTTCATGAAACGAAACCCGACCCTAGGATGAGGTCGGCCACGAGGTCGGCGACTTACGCGCCAAAGTCGCGTTTCAAAAGTTTGTTTTGCGCTCTTTTTCAGCCAATCAGGATCCACGGACACTGTGGGCAACGTGATGACATAGGCACGGGTCACCACCATCTTTCAGAAGGGCATGCAAGTGATTGGCTTGCTTTGGGGGGCGTCACAGGGGGTATAAAAGGGCATGCACGCCGACCGCCATGTTACTCATGCTGATCTCAGAATAGGGAGAGCTGCTGCTGCTGCTGATTTTGTAGGGAGAGCGTTAGGCAGGGAAGAAGACACCAAAAACTGCTTCTGCTGCTAGCGATTTTGCCTGTACAACACACCAGTCACTGTGCAGTGCAAGGGGAGGCTATATAGTGGTGTATCAGTGGTGTTGGTTGTTGGGCTGCCTTCTAAGGCTTCCTGACATTCCTGCATTGCTGTTTACCCACTGCTCCACAAACTGCTTTTTTAAAAGCAATCCCAATTTTTTTTTTTGTCCTGCTGAGAAGAAGAAAAAAAAACTGCTTCTGCTGCTAGCGATTTTGCCTGTACAACACACCAGTCACTGTGAAGTACAAGGGGAGGCTATATAGTGGTGTATCAGTGGTGTTGGTTGTTGGGCTGCCTTCTAAGGCTTCCTGACATTCCTGCATTGCTGTTTACCCACTGCTCCTCAAACTGCTTTTTTAAAAGCAATCCCAATTTTTTTTTTTGTCCTGCTGAGAAGAAGAAAAAAAAACTGCTTCTGCTGCTAGCGATTTTGCCTGTACAACACACCAGTCACTGTGCAGTGCAAGGGGAGGCTATATAGTGGTGTATCAGTGGTGTTGGTTGTTGGGCTGCCTTCTAAGGCTTCCTGACATTCCTGCATTGCTGTTTACCCACTGCTCTGCAAACTGCTTTTTTAAAAGCAATCACAATTTTTTTTTTGTCCTGCTGAGGTACTGAGCGTGCATTTTTTCACACCATACAGCGGTGTACGCTCCTCACACAGTACCGTGTAACGGCTGTTATCACAGCCACAGTGAAGCTATCAGTGAGTCACTCTGTGAGAATAAGTCGAGGACATGTTCCATTCTTACAGACCTGCACTCTAGGGAGATTCCAATTCTGCCCAATTCTACATACACCTTGTAGTTTGTGATACACTAGCCAATTTCTGCCTGTGACATAGCGCTCAGATACTCAGTGGGCCTCACACAATCCATAAGTGTCCAGTGTCCACAAGTGTGTGCAGAAATTAAAAATCTCCCTTATCCTCTAGTCACTTTGGTCACAGCTCTGCCATCGAGCCTGTGACAGAGCGCTCAGATACTCATTGGGCCTCACACAATCCATAAGTGTCCAGTGTCCACAAGTGTGTGCAGAAATTAAAAATCTCCCTTATCCTCTAGTCACTTTGGTCACAGCTCTGCCATCGAGCCTGTGACAGAGCGCTCAGATACTCAGTGGGCCTCACACAATCCATAAGTGTCCAGTGTCCACAAGTGTGTGCAGAAATTAAAAATCTCCCTTATCCTCTAGTCACTTTGGTCACAGCTCTGCCATCGAGCCTGTGACAGAGCGCTCAGATACTCAGTGGGCCTCACACAATCCATAAGTGTCCAGTGTCCACAAGTGTGTGCAGAAATTAAAAATCTCCCTTATCCTCTAGTCACTTTGGTCACAGCTCTGCCATCGAGCCTGTGACAGAGCGCTCAGATACTCAGTGGGCCTCACACAATCCATAAGTGTCCAGTGTCCATAAGTGTGTGCAGAAATTAAAAATCTCCCTTATCCTCTAGTCACTTTGGTCACAGCTCTGCCATCGAGCCTGTGACAGCGTGCTCAGATACTCAGTGGGCCTCACACAATCCAAAAGTGTCCAGTGTCCACAAGTGTCTGCAGAAATTCAAAATCTCCCCTGTCCTATAGACACCTTGTACCTTGTTTTACATTACTATATAGTTTGTTGGATTTTGTCTACATTTCTACCAAAAATGAGGAAGGCTGGTGGAAGAGGCCGTGGAATTGGGCGGGGGTTGGCAGCTGGTAATGATGGTGTTGGTGGTGGATCTGATCGTAGTGGCAAGAGCAAAATAGGACCGAATGCAGGAGGTGTTGAGCCTGCGTCATCGTCTGGCTACATAAGGCCTCGAACGCTTAGTTTTCTAGGAGTTGGCAAACCGCTTTTAAAGCCAGAGCATCAGGAAAAAGTTTTGTCTTACATTGCTGACTCAGCCTCCAGCTTTATCGCCTCCTCTTCTTCAGTTGTAAAAAGTAAAAGCACTGAGTCGTCATTGGAGGCTCATGTTCATGAACCACACCTTTCCTTGTGTCCTTCACCCCAACCAAGATTGAAGGATGACGCAGGCCATACTACTGATTACTCCTTGGAGCTGTTTTCACATACCATGCCTGGATTATCAAGTGAAATGGTGAATTACCCAGGCCAAGATGAATCTGACATGGAGTGCACTGATGCACAGCCGCTGATGGATGATTCTGCTGGTACATTCACTCAGAGCACTACATTGTCCTCGCAGGGTACAGAGCCAGATTCTGACCCTGATGAGACTCAGGTGCCCCTTCCCGCACACTATACCACCATACACGGTGACACAGAGGAAGGTGCACATGACATAGAAGAGGAGGTGATGGATGACCCAGTTGTTGACCCAGATTGGCATCCATTGGGGGAAGAGGGTGCTGCTTCCAATAGCTCAGATGAGGAGCATCCACAGCAGACATCGACATCGCAACAGCTGTTATCTGGCAGGCCCGGAGCACTCCAAAGACAGGTTCCAAACATCAAAAGAGTTGCTGGACAGCTTGTCCAGAGGGTCAAAAGATCACAGCGTGCTAGGCCGCAAAATGTCTGCCAAAGTAGGAAGAGTGCAGTGTGGCACTTTTTTGAACAAAATCCTCATGATCAGGCCAAGGTTATCTGTAAGAAGTGCGCAAAGACCTTTAGCCAAGGGAAAAATCTGAAAAATTTGGATACCAGTTGCATGCTTAGACATTTAACCAGCATGCACTTGCAAGCGTGGACACAACACCAAACCTCAAGTGCCACATGTGCAACTGATCACAACGAAGGTAGTCAGCAACGCTACATTGTTTCCCCCACTGTAAGCCCACCGGTTAGCACAGCAGCAAATGTTGAGGTGTCGTTGCAATGCCACAGCAGTCAGGGAATCCCACTGTTATATCAACGAAAGACTGATTCTAGGCCATCAGAAAGAACAACAACTCCATCACCATCATCAACCCTCTCTCAGTCCGCCCTGTCCACCGCTACTTCCACCATATGCAGCTCTCAAGTCCAGCTCACCCTCCCAGACACTATGAGTAGGTCAAGAAAGTACTCAGTCTCTCACCCGCTTCACTGGGTTTGAACGCCCACATTGCCAAACTAATCTCGTTTGAGATGATGCCCTTTCGGTTGGTGGAAAGCACAGCTTTCCGCGAACTCATGGCCTATGCAGTACCACGCTATGACCTACCCAGTCGCCACTTCTTCTCTCGCAAAGCCATCCCAGCCCTCCACCATCATGTGAAAGACCGCATTGTCCATGCACTCAAGCAGTCAGTGAGCGGAAAGGTGCACCTCACAACTGATGCATGGTCCAGTCGGCATGGCCAGGGCCGTTACGTGTCCATCACTGCGCACTGGGTTAATGTGGTGGATGCAGGGTCCACAGGGGACAGCTGTGGTGGGACAGTGCTGCCTACCCATGGTATAGGAAACAGTTGGCTGTAGGCGTTCGACCCTCCTCCTCCTCCTCCTCCTCCAGAAGCGAAAGCTCGTCCACAGAGCGCAGTCGTACGAGCACTCCATCTGCAGCTGCCACTGTTGCACACAAGGTGTCCCCCTATCGAGCAGCTAGCGGAAAGCGTCAGCAGGCTGTGTTGCAGATGATGTGTTTGGGCAACAGACACACCGCCGAGGTACTGGCCGAGTACTTGAAGCAACAGTGATTGCTCCACCTTCCCAACCACCGCCTCATTATCGACATTGCAACAAGGTGGAACTCCACCCTGCACATGGTGGAGCGGCTGTGCGAGCAGAGGCAGGCCATAATGCATTTGTGGGAGGATACACGGCCAGGCACTTTGAGAGCAGACATGGAGTTGACAGGTGTGCAGTGGTCGAAGCTGAAAGACCTCTGTAAAGTCCTTCAGTGTTTTGAGGAATGCACACGGCTGGTAAGCGCAGACGACGCCATCCTAAGCATGAGCATCCCACATATGCGTCTGCTCATGCAAACTTTGACGCACCTTAAGGAGCAGGCGTCTGCAGCCAATGTTGACGAGGAGGAAGAGGTGGAGGGAATCCTTGATGACATTCAGCCATTGTCTGCTCAGGGACCTCTCCTGGACGAGGTGGAGGAAGAAGAGGAGGAGGAGGATGATGATGGGGATGATTACTTAGGGGAGGAGGATGCATCTCGTGGGGCAAGTGAAAATGTTGGCGTGGCAAGGTCTGGTACAGGGTTTGTGCGTGACTGGAGGGATGTGGATTTGTCAGAAAGTGCTACTCCAACCAGCACTCGCAGTGCATCATTGACACCGGGAACATTGGCCCACATGTCAGATTATGCCTTGCAGATCCTAAAAAGGGACCCCCGCATTGCCAAAATGATGAACGATGACGACTACTGGTTGGCCAGCATCCTGGATCCACGCTATAAAGGCAAATTACAAAACATCATGCCACAGGAGAACCTTGACCTAATATTGGCTAATAAACAAGCAACTCTGGTAAATCAGTTGCTTGAGGCATTCCCAGCACACAGCAGCGGTGATGGTTCTCACACGAGCCGTACGGGCCGGGGGCAGCTTGGCAGAGGTGTTCGTGGTGCACACAGCAGAAGTGGCGTTGGAGACAGGGGTTTCATGACAATGTTGTGGACTGATTTTTCAAATACCGCTCACACAACTGGTAATACTGCATCGATGGAAAGTGACAGGAGACAGCAGTTGTCAACTATGGTTACAAACTACTTTTCCTCCCATATCGATGTTCTCCCACACAGGTCATTCCCCTTTGACTATTGGGCCGCTAAACTGGACACCTGGCCTGAATTGGCCCAATATGCCTTACAGGAGCTCGCTTGCCCAGCTGCAAGTGTGCTATCGGAAAGAGTCTTCAGTGCAGCTGGATCAATCCTGACGGAAAAAAGGACCCGTCTGTCAACCCAAAATGTGGATGATCTAACCTTCATTAAAATGAACCATGCATGGGTTTCCAAGGATTTTGTCCCACCTTCCCCTGATGACACATAGGGTGACAGAAAAATGGCTTGCTTTGGTCCACCTCTTCCTGGGACTTCACCTATTTCGCCTTTTGCATCAGCTGAATGTCCAACATCAACATATGCCACTTTCTAAAACTCCCTAACTGTGCTGCCTCCCCCCCCATGGCCGGGGTCACCACCTAGCGCACGACACTGTGCGAGTGCCGTTGCCCTGGACAGGTGGGTAGGCCGACTCTTGGGCGCGGGCACTGGCACAGGGTCCCTCATAGTGCAATCAAGTGTCTCTGACGGTGGTGGTGCACACCCGCCGTCAGACACACCGCTGTACTATGAGGGGCCCAGTGCCAGTACCGACGCCCACGAGTGGGCCCCCCTTGCTTGGGCAGGGCCCCAGCATTTGCAATCTTTACCTCTCCCTGCTCCTCCGCTGTGTAATCTGGGCCGTCAAATCCATACTGTGCCTGACACCATCTGAGCCTGCCTCCTGATGTATAGACATATATTTTGAATGTGTACGCTATCCATACATGTTATCTGGGGATACGGTACCCTTTCTAACCTTTGTGCAATCACGTGCAATCCATACCGGGCCTAACACCGTCTGAGCCTGCCTCCTGATGTATAGACATATATTTTGAATGTGTACGCTATCCATACATATTATCTTGGGATACGGTACCCTTTCTAACCTTTGTGCAATCACGTGCAATCCATACTGGGCCTAACACCGTCTGAGCCTGCCTCCTGATGTATAGACATATATTTTGAATGTGTACGCTATCCATACATGTTATCTGGGGATACGGTACCCTTTCTAACATTTGTGCAATCACGTGCAATCCATACTGGGCCTAACACCATCTGAGCCTGCCTCCTGATGTATAGACATATATTTTGAATGTGTACGCTATCCATACATGTTATCCGGGGATACGGTACCCTTTCTAACCTTTGTGCAATCACGTGCAATCCATACTGGGCCTAACACTGTCTGAGCCTGCCTCCTGATGTATAGATATATATTTTGAATGTGTACACTATGCTATCCATACATGTTATCCGGGGATACGGTACCCTTTCTAACCTTTGTGCAATCACGTGCAATCCATACTGGGCCTAACACCGTCTGAGCCTGCCTCCTGATGTATAGACATATATTTTGAATGTGTACGCTATCCATACATGTTATCTGGGGATACGGTACCCTTTCTAACCTTTGTGCAATCACGTGCAATCCATACTGGGCCTAACACTGTCTGAGCCTGCCTCCTGATGTATAGACTTATATTGTGAATGTGTACGCTATCCATACATGTTATCTGGGGATATGGTACCCTTTCTAACCTTTGTGCAATCACGTGCAATCCATACTAGGCCTAACACCGTCTGAGCCTGCCTCCTGATGTATAGACATATATTTTGAATGTGTACACTATGCTATCCATACATGTTATCCGGGGATACGGTACCCTTTCTAACCTTTGTGCAATCACGTGCAATCCATACTGGGCCTAACACCGTCTGAGCCTGCCTCCTGATGTATAGACATATATTTTGAATGTGTACGCTATCCATACATGTTATCTGGGGATACTGTACCCTTTCTAACCTTTGTGCAATCACGTGCAATCCATACTTGGCCTAACACCGTCTGAGCCAGCCTCCTGATGTATAGACATATATTTTGAATGTGTACACTATGCTATTCATACATGTTATCCGGGGATACGGTACCCTTTCTAACCTTTGTGCAATCACGTGCAATCCATACTGGGCCTAACACCGTCTGAGCCTGCCTCCTGATGTATAGACATATATTTTGAATGTGTACGCTATCCATACATGTTATCTGGGGATACGGTACCCTTTCTAACCTTTGTGCAATCACGTGCAATCCATACTGGGCCTAACACCGTCTGAGCCTGCCTCCTGATGTATAGACATATATTTTGAATGTGTACACTATGCTATCCATACATGTTATCCGGGGATACGGTACCCTTTCTAACCTTTGTGCAATCACGTACAATCCATACTGGGCCTAACACCGTCTGAGCCTGCCTCCTGATGTATAAACATATATTTTGAATGTGTACGCTATCCATACATGTTATCTGGGGATACGGTACCCTTTCTCACCTTTGTGCAATCACGTGTAATCCATACTGGGTGTGATAACGGCTGGCGAGCTGTTAAGCAAGCTACAGCACCTGTGGTTTGCACACGTAAGTTTTTAATTTTTTCAGGAATGACGGTTAGGCCTAATTCCGGAATTGCGGTTGACCTGCCCTTACTGGGAAATCATCGTTCGCGGGTAATAATTGTAATCACAGATCCCCATCACTAACGTTGTTCAGCGGGTTATCTGCACCTGTAAGCGACAAACGCTGGCCTTTTCAGTGTAGCGCACATGCAGCCACGGACATGTAAGGGCATGACACACCAGTTATTGGCCAATCTCATGTGCCAGAGCCTCACGTGTCCCTCTAGTAAGCCGGACTCGGACCGCGGGGCATGACGGAGTCTTGTTCGTTAACGGAATTAAGCTTGCAATGTGTGCATCTTTTCTGTAGCTGGCATGGTTGAGGTTTCCCAAGTGGAGTCGAATTAAACCGTAGGCTCCACTCCTGGTGGTGCCCTTCTGGACATTCCTTTAAGGTTCAGCTTTGCAACCATACTGCCCACGTAAAACAAACACTTTGCCTTCATGAACGCTGTTTGGAGGGTCATGACTCGTGGGAATAACGCCGCCCAATCAGTTAACCTGCTAGAGAGATCCTTCGTTGCTCCCAAGCATGACATCACACTCCCTAGGAGGAAGGTAATGCCACTGTGGCGACCGTACTCCTGGGGGCGACACAAGTGCACTGATGCCCAGCCACTGCTCGATGAATCTGCTGGTACATTGACCCAGACCACTACATTCCCCTCGCACGCTACACGGCCTGAATCTGACCCTGATGAAACTCAGGTTACCCTTCCCATATACAGTTCCATCTTACACGGTGACAAAGAGGAAGCTGCAGATGAAAGTGCAGGTTCGGCCCACCCGCCATCAGACACACCACCGTACTATCAGGGGCCCTGTGCCAGTGCCGTCGCCAACGAGTGGGCACCCCCCTGCTTGCTCAGGATCACAGCACTTGGAAGGTTGAAATACTGTGCAGTGAGATGGAAGATGGGGACGACGAGGAGTCCAGACTAGTACAGGGATTCCCTAGCGAGGAGACTTATTTGATTGTTTTCAATGTTGGGACAGCAATTTTTGGGGAGCACTATACTCTGGAGAATGATAGATGGGGCCCACCATACACTGGAACAATCCAAAGGTGTACATCAGACACTGGAGCAGCATTTACAGGGCCCATTATACACTAGAGCATTAGAAATGGGGCCCATTATGTTTGGAGCATTATTTGGGCCCATAAGACAATGGAGCTTCATCCATGGGGACCAACATATACTGTAGCATTATGTGGAGCTCATCATATACCGTTTCAAACAATATATGGGACCAATGATTCTGTATGGAGAAATAGATGGGCCTCGTCATGAGATGTAAAAAGTGAAGTATTTTTCATTGTACTATACCGCTATTTCTCTGCCATATCGGAGCATGATGAGTTGTGGTATGTGTTAAAGGGGCGCTCTTTTGCCCAGGGCACATGAAAACCTGGAGCCAGCCCTACCCCCCCACAACTTTAGCCAAATAACCCCCATTTTTCAGTGTGTAACTTGTATTATGAAGTTAATTAAGGTTGACAAGCTTAAGTAAGAAGAATTGATGCTTTTGGCATTCAAATGGCCACTGTAGGTGTGTTTCCTGTCCTCCTCTCACTGCCGACTTTTATTCCCCATTGACTTACATTGGGTTTCGTGTTTCGGGACGACCCCGACTTTTCCCTATAATCGGACGATCTTGCTCGACCCGACTTTTGGAAAAGTCGGGTTTCACGAAACGAAACTCGACCCTAAAAAACCAAAAGTCGCTCAACTCTACTAATAACATTGCACAGGCACCTCCCATCAAGTGGAGGTGACTTAAATAACAAATGTTTCCAAGCCATTGGCTGGAGACACTTTAGGACATCGCGCGCTGTCCCTATAAGAGGGCTGGACTGCACGTACTCCCTAAGCAGAGTGCCCGAGACCTGCAAGCCATGCGCAGACCCAGGGCATCAGCAGCAGGAGGAGGAAGTGCGGGTCCACGGTGGTGAGTGATTTAGCATCCCTGCCAGGGGAGTGAAGCAGTGTGCAGGGACGCCAGCTCTACGCATATATATATACACAGATCACATACATATACATGTATACAGAGCACATGCATAGACATAAATGTTTACACAGAGCACATACAAACACATGTATGCACAGAGTACATACTTTCATATACAGTAGATAGGTATATGCACAGAGCACCTTCATACAAAGAGCACATACATTCATACACAAATATACCTACCAGGAACCCATACATTTTGATGTCTTCAATAATATATACCACCAGGAGCCATACAATCTGATATCTTCAATAATATATACCCCCAGGAGACCATACAATCTCATGTCTTCACTAATATATACTTACCAGGAGCCGATATATTCTGATGTCTTCTCTAATATACAGGTGCTTCTTCTTTTTGTGTTAATTTTGATGATTATGGCTTACAGTCAGTGAAAACCCAGAAGTCATTATATCTCAGTAAATTAGAATAATGAACAAAAACAGCTGCAAAAGCTTCCTAAGCGTATAAAAGGTTTCTTAGTCTGTTTCAGTAGGCTCCACAATCATGGGGAAGAATTCTGACTTGACAGATGTCCAATGAGGGCAAACTACAAAAGGTCATTGCTAAAGAAGCTTGCTGTTCATAGAGTGCTGTATCCAAGCATATTAATGGAAAGTTGAGCGGAAGGAAAAGTGAGTTAGAAAAAGGTGCACAATCAACCAGGATAACCGCAGCCTTGAAAGGATTGTTAAGAAAAATTCACAAGGAAATTCACAAGGAATGGACTGTTAATGGAATCATTGCTTCAAGAGCCACCACACATAGACATATCCAGGACATGGGCTACAAGTGTTGCATTCCTTGTGTCAAGCCACTCATGACCAATAGACAACACCAGAAGCATCTTACCTGGGCCAAGGAGAAAAAGAACTGGACTGTTGCTCAGTGGTCCAAAGTGTTGTTTTCAGATGAAAATAAATTTTGCATTTCATTTGGAAACCAAAGTCCCAGAGTCTGGAGGAAGAGTGGAGAGGCACACAATCCAAGATGCTTGATGTCTAGTGTGAAGTTTCCACAATCTGTGATATTTTGAGGAGCAAAATTATATGCTGGTGTAGGTCCACTGTGTTTTATCAAGACCAAAGTCAGCACAGCCGTCTACCAGGAAATTGCTTCCCTCTGCCGACAAGCTTTTTGGAGATGGCAATTTCATTCTCCAGCAGGACTTGGCACCTGTCCACACTGCTAAAAGTACCAATGCCTGGTGTATAAACAATAGTATCACTGTACTTGATTGGCCAGCAAACTCGCCTAACCTTAACCCCATAGAGAATCTATGGGGTATTGTCAAAAGGAAGATGAGAGACACCAGACCCAACAATGCAGACAAGCTGAAGGCTGCTATCAAAGCAACCTGGGCTTCCATAACACCTCAGCAGTGCCGCAGGCTGATCGCTTCCATGCCGCGCCGCATTGATGCAGTAATTGATGCAAATGGATCCCCGACCAAGTTTTGAGTGTATTTACTTTTTGTTTTTCGCTCCTCTTCTTTCCAGTGCCATAACTTTTTTATTTTTCTGTCTATATGGCCATATGAGGGCTTATTTTTTGTGGGACGAGTTGTACTTTTAAATGACACCATTGGTTTTACTATGTCGTGTACTCAAAAATGGGAAAAAAAATTCCAAGTGCGGTGAAATTGCAAAAAAAGTGCAATCCCACACTTGTTTTTTGCTTGTTTTTTTGCTAGGTTGACTAGATCCTAAATCTTACCTGCAATTATGATCTTCCAGGTCATTATGAGTTCATAGACACCAAACATGTCTATGTCCTCTATTATCTGAGTGGTGAAAAAAAATTCCAAAGTTTGCTAAAAAAAAATTTGCGCAATATTCTGAGATCCGTAGCGTCTCCATTTTTCGTGATCTGCGGTCGGGTGACAGCTTATTTTTTCCATGCCGGGCTGATGTTTTTAATGATACCACGTTTGTGCAAATACGTTCTTTTGATCGCCCGTTATTGCATTTTAATGCAATCTCGTGGCGACAAAAAAACGTAATTCTGGCGTTTTGAATTTTTTTCTCGCTACGCCGTTTAGCGATCGGGTTAATGCTTTTTTTTATTGATTGGGCGATTCTGAATGCGGCAATACCTAGTATGTGTATGTGGGATTTTTTTTTTAACTGTTTTATTTTTATTGGGGTGAAAGGGGGGTGATTTGAACTTTTAGGTTTTTTTATTTTTAAACATTTTTTTTTTTACTTTTGGCATGCTTCAATAGCCTCCATAGGAGGCTAGAAGCATGTGCAACCCGATTGGCTCTGCTACATATGGGCGATGAGCAGATCGCCTATATGTAGCAAATTTACTCCTGTGCTTTCAGCGCCGACCACCAGGTGGCGCTGAAAGCCATATGCCTGGAACAACCATAGAGGTCTCATAGAGACCTCTGGTTGTCCAGGCAACATGACGCCGACCCCCGATCACATGACGGGGTCGGCGATGAGGTCATTTCCGGCCTGGCGGCCGGAAATGCTATTTAAATGCCTGCTGTCAGCTTTGACAGCGGGATTTAACTAGTTAATAGGCGCGGGCGGAGGGCGATTCCACTCGCACCTATTGCGGGCACATGTCAGCTGTTCATAACAGCTGACATGTTGCGGCTTTGAGGTGGGCTCACCGCCGGAGCCCACCTCAAAGCGGGAGACCTTACCGATGACATACTATTCCGTCATCGGTAAGGAAGGGGTTAAACTAATTTTTCAAGCTGGTGTTATAAAGTATTCTAATTTACTGAGATAATGACTTTTGGGTTTTCATTGGCTGTAAGTCATAATCATCAACATTAACAGAAATAAACACTTGAAATAGATCACTCTGTTTGGGATGATTTAGCGAATCCTGCTTTGAGCAGGGGGTTGGACCAGAAGGCCCAGGAGGTCCCTTTCAACTCTATGATTCTATGATTCTATATAATATATGAGCTTCACTTTTTGTATTGAAGAACTAAAATAAATTTATTTTTTGATGATATTCTAATTTAGTGAGAAGCACCTGTATACAGTATGTTCCAGGAGCCCATATATTCTGATATCCTCACTAATATATTATACTAGGAACCTGTATATTCTGATGTTCTCACTAATAATTACCACCAGGAGCCCATAGATTCTGATGTTCTCACTAATATATACTACCAGGAGCCCATACACTCTGATGTGTTTTCCTTAATATATATCGCCATAAGACCATCCATTCTAATGTCTTCACTAATATATAGCTCATACATTCTCATGTCCTTACTAATATTTACCACCAGGTAGGTCTGGTTTTAGATGAAGTGGGGCACTGGGCAAAAGTTTAAATTGGGTCCCTAAATTCTAACATATTGCATCATCACAAACCAGAAGAGGGCTTTCTGTAGCGCTTCTTCCATAGCGCCGATGCGTGTCACACAGATGACATCCATGTGTGTTCTTCGTGTGCACGTGTGTGGGATGTCTTGCAGCCCATGCTGATGTAAGATGCTAGCAGGAATGCGGGATGCAGTGATGAGCAGGAAGCTGAGGAAGTGTTAACTGGTATTTTAAAAGAAATAGCAATAACAGTGAATACTCCACGCAGGGAGAGATAATATAGATTTGCAAGGAATATACCACAGTAGAGTAATAGTAGAGGTTAACTTGTCAGTCAGTGTTTCCCAGACGGCTGAGGCTGTAAGATCCCACGGTGTAGTCGTAGGTGACGCGCGAAGCTCCCGAACTGGTCCCGAAGAAAAGTGAAGCACTGTCTCTTAACGGTAGCAATGTATTCCGGTCTCCTCACATGTAGTCTTGTGGTCCTGGAACAAGGTGCTGCCCAAGTGGCAATCTGCGGCTCTGCAGTTGGTGAACTCAGTCCCGAAGTGGTGGCCACGGTCACACTTACGCCTTCAGTGTGCACTGTCTGTTGGGTCCCGAGTTGGGATGACTGGAGTACCGGTCTCTGGAACTACACAGTCTGCATGCACGGGGGAATGCAAAGCGGAGAGAGGGCTTGAATGCTGCCGTAGCTTTGCTGAGAGGTAGTCAGCCTTCTCCTGTCACACATGCTGTCTTCCCGTCAAAAGCCCCGTACTCCCACGCCCTGTCCCTTTAATATCAGACCCGCTCCCTGCAGTCAGGTCCAAAGGTCTCTTCCAGTCAGAAAGTCCTTCCCTCGGCAACAACGGTGGCAATTCCGACAGTTCCGGCCCTGGAATAAGAGAAACACCACCAGCCTGGTACATCTCCCTACACTGACCGTAAAAAATGAACATGTCAGCGTGTTTTGCCCACGGACACACGGTCCGTGGAAACACACGGACATGCAAAGACTCAATCATTTGAATAGGTTTATGTGTGTCATTGTCTCCAGTACGTGTAAAAACTGTCACCACAAGTGACAAATTAAAAATTTTCACAGTGATCTGCTGTGAAGACAATTATCTTGAACTGCGGTGACCTTATCACTGGCTTTTTCCCATGGTGTTGAGGTCACCGCAGTTCAGCCCTGCTGGGAACGCAGCCTCACTGACCTCGATGACGTTTACACTGGTCAATGATGTTGCACTCGCAGCAGCTCATTCACCAGTGGCTCTCAGCCTGGATGGCCACATCTCCCTCAGACATGGATTACGGCATAGGACAAAATGATGGCGAGGTGGGGGATATTGTTGTTTTTTATTTTAGTTTTACTACAGAAGACGAGAGCTTCAGTGGAATTAGGCATTAGGTGGGTATAACTGTGTTTATCATTTTTAAATAAAAATGGAAGACTGTGTTTTGCTTTAATTCTAATAAAAGACCTCGCTGTGTCTTTATTTACAATACAACTATAGTTTTAATAATGGATAGGTGTCTTGAGAGAGGAGAGAGAGAATTTTTTTCGCCGCCAGAACAGAGTTTACGGTTAAATTTCTGAGCGAGGCAAATCCTCCGGCCATGCGCAATGTCAAATGCGGATCCGGCCGCCGAAAAAACGTTGCATGGTCGGTTCAGGCATGTCGGCGGACGCCAAAGTTTTGTCGGATCCGCAAAAAAACGGATCGAACAGATGGCCATCCGTCAAGATCCGCCGGTAATGCAACTCAATGAGAAAAAAAATGGATACGCCAAGCAAAATGGCGGATCCGTTTTTTTGGCACAATGGCGGATTTTGACGGATTTCGAAAAACTGATGTGTGAAACAGGCCTTATAGACACCTCTCAATTAATAAGCCATTGGCTTGACGCCACCTGACAATACAAAGGTGACATCAACCCCACAAATATGAACCCCAATTGCCACCGCTTCAGGGCAAGTGGGAAGAGTCGGGCAAAGCACAAGCATGGGCGCATCTAATAGATGTGTCTTTTCTGGGCAGCTGAAGACTAATAGTTTTAGGTTGGGGGGTCTATATCAATGGCCCCTTACCAGCCTGAGAATACCAGTCGCCAGCTGTCAGCTTTAGCAAGGCTGGTTGTCAAAAAGAGGGTGACCCCAAGTAATTTTTTTAAATTATTTATTTAAATAATTAAACAGTGTGAGGACCCCTCTCTTCTTGGTAACTAGCCTTACTGAAGCTGACAGCTGAGGGTCACAGCCCTCAGCTGCCAGTTTGCCTGGCTGATTATAGAAAATAGAAGGGAGCCCATGCCGGGTTTTTCATTTATTTATAGCGCATGTGGTGGCTGATGAATACTCCCATCAGCAACTCCTACTGTCACTGTTATTAGCGGCAGCAGGCGTAGGCTGATGAGAGTAATAGTTCCATCAGCCGCCACCTGCTGTCATTGTGATCACTTGAATACAACTCTCATCATTCTCCCCTGCTCGTGCTGATCACCGGCAGAGCAAGGGAGAATGATTAGAGCCATCTTCGGCACCCAGCACCGTGGAACAGCACTTACTGTAGCACTTCTTCCCTGGCACCCTTCAGAGCAGTACCGATGCGGCACACAGTTGCCACATGTGTGTCCCTTTTATTACACACACAGACATACAGACACTGTCATCTTCTGTACAGTTTTTTCGGTACCGGAAATAAATGGACATGTGAAACAGTCCTTAAACCAACCTCCCTTTTTTTGAGCTGGGCAATGCATTTGTATAGCTTCCCAAGGCTGGGTATCCTCAGTTGGGCTCCTGTCCTGATCTGCACTTATTCACATTCAGGTAATTTTTGACACATGGTAAGGTTTTAATTTTAGAGGTATTACAGTAGTATATTTTTAAAGGTGCAGCACACACCTAAAGATGCCCAAGCCATTAGCTGGGAGGCATCTTGTATAAAAGGCACCCACCCCAATATGGAGGTGCCTAAGCAACATTGATTCATTAGTTAGTTTGGAACTAGTGAGTTGTTGGGTTCCCGGGTCCTTGTGTGGCCAGGTCCTTTATCCTTACCTGCTCCCTGGTCCATGTGTGGCCAATACCCAATCCTGCTTCCCTGTTCTGCATTACCTCAACTTACTCCCTTGGTGTATGTGTGGCCAGTGCCTGAACCTGCCTCCTCTGTTCCCTGTGTGGCCAGTGCTTGAACCCGAACCCCTTGTCCCTGTGCAGACAGTGCCTGAACCTTCTCCCCTGGTCCATGGGTGGCCAGTATATGAACTCTGAAGCCACTACGGTGCAGCCTGAAGCTCTTCCCAAGATCAGTGTGTCTGAACATGAATCTATCTTAGTACTCCAAGTTGTCCTGACTGTTATACCAATCTCTGAATCTAGCTCTGTGTGTGACTCCATGTCAGTATCTGTCCTGCCTAAGTAGTATAAACTGAGCCGAGTCCAGTCTGTGTCTGCGTACCTTACTGCAGACACAGAACCGCCTAGGAATGGTACCTGGCGGCTACCTGTAGCTCAAGCCTGACTCCACCATCAGGAGCTCTAGTGAATACCAGGTCGCCGCTTAATTTCACTCCTCGTAGGCAAGTCCAGCCCCGTGGCACAATGGGTCCATGAACCACGTTCACCACCTGCATGTGTGACAAAGTGACAAAGTGTGAGTTACTTTGCCTGACTGTGAGGTGACCAGAAGATTTTGAGCAGTGTTGCTCAGCTAATTGGGACCTGCCAGTGTGAAAGTTAATGCTTGATGCACAGCAGCTCGGTTGCTGTATGTATGTTGTCCCTGAGGCTTTTAAGCTATGAAATCACTTGAAAAGGGAAGAAATCCAGCTTCTGGCATTAATTACTAAAAATAGAAAATTTATTGAGTGTGGGACATATTTAAAAGTCCAAGAAATTCACATTAAGTGGGCAAATTGTCATGTTGTTTCTTGCTCCCCCCCGCAAAATGCTATGAATTTCTAGGGTTTTTAAATATGTCTCAATACATTTTCTATTTGTAATAATTATTGCCAAAAGCTGCATTTCTTCCCTTTTCATTTGCTACTCCTTGTTTTGTCAGTACGTCATTACATGCATACTGGATCACAGGATATGGTGAGCTGGAAAACCTTTTTTCTTCTATATGAAATCACTTTCATTGCTTAACCTTGCATGAGAAAATTAGTGAGATTGGTGTATTGAATCAATGCTATACCATATGGCTGTTCGGGATGGGGATATATGTGTTGAGGATCCAGAGGAGGTTTAGCTGGAGACAGATTAATGCCGCCTGGTGGTGTAAACAGACATAGCTGCCAGTTGCAGAGGCTTCAACACCTGTTCCAGTTGGGTTGGTGCATAGCTGCATTCACCCAGTAGGCTGTGAAATTCAAGTATTGTCCCTGTCCATAGATGCTGCTCCAGGTGTCTATAGTGCAATGCATTTTAGGCTACTCACTTGACTTGTCTTTGAGCGCTATGTTCTGCACATGACAGCAGAGAGAAAAATCCCTTTCTGCAAGAAATAATAGCTACTGGGTATTTTCCAGCAAGGCTGAATGCACATAAAAGTTGCAAAATATGCATTTAACTTCACGAGGTAGCTCTCATAGCTTCGTTTGAGGACTTCATCCGGTGACCTGTTGCTGGGTGGTCAGTTCCTCTGTCTGTTGAGCTATTGCCCTTTCTTACCTGTCCAAATGCTGATGGTTTCTATTGTCTTTGAGGTGTTTCTCATTGTCCCGATTTGGTTTGCCCTCTCACACTCTAGGCAGGGTCTTATACGTTTACACTTCACTGCATTTCCTTTCTGGCTATACCTCTTGGTGGATGTGTATTCAGGAGTTCCAGCTCTTCCGCTAAGGGGTTTATCTTTTCTAGTAAACTCCAGTTGCATTCCTACAGTAAGTCTGTTTGCTTTCCTTCCCAGCACGTTTTCCTTTTACCACAGTTAGGTTTCTTGGAGGTTACTTGTGTCTTTTTTTGGTTCTCTTTAGTTTTCCCTCACTACCCAATATGAATAAGTTTTAGGTACTCAACCTGGGTTTTCATATTTTACTTCACTATTTTTTCTTCCCTTGTTTAGTATTGCAGCCTCCACTCTGGTGTCTTAGGAGGTATGAGGAACCCCTTAATGGCCTTTTAGTGAGTTAGGTCTGAGGTGGTATGCTTAATTGTGTGGCTAAGGCCTTTTTCGTCTGTACATGTATCAGTTGAATGTAGTTGTAGTGTCCCTCAGTGGTTGCACTTTCTTTTCTCCGTTACCCATGTGTGAGTGTGTACACAGTGGTACAACAGCACCTACCAGCAAATTGAGCAGTTTAGTTGGTAAACCAGCAGATGACTGTCTCCTCAAGACATAATCAGGAATGGATATTTGCAGGTGCAATGAATAAGGATGAGGTGTACTTCAAATATGAAAACCAGTAGTTGTGTATGACAATGATCACGGTGATGATGACACCATCCAACTAATACTTGCTGGTGCCATCTGACTGACAGAAAGATGAGCATGATGAGAAGAGGGAGGAGTAGAACTTGAGGCTTGCTCTGATTGCTGGCCTCCTTGCTTTTACCAAATAAACAGGTGATGTTGCTTCATGTACTGATGGAGAGCTATAATTCCTAGTTTATGTGAAACAGGATGTCAACGATTTATTAAAATTAAAAATTACGATTTTTGCCACTAAAATGATACTAAAGCCCCACATTATTCACCCTGAGAACCCTTTTAGCTATGTTCTCCCCTGTGCAGCAGTGCTAAATATGTTGATGTTAACTGTGGTTTGGGCATGCTTCCAGTCTCAGAAGAGGCCATTTCTATTTCCGAGGGTGGATTTTACTGGATTGGTTTTTGGAAGCCATCTTGCTTTTCCAGTGCCTTTGAGCAACTAGTGACACAAAAAATCCTATTTTTCCATTGACAGACAACAGTTTTGAGTGGGGAATTGTTTGTCAATAATGAATTGGAAGTCTTTATTGGCAGGAGCATAACGATTGTCGTTGCAGAAGTTGTGACCTGGCTCATGTGGCAGAGGGATTATTTCAGCTGGATGTACTCCCAAATTGTGTCATTGGTTATCATATGTGACGTTGTTCAGTTGTGTGCAGGTGTCATGGATTGGGACACGCGGGAGGCGGCTTGGAGAGCCTCTGCCTCTTAGGCATTTTTTGAGGCCTCAGATACAGGTCCTGACACTGATTTTTCTCGTTTTACCACGGACTTAATCGCAGCACAGAAACATGGGATTAGGTTTTTATGGAATATTCGATGTTTAGAAGAGTATCTCAAACTCAACTTGGTTCCTAGAGGGTTAAATGATACGTCGAATGAAACAGAAACTTTCCAAATTGTCAATTTAACCGAACATGTTTTATCACCGACTGAGACCTCTGTGTTAAATGTTAAGGGTTTAACATTTTCACCCATCCAGCAAATGGACAAATTTACATTGGTCAAGGATCTTTTCTTGTTTTGCAGGAAAATTATCCTTCAAGTTCTTCACAACAAACCAAATATGTCTTCCTTCCTTGATCAGACGGACCAAAGAGTTTTAAAGGATTTGATGGATCTTTTGCAAGAGGGAGAAACCACTACAGGTAGGCCCAGGTTTCCTCATAGGACTAGATCTTGCATTTCACCTCCTTTCTCTATTGTGCCTGCTGTCAGAATTTTTTTTTGAAATGGCCAAGAGAGACATTGAAGCACTGCCCATATCCACTACTGTTACATCTAATTTGACATCAGCAGAGAAACGCGCCCTAGCTAATTTGAGATCCACCAATGAGTTTATTATCAGGGAGGCAGATAAAGGGGGCAACATAGTTTTATGGCCCCACAATTTGTATCAAGAAGAAGCCCACAGGCAATTGAATAACCAGAATATCTACCGAAAGCTTCCCTCAAATCCAACTGGATTGTATTCTACTAAATTGAGATCTTTAATTGACAGTGCCCTTGAATTCTTAAGGGTGAGAAGAAACGTGATCTTACTGAGAGATTAAAAATGAGAAGTTATCACAACAAATTAATTTCCCAGGCCTATCAGAGAGCTAATCTGCAGTCTCAAACCACTGACTTACAGACGGCCTTGGTAGTCAGCAAACAACCGTTGGTTCCTGCCAAAAGAGCTCCTAATTTAAGAGACATCCTTACAAGGAGTCACTATACTAGGCCTACCTCTAGATTGAATCGGGGCATAATTTTGAGAGGCTCTTTCCCTTGTGGAGACTGCAATATTTGTCCATTCATGCATCCCACACGGGATGTATTTTGCAATCCCACTGATCAGGTGAAGAATAAACTCAGGTCGTATATTAATTGTAAAACAACCAATATTGTTTATGTCATTGTCTGCTCATGTCCACAGATTTATGTTGGTCAAACTTCCCAAGAACTGCGTCGAAGGATCCAAAAACACTTTTCCACCATTAATACAGCCTCTGTGGACGCTCGGAAAGGTAAGACTCTAACCTCGGTTGCTTCACACTTTTTAACGTATCATGGAGGTAGATACTCCAATTCTTCAATCTTGGGACTTGAACATATATGTGGCTTTGGTAGAGGTGGATCTCTTGATAACAAGCTACTGCAAGCGGAATCACGGTGGATCTTTTTATTGCATTCTACAGAACCAACTGGAATTAACGAAGATCTTTTGTTTACAGGCTTTTTGGGTTGATCTTCATATCGCTCTGTTTGGGTCTGACTTTGCTACGTTCCTGATCGGTATCCACAATGGATAGGAGGATATCTCTTCATCTCTTTTGGAGATTTCTGCTGGACTTATGTGTCCTTGATTGACATAGTCTCAGCCAGTGCATCGAACTCCTCTTCAAATTTTTCTTCCAGAAGTATGGGACCTCTTCCTGGACTCTTTGTTTGAATCCGCCATGGTCCCTAATAGGTCCACATCACATAGAGGACAGAATCCATTATCATGGTTGGACATTTTGTTTTGTTTTGTGGGCCTCCTGGGGGCATCACTTCAGCCTGAGAGCCTCATCCCTTCATAGGGAGAGCCATACTCATATATATTTTTTTTTGGGTTCTATTTTTGGACCCATCACTTCAGTCTGAGAGCCTCATCTCTTCATAGGGAAAGCCATACTCATACATATTTTTTGGGGTTCTATTTTTGGATCCATGTCATTTTCTCATTGGAAGACTGGATAATAGATTTTTTACAGTGGTTCCAGTATTTTGATGTATTTTTCTGGGGTGATATGTTGTTTCATGCGGGCATATATATGCACACACTCGTGTGTGCATGTATTTATACGTGCATCAACATACAGTTAGGTCCATATATATTTGGACAGAGACAACATTTTTCTAATTTTGGTTCTAGACATTACCAAAATGAATTTTTAACAAAACAATTCAGATGCAGTTGAAATTCAGACTTTCAGCTTTCATTTGAGGGTATCCACATTAAAATTGGATGAAGGGTTTAGGAGTTTCAGCTCCTTAACATGTGCCACCCTGTTTTTAAAGGGACCAAAAGTAATTGGACAGATTACATAATTGTAAATAAAATGTTCATTTCTAGTACTTGGTTGAAAACCCTTTGTGGGCAATGACTGTCTGAAGTCTTGAACTCATGGATATCACCAGATGCTGTGTTTCCTTCTTTTTGATGCTCTGCCAGGCCTTCACTGCGGTGGTTTTCAGTTGCTGTTTGTTTGTGGGCCTTTCTGTCTGAAGTTCAGTCTTTAACAAGTGAAATGCATGCTCAATTGGGTTGAGATCAGGTGACTGACTTGGCCATTCAAGAATATTCCACTTCTTTGCTTTGATAAACTCCTGGGTTGCTTTGGCTTTATGTTTTGGGTCATTGTCCATCTGTAGTATGAAACGACGACCAATCAGTTTGGCTGCATTTGGCTGGATCTGAGCACACAGTATGGCTCTGAATACCTCAGAATTCATTCGGCTGCTTCTGTCCTGTGTCACATCATCAATAAACACTAATGACCCAGTGCCACTTGCAGCCATGCATGCCCAAGCCATCACATTGCCTCCGCCATGTTTTACAGATGATGTGGTATGCTTTGGATCATGAGCTGTACCACACCTTCGCCATACTTTTCTCTTTCCATCATTCTGGTAGAGGTTGATCTTGGTTTCATCTGTGCAAAGAATGTTCTTCCAGAACTGTGCTGGCTTTTTTAGATTTTTTTTAGCAAAGTCCAGTCTAGCCTTTTGATTCTTTATACTTATGAGTGGCTTGCACCGTGCAGTGAACCCTCTGTATTTACTTTCATGCAGTCTTCTATTTATGGTAGATTTGGATATTGATACGCCTACCTCCTGGAGAGTGTTGTTCACTTGGTTGGCTGTTGTGAAGGGGTTTCTCTTCACCATGGAGATTATTCTGCGATCATCCACCACTGTTGTCTTCCGTGGGCACCCAGGTCTTTTTCCATTGATGAGTTCACCAGTGGTTTCTTTCTTTCTTTCTCAGGATGTACCAAACTGCAGATTTTGCCACTCCTAATGTTGTAGTAATTTCTCGGATGGGTTTTTCTGTTTTTGCAACTTAAGGATGGCTTATTTCACCTGCATGGAGAGCTCCTTTGAACGCGTGTTTCCTTCACAGCAAAACCTTCCAAATGCAAGCGCCACACCTGAAATCAACTCCAGGCCTTTTATCTGCTTAATTGAGAATGACATAATGAAGGGATTGCCCACACCTGTCCATGAAATAGCCTTGGAGTCAATTGTCAAATTACTTTTGGCCCCTTTAAAAACAGGGTGGCACATGTTAAGGAGCTAAAACTCCTAAACCCTTCATCCAATTTTAATGTAGATACCCTCAAATGAAAGCTGAAAGTCTGAACTTCAGCTGCATCTGAATTGTTTTGTTTAAAATTCATTGTGGTAATTAGAGTTGAGCGAAACGGGTCGAAAAATTTCAAAAGTCGCCGACTTTTGGCAAAGTCGGGTTTCATGAAACGAAACCCGACCCTAGGATGAGGTCGGCCACGAGGTCGGCGACTTAAGCGCCAAAGTCGCGTTTCAAAAGTTTGTTTTGCGCTCTTTTTCAGCCAATCAGGATCCACGGACACTGTGCTTAATGTGATGACATAGGCAGGGGTCACCACCATCTTTCAGAAGGGCATGCAAGTGATTGGCTTGCTTTGGTGGGCGTCACAGGGGGTATAAAAGGGCGTGCACGCCGACCGCCATGTTACTCATGCTGATCTCAGAATAGGGAGAGCTGCTGCTGCTGATGATTTTGTAGGGAGAGCGTTAGGCAGGGAAGAAAACACCAAAAACTGCTTCTGCTGCTAGCGATTTTGCCTGTACAACACACCAGTCACTGTGTGTGCAGTGCAAGTGGAGGCTATATTTTGCTGGATCAGCGGTGTTGGTTGTTAGGCTGCCTTCTAAGGCTTCCTGACGGCTGCATTGCTGTTTACCCACTGCTCTGCAAACTGCTTTTTTAAAAGCAATCCCAATTTTTTTTTTTTTGTCCTGGTGAGGTACTGAGCGTGCATTTTTTCACACCATTCAGCGGTGCACACTCCTCACACAGTACCATGTAATGGCTGTTATCACAGCCACAGTGAAGATATCTGTGTGTCACTCTGTAAGGATAAGTCGAGGACATGTTCCGTTCTTACAGACCTGCACCTTCTAGTTTTGTCTAGCTTTCAAACAGTTAAATATATTTGCTGTTTGATCACATTCAAAACTATAGAGCGACAGCGTGTGTCAGTCCGTATACTTAAAAAACACGGAGCTTGACAATTTTTCGTACACCGGACAGCCGTGTACGTGCACGCTCCTCTCTCAGTACCATGTAACGGCTGTTATCACGGCCACAGTGAAGCTATCTGTGTGTCGCTCTGTAAGGATAAGTTGAGGACATGTTCCGTTCTTACAGACCTGCACCTTCTAGTTTTGTCTAGTTTTCAAACAGTTAAATATATTTGCTGTTTGATCACATTCAAAACTATAGAGAGACAGCGTGTCAGTCCGTATACTTAAAAAACACGGAGCTTGACAATTTTACGTACACCGGACAGCCGTGTACGTGCACGCTCCTCTCTCAGTACCGTGTAACGGCTGTTATTACGGCAACAGTGAAGCTATCTGTGTGTCGCTCTGTAAGGATAAGTCGAGGACTTATTCCGTTCTTACAGACCTACACTCTAGGGAGATTCCTATTCTGCCCAATTCTATATACACCTTGTAGTTTGTCATACACTAGCCAATTTCTGCCTGTGACATAGCGCTGTGATATTCACTGGGCCTCACACAATCCAAAAGTGTCCAGTGTCCACAAGTGTGTGCTGAAATTCAAAATCTCCGTTATCCTCTAGTGACATTTTTCACACCTGCGACATCGAGCCTGTGACATAGCGCTGTGATATTCAGTGGGCCTCACACAATCCAAAAGTGTCCAGTGTCCACAAGTGTGTGCAGAAATTCAAAATCTCCGTTATCCTCTAGTGACATTTTTCACACCTGCGACATCGAGCCTGTGACATAGCGCTATGATATTCAGTGGGCCTCACACAATCCAAAAGTGTCCAGTGTTCACAAGTGTGTGCAGAAATTCAAAATATCCCCTGTCCTATAGACACCTTGTACCTTGTTTTACATTACTATATAGTTTGTTGGATTTTGTCTACATTTCTACCAAAAATGAGGAAGGCTGGTGGAAGAGGCCGTGGAATTGGGCGGGGGTTGGCAGCTGGTAATGATGGTGTTGGTGGTGGATCTGATGGTAGTGGCAAAAGCAAAATAGGACCGAATGCAGGAGGTGTTGAGCCTGCGTCATCGTCTGGCTCCACAAGGCCTCGAAGGCTTAGTTTTCTAGGAGTTGGCAAACCGCTTTTAAAGCCAGAGCTTCAGGAAAAAGTTTTGTCTTACATTGCTGACTCAGCCTCCAGCTCTATCGCCTCCTCTTCTGAAGATGTAAAAAATAAAAGCACTGAGTCGTCATTGGAGGCTCATGTTCATGAACCACACCTTTCCTTGTGTCCTTCACCCCAACCAAGATTGAAGGATGATGCAGGCCATACTAATGATTACTCCATGGAGCTGTTTTCACATACCATGCCTGGATTATCAAGTGAAATGGTGAATTACCCAGGCCAAGATGAATCTGACATGGAGTGCACTGATGCACAGCCACTGATAGATGATTCTGCTGGTACATTCACTCAGAGCACTACATTGTCCTCGCAGTGTACAGAGCCAGATTCTGACCCTGATGAGACTCAGGTGCCCCTTCCCGCACACTATACCACCATACACGGTGACACAGAGGAAGGTGCACATGACATTGAAGAGGAGGTGATGGATGACACAGTTGTTGACCCACATTGGCATCCATTGGGGGAAGAGGGTGCTGCTTCCAATAGCTCAGATGAGGAGGAGGAGCATCCACAGCAGACATCGACATCGCAACAGCTGTTATCTGGCAGGCCCGGAGCACTCCAAAGACATTCCAAAAATCAAAAGAGTTGCTGGACAGCTTGTCCAGAGGGTCAAAATATCACAGCGTGCTAGGCAGCAAAATGTCTGCCAAAGTAGGAAGAGTGCAGTGTGGCACTTTTTTTTAACAAAATCCTCATGATCAGGCCAAGGTTATCTGTAAGAAGTGCGCAAAGACCTTTAGCCGAGGGAAAAATCTGAAAAATTTGAATACCAGTTGCATGCTTAGACATTTAACCAGCATGCACTTGCAAGCGTGGACACAACACCAAACCTCAAGTACCACATGTGCAACTGATCACAAAGAAGGTAGTCAGCAACGCTACATTGTTTCCCCCACTGTAAGCCCACCGGTTAGCACAGCAGCAAATGTTGAGGTGTCGTTGCAAGGCCACAGCAGTCAGGGAATCCCACTGTTATATCAACGAAAGACTGAATCTAGGCCATCAGAAAGAACACCAACTCCATCACCACCATCAACCCTCTCTCAGTCCGCCTTGTCCACCGCTACTTCCACCATATGCAGCTCTCAAGTCCAGCTCACCCTCCCAGACACTATGAGTAGGTCAGGAAAGTACTCAGTCTCTCATCCGCGTACACTGGGTTTGAACGCCCACATTGCCAAACTAATCTCATTAGAGATGATACCCTATCGGTTGGTGGAAAGCGTAGCTTTCCACGAACTCATGGCCTATGCAGTACCATGCTATGACCTACCCAGTCGCCACTTCTTCTCTCGCAAAGCCATCCCAGCCCTCCACCATCATGTGAAAGACCGCATTGTCCATGCACTCAAGCAGTCAGTGAGTGGAAAGGTGCACCTCACAACTGATGCATGGTCCAGTCGGCATGGCCAGGGCCGTTACTTGTCCATCACTGCGCACTGGGCTAATGTGGTGGATGCAGGGTCCACAGGGGACAGTGGTGGTGGGACAGTGCTGCCTAGCCCACGGTATAGGAAACAGTTGGCTGTAGGCGTTCGACTCTCCTCCTCTTCCTCCAGAAGCGAAAGCTCGTCCACAGAGCGCAGTCGTACGAGCACTCTATCTGCAGCTGCCACTGTTGCACACGAGGTGTCCCCCTATCGAGCAGCTAGTGGAAAGCGTCAGCAGGCTGTGTTGCAGATGATGTGTTTGGGCGACAGACACACTGCCGAGGTGCTGGCCGAGTACTTTCAGCGACAAACTGAGTCATGGCTGGGCAGTGTACATCTTGAGGCAGGCAAGGTAGTTAGTGATAACGGCCGTAATTTTGTGGCAGCCATAGCCCTTTCAAAACTCAGCCACATACCTTGCTTGGCTCCCACCTTGAACCTGGTGGTGCAGTGCTTCCTCAATAATTATCCGGAGTTAACAGCCCTGCTCCAGAAGGTGCGAAGACTGTGCGCGCACATCCGCCGGTCGCCTGTACACTCCGTTCGTATGCAGAAGCTGCAGCGATTGCTCCACCTTCCCAACCACCACCTCATTATCGACATTGCAACAAGGTGGAACTCCACCCTGCACATGGCTGAGCGGCTGTGCGAGCAGAGGCAGGCCATAATGCATTTGTGGGAGGATACACGGCCAGGCACTTTGAGAGCAGACATGGAGTTGACAGGTGTGCAGTGGTCGAAGCTGAAAGACCTCTGTAAAGTCCTTCAGTGTTTTGAGGAATGCACACGGCTGGTAAGCGCAGACGACGCCATCCTAAGCATGAGCATCCCACATATGCGTCTGCTCATGCAAACTTTGACGCACCTTAAGGAGCAGGCGTCTGCAGCCAATGTTGACGAGGAGGAAGAGGTGGAGGGAATCCTTGATGACATTCAGCCATTGTCTGCTCAGGGACCTCTCCTGGACGAGGTAGAGGAGGAGGAGGATGATGATGGGGATGATTACTTAGGGGAGGAGGATGCATCTCGTGGGGCAAGTGAAAATGTTGGCGTGGCAAGGTCTGGTACAGGGTTTGTGCGTGACTGGAGGGATGTGGATTTGCCAGAAAGTGCTCCTCCACCCAGCACTCGCAGTGCATCATTGACACTGGGAACATTGGCCCACATGTCAGATTATGCCTTGCAGATCCTAAAAAGGGACCCACGCATTGCCAAAATGATGAACGATGACGACTACTGGTTGGCCAGCATCCTGGATCCATGCTATAAAGGCAAATTACAAAACATCATGCCACAGGAGAACCTTGACCTAATATTGGCTAATAAACAAGCAACTCTGGTAAACCGGTTGGTTGAGGCATTCCCAGCACACAGCAGTGGTGATGGTTCTCACACGAGCCGTACGGGCCGGGGGCAGCTTGGCAGAGGTGTTCGTGATGCACACAGCAGAAGTGGCGTTGGAGACAGGGGTTTCATGACAATGTTGTGGACTGATTTTTCACGGACCGCTCACACAACTGGTAATACTGCATCGATGGAAAGTGACAGGAGACAGCAGTTGTCAACTATGGTTAACAACTACTTTTCCTCCCATATCGATGTTCTCCCGCATAGGTCATTCCCCTTTGACTATTGGGCCGCTAAACTGGACACCTGGCCTGAATTGGTACAATATGCCTTACAGGAGCTCGCTTGCCCAGCTGCAAGTGTGCTATCGGAAAGAGTCTTCAGTGCAGCTGGATCAATCCTGACAGAAAAAAGGACCCGTCTGTCAACCCAAAATGTGGATGATCTTACCTTCATTAAAATGAACCATGCATGGGTTTCCAAGGATTTTGTCCCACCTTCCCTTGATGACACATATGTTGCCAGAAAAATGGCTTGCTTTGGTCCTCCTCCTATTCCGTGAACTTGACCTATTTCACCTTTTGCAGCAGCTGAATGACCCACATCTACATATGCCACTTTGTAAACCTCCCTAAGTGGGCGGCCCCCACCATGGCCGGGGTCAACACCTAGCGCACAAAACCGTGCGGGTGCCGTTGCCCTGGACAGGTGGGTAGGCCAACTCTTGGGCGTGGGCACTGGCATAGGGTCCCTCATAGTGCAATCAAGTGTCTCTGACAGTGGTGGTGCACACCCGCCGTCAGACACACCGCCGTACTATGAGGGGCCCAGTGCCAGTACCGACGCCCACGAGTGTGCCCCCCTTGCTTGGGCAGGGCCCCCCAGCATTTGCAATGTTTACCTCTCCCTGCTCCTCCGCTGTGTAGTCTGGGCTGTCAAATGCTTCACTGGGACTGCCACTACAAATTGATTGAACTGAAAGATGATGGTTAAGATGTAGCTATGCCCTGTCCTGCTGGCTGGGCTCTAGCTCCAGATGATCAGTGGCTTCCATTTCTTATGGACGTCGACTCACAATTACATGCAGTGGTGGTTTATCATCAGCTTTCACAGTTTTCCTACTCACAAACGTGTGACATTCCGGCGCACATTTTAAAATGTGCCCTCTCATGCCAATCAAATAGAATCGCCTATGGCCTGTGGCTTCTGTCTTTTGCACTCCAAAGTTACGTGACAGATCATGATAGCCAGTGAGCACCATGTTTACATCGCTCCCTGTGATAAAAATTGGATTGAGATGAGTAACAGTGATGGAATCAACGGAAGTGCGATACAGCAAGACTTTATTCACAAAAAAATGTTTTCACTGTCTCAACACACAAATTAATTGAGGGTCAGCATCGCCTATGAGAATTGTGACGGAAGTTTTTCCCGTGAATAATAATTCCTAGATTTCTGCAATCAATAGCCTTTATGTCACTAATTGTATGCATCTCATTTCCTATTGCGGAGAGGCTGGACTGTATTACTGAGACAGAAATATATATGAAGATTTAAAAATAACACCAAAAGTATATAGTTGTGTACGTCTCAAATGCATTTCCTTTTTTCCACTTTTTAGATTGCTGTGTAATCCATACTGAGAACACGGAGATTTTACATGTTTAAACTATGCTATACCTGCTATCCAGTGATAAAGTACCCTTTCTCAACTTTGTACAATCTGGTCAAATCCATACTGGGCCTGAGAACATCTGAGTCTGCCTCCTGATCTATAGACATATATTTTTAATGTGTAAACTAGGCTACATATTTACGTGTTATCCGGTGAAACTGTACCCTTTATCAACTTTCTACAATATTGTTGAATCCACACTGGGCCTGAGAACGGCTGCCGAGCTGTTAAGCAAGCTACAGCACCTGTGGTTTGGACACGTAATTTTTTCAGGAATGACGGTTAGGCCTAACTCCGGAATTGCGGTTGACCTGAACTTACTGGGAAATCATCGTTCGCGGGGAATAATCTGAATCCCAGATCCCCATCACTAACGGAGTTCAGCAGGTTATCTGCACCTGTAAGCGACAAAAGCTGGACCTTTCAGTGTAGCGTGCATGCAGCCCCGGACATGTACTGGAATGCTAGACCTGTTATTGCTCGATCTCACGTGCCACAGCCTCGCGTATCCCTCTAGTAAGCTTGACGCGTACCGCGGGGCCATGCCGGAGTCTCGGTCGCTAACGGAATAAAGCTGAGAAATCGCTAGCACAACTAGAAACGGACATACCACACCACACACAGAATCGACAAAGCTTGCAATCTGTCCATCATTTCTGTAGCTTGTATGGTAGTGGTTTCCCGGGTGCAGTCCAATTAAGCCACAGGCTCCACTCCTGGTGGTGCCCTTTTGGACATTCCTTTAAGGTTCAGCTTTGCAATCATACTGCCCCCGGAAACCAAAAACTTTGCCTTCAGGGACGCTGTTTGGAGGTTCGTGGGAATTACGCCGCCCGATCCGCAGTCGGCATATGGGTCGCCCTCCCAGGGCTGTGGGGTACTCGGTACCGGGCCGGTGTCAGTGGGATGTGTCACAGCAGCGGTGACCCGGACGGTGGCCCTGGGCGCCCATGTAAATGGCGTGGTATAATGGTAAAGAGTTTATATAGATAGTTTGACGCGACCTGTGGTGTTCGGCAACATAGCTGTTAGGCCGACGCTGCATGCAGATCCTCTGGGACTGATGGTGTTGTGCAGCAAAGATGGTGAAGCTCCCCACAGGTGGAGCTGGAGTCCCAGGGAAGTGTAGATGTAGTGATGGGGGAAAGGCACAGGCGGTGTAGGTGCTGGTACCCAGATGTAGCGGTGCTGGAATAACTGTAGGACACCAGAGCGTGCACATCCAAAGCTTTACTCACAGTCTGCAGGTTATACAGATGCCTGCCTCCGTGCTGTGTCCTCCGGGTCAGGACCTCTGCCAACCTCCGGGACCAGAATGGAAAGCTCCCCTCCAACACTCCGCCAACATGCACCTTCCTGAACGTCTCCTTTCTAGCGCTTGTGGGGGAAGCACTCACAGGACCATGGTTCACTGAAACGCCTCCTGTCTAACAGATGTTCCTCAGACTTTACTTGTATGGCAGACAGCTGTAGCCTTTTCCTTCTGCCTCACACACGTCGATGCTGGGGCCTCCGAGCCTTAGTTGGGTACAGAGCATTTATAGCTGCTACTTCCCCCGGTTTCTGCTGCAGGAACGTCAGTGTCCCTACAAACTCGGAGACCGGAATCCAGACCATGCGCTCCAGCTAGGAGTGAGCATTAACTCTGCTCATCCTCCAGCTCCCCTTCTCACGTCCACACACTTCCCCTTCCCTGCACAGAGTGCCCTAACTTACCTCCTCCCGACCACAGAGAGCAGCTCCTCAGCAGTCAGGTTCAGAGGTCTCCCTGCTGGCCTGGAGTGGGAAATGTGTTGTGTGTTGGTTTCACTGCTAGAGAGATTCTTCGTTGCTCCCAAGCTTGACAACACACTCGCTAGGAGGAAGGCAATGCCACAGTGGCGACCGTACTCTTGGGGACGCCACAAGTGCACTGAGGCCCAGCCACTGCTGGATGATGCTGCTGGTACATTGACCCAGACCACTACATTCCCCTCCCGCTCTACACAGCCAGAATCTGACCCAGAGGAAACTCAGGTTCCCCTTCCCGCATACTATACCACCTTACACGGTGACAAAGAGGAAGGTGCAGATGAAAGTGCAGGTTCCTTGAGCAGGTGGGGGGGCATACTCATGGGCGATGGCACTGGCACAGGGCACCGCATAGTACGCAAAAGTGTCTCTGCCGGTGGGAGGGCCTAAACAGCCAAGTGCAGTGAGATGGAAGATGGGGACGACAAGGAGTTCAGAGTAGTTCAGGGATTCCCTAGCAAGGAGACTTATGTAATTGTTTTCAATGTTGGGACAGCAATTTTTGGGGAGCACTATACTCTGGTGAATGATATATGGGGCCCACCATACACTGGAGCATTCCAAAGGTGGACATCAGACACTGGAGCAGCATTTACAGGGCCCATTATACACTAGAGCAGTAGAAATGGGGCCCATTATATATGGAGCATTATTTGGGCCCATAAGACAGTGGAGCTTCATCCATGGGGACCAACATATACTGTAGCATTATGTGGAGCTCATCATATACAGTTGTGGCCAAAAGTATTGACATCCCTGCAATTCTGTCAGATAATACCCAGTTTCTTCCTGAAAATGATTGCAAACACAAATTCTTTGGTATTATTATCTTCATTTAATTTGTCTTAAATGAAAAAACACAAAAGAGAATGAAGCAAAAAGCAAAACATTGATCATTTCACACAAAACTCCAAAAATGGGCCAGACAAAAGTATTGGCACCCTCAGCCTAATACTTGGTTGCACAACCTTTAGCCAAAATAACTGCGACCAACCGCTTCCGGTAACCATCAATGAGTTTCTTACAATGCTCTGCTGGAATTTTAGACCATTCTTCTTTGGCAAACTGCTCCAGGTCCCTGATATTTGAAGGGTGCCTTCTCCAAACTGCCATTTTTAGATATCTCCACAGGTGTTCTATGGGATTCAGGTCTGGACTCATTGCTGGCCACCTTAGAAGTCTCCAGTGCTTTCTCTCAAACCATTTTCTAGTGCTTTTTGAAGTGTGTTTTGGGTCATTGTCCTGCTGGAAGACCCATGACCTCTGAGGGAGACGCAGCTTTCTCACACTGGCCCCTACATTATGCTGCAAAATTTGTTGGTAGTCTTCAGACTTCATATGCCACGCACACGGTCAAGCAGTCCAGTGCCAGAGGCAGCAAAGCAACCCCAAAACATCAGGGAACCTCCACCATGTTTGACTGTAGGGACCGTGTTCTTTTCTTTGAATGCCACTTTTTTTCTCCTGTAAACTCTATGTTGATGCCTTTGCCCAAAAAGCTCTACTTTTGTCTCATCTGACCAGAGTACATTCTTCCAAAACGTTTTAGGCTTTTTCAGGTAAGTTTTGACAAAGTCCAGCCAGGCTTTTTTATGTCTCGAGGTAAGAAGTGGGTTCTTCCTGGGTCTCCTACCATACAGTCCCTTTTCATTCAGATGCCAACGGATAGTATGGGTTGACACTGTTGTACCCTCGGACTGCAGGGCAGCTTGAACTTGTTTGGATGTTAGTCGAGGTTCTTTATCCAACATCCACACAATCTTGCGTTGAAATTTCTTGTCAATTTTTCTTTTCCGTCCACATCTAGGGAGGTTAGCCACAGTGCCATGGGCTTTAAACTTCTTGATGACTCTGAGCACAGTAGACACAGGAACATTCAGGTCTTTGGAGATGGACTTGTAGCCTTGAGATTGCTCATGCTTCCTCACAATTTGGTTTCTCACGTCCTCAGACAGTTCTTTGGTCTTCTTTCTTTTCTCCATGCTCAATGTGGTACACACAAGGACACAGGTTGAGTCAACTTTAATCCATGTCAACTGGCTGCAAGTGTGATTTAGTTATTGCTAATACCTGTTAGGTGCCACAGGTAAGTTACAAGTGCTGTTAATTACACAAATTAGAGAAGCATCACATGATTTTTCGAACAGTGCCAATACGTTTGTTCACCCTCTTTTTTATGTTTGGTGTGGAATTATATCCAATTTGGCTTTAGGACAATTCTTTTTGTGTTTTTTCATTTAAGACGAATTAAATGAAGATAATAATACCAACGAATTTGTGTTTGCAATCATTTTCAGACAGAAACTGAGTATTATCTGACAGAATTGCAGGGGTGTCAATACTTTTGGCCACAACTGTACGGTTTGAAACATTATATGGGAATAATGATTCCGTATGGAGAAATATATGGGCCTCATTACTCTGTATAGCGCACTAAGCGCTGGCCATAATACTGTATGGAGTTATATACTGTCCGTTTTTGGAGGTATTGGAGAATTTAAAATGGATATCAGTCATGAGATGTAAGAAGTGAAGTATTTTTCATTGTACTATACTGCTATTTCTCTG
Organism: Dendrobates tinctorius; assembly: GCF_039654945.1. Taxonomy (NCBI): domain Eukaryota; kingdom Metazoa; phylum Chordata; class Amphibia; order Anura; family Dendrobatidae; genus Dendrobates; species Dendrobates tinctorius. Next base: position 9,537,843 of record NW_027361773.1, read on the forward strand.
CCGTATCGGAGCATCATGAGTTGTGGTATGTGTTAAAGGGGCGCTCTTTGGCCCTGGGCCCACGAAAACCTGGAGCCAGCCCTCCCCCCCACAACTGTAGCCAAATAACCCCCATTTTTCAGTGCGTAACTAGTATTATGAAGTTAATTAAGGTTGTCAAGCTTCGGTAACAAGAATTTATGCTTTTGGCATTCAAATGGGCACTGTTGGTGTGTTTCCTGTCCTCCTCTCACTGCCGACTTTAATTCTCCATTGACTTACATTGGGTTTCGTGTTTCGGGACCACCCCGACTTTTCCCTATAGTCGGCCGATTTTGCTCGACCCGACTTTTGGAAAAGTCGGGGTTTCATGAAACGAAACTCGACCCTAAAAAACCAAAAGTCGATCAACACTAGTGGTAATGTCTAGAACCAAAATTAGAAAAATGTTGTCTCTGTCCAAATATATATGGACCTAACTGTATGTGCTTCCAGCCGCGGCTCAGAGTGTAATAAGTAATGACCGAATCCACCGCCATGCCTTTATGGCTGAAAGCCGATGACTCCTGGGAGAAATTAAATAAATTTTCTCCCAGGTTCTGCACTTTCAATACTGCGACCGGTCACCTCAATAACACTAATAACTTGCAGATTAACACTACATCTGCAGGTTAATAGTGTTAGCAAAAGAAGGAGAAAAAAGTTCCAGCACCAGGTGTCTCTTCATTAAAATCTTCAATATTTTATTTTAATGTCAAGAAAAAACATCTTGCGGGGACGCACTTCCTCAACCCCTGACGCATTTCGAACAAAGTTCTTAGTCATAGGCATTAGTGTTATCTGATATGATAGGTTCCCTATAAATAGCGCTTTCTGAGGTGCAAATTCCCTTTAAAGCAAACCTCTCCTTTCACACAAAACCTTTGGAAAAGAATGGTTTTGCTGCCCTCATCCCCACAACAAGACAAAAGTGCTATTGGTACAAACGTTTACTATCTGCAGGAACTGTCCTAATTCTCAAGCACTGTTCTTTGTGATCTATTGTGTACATTATTGCGATATTATTGAAAATCAGATCAAGTTCAGTGAACGTACAATGACCATTTAAGCTTTCTTCCACAGAATAATATTTTACATTTATTCCACTTCACTGATTGTGAATAAGATACATGATTGCCTGTAGTGAAGAAGAATAATCAATAATTGCTTTATTGCAAGAGACTCTTTAAAGAGAAAAAAAAACTACTTGTCTAAGTCTTTTTCTACAAAACAGAATAAATATTAATCTAGAAAGAAAAAACCTCCAGGGAATAAAATGTATGGATAATTGTGAAAAGAGCATTTAAATAGATGAAAACAGTGGCAAACAGATGTATGTCAAAAGATGAGAGAGGAAACAGTAGACTTTTATTAAATTTCAGATAATAGCACAAATACTCTTTTCTTCTGCACAGCAATTTCTGAAACTTAATGAACCACTTAAAATGACTCACAAACACAGATTTTGTTGCGTAAGGAACTGTACATTGTGTGTTGCTCAATGTACCTTCACATGAAACATTAGGAGCACAGTGTTTACCCACTACTACAGTATAAAAGAACTCTGTTCAAGCTTTGACTAGCATTTATTTTTATTACTGACTTAAATGAGAGACTCGTTTGAAAACGCTGAATGTGATGTCCCTGTTCATGCTCTGGATGAGTCTTTAAAACTGTCTTCCTCTTTTGATCCATATACACATGTACGTTCAATAAAAAGCTATTGATTTCAAATGTTGCTCTGTAGAATCATTTATTGTTTGATAAACTCAAAATTGGGCACTACATAAAAGTACTATAAGAACCTATACAAAACCCATAATTCAGTAGAGGCACTTCCAAAAAATACATATAATCCCAAAAGAAAGGAAGAAGCAATTGAGCCCAAGTGATAAAAAATTATGAAATCTTTATTGAAAAAAATATTTAAAAAAAGGGCTATATGGGCGGAGAAGCCTGTGTAGTGACAGTAACCAAATTTGTATGAACCTGGTGTCAAGAGCAATCTTGGCAGTTACTTTCTTGAAGGAGACAATCATAATCATGAGGTCCAAGTGCAATGAATGATGACGACACCTAGTGGTCCAAATGAAGTATGAAAGTCAGGTATAGACAAGAGTGTATAAAAAATTATGTAAATGCTGAAAATCAGTAAAGTGCAAGTGCAGTCAGATAAACTGACAAAGAAAAGAAAAAACAATGAATACTTTAGTTGGAATAAAGGTAGACTGCCTAAGATGCAAAAATATCAAGTGCTACATATAATAAGAGCTATTTATGCATGTACAGAATACTAAAGTTCCAGTGCATTAAACTGATAAAGCATGCAAGTATCTGCCGCATACAAGATGAACCACTAATGTAAAAGCAAAGTACTGTATGTACACATAGTGTGAGGCTGTATACAGTAGGTGCGGCAATACTTTTTCCTCTTCCTATCTGTAAAAGTTCAGTGGTCTTTAAAAGTTGGGAGGTATGCCCTTGTGCAACTATGCCTATCCTCCATGACCCAGTCTACTCTGCTGAGATTTTTATTTTTTTGTGGAGGGTGGGGACCTAATTAAGACTTTTGTTATGGCGCCCTCATGATTTCTATGTACACCCATGTGTGTAGGGGTTTGACTGGGCAAGAGATGATGAAATCAGGAGAATGTGTCTAGGAACTGGTAAGCCAGTGTGAGATGAGTACATACAGGGTGGCTCAAAAGTAAGTATACAGTTGAATCAATTAAATTTATAAGAAGAGATCATATGGCTAAACATACACACTAACACACAAAAAAAGACATTTATTTGCATTACATTACAGTGTGTGTTATGCAAATTGTCTCCTCAGAGAAGAAGAGGACTAGAACTCTAGTGCCACCTATAGGAAGTAGCAATCCAGCAATCCTACAAGCCAATATTGATTCTCAAAGGAGCCTTGTCACATGACTTAGGTGTAGGAAGATGGACCGGGCCAGTGGTACCTCTCCTGTGCTGATCCCGGAACCAAAGAGACTGTCACCATTTTGCAGAGGGGAAGGCATTCAAACCTGGACCAACCTTTGCTCTGGACTGAAGGGGGCGTGACTGAGTTAAAAGGGGTTGTGCGCGGGCACAGGGGAGACTTGGTGGGAGGACAGAGTAAGCAGAGTTAACTCTCTCTCTGTGTTACGACTCCTGAATACCATTCCTCACTGCCGTACGCTGCCGCACACTTCCTCTGACTATGAAGGCTTTGACTGCGTGCCTACACCTAAGTCTGAGACAGAATTGCCATTCCACAGACCAACCTGGGCGCGCGGCCTACCCTTGAACAGCGCTATCAACTGGAGCCGGCTGGCTTGCATCCTGCCTCCGTCACTGAATTCTGTGATCCGCATGTTGCTCCGTCTTCACAGAACCTCACCCAAGGGAATCTGGACACACCGCTTCCATCAGGAGACAGTGCCTTGACTACCTTCAGGACCAAGCCAGAGACTTCACTCGCTTCGTTTGGCGCCACTGTGGAAGAACAAACCGGCATCGTCCTGAGAAATTCAGACTGATATGTTTGCCAGTTACTTACATAGCTATTGTTTGCCCTCTTTTATTTGCTCTGCCTTCATCCCCTTCATCACCAATAATCTCCCTGCGTGGAGTATCCCCTGTAATAAATCCCCTTTAACTCTTGATCTGCCTCCTGCTCATCAATGCATCTCACGTTCCTGTGCTTTCCAACATAGGATATAAGCTAAAACCAAAATCTCAATTTGCAGACACTGTGTTTCAGAGTACTGCAACAATCTTGATGTCAAACACAATTCAAACAACTTAGCTGAGCTTCAATAATAAAATACAATAGTTGCTCAATTTTTTTCTTCATCATAATACTGCACATTGCAAAGTGCGCAGGCGTACTTATCTGCCTTGTTGAGGGCAGAGCAAAGTACTGCAGTGCGCATGCACTGGGAAAGGTCAGAGAGGTCCAGCCCCTGCACCTGCAGGAATTTTCAGATAAGTACGCCTGCGCAGGAGCGCGATGCCTGGGAGTCATGAATCAAACAGGAGGGCGGCATCGCAAGAAGAAGGGAGGCGCCGGATAAAGACCTGCAACACCCTCGGACTGGACCACCCCGCAGGTGAGTACAATCAAAGTGTCATGATCCTGGACGGGGTTTCGCTTTGGCCAGTCCTGGTCAGACAGGGGGTTAATTGTTTCTGCCTCTCTCTGGTAGAGGGTGGCTATTTAATGCTCAGTGGACCTAGGTCCGGTGTCAGTTGTACTCCTGCCCTCTGTAGATAAGCCCTGAAAGCTTTCTTTGTATAAGTGTACATAGAAGATAACTATTGTTTCCCGTTTTATGTGTTCTGCCTTCACTCCCTTCATCTTCCCCCTTTATCTTCTATGTGTCAGGATCCTGTCAGCGTTGGCAACTGCCACGGCTGAGCAGGGTGACTTACCCACACTGCGGGAAAGCATGGGGCCCAATACGGTAGTGAAGGTTTAAGCAGACAGGACCTGAGGCACGGAAAATAGTAAGGAGTACCTGGACCTACGATCATGTGACTGCAGGGGGCGGGGCTTAGTGTCCTACTACTGCAGATGATGTAATGTACCTACTGCAGGAATACTGTAGTAGAGGAGAGGAAAATGCAGGTCAGACAAGCAGAGGTCATACGTGAGAGGGCGATGCGGTACCAAAGGGACGAGCAGAGAATAGTCAAGTCACAAGCAGAGAGTCATTCACGAGAGGGCGCTGCGGTACAAGAGGGACAGGCAGAACTCGTAACAGGGACAGAACCGGATCAAAACCAAACAAGCAACAAGTTATCAGGCACAAGGCACACGTACACAAGAGGTCAACTAACTCAGTCGAGGGCAGGAGTATAACTGACACCAGACCAGGTCCAGTGAGCATTAAATAGCCACCCTCTGCCAGAGAGAGGCAGAAACAATTAACCCCTGTCTGACCAGGATGGGCCAAAGCGAAACCCCATCCTGGATCATGACAGTACCCTCCTCTCAATGGGGGGCCACTGGACCCCCAGGTCTCTCAGGATACTTGGCATGAAAGGCCCAGACCAACCCATCCGCATGAACCGATCGCGCAGGAACCCACGACCGTTCTTCAGGACCGTAGCCTTTCCAATGTACCAGATATTGAAGGGCACGATGGACCCGCCTAGAGTCGACAATTCGTTCCACTTGTAAAAACATTTTATAAAATGGAGAAAAGGGTACCTGAGAGCCTGGGTAACCTCCACGACAATCACCAGGGCTCAGTCGCTTGCAGGTTGGTGGACAAGAAGGGCATTCCTTTTTCCAATGTCCGGAATCCCCAAAGAAAAAACAGCACTTTCCCAAGCTCCGTTGTCTCTTTCCTTTCTCCTTGAAGTCGATGGTTCCCATCTCCATGGTTTCTAATGTAAGACTGGCACCCCTTCCTTGAGAAAATAATGGGGTTTCAACCTGTATCACTCCCCTGGCCAGTAGCCTGCAATCCATTCAGACGGCTTGTGTCATAGTCTCCTCCAGGGAATCAGGCGGGGGGTGTAGAGCCAAGGCATCTTTCAGATGTTTAGACAGGCCTCTACAGAACAAACCCTGGAGGGCGGCATCATTTCAGCAGACCTCAGCAGCCCAGCGTCTGAACTCTGAGCAGAACCACTCGGCTGAATGCTTCCCCTGACACACACTCATCACCCTGTCCTCAGCCATATGCATCCGATCAGACTCATCATAAATATGCCCCAAGGCCTCAAAAAATGCATCCACAGTCATACGCTCAGGGGCAGTGGTAGGGAGAAAGCCCAAGCCTGGGGAGCTCCCCTTAACAGAGACATAATGACCCCTACTCTCTGACTTTCATCCCCCGAAGAGTGTGGTCTCAATGAAAAATAAGCTTACAGCCCTCCTTGAACACTTTGAATTCCCTTCTACCTCCAGAAAAAGTATCCGGTAACTTAACCGGAGATTCAGGGGAAATTATGTAACCTCCCGAGCCCCTGATAATAAAACCCCCTGCACAGTGTCAGCAATCAGCTGCTGAGACTGAGCCAGGACTCGTTGTTCCCCCAGGAGTCTCTGAGACATCTGAGTCAGGTGCTTTACCTGCTCAGAAAGAGCGTGCATAGGATCCATCACACACACAGGAGAAGGGGAGCAGAGGAAAAAATGGAAACGGTCAGTTATAATGTCAGGATCCTGTCAGCGTCGGCAACTGCCACGGCTCAGCAGGGTGACTTACCCACACTGCGGGAGAGCACAGGGCCCAATACGATAGTGAAGGTTTAAGCAGACAAGACCTGAGGCATGGAAAATAGTAAGGAGTACCAGGACCTACGATCATGTGACTGCAGGGGGCGGGGCTTAGCGTCCTACTACTGCAGATGATGTAATGTACCTACTGCAGGAATACTGTAGTAGAGGAGAGGAAAACGCAGGTCACACAAGCAGAGGTCATACACGAGAGGGCGGTGCGGTACCAAAGGGACGAGCAGAGAATAGTCAAGTCACAAGCAGAGAGTCATACACGAGAGGGCGGTGCGGTACAAGAGGGACAGGCAGAACTCGTAACAGGGACAGAATCGGATCAAAACCAAACAAGCAACAAGTTATCAGGCACAAGGCACACGTACACAAGAGGTCAACTAACTCATCCGAGGGCAGGAGTATAACTGACACTGGACCTAGGTCCAGTGAGCATTAAATAGACGCCCTCTGCCAGAGAGAGGCAGAAACAATTAACCCCCTGTCTGACCAGGACTGGCCAAAGCGAAACCCCGTCCTTGATCATGACACTATGATTTTATTCATAAAAGATAACTCTCAGTCACTGGTAGGACTGCCCCAAAATCCCAGAAAGAGCATGGGTATAAATGATGAAAATACAAGTTGTACTGAATCTTTACTCACAAAACTATATATCAATCTCCTCAGCTCTCCCTGCTCTATAACATGGTGACTGTAGATTAAATTACACTTTCATTGTGACAGGTTACTTTTAAATATGAGGCATTTGACTTTATTTCAATCAACAGATTTAATTTTAGTCATTGTTTCTGAATTCACCATTAGGCTGGGGTCAGACTTGCATGTGTAAAGAAAGCACTGGAGCCATAGGCGGAGGAGGACATGACTTGGGGATGGGTGGACCTTTACTCCTGCAGCTTTTTTGGTATAGTGGTGTAGATTTTTACGCATGAGGGATGTTGCTTTCAGAGTAAGAAGCCCAGTATGTCTGTGCCTGGGGGGCTACTGTGAGGAGGGTGGGGCTTATATAGAGCAGGAAATCTGTGTCTCTCCCTCTTTCTTGCACAGGATGATCAGGAGGAAGCATGTCTGCAGTTTCAGGGAGTATATTACTGGGGTTATCACCTCACATTACAGATGATAGGAGCACATTCACCTCAGACATCATGTACCAGTGTAGTATCAGCTCCTACATTATGTATGGGATCAATATTACCTCAGCGATTCATGTAGCTGCCATGTCCCTCATGTGCATGCTACATTTTCCTCACAAACTGTGAGCTTCCGTGTGACCTCCCTGCAGACATGTTTGATATACTACTCTGCATTCACCTCAGACATTGTGTAGTGTGTACTAGGGTAGTATCAGCTCCTACATCATTTCTGTGTGACCTCCCTGCAGACATGTTTGATATACTACTCTGCATTCACCTCAGACATTGTGTAGTGTGTACTAGTGTAGTATCAGCTCCTACATCATATCTGGGATCAAGATTACCTCAGAAATTCATGTAGCTGCCATGTTCCCTCACTCATTGCAGAGGCAGCTTTTGTGTGACCACCCTGCAGACATTTCTGATATACCACATTACTGCTGTATTATACAGAGTCTTCATGAGTTCTGGGTTTATGTATGATAGGACAGAGCAGGGACGCATACAGTGTCTGCCATTACTATGGTGGAGCTGGGCAGTCACATGTATTAGAGACACTGGTGAGAGGAGCAGTCGGGGGATGGTATATGTGTATGATGAGAGGCTGCACGTCATGTCAGTGCACTGTATACGGACCCTGCTGTGTGCTGATTATCCCCCTTCCCAGTTATGGAGTCTGATGATCTGTATGTGACCTCATCTCTGTTACATACTGTGAGGCTGGGTGTGCAGGTCCAGTGTAACCAGGTTACTCACTATATGTGGTATATGTGTAAAGGCTCTATTCCTGTGCTGTATACTTAACCTGTACCACAGGTCTGTATACATGATCTCACTCCTCACTCTGCTATATACGGATCATGCTGTGTATAAACGTCCTGTGTCTCCAGGTCATTTTCCTGGCTGTACATATAATCTGGACATGACTTCCAGCTTAGTGCTTGATTTCTGTAGCTATTGCTGCCTTTAGTCCTCCCCCTCGTATATTGCATGATCAGAGTATACCCACCAAGAGCTTATTTTATATTACCTAAGATGGTGGATAGAACAGGCCTGAATGGATTATGTTTTATCATGTGTAAAATAAATAATCGTGGAGTAACTCGGCACATTTGAGTGTGCACTAATAACTCAGCACATGGCGGGCAGTGAGTGGGCACTAATAACTCAGCACATGGCGGGCAGTGAGTGGGCACTCCTAGAGTGAGGCTGCACATTGCTCTGGAGGACACCTCATGGGCCCAGTTTTCAGCCCTGTCTCTCGTCTATTGTAATTGTATGTAGTAGAGTGACTGGGATACAGAACTTGCAGTTTGCTGCTCACACACCTATGGCTGCAGGCAGCTTATATTAGACCTACATGTTGCTTACCATTTATGGGCAGCTGGTGATTAGAGTCTGTAACTGCTGTAGAGGAGCAGGCGGCTTCTCATTTATTGTTACAGCATATAACACAGCATTGCCCATCTCTGTCTATTTCTGGACCTTACGATGGGATATTTTCCTTTATTAACCTGTTGTATACCTTGGTTGTAAACCTGCATGGTTTTCACCCTCACTTATCCCACATTTTGTGTGGTTGGAGGGGTCCTTGAAGTTGGTTAAATATGGTCTGGGGGTGATCCATTTGGATATGGTTGGTACATTTTATGTTCACTTTATGTTTGGTAATCACCAGATTTTTGGGAGCTTCAAGGACTCCTACCAGCGTGTTAATGTTATTTATGCTTTGATGTTTTATAAGATAAAAGAAGGAGGTAATCCAGCTCACCGCATTGCCTTGCTGGTAGGATCCAAATCCTGCTCACGGATTTGACTAGGCAGTCAATCAATAGTAGAAAAAGAAAGAAGTTCCAGCGCCAGGAATGGAAAATTAAAAATCCATTTTATTGTGCCAATGCATATTAAGATTCCAGCAGGTACAGCATATCAGTCGGATGACTGCAGGATGTTTTTTGGTATGTTTGTTTTAATAAAGGTGTGAATAATAATTATATTAAAAAAAAAAAAAAGGGATCAGTGTATACCCACCAAGTGCTTATTTTATATTACTTAAGATGGCGGATAGCACAGGCCTGAGTGGATTACCTGGAGCCTGGTGGTTGGGGGGGTCCTTGAAGTTGGTTAGAAATTGGTCTGGGGGATCCATTGGCATATGGTTTCCTCTTTTTGGAAGTTAATATGGGTCTGGACCTGGTGAAAGGTGGAGGGGAGTTTCGGCAAGAGTTTGTCGGATCCCCAGGTAAATTCAAGTGAACATTGGAACCCTTGAGGCTATGGTGCTCCCGATCTAGTGGGGTAATGGCTGGGAGTAATTGTTGGTACATTTTATGTTTGGTAATCACCAGATTTGGGAGCTTCAAGGACTCCCCCCAGCGTGTTAATGTTATTTATGCTTTGATGTTTATTTTATGTTTATTTTAATAAGAACATGAATTTAAAATTTATAAAAAAACAAAAAAAAAACAGTTATTTGTTTTCCTTTTAGTGGGTCCTTGGAAGTGGTTTATAAGTTGGTCAGTAGGGGTAACCATATTAAGTATGGACCTCTGGGGTGGGGTTCTTGGAGTTGACGCTGAAGCAGCGAATAGGAATTGGAAGTTAAAATTCTGGATCTGGCTTTTGGTTACGGCTCTGGACGGGTAACTCTCGACGGGGTGTTACCCGGGAGCTTTGGGTGGTTGGACTTCCCGGAACGGGATGTTTGGTGCCCTCGGGCTGGTGGTTTACGGCTGAGGGTAACGTGGATTTTTAAGTTCTTGTGTTTTTGCCAAATATTTAGCCAGAATTTTGGGGCTCCAAGAACCCTCCCCTCATGTCGTATAAGATTGTGTATTATACTTATTGTAAATGTTTATGTTATTTGTTAATAAACTGGCTGCTGACCCCCCTGGGTTTGGAAGGGTAACCATTTCAGGTATGGCACCCTGGTTTTGAGGGGTAATCATCTCAGGTATGGCCCCCTAGTTTGGAGGGTAACCATCTCGTGTATGGTCCCCTGGTGTGGAGGGGGTAACCATCTCGGGTATGGCCCCCTGGTATGGAGGGGTGACCATCACGGTATGGCCCCCTGGTTTCCAGAAGCATTTATATTTTATAGGACCTTGTTAGGGTAAAGTCCTGGGGGGTCATGGCAATCATATTTTGCATGCCTACAGAAGAAATTGCCTCCTCTGAGCCAGGAACAGCGGCTGGAGGGGTGAAGAGAACAAGTTTGTCATCTGGACAATGCAGTTATCTAGTGCATGAAACTGAAGAGCAATGTACCTAATCTGTGTGCCCTTGAGTCAGTGGGAGTGACTAAGGGTAAAGTAATCAAGTGCATTAACATGAAGGGCAATATGCCTATTCCCGATGCCCTTGAGCTGGTGGGAGCGGCTAAGGGTATCATCAAGTGCATTAACACAAAGGGCAGTATGCCTACTCCCGGTGCCCTTGAGCCAGTGGGAGCAGCTAAGGGTAAAGTAATCAAGTGCATTAACACAAAGGGCAATATGCCTATTCCCAATGCCTTTAACCCTGTTGGAGAGGTCAACAGTAAATGTTATCAAGCGCATGAAAAACAATTAACAATGGCGTGGCAGTTTTATTAATAATGCCTTTGTAGATTTTTTCTGCTTTAGGTTTGTTTAAATTACTACTTCCAGATATTCTGAACGTTATTTTATGGTCGGTTATAATGTTGTTATATTGTGTATAGTTTTTAATTACTCCCCATTTATAATATCTTTCTTTTGATGTGTTCATCACTTTTCGGGTAGTGATAGTAAGTTGGTTTAAGAAATTTTACTGCACAGCTACTGTAAATAATGGTGGTTTGTAGAACTAAAATCTGTGAATTGGTGAATTATTAGAGCTGGCTACAATACGTGCGGTATAATAGTTTTTTGAGGCATGACAGATGTCATTATACAGGTATTCAGATTGTGGCTACGACCTTAATTATGGTTTACTTTCCACATTCTCCATTATGGGATCCTCATTGCAGGATGTTTAGCAACTGTTATTTTGCTGTAGTTACCGTATTATCGATCATAACTGGGTAGCATGGCATTGATAAAATTAATCTGTCGGAGCTCTGGAATTTTAATTTTATTACTTGCGTGCTCAGACTTTCCATAGCATGTAGAAATGGTTGATGGCTTTGTTAGGCATGGTTGATGGGGGTCGAGTCCATTTAAGGTGTCAAATGGCCTCTCTGGTGGCGGTTTAGGAGTCAGGTGGAAGTTGCAGGCAAGTTAAGGTGGACTCATTTTAACTAATAGAGGATGTAAAACCTCATGGTGGTGAACAGGCTCGGCTTTGGTGGCCAGCCTCAAGGACGTTGTAATGGCAACGTCAATCAGGGGCGGGCACAGTGGTTAAGCACAGGAGTGAGGATAATAGGGTCATTGGTGCCCTGAAAGTTTACTGGCTCTGCTTGAATGGCAAGCCAGAGCGTGCCGCCCCTTTATGGCTGTCTGGCCTGGTTCTGTATGTCAGACAGCTGGGATATCACAGTACTTGTGAATCCCAATGTACTAGCACTTCACCTGACTCCTACTGTGATTGTTTTAATCCTGTGATTTAAATAAAGCTGTGGCCATTTTGACAACCAAAATAATGTGTTGTGTATTTATTCTAGTGCCTAGGTTTACTGTAGTTATGGTGGTTTTAAGATGGAGTGGGGGTCCGTCCCATATCCATAAGTCAAGAAACCACTGGAGCCATAGGCGGAGGAGGACATGACTTGGGGATGGGTGGACCTTTACTCCTGCAGCTTTTTTGGTATAGTGGTGTAGATTTTTACGCATGAGGGATGTTGCTTTAAGAGTAAGAAGCACAGTATGTCTGTGCCTGGTGGGTTACTGTGAGGAGGGTGGGGCTTATATAGAGCAGGAAATCTGTGTCTCTCCCTCTTTCTTGCACAGGATGATCAGGAGGAAGCATTTCCCGCCCACCCACCCTGTTTATAATCATTGTCCTAAAACGTTTTAATTATTGCTTGTATGATAAATGCTTTATTGTATTTTTGAACTTACCATTGTATATTTTGTTCCAGGTTCAATTTTATCATGGCTATAAAGAGTTAACAGCATTAACCTTCTAAGCCCAAGGGAAGGGCCATCCTTCAGCCATGGTTCCCTAGAGGTTTCCTCCACAGGGGGTTTTTCCTCTCCTGAGTGCTGTAGGATGACTCTTTGTGAGTCGGAGGTTTGCCAAGTTAGTCCCCTTAATGCTTTTGCAGGGACTTCTAGTTTATAAGTTTACAAAAATGATTTATTAAAAGAAGAAAAAAAAAAAAAAGTGTCAAATGTGAATTTATAACCCGTCACAGCTTTGCGGTTTAGGAGTCAGGTGGAAGTTGCAGGCAAGTTAAGGTGGACTCATTTTAACTAATAGAGGATGTAAAACCTCATGGTGGTGAACAGGCTTGGCTTTGGTGGCCAGCCTCAAGGACGTTGTAATGGTAACGTCAATCAGGGGCGGGCACAGTGGTTAAGCACAGGAGTGAGGATAATAGGGTCATTGGTGCCCTGAAAGTTTACTGGCTCTGCTTGAATGGCAAGCCAGTGCGTGCCGCCCCTTTATGGCTGTCTGGCCTGGTTCTGTATGTCAGACAGCTGGGATATCACAGTACTTGTGAATCCCAATGTACTAGCACTTCACCTGACTCCTACTGTGATTGTTTTAATCCTGTGATTTAAATAAAGCTGTGGCCATTTTGACAACCAAAATAATGTGTTGTGTATTTATTCTAGTGCCTATGTTTACTGTAGTTATGGTGGTTTTAAGATGGAGTGGGGGTCCGTCCCATATCCATAAGTCATGCGAAAACTCGAGCATCGATACCCAGCATTGCCGCCAGCATTCGGGACCGACGTGTGCGGCCGCATAGAAATACATGCAGCCACACACTCCAGTCCTGAGTGCCAGCGGCAGTGCTGGGTATTGTTGCGAGTGACTCGCGAGAGTTTCTCGCATTACACACGCAAGTGTGACTCCGGCCTTAAAGAAGCACTCAGACTGACAAATGGTCTGTACAGAGATGTCTATAGCCAATATATATATATACCGTATTTTTCGCTTTATAAGACGCTCCGGATTATAAGACGCACCACAATTTTTGAGGAGAAAAATAAGAAAAAAATATTTTTTAATAAAATGGTGGTGCCTCTTATAATCCTTGCATCTTATTGCTTACCGGGGTTGGTGGCTGCAGTGTAGAGGGGTCCCAGGCTCGCTGCTGGAGGAGGCAGGCGTGGAGTGATGCTGCAGGCCGCATTCAGGGATGAGGGGGGGCTCCGATGTGTGCTGTTGCTGCTGCAGAGTCTTGTGCTGGTGTCAGGTTTCTCCACTTGTCCGGCGGTTGGAGGCCGGTGCTGCGGGTGCTCCGGTGCGGCGTTGTGTGCCCATCGATGCCCGGGGCTCTGCCGACATTGTTTGACAGACCAGAGCCCCAGCATTTCCTTGGTTCCCTGTATATGTGCGCTGAAGTGCCGGTAAAAAAAAAAATGGCCGCCGGCGCATGCGCAGATGGGATCTCGGGACCAGTTCTCGAGAGATGAGATCTGAAATCTCATCTCTCGAGAGCTGGGTCCCGAGATCCCATCTGCGCACGCGCGGCGGCCATTTTTTTGCAGGAACCACCGCGCGCACACAGGGAACCCAGGGAAAATGGCCGCCGGCGCGTGCGCAGATGGGATCTCGGGACCCACCTCTCGAGAGATGAGATTTCAAATCTCATCTCTCGAGAACTGGGTCCCGAGATCCCATCTGCGCACGCGCAGCGGCCATTTTTTTGCAGGCACCACCGCGCGCACACAGGGAACCCAGGGAAAATGGCCGCCGGCGCGTGCGCAGATGGGATCTCGGGACCCACCTCTCGAGAGATGAGATTTCAAATCTCATCTCTCGAGAACTGGGTCCCGAGATCCCATCTGCGCACGCGCCGGCGGCCATCTTTTTACCGGCACACAGGGAACTGAGGAAATGCCGGGGCTCTGGCCTGTCGCACAATGTTGGCAGAGCCCCGGGCATCGACGGGCACACAACGCGGCACCGGACACACCCGCAGCAGCGGCCAGCAACCGCCGGACGCCCCGATCACAGCCTAGGTAAGGCATGTCCGCTTTGTAAGACGCACCCCTGTTTTCCCCCCAAATTTTGGGGAAAAAAGTGCGTCTTACAAAGCGGAAAATACGGTATATATATATATATATATATATTTCATGTCTGTTTGAGTAAAAGCACCATCATAAAAGAAACTTGTTTCACTTTTGTAAAACCTGATTTTTTTTTATATATATATTTTTGCTGTACTGAGTAACAGTTAGTAAAATAAAGCTGTCAGCCAGTCTGGGATCTGCCAGAGTTCCTATTTGCATTCAATAGTAAAGCAAATGCCTACAAACCATAATAGTAACTGACATCTGATAATGCCCCTGGGAAGCATCCACTTTATTTTCATGTGGTTGAATTGATATTTTCTGTTCAGGTCTAGATAATACATCATACTAAGAGTGTTTATCTTGTGCACTTATGATTTTCATTGCCTGTAAGAAATATAGTACCAGTTGTTTGAGGGCAGGTGACCTCTCCATTATATATAGAATTAGCCTCTTATACCCTTTATGCGTGTAGCTTCTCAAGTCATTGAGTGGTAAAATATCACTGGTGTACCATAATTAAAACCATAGTAAATGGTACTCTATATACAAGCATTGAAAGCCAAAAGGTAAGTTCAGAAGTTAATGTAGCAATTATTCATGGCAAATCTGCAGCAAATTACATGAAGATTTAGCAATTTTTTATCTGCAGCTTTTCCTCATCTCATTTTCATTCAAGCCTATGGGGAAAATCCACAAATAAAAGCCTATTTACTGCCGAAGAAATTGACATGTTGCAGATTTCAAAATCTCACCACATCACAAAAAAAAACACAGTGGGTGAGAGATTTCTAGAAATTCTATACACACTACTGAAACTGTAAGACTGTGCTTTTCGAACAGCAGAGGTATGCAAAAGTAAAAAACTGACCAAATACTTATTGTGGGAACTTAGCCGTGGTTTTACTAACACATTCACTTTATTTGCACTCTACAACCATGTTTATATACAACTTATTGTGCTGTAACCATGAGATATTTGTACCATTGTATCTGTATATTGTCATGAGAAATGCTAAGAACATCTTATTTCAAAGGTTTTATGTTTCAGGACATGATATAAAAAAAATCCGGTCATTAGAAGGTATTAAAGTTAAGTAAATATAACCTCAGATTAACAACAGGACATGAAAAATACACCATGCTATTATTTAACAATAATTAGGCCATAAAGTAGCATATGGGAAATTCAGTACACCCTATTTCAGGGTTGTATTTAGAGTTCATGCTGCGCTAGGTTCTGGTCATAAATGTGTGACACCCCAGAGTCCGGTTGTCACAGTGAGATTGCCTCACTCTAAGAAGTGAAGTCATGCTTGGAGGCAGAAAGGGGACCCCCATGCCAGGTAACATAGATTAAATCACAATTCCTGCTGCAGGTCAGAAAAGGGAGTTGCCTTATAAATTCTGGCCAGCAGAGGGGGTTGGTGAGTCAGCTAGAAATGAGCTGAGGGGGTTGTCACAAAAACGAGAGCAGTTGTGAGCTGTGAGGAAAAAGATAAGACAGTTAAAAGTAAGGTAAAAAGATCTTTCTGGAAGATCCAGTCAGTTCAAGACGGGGAGCTGATCTGTGAGGAGCTGGTGAAGAGGGAAAGGACACAAGCAGAGACGGAGAGTTTCTGGGAAAGCTAAAAACTGCGTATTACAGACCCCAGAGCAAAGCGCTAAAGTGCAGAAGGAAGGTCCTAAACCCCCACCTGGCAAGGTGGATCCCCTGGATGCCTCCTGGCGAGCCGGACTCATTCCATCACCTGCATGTGGTACTCCGGATTGCAACCAATTGCCAGTAAAAGGTAAAGAAACTGCACCTCTATGTGTCCTCTCATTTCTCTGCACCCCAACGTTCACAGCCATTTTGACTATTAATCTAACATCTTTGCTCTGGGACTATTGCTCTACCTGTGGAGAGTTATTTTCACCTCAGCTGCGCCACATCAACAGTCTCAGGGGAACAACACCGCAGCGCTGGTCACCTCTGACCAGAATACCACAGGTGGCGTCACGAATTTAATCATCTATAAACTTTGTCTTCATTTCTACCACATCCTACAACATCACCAACAACTTTTCCCTTTCCCCTTTCATCATTTTTATTTAATGGACGCCCCAGGGCCACGGACCGGGTCGCCGCCGCCATGACACCATCCCCCGTTGAACTCGATGGGCCCGGTACCGAGTACCCCACGGCCCTGCACCGTGCGCACGCTCTCTCACGCCCTCACGCCGTCGCGCATGCCCAAGCGCTCCAAGTGGCCTCACAAACAGGATTTAGCGAGAGTAGCAAAGCTGGGTAAAGGAGCCTGGCAAAGCTGGGTACTGTGTGCCATAGACTTTATTAAATTGAGTGCTAAAGATTTGACTGAGCTTTCAAGTAACCGCCAAAACTGCATCACACAGTGCGTGCGAGCAGAGAGGGGCATGCCAGTGAAGCTGGAGCTGTGCTCTATTGTGAGCAAGTGAAAAACAGGAAGAAAAATGCCCAACTCGGGTGGAGAGTCAGCGGCGGTCGCAGCCGCAGCCTCAATCATGCTGCTATCGATACCATATATACCAGGAGCAGCCTGGTTACCTCAGTACTCAGTGGAGTCGCACACCCTGAGCGATTTTAAAGAAAGTCTATGTAGTTTGTTCAAAGTGTACCCCCTGTCAGAAAGCCAAAAATTCAGTATCGTCATTGGCCAGTTAACTGGTGCGGCTCAGAGGGAAGTAAAGTACTGGCCGGACACTGATGAAAGGACTGTCCAACAAATCTTGGCCAGACTGAAGAACACTTTTGATACCCGCACTGCAACAGAGATAAAAATGAGATTCTTTGGGTGCAAACAGAGAGTGCAGGACAGTATACGGGACTATGCCCTTAATCTTCAGGAGGAACTACGGGCTGTAAAGCAGGTTGACCCTGAGAGCGTGCAAGATGAAGATAGATTACTAACAGCAGTTCATAGAGGAACTCCAGTCTAACAATCAAACGACACAGCTGCACATAATGGCCCTACAAAATCCTGAATTGGACTTTGCACACTTTAAGAATAGAGCCATCCGAGTGCTGCGTGAACCGAATCCTGGCAGCACAGAGCCCCCTAAGCATCCTGCAATTACATACCAGCAGGAGACAGCATCCTTTTCAAAGACCCCTGTTATGATTGAGTCACCGTAGGAGGCAAAAACAGAAATGCTAGCTAAGTCCTGAAAACCAGAGAAGTTGGCAACTATCAGATTGCAGACCCCTGAACCTATCAACACAACTAGCAGTAGCCGTGGGGGGTTCCTACGATGACCTAGACCCCTCGATCACAGCCGGAGAGATACATAGGCCTAAAAAAGGAAAGGGAAAATCTAACTGCCCCAGAGCAGACCCCAAAGCCATAGGCAGCCCCCTACATATAATGACGGTGAAGCAAGATGAAAACACTACACAGACAGAAAGACAGGCTGAGCAAAGACGGGGCCCAAAAACTACCTAGATAGGAACAGATAGGAAGGCTGCTGTCTGCAATCTGCCAAAACCCTATCAGAGACAAAAGCCAACAAGCTGATATAAAAATGGCCCTGAAGCAACTAAGCTTCAAAAACTAAATCAGCACTCAGGTACTTTCAGAAGACAGAGCTCAAGGAACACTGCACACTCCAGCAGGGAGTGGCAGAATCCAAAAAGCAAGAAAAACAAAAACAAATCTTAGATGCAAAAAGGCAAAACAGAAAACTTAGCTTTAGGAGAGCAGGAATCAGACTGGTGTCCAAGAGTCCACAGAGAAATCACCCGCAGGGCAGAAAGGGCGTAGGCTGCCTTAAATCCAGTCAGTGACTCCACTCAGCCAATCATCTTCATTAGTCCCAGGTGCCTGATAATCAGGCTCACTACCTTCCTTCACTAGAATAGGGAGTTCACCAGGCCTCAGTGACGGAGGGGAAAATGAACTCACAACAGACCCCTATTGAGACTGACAAGCTGTCCCAAGATGATGATTCTGCTGCAGACTTACGTCTCCAAGTCAAGGAACTAACCAAAAGTGTGGCTACACTCACAGAAACTGTGCAGTGCCTGCAAGTGACTCCAAAGAAGAAGATCCAGCTGGCCTCCAGTCCCGATGACGTCCCGTGGCGACAACAGAGGAGAATCCCACCGACAGAGGGAGAGACAGCGATGGTTACAACGAGGACGGACAACCCATCTGTCACCGCTGCAACAAGGCGGGACACCTAGCAAGATACTGTCATTTAAACAAGCAACCCCTGGAGCAAAGGGCCAACCCCCAGGAGTAAGACGACCAGGCCCACCAAATTGGCGAGACAAGTACGTAGGAGGACGACCAGTCCTGCCTGTTGTGATTGACGGTTTTCCGATGAATGCTTTTACTGGACACCGGCTGCCAGGTGACAACGATACCATATGTTCTTTTTAAGCAGTACTGGACAGATTCAGACATTACTCATAGCCCAGATAAAGACCTTACCATTTTTGCCAGCCATGGTCAGCCCTTGCCTCAGATGGAATATAAAGAGGTGACCATCAAGATTGGCGGAGTAGAATTGCAATCGCAAGGTTTGATTATAGTTGATATTGACAAATGAGAATGCCATCCTATGATCACTTTAGGCACTAATGTAATTGAAAATTGTCTTGGAGAAATTATTGCTTTGTTACAACAGGTAGCTGAGACCGCCAGCTCCAGTCAGCAACGGGTCCTGCAAAAAGGAGATCAGAGCCCTGATGCAGAGACAACAGGTAGAGCTGTCTGGTGGAGAAGTCGGCAGTGTCAGAGTAAGTGATCCTTTCCCCATTGCAGTACCTCCCAGAAGTGAAATGTTAATTTGGTGTCGGGCAGCAATAGGGCTAAGAGGTCAAGATTACCAAGCCCGGGTAGAACCCATGTGCTCTGATAGTAGGCCCACTATCCTGACAGCCAGAGGGGTAGTTGATATCCGCAAAGGGAGAGTACTGACACGAATCTTAAATTGTGGGGAGAGAGAGGTCCAGTTACCCCCGGTATGCCACCCTTGCTAAATTATTCACTGTCAATAACAATGCAATCGAGACACTAGAACCCTCGCTTCCATCTGACAAGGTGGAAGAGAATGGCTCTGAAGGGCAGCAGGAGGATTGGTGTCAGCAGCTACACGTAGGCACTGACTCCACCCCTTCGCATCAAAAGCATGGGGCTTACCGGGTGGCTCGATAATTTGAACGGGTTTTTAGCAAGCATCCTCTAGACTTTGGGCAGGCAAAAGGGGTCCAACATCAAATCCCCACCGGAGACCATCCACCCATTAAAGAGAGACACTGGCCTGAACCCCCATCACACTATCAATGTGCCAAGAGTATGTTACGGGAAATGAAGGAAGCTGGGGTGGTCAGAGACAGAGATTGTTGTAGCCCCTGGGCAGCTCCATTAGTCCTCGTTAAAAAGAAAGATGGTACTATGAGAATGTGTGTAGACTACAGGCAGATTAACAGCATTACACATAAAGACACTTACCCATTGCCTAGAATTGAGGAATCACTAGCTGCACTGAAAACTGATAATTATTTCTCTACCTTAGATCTCACCAGTGGGTATTGGCAGGTTCCTGTGGCAGAAGCAGACAAAGAGAAGACAGCATTTACAACACCAATGGGCCTCTGCGAGTTTAACTACATGTCGTTCGGGCTCAGCAATGCGCCAGGAACATTTCAGCGGTTAATGGAATGCTGCCTTGGACATAAAAACTTTGAAACTGTTCTGCTGTACCTGCATGACATCATCATCTTCTCCAAAACCTACAAGACCATTTGAAGCACCTGGCAGAGGTATTCGAAGTCCTGTCAAACTTTGGCCTGAAAATAAAATCGTCCAAATGTCACCTTTTGAAACCCAAGGTGCAGTACCTAGGCCATGTGGTGAGCGCGGAAGGTGTGGCACCCGATCCTGACAAAGTCACCGTTATCCGGGACTGGCAAAGACCCATCACTATTCATGAAGTGAGGCAATTTCTTGGGTTAGTAGGCTACTAACGAAGATTTATCAAGGACTTCACCAAGATAGCAGCACCGCTGCAAGATCTTCTAGTGGGCCAATCCAAGAAGGCCAAGAACAAAAATCTTCCGTTCGAGTGGAATAAAAGGAAAGAAGAGTCCTTCACCAAGTTGAAACTGGCCCTCACAGGAGATGAGGTCCTGGCCTACCCTGACTATGACCAACCATTTGTACTTTACACTGATGCCAGCAACATGGGATTGGGAGCAGTGCTGTCACAAGTGCAGAAAGGCAGAGAGAGAGTGATTGCCTACACCAGCAGGAAGCTTCGTCCCACTCAGAGGAACCCCGACAAATACAGTTCTTTTAAACTGGAGTTCCTCGCTATAGTCTGGGTGGTAACAGAGCGCTTCAAACACTACTTGGCTTCTGCAAAGTTCACCATCTACATGGACAATAATCCGCTAACCCACATTGAAACGGCAAATCTCGGGGCACTTGAGCAGCGATGGATGGCCCAGCTGTCCAACTACGAGTTCACCATCAAGTACCGAGCAGGATATAAGAACGATAATGCGAATGCGTTGTCCAGGATGCCCAATTCACCAGACGGGGGAGAAGATCCAAAAGAACTCAAAGAAATCGAGTTACCAGCCTTCCACCATCCAATTGCAGCCCAGCGCTCCCAAGGAGTAAGGAATAAGTGTTTTGTCATACAAGAGGTAATGTTGAATCCATTACCCCATCATAAGTGGGCAGAGATACAAGATAGTGACCCAGCTGTTCGCCTAGTAAAGGAGTGTCTGGCACAAGCTGATGCACACCCTAGTCCAGATGACCCACAGGAAGCACAGCAACTATGGAAGGAGAGAGGCAAGCTGTTCATCTACGAGGGTAAACTGTCGGAGAAACATCAACTCGCGCACACACGAACTGGTCTGGCAGGTGGTAGCCCCGAAGAGGGATGCGCCAATGGTCTTAGAGGCGGACCACAATGGAGCAGGACACTTCGGTTGGAAGAAGTTGGAGGTCCTACTTCGTGAAAGGTTCTACTGGGTTGGCATGAGTTCCATTGAGAAGTGGTGCCGAGAATGTGGCCCATGCAACCTGCGCAGAAAAGACCGAAACAGCCAGTGAGCCCCATTACAGCCGATTATCACAAAACAGCCACTTAAACGGGTAGCCTTGGATTACGTGAAGTTAACTCCGAGTAGGAATGGCTACACCTATGCTTTGACCATCGTGGACCATTACTCAAGGTTCTTGGTAGTCGTGCCTGTTAAAGACCAAACAGCGAAGACAGCAGCCAAGGCATTTCAGCAACACTTTTGTCGACCGCACAGATACCCTGAACAAGTGCTCACTGACCAAGGTCCAGCCTTTGAGGCAGAAGTGTTCCAGGAGTTCAGTAACATGTACGGTTGCAAGAAAATCAGAACAACACCGTACCATCCACAGACAAATGGCATATGTGAGAAGATGAACCAAGTGGTCATTGACTTATTTAAGACCTTACCTCAGGAAGAACGAAACCAGTGGCCAGAGAAGTGTCCAGATCTGATAGATCTATATAATCATATACCGGTAAACTCTACAAATTGCACTCCGGCCTACTTGATGACAGCAAGACCTGGCAAGTTACCCATTGATTTAGATATGGGAGTCTTAACGCCTGAGACAACATCACCAGATGCAGACTGGGATACAGAGCGGCAGCAACAATACCGCAAGGTTCAAGAATGTGTGGAGAAAAGTTTGTTCCAAGCAAGACAGAGGCAGGAAAGAAATTGCAATCAACATGCCCCTGCAGTTCCCTTGGCACCAGGAGAACAAGTACTCAAAAGAAAGAGACGTGTCCACAAACTAGATGACCAGTGGGAGGCAGAGCCATACACCGTGATGCCTTCAGACTTTAATAACACCAAAGTATTTATCATCAGCAAAGATGGAGGAGAAACCTTAGAAGCAGTCTCAAGAGATCATGTAAAGATGTGCCCTGATCAATTGAAGGACAAGAAAGAAGTCCAAGACGCTCCACAACCCCTAGTAGAGGTGGAAGAAAAGATTCAAACTATACTTGGAGAATTTCCTCGGACGTGGACACATGTAGATCACGCAGTAGTAGTACCAGTTCCAACCTTTCATCAGCCTACTGCACCAGATGAAGAAGAGACTCAAAATGAAATGGCTCCAGTAACAGATACCACATTTGCAGTGGAATGCAGAAATCTGTCCCCTGCTAAGAGTCAATCTGACAATCTCATGGTGAGTCTAGGAGTAGAGAGAAGGCAGTCTAAAATACCTATCTTTTACAAGTCTACTTATAGCGTAATGACTAATGCACCAACAGTAGACATCAGAGAGCAGGTCAGGTCATCAGAAATACCTATACTGCGTAGATCCACTCGTAGTACTAGAGGTCAGATCCCTTCCCGTTACAGAGAATACATAATGTAAATAAAGTAATAAGAATGTATAGCTGTAACCGTTAAGCATGAGAGCCTACAGAGACTTGCTGTATGAACCTTTTTAAGTATTCGTAATAACCAGTTAAAGGACAATTGGGCCACAGGACTATGTGTGGTCAGAACTTTTATTTGTAAATAGTTACTCCAAAAAGGCCTTGAAAATAAGCCGTCGGCGTGGCCGAAAAACAGGTCCATCTACAGAGTGCCCTGTAGCCACGCCCAGGGATGACACACAAAGTGGGTTAAGGCTGTTCCCACCAACCAAACTCCAGGTACAAGCACAAAGACAATCCCTGGACAGCAGCGTAAGGACTGGTCACCGCAGTAACTGTGCTATTGCTTCTTTTTATTGTCTGGTTTTTGATAATTTTTCCATTTTTAAGACTTTGTAGATTTTCATTAATTGTTGTTAACAATTCTTGTTATGTTTCCTCAGTCCAGGAGTACTGAACTTAACTGGGGGGAATGTGACACCCCAGAGTCCGGTTGTCACAGTGACATTTCCTCCCTCTAAGAGGTGAAGTCATGCTTGGAGTCAGAAAGGGGACCCCCATGCCAGGTAACATAGATTAAATCACAATTCCTGCTGCAAGTCAGAAAAGGGAGTTGTCTTATAAATTTTGGCTAGCAGAGGGGGTTGGTGAGTCAGCTAGAAATGAGCTGAGGGGGTTGTTATGGTAACGAGAGCAGCTGTGAGCTGTGAGGAAAAAGACAAGACAGTTAAACGTGAGGTAAAAAGATCTTTCTGGAAGATCCAGTCAGTTCAAGACGGGGAGCTGATCTGTGAGGAGCTGGTGAGGGGGAGTTTATCTGTGAAGAGAGAAAGGACACGAGCAGAGACGGAGAGGCTCTAGTGAGGCTAAAAACTGTGTATAGCAGACCCCAGAGCGAAGTGCTAATAGAGAGAAAAGGGACATCAGAGTCCTTGGTGGTAAAGAGCTGTATGTCCTGATCGCTGAATCTGAAAGTACAGGGGATTGTAAATTCCTGTGCGACATTGAACACCTGAGGGCACGGCAGCGGATAGGGAGCACAGGGCCGACGGTGAAAAGGAGGGTACCTGTGGAATAGGCTCATGCTGACAGCCGTACAGGTTAGTGAAATCAGCACGCAATTGAGGGTCGCAGCTTACTTATAAACAGCAGAGACCCACACACAAAGCGCAGAAGGATGGTCCTAAACCCCCACCTGGCAAGGTGGATCCCCTGGATGCCTCCAGGCGAGCCGCACTCATTCCATCACCTGTATGTGGTACTCCGGATTGCAACCAATTGCCAGTAAAAGGTAAAGAAACTGCACCTCTCTGTGTCCTCCTCTCATTTCTCTGCACCCCAACGTTCACAGCCATTTTGACTATTAATCTAACATCTTTGCTCTGGGACTATTGTTCTACCTGTGGAGAGCTATTTTCACCTCAGCTGCACCACATCAACAGTCTCAGGGGAACAACACCGCAGCGCTGGTCACCTCTGAATACCACAGGTGGCATCACAAATTTAATCATCTATAAACTTTATCTTCATTTATACCACATCTAATGACATCACCAACAACTTTTCCTGTTCCCTTTTCATCATTTTTATTTAATGGACACCCCAGGGCCACGGACTGGGTCGCCGCCACCATGACACCGTCCCCCGTTGAAGTCGACGGGCCCGGTACAGAGTACCCCACGGCCCTGCACTGCGCGCGCTCTCTCTCATGCCCTCACGCTGCTGCACGCTCCCGGGCGCTCCAACTGCACCCTGATGAAAGGTCCATTTATATTTTTGTGGCAAGGTCACGTCTAGTGAAGCTAAATGCTAATCTGTCAGTAATAACAAAGGAGAACCTCAACAATGATAGTCATGATAATGTAAAAATAATTGGTACCAGTTGCACTATTTACAGAAGTCTGATCTGCCCAGCGAGCAGCCTGGTCCTGGTGTTCAGTGGTGTGGATCGTGTTCCCAATCATCTGGTCTTCTTGAGCACATAGTGTTAAATGCAGAGACTATTATTCCTATACAGAGACAGAATAGCACCACTATATAATTTCCTAATAACACCACCATACTGTGACTGAATAACATACCCATGCCATGACTAAATAGTACCATCATGTGAACAACACTTTGCTAGGATTGGACAACCATCATACACAGACTGAATATTTCCTCTATACTGTGACTGAATAACACGACCGAAAAAAGACTGCTTAATATTGCTATATTATTGCAAAATGAAAAAAAATACTATGGGAATACGGACAGTACAGGAAATGTTACCAAGTGGCTATATGCACACAACATCTTTTCAGGTGGATTCCACTGCTGAAACTCCTCAAAAACTACACAGAGGGATCTTGTTAATGATCTCAAGACAGCTGGGACCACAGTCACCAAGAAAACCATTGGTAACACATTACGCCGTAAAGGTTTAAAAAAAAACTGCTTCTGCTGGTAGCGATTTTCACTGTACAACACAACAGTTTGTGTGCAGTGACAGGGGAGGATATATTTTTGTGCATCAGCTCCATTGGTTATTAGGCTGCCTTATAAGGCTTCCTGATAGCTCCATTGCTGTTTATACACTGCTGTGCAAACTTCTTTTTTAAAAGCAAAAATACTTTTCTTCCTCTTTTCTGCACAGTTACCAAGTTTTCATTTTTCCACACTTTTGTGTGCAGCAGTCCTGCTTATTAGGCTGCCTGCTGCCATACTTGGACTGAGAGCATCATTGTCAGCCTCCTAAAATCTCTAGGGAGATTCAAATTCTACCCAATACTATATACACCTTGTACCTTGTCATACACCAGCCAGTTTCAGCCTGTTAAATTGAGATGTAATCTATAGTGAGCCTGAGATAATAGTTCAGCCTCCTAAAATCTCTAGGGAGATTCAAATTCTCCCCAATACTATATACACCTTGTACCTTGTCATACACAAGCCAATTTCAGCCTGTTAAATTGAGGTGTGATCTATATTGGGCCTGAGATAATAGTTCAGCCTCCTAAAATCTCTAGAGAGATTCAAATTCTTCCCAATACTATATACACCTTGTACCTTGTCAGACACCAGCCTATTTCAGCCTGTTAAATTGAGGTGTAATCTATAGTGGGCCTGAGATAATAGTTCAGCCTCCTAAAATCTCTAGGGAGATTCAAATTCTCCCCAATACTATATACACCTTTTATCTTTAAATAACAAATATACACCGGCGCTACCAAGTAATGATGGATATGTGCAAAACAGCCGCTGCTGGTGAATACCCCGGGTCTGTGCACACCCAAGAAAAAGTGAATAACAAAAACCAAGAATTAAAATGCACCTGCGCTGGCTGACTATATCCTGCAATGATCACCAGAGTGAGTCATGAATGAATAATGTACTTACTTCCCATGAACCGAGGGGCTGCAGATAAATCCAGCATATGCCATGTGAAAAAATGGCTGTGCCCCAATGGAGACCGGAGACGCAGCACCTAGGAGGCTTCTAGTTTGGCCTGTATGCGCCCCCGTCCTTCTATCCCCGGTGACGTCACCTGATCTCTTCCCCCTTGCCGCTGCACGCCGGCGGCGCCTCTCGGCCGGAGTGCGCCGCCATCTTTTCAGCGTGTCCAGCGGCCGTCAGCTGAAGGGACGCACCTGCACCATCGTTTACAGGAGGGACGCCTCCTAGGTGCTGCGTCTCCGGTCTCCATTGGGGCACAGCCATTTTTTCACATGGCATATGCTGGATTTATCTGCAGCCCCTCGGTTCATGGGAAGTAAGTACATTATTCATTCATGACCCACTCTGGTGATCATTGCAGGATATAGTCAGCCAGCGCAGGTGCATTTTAATTCTTGGTTTTTGTTATACACCTTTTATCTTGTTTTACAGTACCATATAGCTGGTGGTACTTTGGGTACATTTTCCCAAAAATGAGGAAGTATGGTGGAAGAGGCCGTGGAAGTGGGCGGGGGTTGCCAGCTGGTACTGATGGCGGTGGTGGTGCATCTGCTGGTAGTGGCAAAAGCACAATAGCACCTAAGGCAGGAGGTGTTGAGCCTGCATCATCGTCTGGCTCCACAAGGCCTCGAAGGCTCCCTTTTCTGGGAGTAGGTAAACCGATTTTAAAGCCAGAGCTTCACGAACAAGTTTTGGCTTACATTGCTGACACAGCCTCCAGCTCTATCGCCTCTTCTTCTGAAGTTTCAAAAAAAAATAAAAGCACTGAGTCATCAGTGGAGGCTCCTGGTAAGGGAACAACACCTTTTCTTGTGTTCTTCACCCCTACCAAAAGTGAAGGATACGGCAGGCCACACTACAGATTACTCCATGGAGCTCTTTTCACATACCATGCCTGGGTTATCAAGTCAAATTGTGAATTCCCCAGTCCAAGATGAATCTGACATGGAGTGTGGGTCGCCAGCCAGGGCAGTGGGGTTAATCGGTACTGGGCCGGTGTCTCAGAGGGATGTGTCACGGTGGTGGTGACCCGGTCCGTGGCCCTGGGCGTCCATGCAAAGGGGTGAATAACGCTTATAGGTGAATGATACGTGACGCTACCTGTGGTTTCTGATCAGATTGACCAGGGCTGCAGTGTCGCTTCTCTGGGACAGATGTTGTGGTGCAGCTAAGATGTAGAAGCCCTGCACATGTAGGGCCGTAGTCGCAGAGCAGATGAAAGAGTTGGTAGATGGTGTGCAGTGCAAGATGTAGCAGAGCTGTGCAGCAGGCGCAAGAGAAAGATGACAGACACAGTCGTGCAGTTCCATTACTTGGTAAGTGCCGTCCAGGACCCAAAGTACAGATGGAGAAGGAGTTGGTCAGCCTGGAAGCAAATTAGGAATTCTCTCTCTGCAGATAGGTAGTGTGGTGTTGTGAGTTCATTTTCCCCTTCACCTTTGATGTCTGATGAACTCCCTTTGCTGGTGAAGAGAGGTAGTGAAATTGATTGGGATGGGAAGAACCTGTCACCTGAACAGGCGGAGTGTGATTGGACATCTGGAATTCCTGAGTGGATATAAGGCAGCCGACGCCCTGCAGGGTTTACTGGTGATCATTTCTGCTCTGAGCTCTGGCATCCAGTTTTAGTTCCGGTCTACTAAAAGCTAAGTTTTTGCCCTGCTATTATTCCATGAGATTTTGTCTGGTTTCCTTAGTGTTTGTATTCAGCCAGTCCTGGTTGGGACTGGCTGAATTCCTTTTTTGTCTCTGATCAGTTGATCTCTTTGCTCTGTTTTCAGAATATACCTGAGTGCTGATATAGTGATTTTGAAGTCTAGCGACTTCAGGGCCTTTTTTCCTATCAGACGGTTGGGACATTTTTGTAGGATTTTTTGCGGATTGCAGCCAGCATCTTTTCTGTCCTGTCCTATCTAGTTAGTTGGGCCCCATCGTTTGCTCAGCCTGTCTTTCTGTCTGTGTTTGTGTTTTCATCTGTTTTTCACCGACAATACATGTTGGGGGCTGTCTATTGCTTTGGGGTCTGCTCTGGGGCAGTTTAGATTTCCCCTTTCTTTCTTTAGGCTTATGTAGTTCTCCGGCTGTGACGAGGGGTCTAGGGCACCGTAGGAACCCCCCACGGCTACTGTTAGTTGTGGTGAATAGGACCCCTGGGTCTGCAATCCGATAGCTACCAACCTCTCCGGTTTTCTGGACTTAGCTTGTATTTTTGTTTTCTCCTCCTCCGGTGACTCATTCATAACAGAATCACCAGCCATACCGCAGATTCTAGGGTACTCAATAGCAGGAAAGAATTGTAAAAAAAAAAAATTTTAAGAATAATTGTAAATTATTTTTTGCCTTGAAGCCTAACTCATCGGGGAGCTCCGCGCAGCAGGTTAAAATTGTCATCTCTTTGCTGCGCGGCGATCCCCAGGATTGGGCGTTTTCTTTGAAACCTGATGATCCTATTCTGACTGATGTGAATGCATTTTTTCAGGCCTTGGGGTTGTTGTATGATGAACCTAATGCTATTGATCAGGCTGAAAAGGCCCTGTTGGCATTGAGCCAGGGTCAGGATTCTGCAGAGTTGTACTGTCAAAAATTCCGAAAGTGGGCGGTCCTTACTACCTGGAATGATGGTGCCTTGGCAGCTCTCTTTCGGAAGGGTTTGTCAGAAACCGTAAAAGATACTATGGTGGGATTTCCTGTTCCCTCTGGTCTTGACAATTCTATGTCATTAGCCATTCAGATTGATCGGCGTTGGCGTAAACGCAAAACTGTACAAGAGGTGTTGCCACCTGTTGAACAAATGTCTGAACCTTTGCAATGTGATAGAATTTTGTCTAGGGTTCAACGTCAGGAGTTCAGAAGGCGTAATAAGCTGTGTTTTTTCTGTGGAGATGCCTCTCATATGATTTCTGTCTGCCCTAAACGAGAGAAACGTTTTGCACACACATTTGCTGTGGGTGGTGTTCAACCTAAGTTTCTTCTGGCAATTAGTCTGATCTGCTCCCTGTCCACATTTTCCGCTAAGGCTTTTGTGGATTCGGGAGCAGCTCTGAACCTGATGGACTTGGATTTTGCTAAACATTGTGGGTTTCCTATGACACCTCTGCAGATGCCTATCCCTTTGAGGGGTATTGATGCTACTCCTTTGGCGAAGAATAAACCTCAGTTTTGGACCCAGGTGGTAATGCGGGTCGCCCCAGACCATCAAGAAAATTGCAGATTTTTGGTGTTGCATAATTTGCATGATACCATCGTTCTGGGGTTTCCCTGGTTGCAAATCCATAATCCAGTTTTGGATTGGAAATCTGTGTCTGTGGTGAGTTGGGGTTGTCGTTGTGCCCTTAGTGACACTCCTGTTTTCTCCACCTCTCCCCAGTCGCATGATGTTCCTGACTATTTGGCTGATTTTTATGATGTATTTAGTGAGAATGAGTCTGTGTCTTTGCCTCCTCATAGGAGTTATGACTGTGCAATTGAGCTGAGCCCTGGGGGTAAATTTCCCAAGGGTCGACTTTTCAATTTATCTGTACCCAAACACGAGGCTATGCCATCCTATATTAAGGAGTCGTTGGAGAAGGGTCATATTAGACCATCCTCTTCACCCTTAAGTGCTGGGGGTTTTTTTGTGGCCAAGAAAGATGGTTCATTAAGGTCTTGTATTGACTATTGTTCCCTAAACAAAATTACATTTAAATATCAGTATCCGTTACCCCTGATTTCTGATCTATTCTCCAGAGTTAAAGGTGCTTGCTGGTTTACCAAGCTTGACCTCAGGGGCGCGTATAATCTTATTCGCATTAAGCAGGGGGATGAATGGAAGATGGCATTTAATACCCCGGAGGGACATTTTGAGTACCTGGTGATGCCTTTTGGGCTCACTAATGCCCCTTCTGTCTTCCAGTGCTTCATGAATTATATTTTCCGAGATTTTGTGGATAAATTTTTGATCATCTATCTGGATGATATTTTGATCTTTTCCAAGGATTGGGACTCTCATGTGGAACATGTTCGGACTGTGTTCCGGATTTTGAGGGAGAATTCCCTGTATGTCAAGGGATCGAAATGCCTTTTTGGTGTACAGAGGATTTCATTTTTGGGATTTATTTTGTCTCTGTCAACTATTGAAATGGACCCGGCAAAGGTACAGGCCATTTATGATTGGGTTCAGCCCACTTCTTTGAAGGCCCTCCAGAAGTTTTTGGGTTTTGGTAATTTTTATCATAAATTTATAGCTAATTTTTCTGGTATTGCCAAACCATTGACTGATTTGACTAAGAAGGGTGCTGATTTGCTGAATTGGTCTCCGGAGGCTGTTTCTTCCTTTCAGGAGCTGAAGCGAAGGTTCACTTCTGCCCCGGTTTTGCGGCAACCTGATGTCTCACTCCCGTTTCAGGTAGAGGTGGACGCTTCTGAGATTGGTGCAGGAGCTGTTTTGTCCCAAAAAGATCCTGTAACATCTAAAATGAATCCCTGTGCTTTCTTTTCCCGAAAGTTCTCCCCATCCGAACATAACTATGATGTGGGGAATCGGGAACTGTTAGCCATGAAATGGGCATTTGAGGAGTGGAGACATTGGTTGGAGGGAGCTAAACATCAAGTCGTGGTCCTTACTGACCACAAGAATTTGATTTACCTGGAGTCGGCCAAACGCTTGAATCCTAGACAGGCTAGGTGGGCCTTGTTTTTCACGCGTTTTGATTTTTTGGTTTCTTTTCTTCCGGGCACTAAGAATGTCAAGGCAGATGCCCTCTCTAGGAGTTTCTTTGCTGATTCTCCTATTGTGACCAAGCCTGCTACCATCTTAAGTGAGGGGGTAGTTCTTTCTGCCATCTCGCCCGATTTGAGACGTGCTCTGGAAGAGTTTCAGGAGGACAAACCTGAGCGTTGTCCCATTGGAAAATTGTATGTTCCTGACCAGTGGAGGAAGAGAGTGATGTCTGAGGTTCATTGCTCCGCATTGGCTGGTCATCCAGGTATTTTTGGTACTAGAGATTTGGTGAGTCGGTCTTTTTGGTGGCCCGCCTTGTCTTGTGATGTCAGGAATTTTGTGCAGTCCTGTGGGACTTGCTCCCGGTCTAAACCTTGTTCTCGCTCTAGTGGGTTGTTGATGCCTTTGCCGGTGCCCAGGAGGCCATGGACCCATATTTCAATTGATTTTATCTCTGATATGCCTGTCTCTCAGAGAATGACTGTTATTTGGGTGATTTGTGATAGATTTTCTAAGATGGTCCATCTTGTACCACTCCCTAAGTTGCCATCTTCCTCAGAGTTGGTGCCCTTGTTTTTGCAACAGGTGGTTTGCTTGCACGGGATTCCTGAGAACATTGTATCTGACAGAGGAGTTCAGTTTGTTTCTAGATTTTGGAGGACTTTCTGTTCCAAGCTGAGAATTCTGCGTTTCACCCTCAGACCAATGGGCAGACGGAGAGAACAAACCAGACTTTGGAGTCGTATTTGAGATGTTTTATTTCTGCTGATCAGGATGATTGGGTTTCATTTTTGTCCTTGGCCGAATTTGCTTTAAATAATAGAGCTAGTTCTGCCACTTTGATGTCACCTTTTTTTTGTAACTTTGGGTTTCATCCTCGATTCTCTTCAGGGCAGGTGGAGTCTTCTGCCTGCCCAGGTGTTGATACTGTGGTGGAGAGAATGCACCAGATCTGGGACCAAGTGGTGGATAAGTTGTCTCTCTCCCAGGAAAAGGCCCAGCGGTTTTCCAATCGGCATAGGACCATTGGTCCCCGGTTTAAGGTGGGTGATATGGTTTGGTTGTCATTATTGTTGAGCATTCCGAAACCGCAAGTATCGGGTATCGGCCGATACTTGCTGTATCGGAATTCCGATACCGACTTCCGATATTTTTTCAATATCGGAAGTCAGCATCGGAATCGGAAGTTCAAAGTTGATTGACAGCCGAAATGACGTCATCATGATGCGCGGTGTGTGCGCATCATGATGCGCCGTCATTTCGGGCCTTCCGGGGGTCTCTGCCGGCCTGCCGGGGGGCTGTGCCGGCCCGCCGGGGGGCTGTGTGGACTGCCTGGGGTCTGTACCGGCCTGCCGGGGGGCTGTGCTGGCCTGCCGGTGGTCTGTGCACCCTGTGGGGGTCTGTACCGGCCTGCCGGGGGGCTGTGCCGGCCTGCTGGGGGGCTGTGCTGATGTCTGGGGGTCTGTGCAAGCATCGTCCGATGGGACTACAAGTCCCATCTGGCGATGCCTGCTACCATGACAGTGATTGACACATTAGCCAATGATGGGACAGTAGTAGTCCCATCATCCGGCTAATGTGTTAAATGTTAAAAAAAAAAAAAAAAAAAATACTACATACATACTACATACATACTACATGCATGCTACATACATACTACATATATACTACATGCATGCTACATACATACTACATGCTACATACATACTACATATATACTACATGCATGCTACATACATACTGCATGCTACATACATACTACATACATACTACATGCATGCTACATACATACTACATACATACTACATGCTACATACATACCACATATATACTACATACATACTACATGCATGCTACATACAATACATACATAGACATACAGTACATATAACATAGAGTAACATACTTACCAATACTTGTCACATTGTTCCCCGAAGCCATTGTCTTTTACGGAATAAATATTAACATAACAAACCACAAAAATACTCACCCACGATACGAAGCAGTCCACGAGTGTGTCCCACGACGATCTTGGGTAGAGAACTGCAGCATCAGCTGATGCTGCCGTTCTCTACGGGCTGCAGGAATCCAATGACGGAAGGTAGGTATCCTTCCGCACTGTATTCCTCCGCCACCTAAAAAAAAAAGTCCCTAGTCTCACTTTATGCCATTGCTGCGTGGGAAATTCCCACACAGCAATGGCATAAAGTGAGACTAGGGACTTTTTTTTTTAAGTGGCGGAGGAATACAGTGCGGAAGGATACCTACCTTCCGTCATTGGATTCCTGCAGCCCGTAGAGAACGGCAGCATCAGCTGATGCTGCAGTTCTCTACCCAAGATCGTCGTGGGACACACTCGTGGACTGCTTCGTATCGTGGGTGAGTATTTTTGTGGTTTGTTATGTTAATATTTATTCCGTAAAAGACAATGGCTTCGGGGAACAATGTGACAAGTATTGGTAAGTATGTTACTCTATGTTATATGTACTGTATGTCTATGTATGTATTGTATGTAGCATGCATGTAGTATGTATGTAGTATATATGTGGTATGTATGTAGCATGTAGTATGTATGTAGTATGTATGTAGCATGCATGTAGTATGTATGTAGTATGTAGCATGCATGTAGTATATATGTAGTATGTATGTAGCATGTAGTATGTGGTATGTATGTAGCATGTAGTATGTATGTAGCATGCATGTAGTATGTATGTAGTATGTATGTAGCATGTAGTATGTATGTAGCATGCATGTAGTATATATGTAGTATGTATGTAGCATGTAGCATGCATGTAGTATGTATGTAGTATGTATGTAGTATGTATGTGGTATGTATGTAGCATGTAGTATGTATGTAGCATGCATGTAGTATATATGTGTTATGTATGTAGCATGTAGCATGCATGTAGCATGCATGTAGTATGTATGTAGTATGTATGTAGTATGTATGTGGTATGTATGTAGCATGTAGCATGCATGTAGTATGTATGTAGTATATATGTGGTATGTATGTAGCATGTAGTATGTATGTAGCATGCAGTATGTATGTAGCATGCATGTAGTATATATGTAGTATGTATGTAGCATGCATGTAGTATATATGTAGTATGTATGTAGCATGTAGTATATATGTAGTATGCATGTTGCATGCATGTAGTATATATGTAGTATGTATGTTGCATGTAGTATATATGTAGTATGAATGTAGCATGTATGTAGTATGCATGTTGCATGTAGTATATATGTAGTATGTATGTTACATGTAGTATGCATGTTGTATGTATGTAGCATGTATGTAGCATGTAATTTTTTTTTTTTTTTTACATTCAACACATTAGCCGGATGATGGGACTACTACTGTCCCATCATTGGCTAATGTGTCAATCACTGTCATGGTAGCAGGCATCGCCCGATGGGACTTGTAGTCCCATCGGACGATGCCTGCACAGACCCCCGAAGCCTGCACAGACCACCGGCAGGCCGGCACAGCCCCCCGGAGCCTGCACAGCCCCCCTGGCAGGCCGGCACAGCCCCCCGAAAGGCCCATACAGACCCCAGAGAGGCTGTACAAGGCAAAAACAGGGTTTTTCTTATTCCGATACCGGAAGTCCCATAGACTTGAATGGGACTTCCGGTATCGGAATCCGATACCGATACTTTTTTTTAAGATCGGCCGATCCATTCCGATCCGATACTTTGAAGTATCGGACGGTATCGCTCAACTCTAGTTGTCATCAAAGAATATCTCTATGAAGGTGGCTTCTCCAAAGTTTAAACCTAGATTTATTGGACCTTACAAGATTTTGGAGATTCTTAATCCGGTCTCTTTTCGATTGGCTCTTCCTGTTACATTCAAGATCCATAACGTGTTTCATAAGTCTCTGTTAAAGAGGTTTGTTGAGCCAGTAGTTCCTGTGGTGGCACCTCCTGACCCTGTATTGGTTGAAGGTAATGTGGAATATGAGGTTGAGAAGATACTGGATTCTCGTCTGGTTAGACGGAGACTCCAGTATTTGGTTAAATGGAAGGGTTATGGTCAGGAGGATAATTCTTGGGTCCCTGCATCCGATATTCATGCCGAAAGATTGGTTCGTGCTTTTCATCGGGCCCATCCTGATCACCCTGGTGGCGTGGATGAGGGTTCGGTGACCCCTCCTCAAGGGGGAGGTACTGTTGTGAGTTCATTTTCCCCTTCACCTTTGATGTCTGATGAACTCCCTCTGCTTGTGAAGAGAGGTAGTGAAATTGATTGGGATTGGAAGAACCTGTCATCTGAACAGGCGGAGTGTGATTGGACATCTGGAATTTCTGAGTGGATATAAGGCAGCCGACGCCCTGCAGGGTTTGCTGGTGATCCTTTCTGCTCTGAGCTCTGGCATCCAGTTTTAGTTCCTGTCTACTAAAAGCTAAGTTTTTGCCCTGCTATTATTCCATGAGATTTTGTCTGGTTTCCTTAGTGTTTGTATTCAGCCAGTCCTGGTTGGGACTGGCTGAATTCCTTTTTTGTCTCTGATCAGTTGATCTCTTTGCTCTGTTTTCAGAATATACCTGAGTGCTGATATAGTGATTTTGAAGTCTAGCGACTTCAGGGCCTTTTTTCCTATCAGACAGTTGGGACATTTTTGTAGGATTTTTTGCGGATTGCAGCCAGCATCTTTTCTGTCCTGTCCTATCTAGTTAGTTGGGCCCCATCGTTTGCTCAGCCTGTCTTTCTGTCTGTGTTTGTGTTTTCATCTGTTTTTCACCAACAATACATGTTGGGGGCTGTCTATTGCTTTGGGGTCTGCTCTGGGGCAGTTTAGATTTCCCCTTTCTTTCTTTAGGCTTATGTAGTTCTCCGGCTGTGATGAGGGGTCTAGGGCACCGTAGGAACCCCCCACGGCTACTGTTAGTTGTGGTGAATAGGACCAGGTGTCTGCAATCCGATAGCTACCAACCTCTCCGGTTTTCTGGACTTAGCTTGTATTTTTGTTTTCTCCTCCTCCGGTGACTCATTCATAACAGAATCACCAGCCATACCGCAGATTCTAGGGTACTCAATAGCAGGAAAGAATTGTAAAAAAAAAAAATTTTAAGAATAATTGTAAATTATTTTTTGCCTTGAAGCCTAACTCATCGGGGAGCTCCGTGCAGCAGGTTAAAATTGTCATCTCTTTGCTGCGCGGCGATCCCCAGGATTGGGCGTTTTCTTTGAAACCTGATGATCCTATTCTGACTGATGTGAATGCATTTTTTCAGGCCTTGGGGTTGTTGTATGATGAACCTAATGCTATTGATCAGGCTGAAAAGGCCCTGTTGGCATTGAGCCAGGGCCAGGATTCTGCAGAGTTGTACTGTCAAAAATTCCAAAAGTGGGCGGTCCTTACTACCTGGAATGATGGTGCCTTGGCAGCTCTCTTTCGGAAGGGTTTGTCAGAAACCGTAAAAGATACTATGGTGGGATTTCCTGTTCCCTCTGGTCTTGACAATTGTCATGATCTGACAGTTTTAAATTGCACTGGGTGAACTTTTTTACTTTGGAAAGTTCCAAGGTGTCTTGACTGTCCCCGGTGGTGGTTAGTGGTATCGCACTTTAGGTTTTTGTGCACGTAATTATGGATCAGGTGTGACACCCTATAAAGGTGTGCTAGGGGTGTGCAATCACTGCCTGTGATATTGTGAGATTGTGTTCACTCTGGGTTTGAGAGCCTGGTGGAAGGATGGAGCTGGAGAGGAGTCCTGCGCTGCTTAGCCAGGGGGGACGTGTTTCAGCTATGGTGTCTGGACGAAGGGCTGGCATGGCGTGGTGGGGTCGCAGTGATGGTGTTGGCGGGAAGTGTCTGCATGGACTGGTGGAGTGGCGACTATGGAGAGTGGCACTCACCATGTGGGACTTGGCTGCTGAGCTGGACTCAAGCATGCTCGACTTCGTGGCAGAAGCTGGACTCATCTTGGGGACTCTGTTACTAAGCAGCAGCAACTGGTGGTGGACTCTGCTCCAAGGCTGCACTAAGGTGAAGGATCCTGTTATGGTGATGGATCTGGGTGGAGGAGAAGATGCACGCAGGTGGAGGGCTCTGTTGCAGGAGCATAAGCACAGAGCATAAACCTAAGTGGTGTCCCCCTGTATTGTCTCTTTCCCTCATGTGTGTTGTTAGTGCAGTGGTGGGATTAGTCTCCGCACCGACCAATTCCCTAGTGAGGGTTTAGGGTCAGGGCGAGCAAGGGTTTAAGGTTCGCGTGCGGCGACAGGTGCGGAGCCTGTATAGGGAATGTAAGGAGTGCAGGGACACTGGCTCAGGGGAGCTTAGGAGGTCTCCTCGTCCCCATTCCCTATCGCAGGGCCCACCATTGTTAATGTTTCCCAGGTCCCCCTTATTATTTAAATTCGCCCCACTGGAGGCGCTGTATCCAGGGTCACGTGTGTTATGGGTTCGCCTTGCGGAAACATCTGCGTCCAGAGACACGTGACCATGACATTATCACAGGCCATACAGGTTTTTTTTTCTGGTGAGCCTTGGCCATGTGGAGACCTGTTAGTAATTGCTGCCGGGCCTCACTGAGGTGAGTGGGGAGCGGCATGGAGTGTTAGAGCCGCTGCAGCAGCAGTTATCAGGGTCTGGGGCCTCTGCTCAGCTAACCAGAAAATAAAAAAAAAAAAAAATGGAGGCTGCGGTCTGGCTAAAACACCCTAGAGTCGCTGCTGGGGAGCGGGACTGGTTCATGCATGCGGGCGCACCCAGGCAGGTGGGAGGAATGGTGCCCCACGGAGCTGCCTGGTATTCCCCGAGGTGAAGGGGTACGCCCCTGTGGTGAGCTGACTGGTGTGATAGTCCGCGGGGTTTACGCCAAATCTTCTATACCATCGAAGAAGCCGCCCTCCTGGTTGTGTGGAGGCGACCAGCGAGTGTATATTTCCTCCATTTCCCGTCCCCTTCTCCTCCTGGTGTGTGCAGCAGGTGTGCTGCGGGGGAGTAGGGACAAATCTCAACCCTCGCCATTGGCCAACCCTGGAGGTGCAGGTCTCATGGTGAAAGGGTTGGAGGGTGGTGTCCCTTGGTGAATAGCGGGGGTGTGAGTGTGGTGACACAGGGGGACGCCTCTGTTGTCGAGTCCAGAATGAGTTCACCAAATTTATGACAAACAAATGTGTGCAATAAACGTTCAGGTCCGGACCTGTGTGTGAATGAGCGTGTATGGGTGCCACCAAAAATCATCTTGCGGAAATGTGTTGTGGAGCCTGATCAGCTCATAACAAACAAACATACACATACATAAACTCGTTCCCCAGGTCGGCGCTGTGGAGATGAGTGGTGCCTCCAAAATGAACATATATTGCCAATACCAGCGGTGCGTTTGTCATAAACCTGAAGTGTCAGGTAGTGGTGGGGTGAATTCAGGATCTGGGCGTCCCCGCTGTAGGTGTTTCCCTAATGAGGGGTGGTCTTGAGGGTCCAGAGGCCCCTCATTAAGGAGGGGGTACTGTCATGATCTGACAGTTTTAAATTGCACTGGGTGAACTTTTTTTACTTTGGAAAGTTCCAAGGTGTCTTGACTGTCCCCGGTGGTGGTTAGTGGTATCGCACTTTAAGTTTTTGTGCACGTAATTATGGATCAGGTGTGACACCCTATAAAGGTGTGCTAGGGGTGTGCAATCACTGCCTGTGATATTGTGAGATTGTGTTCACTCTGGGTTTGAGAGCCTGGTGGAAGGATGGAGCTGGAGAGGAGTCCTGCGCTGCTTAGCCAGGGGGGACGTGTTTCAGCTATGGTGTCTGGACGAAGGGCTGGCATGGCGTGGTGGGGTCGCAGTGATGGTGTCGGCGGGAAGTGTCTGCATGGACTGGTGGAGTGGCGACTATGGAGAGTGGCACTCACCATGTGGGACTTGGCTGCTGAGCTGGACTCAAGCATGCTCGACTTCATGGCAGAAGCTGGACTCATCTTGGGGACTCTGTTACTAAGCAGCAGCAACTGGTGGTGGACTCTGCTCCAAGGCTGCACTAAGGTGAAGGATCCTGTTATGGTGATGGATCCGGGTGGAGGAGAAGACGCACGCAGGTGGAGGGCTCTGTTGCAGGAGCATAAGCACAGAGCATAAAGCTAAGTGGTGTCCCCCTGTATTGTCTCTTTCCCTCATGTGTGTTGTTAGTGCAGTGGTGGGATTAGTCTCCGCACCAACCAATTCCCTAGTGAGGGTTTAGGGTCAGGGCGAGCAAGGGTTTAAGGTTCGCGTGCGGCGACAGGTGCGGAGCCTGTATAGGGAACGTAAGGAGTGCAGGGACGCTGGCTCAGGGGAGCTTAGGAGGTCTCCTCGTCCCCATTCCCTATCACAGGGCCCACCATTGTTAATGTTTCCCAGGTCCCCCTTATTATTTAAATTCGCCCCACTGGAGGCGCTGTATCCAGGGTCACGTGTGTTATGGGTTCGCCTTGCGGAAACATCTGCGTCCAGACACTCGTGACCATGACAACAATTCTATGTCATTAGCCATTCAGGTTGATCGGCGTTGGCGTAAACGCAAAACTGTACAAGAGGTGTTGCCACCTGTTGAACAAATGTCTGAACCTATGCAATGTGATAGAGTTTTGTCTAGGGTGCAACGTCAGGAGTTCAGAAGGCATAATAAGCTGTGTTTTTTCTGTGGAGATGCCTCTCATATGATTTCTGTCTGCCCTAAACGAGAGAAACGTTTTGCACACACATTTGCTGTGGGCGGTGTTCAACCTAAGTTTCTTCTGGCAATTACTCTGATCTGCTCCCTGTCCACATTTTCCGCTAAGGCTTTTGTGGATTCGGGAGCAGCTCTGAACCTTCTGGACTTGGATTTTGCTAAACGTTGTGGGTTTCCTATGACACCTCTGCGGATGCCTATCCCTTTGAGGGGTATTGATGCTACTCCTTTGGCGAAGAATAAACCTCAGTTTTGGACCCAGGTGGTAATGCGGGTCGCCCCAGACCATCAAGAAAATTGCAGATTTTTGGTGTTGCATAATTTGCATGATACCATCATTCTGGGGTTTCCCTGGTTGCAAATCCATAATCCAGTTTTGGATTGGAAATCTGTGTCTGTGGTGAGTTGGGGTTGTCGTTGTGCCCTTAGTGACACTCCTGTTTTCTCCACCTCTCCCCAGTCGCATGATGTTCCTGACTATTTGGCTGATTTTTATGATGTATTTAGTGAGAATGAGTCTGCGTCTTTGCCTCCTCATAGGAGTTATGACTGTGCAATTGAGCTGAGCCCTGGGTGTAAATTTCCCAATGGTCAACTTTTCAATTTATCTGTACCCGAACACAAGGCTATGCCATCCTATATTAAGGAGTCGTTGGAGAAGGGTCATATTAGACCATCCTCTTCACCCTTAAGTGCTGGGGTTTTTTTTGTGGCCAAGAAAGATGGTTCATTAAGGTCTTGTATTGACTATCGTTCCCTAAACAAAATTACATTTAAATATCAGTATCCGTTACCCCTGATTTCTGATCTATTCTCCAGAGTTAAAGGTGCTTGTTGGTTTACCAAGCTTGACCTCAGGGGGGCGTATAATCTTATTCGCATTAAGCAGGGGGATGAATGGAAGATGGCATTTAATACCCCGGAGGGACATTTTGAGTACCTGGTGATGCCTTTTGGGCTCACTAATGCCCCTTTTGTCTTCCAGTGCTTCCTGAATTATATTTTCCGAGATTTTGTGGATAAATTTTTGATCATCTATCTGGATGATATTTTGATCTTTTCCAAGGATTGGGACTCTCATGTGGAACATGTTCGGACTGTGTTCCGGATTTTGAGGGAGAATTCCCTGTATGTCAAGGGATCGAAATGCCTTTTTGGTGTACAGAGGATTTCATTTTTGGGATTTATTTTGTCTCTGTCAACTATTGAAATGGACCCGGCAAAGGTACAGGCCATTTATGATTGGGTTCAGCCCACTTCTTTGAAGACCCTCCAGAAGTTTTTGGGTTTTGGTAATTTTTATCATAAATTTATAGCTAATTTTTCTGGTATTGCCAACCCATTGACTGATTTGACTAAGAAGCGTGCTGATGTGCTGAATTGGTCTCCGGAGGCTGTTTCTTCCTTTCAGGAGCTGAAGCGAAGGTTCACTTCTGCCCCAGTTTTGCGGCAACCTGATGTCTCACTCCAGTTTCAGGTAGAGGTGGACGCTTCTGAGATTGGTGCAGGAGCTGTTTTGTCCCAAAAAGATCCTGTAACATCTAAAATGAATCCCTGTGCTTTCTTTTCCCGAAAGTTCTCCCCATCCGAACATAACTATGATGTGGGGAATCGGGAACTGTTAGCCATGAAATGGGCATTTGAGGAGTGGAGACATTGGTTGGAGGAAGCTAAACATCAAGTCGTGGTCCTTACTGACCACAAGAATTTGATTTACCTGGAGTCGGCCAAACGCTTGAATCCTAGACAGGCTAGGTGGGCCTTGTTTTTCACGCGTTTTGATTTTGTGGTTTCTTTTCTTCCGGGCACTAAGAATGTCAAGGCAGACGCCCTCTCTAGGAGTTTCTTTGCTGATTCTCCTATTGTGACCAAGCCTGCTACCATCTTAAGTGAGGGGGTAGTTCTTTCTGCCATCTCGCCCGATTTGAGACGTGCTCTGGAAGAGTTTCAGGAGCACAAACCTGAGCGTTGTCCCATTGGAAAATTGTATGTTCCTGACCAGTGGAGGAAGAGAGTGATGTCTGAGGTTCATTGCTCCGCATTGGCTGGTTATCCAGGTATTTTTGGTACTAGAGATTTGGTGAGTCGGTCTTTTTGGTGGCCCGCCTTGTCTTGTGATGTCAGGAATTTTGTGCAGTCCTGTGGGACTTGCTCCCGGTCTAAACCTTGTTCTCGCTCTAGTGGGTTGTTGATGCCTTTGCCGGTGCCCAGGAGGCCATGGACCCATATTTCAATTGATTTTATCTCTGATATGCCTGTCTCTCAGAGAATGACTGTTATTTGGGTGATTTGTGATAGATTTTCTAAGATGGTCCATCTTGTACCACTCCCTAAGTTGCCATCTTCCTCAGAGTTGGTGCCCTTGTTTTTGCAACAGGTGGTTCGCTTGTACGGGATTCCTGAGAACATTGTATCTGACAGAGGAGTTCAGTTTGTTTCTAGATTTTGGAGGACTTTCTGTTCCAAGCTGAGAATTCTGCGTTTCACCCTCAGACCAATGGGCAGACGGAGAGAACAAACCAGACTTTGGAGTCGTATTTGAGATGTTTTATTTCTGCTGATCAGGATGATTGGGTTTCATTTTTGTCCTTGGCCGAATTTGCTTTAAATAATAGAGCTAGTTCTGCCACTTTGATGTCACCTTTTTTTTGTAACTTTGGGTTTCATCCTTGATTCTCTTCAGGGCAGGTGGAGTCTTCTGCCTGCCCAGGTGTTGATACTGTGGTGGAGAGAATGCACCAGATCTGGGACCAAGTGGTGGATAAGTTGTCTCTCTCCCAGGAAAAGGCCCAGCGGTTTTCCAACCGGCATAGGACCATTGGTCCCCGGTTTAAGGTGGGTGATATGGTTTGGTTGTCATCAAAGAATATCTCTATGAAGGTGGCTTCTCCAAAGTTTAAACCTAGATTTATTGGACCTTACAAGATTTTGGAGATTCTTAATCCGGTCTCTTTTCGATTGGCTCTTCCTGTTACATTCAAAATCCATAACGTGTTTCATAAGTCTCTGTTAAAGAGGTTTGTTGAGCCAGTAGTTCCTGTGGTGGCACCTCCTGACCCTGTATTGGTTGAAGGTAATGTGGAATATGAGGTTGAGAAGATACTGGATTCTCGTCTGGTTAGACGGAGACTCCAGTATTTGGTTAAATGGAAGGGTTATGGTCAGGAGGATAATTCTTGGGTCCCTGCATCCGATATTCATGCCGAAAGATTGGTTCGTGCTTTTCATCGGGCCCATCCTGATCACCCTGGTGGCGTGGATGAGGGTTCGGTGACTCCTCCTCAAGGGGGAGGTACTGTTGTGAGTTCATTTTCCCCTTCACCTTTGATGTCTGATGAACTCCCTCTGCT
The DNA here is from genome assembly GCF_039654945.1 of Dendrobates tinctorius. Classification (NCBI taxonomy): domain Eukaryota; kingdom Metazoa; phylum Chordata; class Amphibia; order Anura; family Dendrobatidae; genus Dendrobates; species Dendrobates tinctorius. The sequence goes on from NW_027361773.1 coordinate 9,580,936, forward strand.
GGTGAAGAGAGGTAGTGAAATTGATTGGGATGGGAAGAACCTGTCATCTGAACAGGCGGAGTGTGATTGGACATCTGGAATTTCTGAGTGGATATAAGGCAGCCGACGCCCTGCAGGGTTTGCTGGTGATCCTTTCTGCTCTGAGCTCTGGCATCCAGTTTTAGTTCCTGTCTACTAAAAGCTAAGTTTTTGCCCTGCTATTATTCCATGAGATTTTGTCTGGTTTCCTTAGTGTTTGTATTCAGCCAGTCCTGGTTGGGACTGGCTGAATTCCTTTTTTGTCTCTGATCAGTTGATCTCTTTGCTCTGTTTTCAGAATATACCTGAGTGCTGATATAGTGATTTTGAAGTCTAGCGACTTCAGGGCCTTTTTTCCTATCAGACAGTTGGGACATTTTTGTAGGATTTTTTGCGGATTGCAGCCAGCATCTTTTCTGTCCTGTCCTATCTAGTTAGTTGGGCCCCATCGTTTGCTCAGCCTGTCTTTCTGTCTGTGTTTGTGTTTTCATCTGTTTTTCACCAACAATACATGTTGGGGGCTGTCTATTGCTTTGGGGTCTGCTCTGGGGCAGTTTAGATTTCCCCTTTCTTTCTTTAGGCTTATGTAGTTCTCCGGCTGTGATGAGGGGTCTAGGGCACCGTAGGAACCCCCCACGGCTACTGTTAGTTGTGGTGAATAGGACCAGGAGTCTGCAATCCGATAGCTACCAACCTCTCCGGTTTTCTGGACTTAGCTTGTATTTTTGTTTTCTCCTCCTCCGGTGACTCATTCATAACAGAATCACCAGCCATACCGCAGATTCTAGGGTACTCAATAGCAGGAAAGAATTGTAAAAAAAAAAAATTTCATGAATAATTGTAAATTATTTTTTGCCTTGAAGCCTAACTCATCGGGGAGCTCCGTGCAGCAGGTTAAAATTGTCATCTCTTTGCTGCGCGGCGATCCCCAGGATTGGGCGTTTTCTTTGAAACCTGATGATCCTATTCTGACTGATGTGAATGCATTTTTTCAGGCCTTGGGGTTGTTGTATGATGAACCTAATGCTATTGATCAGGCTGAAAAGGCCCTGTTGGCATTGAGCCAGGGCCAGGATTCTGCAGAGTTGTACTGTCAAAAATTCCAAAAGTGGGCGGTCCTTACTACCTGGAATGATGGTGCCTTGGCAGCTCTCTTTCGGAAGGGTTTGTCAGAAACCGTAAAAGATACTATGGTGGGATTTCCTGTTCCCTCTGGTCTTGACAATTGTCATGATCTGACAGTTTTAAATTGCACTGGGTGAACTTTTTTTACTTTGGAAAGTTCCAAGGTGTCTTGACTGTCCCCGGTGGTGGTTAGTGGTATCGCACTTTAGGTTTTTGTGCACGTAATTATGGATCAGGTGTGACACCCTATAAAGGTGTGCTAGGGGTGTGCAATCACTGCCTGTGATATTGTGAGATTGTGTTCACTCTGGGTTTGAGAGCCTGGTGGAAGGATGGAGCTGGAGAGGAGTCCTGCGCTGCTTAGCCAGGGAGGACGTGTTTCAGCTATGGTGTCTGGACGAAGGGCTGGCATGGCGTGGTGGGGTCGCAGTGATGGTGTTGGCGGGAAGTGTCTGCATGGACTGGTGGAGTGGCGACTATGGAGAGTGGCACTCACCATGTGGGACTTGGCTGCTGAGCTGGACTCAAGCATGCTCGACTTCGTGGCAGAAGCTGGACTCATCTTGGGGACTCTGTTACTAAGCAGCAGCAACTGGTGGTGGACTCTGCTCCAAGGCTGCACTAAGGTGAAGGATCCTGTTATGGTGATGGATCCGGGTGGAGGAGAAGACGCACGCAGGTGGAGGGCTCTGTTGCAGGAGCATAAGCACAGAGCATAAAGCTAAGTGGTGTCCCCCTGTATTGTCTCTTTCCCTCATGTGTGTTGTTAGTGCAGTGGTGGGATTAGTCTCCGCACCGACCAATTCCCTAGTGAGGGTTTAGGGTCAGGGCGAGCAAGGGTTTAAGGTTCGCGTGCGGCGACAGGTGCGGAGCCTGTATAGGGAACGTAAGGAGTGCAGGGACGCTGGCTCAGGGGAGCTTAGGGGGTCTCCTCGTCCCCATTCCCTATCGCAGGGCCCACCATTGTTAATGTTTCCCAGGTCCCCCTTATTATTTAAATTCGCCCCACTGGAGGCGCTGTATCCAGGGTCACGTGTGTTATGGGTTCGCCTTGCGGAAACATCTGCGTCCAGAGACACGTGACCATGACATTATCACAGGCCATACAGTTTTTTTTTTCTGGTGAGCCTTGGCCATGTGGAGACCTGTTAGTAATTGCTGCCGGGCCTCACTGAGGTGAGTGGGGAGCGGCATGGTGTGTTAGAGCCACTGCAGCAGCAGTTATCAGGGTCTGGGGCCTCTGCTCAGCTAACCAGAAAATAAAAAAATAAAAAAATGACGGCTGCGGTCTGGCTAAAGCCCCCTAAAGTCGCTGCTGGGGAGCGGGACTGGTTCATGCATGCGGGCGCACCCAGGCAGGTGGGAGGAATGGTGCCCCACGGAGCTGCCTGGTATTCCCCGAGGTGTAGGGGTACGCCCCTGTGGTGAGCTGACTGGTGTGATAGTCCGCGGGGTTTACGCCAAATCTTCTATACCATCGAAGAAGCCGCCCTCCTGGTTGTGTGGAGGCGACCAGCGAGTGTATATTTCCTCCATTTCCCGTCCCCTTCTCCTCCTGGTGTGTGCAGCAGGTGTGCTGCGGGGGAGTAGGGACAAATCTCAACCCTCGCCATTGGCCAACCCTGGAGGCGCAGGCCTCATGGTGAAAGGGTTGGAGGGTGGTGTCCCTTGGTGAATAGCGGGGGTGTGAGTGTGGTGACACAGGGGGACGCCTCTGTTGTCGAGTCCAGAATGAGTTCACCAAATTTATGACAAACAAATGTGTGCAATAAACGTTCAGGTCCGGACCTGTGTGTGAACGAGCGTGTATGGGTGCCACCAAAAATCATCTTGTGGAAATGTGTTGTGGAGCCTGATCAGCTCAAAACAAACAAACATACACATACATAAACTCGTTCCCCAGGTCGGCACTGTGGAGATGAGTGGTGCCTCCAAAATGAACATATATTGCCAATACCAGCGGTGCGTTTGTCATAAACCTGAAGTGTCAGGTAGTGGTGGGGTGAACTCAGGATCTGGGCGTCCCCGCTGTAGGTGTTTCCCTAATGAGGGGTGGTCTTGAGGGTCCAGAGGCTCCTCATTAAGGAGGGGGTACTGTCATGATCTGACAGTTTTAAATTGCACTGGGTGAACTTTTTTTACTTTGGAAAGTTCCAAGGTGTCTTGACTGTCCCCGGTGGTGGTTAGTGGTATCGCACTTTAGGTTTTTGTGCACGTAATTATGGATCAGGTGTGACACCCTATAAAGGTGTGCTAGAGGTGTGCAATCACTGCCTGTGATATTGTGAGATTGTGTTCACTCTGGGTTTGAGAGCCTGGTGAAAGGATGGAGCTGGAGAGGAGTCCTGCGCTGCTTAGCCAGGGGGGACGTGTTTCAGCTATGGTGTCTGGACGAAGGGCTGGCATGGCGTGGTGGGGTCGCAGTGATGGTGTCGGCGGGAAGTGTCTGCATGGACTGGTGGAGTGGCGACTATGGAGAGTGGCACTCACCATGTGGGACTTGGCTGCTGAGCTGGACTCAAGCATGCTCGACTTCGTGGCAGAAGCTGGACTCGTCTTGGGGACTCTGTTACTAAGCAGCAGCAACTGGTGGTGGACTCTGCTCCAAGGCTGCACTAAGGTGAAGGATCCTGTTATGGTGATGGATCCGGGTGGAGGAGAAGACGCACGCAGGTGGAGGGCTCTGTTGCAGGAGCATAAGCACAGAGCATAAAGCTAAGTGGTGTCCCCCTGTATTGTCTCTTTCCCTCATGTGTGTTGTTAGTGCAGTGGTGGGATTAGTCTCCGCACCGACCAATTCCCTAGTGAGGGTTTAGGGTCAGGGCGAGCAAGGGTTTAAGGTTCGCGTGCGGCGACAGGTGCGGAGCCTGTATAGGAAACGTAAGGAGTGCAGGGACGCTGGCTCAGGGGAGCTTAGGAGGTCTCCTCGTCCCCATTCCCTATCGCAGGGCCCACCATTGTTAATGTTTCCCAGGTCCCCCTTATTATTTAAATTCGCCCCACTGGAGGCGCTGTATCCAGGGTCACGTGTGTTATGGGTTCGCCTTGCGGAAACATCTGCGTCCAGACACTCGTGACCATGACAAGAATTCTATGTCATTAGCCATTCAGGTTGATCGGCGTTGGCGTAAACGCAAAACTGTACAAGAGGTGTTGCCACCTGTTGAACAAATGTCTGAACCTATGCAATGTGATAGAGTTTTGTCTAGGGTGCAACGTCAGGAGTTCAGAAGGCATAATAAGCTGTGTTTTTTCTGTGGAGATGCCTCTCATATGATTTCTGTCTGCCCTAAATGAGAGAAACGTTTTGCACACACATTTGCTGTGGGCGGTGTTCAACCTAAGTTTCTTCTGGCAATTACTCTGATCTGCTCCCTGTCCACATTTTCCGCTAAGGCTTTTGTGGATTTGGGAGCAGCTCTGAACCTTCTGGACTTGGATTTTGCTAAACGTTGTGGGTTTCCTATGACACCTCTGCGGATGCCTATCCCTTTGAGGGGTATTGATGCTACTCCTTTGGCGAAGAATAAACCTCAGTTTTGGACCCAGGTGGTAATGCGGGTCGCCTTAGACCATCAAGAAAATTGCAGATTTTTGGTGTTGCATAATTTGCATGATACCATCGTTCTGGGGTTTCCCTGGTTGCAAATCCATAATCCAGTTTTGGATTGGAAATCTGTGTCTGTGGTGAGTTGGGGTTGTCGTTGTGCCCTTAGTGACACTCCTGTTTTCTCCACCTCTCCCCAGTCGCATGATGTTCCTGACTATTTGGCTGATTTTTATGATGTATTTAGTGAGAATGAGTCTGCGTCTTTGCCTCCTCATAGGAGTTATGACTGTGCAATTGAGCTGAGCCCTGGGTGTAAATTTCCCAATGGTCGACTTTTCAATTTATCTGTACCCGAACACAAGGCTATGCCATCCTATATTAAGGAGTCGTTGGAGAAGGGTCATATTAGACCATCCTCTTCACCCTTAAGTGCTGGGGTTTTTTTTGTGGCCAAGAAAGATGGTTCATTAAGGTCTTGTATTGACTATCGTTCCCTCAACAAAATTACTGTTAAATATCAGTATCTGTTACCCCTGATTTCTGATCTATTCTCCAGAGTTAAAGGTGCTTGCTGGTTTACCAAGCTTGACCTCAGGGGGGCGTATAATCTTATTCGCATTAAGCAGGGGGATGAATGGAAGATGGCATTTAATACCCCGGAGGGACATTTTGAGTACCTGGTGATGCCTTTTGGGCTCACTAATGCCCCTTTTGTCTTCCAGTGCTTCATGAATTATATTTTCCGAGATTTTGTGGATACATTTTTGATCATCTATCTGGATGATATTTTGATCTTTTCCAAGGATTGGGACTCTCATGTGGAACATGTTCGGACTGTGTTCCGGATTTTGAGGGAGAATTCCCTGTATGTCATGGGATCGAAATGCCTTTTTGGCGTACAGAGGATTTCATTTTTGGGATTTATTTTGTCTCTGTCAACTATTGAAATGGACCCGGCAAAGGTACAGGCCATTTATGATTGGGTTCAGCCCACTTCTTTGAAGGCCCTCCAGAAGTTTTTGGGTTTTGGTAATTTTTATCATAAATTTATAGCTAATTTTTCTGGTATTGCCAACCCATTAACTGATTTGACTAAGAAGGGTGCTGATGTGCTGAATTGGTCTCCGGAGGCTGTTTCATCCTTTCAGGAGCTGAAGCGAAGGTTCACTTCTGCCCCAGTTTTGCGGCAACCTGATGTCTCACTCCAGTTTCAGGTAGAGGTGGACGCTTCTGAGATTGGTGCAGGAGCTGTTTTGTCCCAAAAAGATCCTGTAACATCTAAAATGAATCCCTGTGCTTTCTTTTCCCGAAAGTTCTCCCCATCCGAACATAACTATGATGTGGGGAATCGGGAACTGTTAGCCATGAAATGGGCATTTGAGGAGTGGGACATTGGTTGGAGGAAGCTAAACATCAAGTCGTGGTCCTTACTGACCACAAGAATTTGATTTACCTGGAGTCGGCCAAACGCTTGAATCCTAGACAGGCTAGGTGGGCCTTGTTTTTCACGCGTTTTGATTTTGTGGTTTCTTTTCTTCCGGGCACTAAGAATGTCAAGGCAGACGCCCTCTCTAGGAGTTTCTTTGCTGATTCTCCTATTGTGACCAAGCCTGCTACCATCTTAAGTGAGGGGGTAGTTCTTTCTGCCATCTCGCCCGATTTGAGACGTGCTCTGAAAGAGTTTCAGGAGGACAAACCTGAGCGTTGTCCCATTGGAAAATTGTATGTTCCTGACCAGTGGAGGAAGAGAGTGATGTCTAAGGTTCATTGCTCCGCATTGGCTGGTCATCCAGGTATTTTTGGTACTAGAGATTTGGTGAGTCGGTCTTTTTGGTGGCCCGCCTTGTCTTGTGATGTCAGGAATTTTGTGCAGTCCTGTGGGACTTGCTCCCGGTCTAAACCTTGTTCTCGCTCTAGTGGGTTGTTGATGCCTTTGCCGGTGCCCAGGAGGCCATAGACCCATATTTCAATTGATTTTATCTCTGATATGCCTGTCTCTCAGAGAATGACTGTTATTTGGGTGATTTGTGATAGATTTTCTAAGATGGTCCATCTTGTACCACTCCCTAAGTTGCCATCTTCCTCAGAGTTGGTGCCCTTGTTTTTGCAACAGGTGTTTCGCTTGCACGGGATTCCTGAGAACATTGTATCTGACAGAGGAGTAATAATAATAATAATAAATTTTATTTTTTTTTTTATAGCGCCGACATATTCCGCAGCACTTTACATTTCAGAGGGGATTTGTACAGACAATAGACATTACAGCATAACAATAATCACATACAGTAGATTATAACAAATACCAAGAGGAGTGAGGGCCCTGCTCGCAAGCTTACAGTCTATGAGGAAAGAGGTAGACACGAAAGGTGGGTGGTAACAGTTGCCCTGATTGTATGGACCAGCCATAATGTTAAGTGTGTAACAGTACAGACACAGAGGGCTAATGGATGCATAAAGCATGTGGGAACATGATGCTGGGAACCTGGTTATGGTAAAATTTTTGGCTCTGCCACACAGGGATAGGTTAGGTTAATGTGTTGAGGCGATAGGCCAGTCTGAATAAATGCGTTTTCAGGACACGCTTAAAATTGTGGGGATTGGGGACTAATCGTATTGACCTGGGAAGTGCATTCCAAAGAATTGGCGCGGCACGTGTAAAGTCTTGGAGACGGGAGTGGGAGGTTCTGACTATTGAGGATACTAACCTCAGGTCATCAGCAGAACGGAGGGCGCGGGTAGGGTGGTATACTGAAACAAGGGAGGAGATGTAGGGTGGTGCTGAGCCATGGAGGGCTTTGTGGGTGAGGGTAATAAGTTTATACTGAATTCTGGAGTGGATGGGTAGCCAGTGTAATGACTGGCACAAGGTAGAGGCATCGGTGTAACGATTGGTGAGGAATATGATCCTGGCTGCAGCATTCAAGACAGATTGGAGAGGGGAGAGTTTTGTAAGAGGGAGACCGATTAGAAGAGAGTTACAATAGTCGAGACGAGAATGAATAAGAGAAACAGTAAGAGTTTTTGCAGAGTCAAAAGTAAGAAAAGGTCGAATTCTAGAAATGTTTTTGAGGTGCAGATGACAAGAGCGAGCCAGTGATCGAATGTGGGGGGCAAAGGAAAGCTCGGAATCAAGTATGACCCCAAGACAGCGGGCATGTTGCTGGGGAGTAATAGTGGAACCACAGACGGAAATGGCAATGTCGGGTGTAGGTACATTAGTAGCGGGAGGAAATACAAGGAGTTCAGTCTTTGATAGGTTCAGTTTCAGATATAGTGAGGACATGATATTAGACACAGCGTTTAGACAATCGCCAGTGTTTTCTAGAAAGGCTGGCGTGATGTCAGGAGAAGAAGCGTATAATTGGGTGTCATCAGCATAGAGATGGTACTGGAAACCAAATCTACTGATTGTTTGACCAATAGGGGCAGTGTACAAGGAGAAGAGGAGGGGGCCTAGAACCGATCCTTGAGGAACCCCAACAGTAAGAGGAAGGTGAGAGGAGGAGGAACCGGCAAAAGAAACAGTAAAGGAGCGGTCGGAGAGATAGGAGGAGAACCAGGAGAGAACGGTGTCCTTGAGGCCAATGGAACGGAGCATAGTGAGGAGGAGCTGATGATCCACAGTGTCGAATGCTGCAGAGAGATCCAAGAGAATTAGCATGGAGTAATGACCATTTGATTTAGCTGTTAGCAGATCATTAGAGACTTTAGTGAGGGCAGTTTCAGTGGAGTGTAAAGAGCGGAAACCGGATTGGAGAGGGTCGAGAACAGAGTTTTCTGAGAGATAGCGGATAAGACGGGAGTGGACCAGGCGTTCCAGGAGTTTAGAGATGAAGGGAAGATTAGAGACAGGTCTATAGTTAGCGGCACAATTTTGGTCGAGGGATGGTTTTTTAAGTAGTGGATGTATGATGGCATGCTTAAATGAGGAGGGAAAAATACCAGAAGAGAGAGAGAGGTTAAATATTTTAGTTAGGTGAGGGGTGACAGCAGGGGAAAGGGACTGGAGGAGATGTGACGGAAATGGGTCACTGGTGCAAGTAGTTGGGCGAGAAGATGCAAGGAGCCTGCTTACTTCTTCTTCTGTGACTAGTTCAAAATCAGAGAGTGAGTTAGATGCAGTGGGGGAGGGAGGACAGTGCATGGTATGAGGGGATTTGGAGATAATTTCCTGTCGGATCTGGTCAATTTTTTCTTTGAAGTAATTGGCCAGATCGTCAGCTCGGAGCTCAGTGGTTGGGGCCTGTACTCTTGGATTGAGTAGAGAATGAAAAGTGTCAAAGAGACGTTTCGGGTTATTGGACAGTGAGATGATGAGGGTGTTGAAATAGGTTTGTTTGGAGAGGTGAAGGGCAGTGTTGTATGTTCTAAGCATAAACTTAAAATGGATGAAATCTTCGTGTAGATTGGATTTTCTCCACAGACGTTCGGCGCACCTGGAGCACCGCTGCAGGAAGTTCAGTTTGTTTCTAGATTTTGGAGGACTTTCTGTTCCAAGCTGAGAATTCTGCGTTTCACCCTCAGACCAATGGGCAGACGGAGAGAACAAACCAGACTTTGGAGTCGTATTTGAGATGTTTTATTTCTGCTGATCAGGATGATTGGGTTTCATTTTTGTCCTTGGCCGAATTTGCTTTAAATAATAGAGCTAGTTCTGCCACTTTGATGTCACCTTTTTTTTGTAACTTTGGGTTTCATCCTCGATTCTCTTCAGGGCAGGTGGAGTCTTCTGCCTGCCCAGGTGTTGACACTGTGGTGGAGAGAATGCACCAGATCTGGGACCAAGTGGTGGATAAGTTGTCTCTCTCCCAGGAAAAGGCCCAGCGGTTTTCCAACCGGCATAGGACCATTGGTCCCCGGTTTAAGGTGGGTGATATGGTTTGGTTGTCATCAAAGAATATCTCTATGAAGGTGGCTTCTCCAAAGTTTAAACCTAGATTTATTGGACCTTACAAGATTTTGGAGATTCTTAATCCGGTCTCTTTTCGATTGGCTCTTCCTGTTACATTCAAGATCCATAACGTGTTTCATAAGTCTCTGTTAAAGAGGTTTGTTGAGCCAGTAGTTCCTGTGGTGGCACCTCCTGACCCTGTATTGGTTGAAGGTAATGTGGAATATGAGGTTGAGAAGATACTGGATTCTCGTCTGGTTAGACGGAGACTCCAGTATTTGGTTAAATGGAAGGGTTATGGCCAGGAGGATAATTCTTGGGTCCCTGCATCCGATATTCATGCCGAAAGATTGGTTCGTGCTTTTCATCGGGCCCATCCTGATCGCCCTGGTGGCGTGGATGAGGGTTCGGTGACCCCTCCTCAAGGGGGAGGTACTGTTGTGAGTTCATTTTCACCTTTGATGTCTGATGAACTCCCTCTGCTGGTGAAGAGAGGTAGTGAAATTGATTGGGATGGGAAGAACCTGTCATCTGAACAGGCGGAGTGTGAATGGACATCTGGAATTTCTGAGTGGATATAAGGCAGCCGACGCCCTGCAGGGTTTGCTGGTGATCCTTTCTGCTCTGAGCACTGGCATCCAGTTTTAGTTCCTGTCTACTAAAAGCTAAGTTTTTGCCCTGCTATTATTCCATGAGATTTTGTCTGGTTTCCTTAGTGTTTGTATTCAGCCAGTCCTGGTTGGTACTGGCTGAATTCCATTTTTGTCTCTGATCAGTTGATCTCTTTGCTCTGTTTTCAGAATATACCTGAGTGCTGATATAGTGATTTTGAAGTCTAGCGACTTCAGGGCCTTTTTTCCTATCAGACGGTTGGGACATTTTTGCAGGATTTTTTGCGGAATGCAGCCAGCATCTTTTCTGTCCTGTCCTATCTAGTTAGTTGGGCCCCATAGTTTGCTCAGCCTGTCTTTCTGTCTGTGTTTGTGTTTTCATGTTTTTCACCGGCAATATATGTTGGGGGTTGTCTATTGCTTTGGGGTCTGCTCTGGGGCAGTTTAGATTTCCCCTTTCTTTCTTTAGGCTTATGTAGTTCTCCGGCTGTGACGAGGGTTCTAGGGCACCGTAGGAACCCCCCACGGCTACTGTTAGTTGTGGTGAATAGGACCCCTGGGTCTGCAATCCGATAGCTACCAACCTCTCCGGTTTTCTGGACTTAGCTTGTATTTTTGTTTTCTCCTCCTCCGGTGACTCATTCATTACAGTGTGGCCTCCATTCTAGCGCTTATCTGAGGTACTTGCAGTACTGAGTTCACTGAAGTTCCCCCTGTTGACTCTCTTTTTGAACTTTCTCGTATGGCAGGCAGCCGTAGCCTTTTCCTTCTGGCTCACACATGTCACTGCTGGGGCCTCCGAGCCTTAGTTGGGAACAGAGCATTTACAGCTGCTAATTCCTCCGGTTTCTGCTGCAGGACCATCAGTGTCCCTAAAAACTCGGAGACCGGAATTCGGACCATGCGCTCCAGCTAGGAGTGAGCCTTAACTCTGTTCATCCTCCAGCTCCCCTTCTCACGTCCACACACTTCCCCTTCCCTTCACAGACTGCCCTAACTTCCCTCCTCCCAACCACGGAGAGCAGCTCCTCAGCAGTCAGGTTCAGAGCTCTCCCTGCTGGCCTGGAGTGGGAACTGTGTTGTGTGTTGGTTTAACTGCTAGAGAGATCCTTCATTGCTCCCAAGCATGACATCACACTCCCTAGGAGGAAGGTAATGCCACTGTGGCGACCGTACTCCTGGGGGCACCACAAGTGCACTGATGCCCAGCCACTGCTAGATGATTCTGCTGGTACATTGACCCAGACCACTACATTCCCCTCGCACTTTACACAGCCAGAATCTGACCCTCATGAGACTCAGGTTCCCCTTCCTGCATACTATACCACCTTACACGGTGACAAAGAGGAAGGTGCAGATGAAAGTGCAGGTTCCTTGAGCAGGTGGGGGGGCATACTCATGGGCGACGACACTGGCACAGGGCCCCTCATAGTACGCAAAAGTGTCTCTGCTGGTGGGAGGGCCCACCTGCCGTCAGACACACCCCCGTACTATGAGGGGCCCTGTGCCAGTGCCATCGCCAGCAAGTGGGCCTCCCCTGCTTGCTCAGGATCACAGCACTTGCAAAGTTGAAATACTTACCTCTCCCTGCTCCACCGCCGTAACGTCTTCCGTGTTTACTTACAGTGACATTCTGGTCAGAGAGCGCGATGACTTCACGTCTGTACGCCCTCTGCCTAAACAGTCAAAGTGCAGAGAGATGGAAGATGGGGACGACGAGGAGTCCAGAGTACAGGGATTCCCTAGCGAGGAGACTTATTTAATTGTTTTAAAGGTTGGGAGCAAGTTTTGGGGAGCACTATACTCTGGAGAATGATATATGGGGCACAACATACACTGGAGCATTCCAAAGGTGGACATCAGACACTGGAGCAGCATTTACAGGGCCCATTATACACTGGAGCATTAGAAATGGGGCCCATTATAAATGGAGCATTATTTGGGCCCATAAGACAGTGGAGCTTCATCCATGGGGACCAACATATACTGTAGCATTATGTGGAGCTCATCATATACTGTATCGAACATTATATGGGTCCAATGATTCTGTATGGAGAAATATATTGGCCTCATTACTCTGTATGGCGCACCATGCGGTGGCCATAATACTGTATGGAGTAATATACTGTCCGTTTTTGGAGCTATTGGAGAATTTAAAATGAATATAAGTCATGTGATGTAAGAAATGAAGAATTTTTCATTGTACTATACCGCTATTTCTCTGCCGTATCAGAGGATCATGAATTGTGGCATGTGTTAAAGGAGCCCAGTGACACTCTTTGGCCCTGGGCCCACGAAAATCTGGAGCCAGCCCTACCCCCCCACAACTTTAGCCAAATAACCCCCAGTTTTCAATGCCTAACTATTATTATAAAGTAAATTAAGGTTGACAAGCTTAAGTGATAAGAATTGATGCTTTTGGCATTAAAATGGGCACTGTAGGTGTGTTTCCTGTCCTCCACTAACTGCCGACTTTTCTTCTCCATTGACTTGCATTGAGTTTCGTGTTTCAGTCGGCCTTCGACTTTTCACGATAATCAGCTGATTGCGTTCGACCCGACTTTTACGAACGTCGGGTTTCATGAAACCCAACTCGACCCGAAAAAAGGCAAAGTCGCTCATCTCTAGTCTTTAGCATTAACTCAACTCAACGTGTTTGTAGGAAGAGAAATGCTGCCTATAACCCAATGAACACCATCCCCACTGTCAAGCATGGGGGTGGAAACATGTTTTTAGGGTGTTTCGTTGCTAAGGGAACAGGACTACTTCACCACATCAATGGGAAAATGGATGGAGCCATGAACGGTAAAATCCTGAGTGACAACCTCCTTCCCTCCGCCTGGACATTAAAAATGGGTCGTGGCTGGATCTTCTAGCAAGACAATGACCCAAAACATACAGCCAAGGTAACAAAGGAGTGGCTCAAAAAGAAGCACATTAAGGTCATGGAGTGGCCTAGCCAGTGTCCAGATCTTAACCCAATAGAAAACTTATGGAGGGAGTTGAAACTCCAAGTTGCCAAGAGACTGCCTCGAAATTTTAATGATTTAGAGATGATCTGCAAAGAGGAGTGGACCAAAATTCCTCCTGACATGTACGCAAACCTCATCATCAACTACAAAAAAAGTCTGGCTGCTGTGCTTGCCAACAAGGGTTTTGATACCAAGTATTAAGTCGAGGGATCAAATACTTATTTCTCACTGAAAAATGCAAATAAATTGATATAATTTATATAATGTAATTTTCTGGATTTCATTTTTGGTATTCTCTCTCTCAATGTTAAAATTAACCTACTCTTAAAATTATAGACTGTTCATGTCTTTGTCAGTGGGCAAATTTGCTAAATCAGCAAGGGACCAAATACTTATTTCCCCCACTGTATGTGGATATTCAAATTATTGTTTTTATTTTTTCTATTGCATATTTGTTATAAGATGAGTCAATATGCCCATTGGGTAAAAGTCCTTTCAATGTTAAAAGTGCACAACAATAAAACAAATGTTTAACGTTTAACCCCTTAGCGACCGCCGATACGCCTTTTAACGGCGGTAATTAAGTGTACCTAAACCACAGCGCCGCTAATTCATGGCGCTGTGGAGAAAGTGAATAGCGCCCCTCAGTGTCAGATTTTCTCCGGGGTCTCGGCAGCCGGGGTAGCCGAGACCCCAGAGAACATGAATCGGTCGGTTTTTACCGACCCCGCTTTTGCGATCGCCGTTATTAACCCTATAACGGCGACCACAAAAAAAGCTGCGATTTTGCATTAAATTTCTCGTTCCTCTGATGTGATCGCACATCAGAGGAGAGAGAAGTAGGGTCCCCGATCCCCCCGTTACCTCTCCGTGGTCCAGGGTCCCCTCCCGGTGGTCCCGCGTCCCGCCGGCGTCCTCCGGTGGGCGCCGCCATCTTGGATCTGGAAGAAAATGGCGGGCGCATGCACAGTGCGCCCGCCGGGAATCTGCCTGCTCCGGCTGGCAGATTCCATTCATTCATTTTGATCACTATAATAAACTATCATAGTGATCAAAATAAAAAAAATAGTACATAACCCCCCCGTTTATCACCCCCTTAGTTAGGCCAACATAACTAAATAAAGAAAATATTTTTTTTTCAGTTTTCCATTATGGTTAGGGCTAGGGCTAGGGCTAGGGCTAGGGTTAGGGTTAGGGCTAGTGTTAGGGCTAGGGATAGGGTTAGGGTTAGGGCTAGGGTTAGGGCTAGGGTTAAGGCTAGGGTTAGGGTAAGGGCTAGGGCTAGGGCTAGAATTAGGGTTAGGGCGAACTAGGATTAGGGTTATAATTATGATTAGGGATTAGGGTTAGGATTAGAGTTGGGAGTAGGGTTAGGGGTGTGTTGGGGTTAGGGTTGGAGCAAGAATTGAGGGGTTTCCACTATTTACCAACTTTGGGGTTCTAAAGATTGGGGTCTAAAAAATCACTTTTGTGGAAATAAAAAAGACATTTTTTTTCACGGCTCTGCGTTTATAAACTTCTGTGAAGCACTTGGGGGTTCAAAGTGCTCACCACACATCTAGATAAGCTCCTTGGGGGTCTAATTTCCAAAATGGGATCACTTGTGGGGGGTTTCCACTGTTTAAGTCCATCAGGGGCTCTGCAAACGCAACATGATGCCCGCAGACCATTCCATCAAAGTCTGCATTCCAAAATGGAACTCCTTCCCTTCCAAGCTCTCCCATGCGCCCAAACAGTGGTTCCCCCCCACATATGGGGTATCAGCATACTCAGGACAAATCGCACAACAACTGTGGGGGTATGATTTCTCCTGTTACCCTTGTAAAAATAAAAATTTGGGGGTGAAAAGATAATTTTTGTGGAAAAAAATGATTTTTATTTTCACGGCTCTACGTTATAAACTTCTGTGAAGCACTTGAAGGTTCAAAGTGCTCATCACACATCTAGATAAGTTCCTTGGGGGATCTAGTTTCCAAAATGGGGTCATTTGTTGGAGGTTTCCACTGTTTAAGCACATTAAGGGCTCTCCGAACGCAACATGGCATCCGATCTCAATTCCAGCCAATTCTGCATTGAAAAAGTCAAACGGTGCTCCATCCCTTGCGAGCTCTGCTGTGTGCTAAAAAAGTGGTTTACCCCCACATATGGGGTATCGGCGTATTCAGGAGAAATTGTACAACAAATTTTGTGGTTGATTTTCTCTTTTAACACTTGTGAAAATAAAAAAAATTGGTTCTAAAGTAAATTTTTTGCAAAAAAAGTTAAATGTTAATTTTTTCCTTCCACATTGCTTTAGTTCCTGTGAAGCACGTAAAGGGTTAATAAACTTCTTGAATGTGGTTTTGAGCACCTTGAAGGGTCTAGTTTTTAGCATGGTGCCACTTTTGGGTATTTTCTGTCATGTACACCCCTCAAAATGACTTTAAATATGATGGGGTCCCTATAAAAATGGTTTTGTAAATTTTGTTGTAAAAATGAGAAATCTCTGGTCAACTTTTAACCCTTATAACTTCCTAACAAAAAAATTTTGCTTCCAAAATTGTGCTGATGTAAAGTAGACATGTGGGAAATGTTATTTATTAAGAAATTTTTGTGACACATCTCTCTGATTTAAGGGCATACAAATTTAAAGTTTTAAAATTGCAAAATTTTCACCATATTTCCGTTTTTTTCATAAATAAACACAAGACTTATCGAAGAAATTTTACCACTAACATGAAGTACAATATGTCATGAATAAACATTCTCAGAATCAGCAGGATCCATTAAAGTGTTCCAGAGTTATAACCTCTTAAAGTGACAGTGGTCAGAATTGTAAAAATTGGCCTGGTCATTAAGCTGCAAACTGGCTCTGTCGCTAAGGGGTTAAACATGTGTTAAATATGTATAAGTATATATATTTACTAGAGATGAGCGGATCTTTTGAAATTTGGTGTCACCGATTTACCCTTATTTTCAAAAAAGTTTAATTTACAACAGAAAAATTTGCGCAAGAGAGAGACTTACCCAGTGACTTTGGAGATGGAACACGACTTTACAGTAAAAAATGTAATCTGCTGGTGACTGCAGATATGTGATGGCTCAGGTACTGACCATATCTATACAAGATACTTTAATCCATAAGATGTTATAGCTGCTGAGCATTATGGGGAAGGGAAGACCACGTGGTAATTATAGATGATGTTAGACCACTCTCTTATGCTTCAGCAGTGTGGAAAATGCTGCTGGGCAATTTTTTTTTAGCACAGTGAATCGAATCTTAAAATGTTTAAAATCAGGTGAAACTGTGGATTTCAGGAAAATGGACTGAAACTCGATCCTCCATGAATTGATCCACTCAGCTCTAACACCTAATAAACACCTTGGAAAGTTACTGGAATATTGTCTTATAGCCTAAGTATCAAGGTGTACCCTAGATACTATGGGCTTCACCTATCAAAACTGTCTCAGAGAGAAAAAAAAAACAGACTATATTGCTCGATTCGTCCACCATTCATTTTTTTCTCTGTAGTTTAGAAAATGATGAATTTTCATTTTTGCAATTACATTCTCATAGTATATTTTGCACATATTCTTCTATGTACACATACACAGAATTGGTTTGCTCCAATAATGTCAATGTGCAGGATTTTTTTGTAATTCGCATCTGATGGACTCTGGAGAAACTCCAGAGTTTAATAATGGACATTAATTTGCAGAGATCTGCTCCTCTGTAAGCTGCAAGCAGCTTGGATTTTGTGCCTCTCCACTCTTCCTCCAGACTCTGGTACCTTGATTTCCAAATTAAATGCAAAATTTACTTTCATCTGAAAACACCTTGGACCACTGAGGAACAGTCCAGTTCTTGTTCTCCTTGGCCCAGGTAAGATGCTTCTGGTGTTGTCTATTGGTCATTAGTGGCTTGACACAAGGAATACGACACTTGTAGCCCTCGTCCTGGATACATCTGTGTGTGGTGGCTCTTGAAGCAATGACTCCAGCAGCAGTCCAATCCTTGTGAATCTCGCCCAAATTTTTCAATGGCCTTTTCTTAACAATCCTTTCAAGGCTTCAGTTATCCCGGTTTCTTGTGCACCTTTTTCTACCACAATTTCTCCTTCCACACAAGTTTCTATTAATATGCTTGGATGCAGCACTCTGAACAACCAGCTTCTTTAGCAATTACCTTTTGTCACTTACCCTCCTTGTGGAGTGTGTCCTTGACTGCCTTCTGGACATCTATCAAGTCATTAGTCTTCCCCATGATTGTGGAGCCTACTGAAACAGACTAAGGGACCTTTTAAACACTTAGGAAGCCTTTGCATGTGTTTTTGTTAATTATTCTAATTTACTGAGATAACGCCTTTTGGGTTTTTATTGGCTGTAAGCCATAATCTTCAACATTAACAGAATTAAACACGTGAAATAGATCACTTTGTTTGTAATGACTCTATATAATATATGAGTTTAATTTTTTGTATTGAAGAACTGAAATAAATTAACTTTTTGATGATATTCTAATTTTGTGAGAAGCACCTATAACATTATGCTGCTGTGATTGAAACTAGTGTTGTGCCATATTGTCTATGATTCCCTACATTTCTTAAAAAATTCACTTGCCAGAAGTAAAGTAGCAAAATTGTAACCTGTGCTTAATAGTAATGCTGTCGAGGCGACTTGTGCCGGTGGTGCTGGTGGTGGTGCTTCTGCTGCTAGCAACTCCACACATTCATAGCGCTGGTATGTTTTTTCCTGTTACATCATTCAATACCAATGCCATTTTTTATTTTACCATTACATTTTGATCAAAACTATAAATAACTTTTGAAAATCTTTTTTACTGGAATTATTCTACCCTTCTCAAAAAAGACCTAACACGAATTGTTAGATACATAGGTTAAATGTCTAAATATAAAAAATAAATCAATACATTTCCATTTAACAATGTTTATCCACCCCCCTTCCCAAAAATTATGTAGTAAGGCTGGTTTCACATTTGCGTTTTTTAGCGCTGGAAAAAAACGCATACGTGCGCATGCGATTTTTCCCCTATATTTAACATGGGTGCGCATACCTGCGCGCTTGTAAGCGCATGTATGCGATTTTCATGCGCTGCGTTTTTTTGGGGTGTGCGTTGGTATTTTCCAGACGCAGCATGTTGCATTTTTTGGCCCTGGAAAAAATCGCATGCGCACGTATGCGCACGTTTTGCGCTAAAAATGGCCATTATAGCCTATGGATGCGCATACGTGCGCACTGGCATGCGCAGGTATGCGTTTTTTTAGCGCTGCGTTTTTTGGGTGGTGTCCACTTTTTATCCTAGTTAGAATCTTCTAAAGTCAAAAAAAAAAAGTCTATATAAAGGAGGTGCCTGCCAAAACTCTGCCACTACTACACTGACAGATTGAAGAGCAGACAGTCAACCAAGAACCCATTATATCAGCGAAGAATGTGAGTATATTACATTATATGCCTGTCCTTTTAAATTATGTATGTACTAATGATTTTTATTATTTTTACATGCAGTATGTCTTCAGAATCCGAGTATTCCCCATCGCGGCAGGAATTGGCGCAAGCAGACCGTGAGGTGATTATTTTCGTGCATCTGGTAAGTATATCTGCTGCTTCTCCAAATCTCTTACGTTTTTTTCAACTTTCTTAAGACATCGTCATCATCATCTGCGGACGGGACTAGTGAGGGCGAAGAGCAGGAGCAGCGAAGCCAAGTCCCGGTGGTGATACGGAATGTAAGTATCAAATGATTTGTAATGTTCTTTATTTTTTATCTTCTATTTTTACTCTTTTTTTTGTTTCTTTTTTTGTAACTTTTTATTCAATTTAAATTTGATTATTCTAATGAATGTGTTTTGTCTAGGTTCCACAACGGGATGAAGACGTCTACCTGGATAATGAGCAGCTCATCAGCCTGGTCCAGGAGCGTTCGCCGTTGTGGGACAGCCGTGACCGGCTGTACAAGGACAATGTGGTGACCCGGCGGCTATGGAATGAGGTGGCCGCAGCGTTGATGGATGGCTGGGACAGCGCCACAGCATCCTCCAAAAAGGCGTTTAGTGAGTATTTCCCTGCTCTGTATTGTGCCGCAGTGACTGTTGTCCTTGACGGCACTGTTGGGTTTCGTGCTAGGCGTATTCTAGCAGGAAACCCAACAGTGTCATCGGGGTCTACAGTGACTGCTTTGAGTATTGTATTGCTACATTGTGCCGCAGTGACTGTTGTCCTTGATGGCACTGTTGGGTTTCGTGCTAGGTGTATTCTAGCAGGAAACCCAACAGTGTCATCGGGGTCTACAGTGACTGCTTTGAGTATTGTATTGCTACATTGTGCCGCAGTGACTGTTGTCCTTGACGGCACTGTTGGGTTTCGTGCTAGGCGTATTCTAGCAGGAAACCCAACAGTGTCATCGGGGTCTACAGTGACTGCTTTGAGTATTGTATTGCTACATTGTGCCGCAGTGACTGTTGTCCTTGACGGCACTATTGGGTTTCGTGCTAGGCGTATTCTAGCAGGAAACCCAACAGTGTCATCGGGGTCTACAGTGACTGCTTTGAGTATTGTATTGCTACATTGTGCCGCAGTGACTGTTGTCCTTGACGGCACTGTTGGGTTTCGTGCTAGGCGTATTCTAGCAGGAAACCCAACAGTGTCATCGGGGTCTACAGTGACTGCTTTGAGTATTGTATTGCTACATTGTGCCGCAGTGACTGTTGTCCTTGACGGCACTATTGGGTTTCGTGCTAGGCGTATTCTAGCAGGAAACCCAACAGTGTCATCGGGGTCTACAGTGACTGCTTTGAGTATTGTATTGCTACATTGTGCCGCAGTGACTGTTGTCCTTGACGGCACTGTTGGGTTTCGTGCTAGGTGTATTCTAGCAGGAAACCCAACAGTGTCATCGGGGTCTACAGTGACTGCTTTGAGTATTGTATTGCTACATTGTGCCGCAGTGACTGTTGTCCTTGACGGCACTGTTTTTTTTTATCAACAGTGGACAAAGTCCGAACACGTTGG
Source organism: Dendrobates tinctorius (assembly GCF_039654945.1). Lineage (NCBI taxonomy): Eukaryota > Metazoa > Chordata > Amphibia > Anura > Dendrobatidae > Dendrobates > Dendrobates tinctorius. The sequence continues at coordinate 9,601,111 of NW_027361773.1, forward strand.
CGTTCGATCAAGGACCGCTTCAACAGTGATGTTCGTGCTGAGGGCCAGGTTCGCAGTGGATCTGCGTCAAGGACCAGAACTAGATACCGTCACTATCACGCGTTGCAGTTCCTAAGACCGGTCCTTGCCACAAGATCGTAAGTATTATACATTTTGGGTTTTTATTTTTATTAATCTGTGTTTTTCTAATCCACAGCTGATGCTTCTTGTAAAGGCATGGTAGTAATGATTTTCCTTTCTTCCACAGCACCTGGAGCAGCACCCTGCAACCTGGCCCTGGAGCGGTCCTTCCTCGGACGTCCTCTGACCCGTCCCAGCCATCCGACAGCCAGGAAGCACCTTGCAGGTCAACCACACACACAGCTGGTGACCAGGAAGCTGGGCCATCAGGTGTTCCCCTGTCCCAGGTCTCTGCCACTGGTTATGCGGGCACTACCCGCCAGCGGCAGAGGGCCTTGGACAGGAATGTCTTGCCCGAGTTTATGCATTTGAGCGAGACATTTAATTCCAGCCTCAAGTCACTGTCCGACAGAGTTGAAAGCGGTTTTGCACTCATGGAACGTGGTTTTAACCACTTTGAACACCGCTTCAATTCTGTAGAACAGCGCCTTGACCGTCTGGAGGCCGACCTCAACAGACCAGCACACCATTTTTTTAGTAAGATTGAAAAGGGCATGGCGGAACACCTTAGTCCTGATCAACAGCTGAATGTGCTGCAGGCCTGCAACAATGCTTTCTTGCAGGCTATGCAGCATAATCGGTACGGTCAGCAGTCAGTGGTGTCCTTTCCACCTGTGCCACCATTGACTCGCTTCACCTCACTACCTACTTGTGCTGCATACCACTGCACGGACACCTCTATTCAAAGCCAGGACACCCACCGTTACACCACCACAAGTCTGAGTGCAGCTGGTCACTTCACCGACACCACCATGGCAAGCGCTGCTCCTGTCTGGAGCACCACCGCCAATCCCATGCATGCGTGGAGCTCAGCCACCACTAGGCAAACATGGAACAGCCCTGCCGCTACAACAACATGTAGTAGCCCTGCCACCACCACTCTGCAAACCTGGACCATCACTGCCGCCACCAGTCCTCCTGCAAGGACGAGCACTGACAACGAAGAGCAGCAGCAGCCACCTCAGCAGCAGCAGCCACCTCAGCAGCAGCCACCTCAGCAGCAGCCACCTCAGCAGCAGCCGCCACCTCAGCAGCAGCAGCAACCACCTCAGCAGCAGCCACCTCAGCAGCAGCCGCCACCTCAGCAGCAGCAGCCACCTCAGCAGCAGCCGCCACCTCAGCAGCAGCCGCCACCTCAGCAGCAGCAGCCGCCACCTCAGCAGCAGCAGCCATACCAGCAGACGGGGGACCTACATTCCATATTTGCCCCTAGTTCAAGGCGAAATCAATCAAGGCGGGCATTGGGCCAAAGTCGGTCCAGGCACACAAGCCTACGGCGACATGCCATTACAACTAATGTACCTGAACAGATTTCCTCTCCTACAAGTGTTCCTAGTTTAATTCCCTTAACTGGACTACCTTCCCCCACAAGTTTTGTTGCCCCTTCCCCTCAAACACCGTCTTCAACTGCAAGTTTTGCATATTCCCTGCACACCCCCAAATTGAAACCATCTGCCCCCAAACGCCGTAAAAAATAATTTTTAGGTTTATTTTTGTGATAAAAAATAAATTTACATTTGTGGTTCACCATTACTAAGTTTCATTAATGTTGTTTGCGCCGCTCACACACACTGATGGGTAAATACATGTTAAAAACCAACCCAAGGCCTAGTATAGTCATATGTGAAATAACATGGACTAGTATAGTCATTCCAAGGCCTAGTGTAATAACTCTAGTTTTACCAACTAGAATCTGGTTTCATGAAAAACAAACTGTTGAAACTTGTCTAAAAAATAAGTTTCTTTCTAGTTTCACCAGTTTGTTTTTTGTGAAACAAGATGCTAGTTGTTAAAAATCGAGTTATTACAGTAGGCCTTGTTATGACTATACTAGGCCGTGGTATTTCACATATTACTATACTACTAGCCCCAAGGCCTACTATACTCATATTTGAAATACCACGGCCTAGTATAGTCATTCCAAGGCCTAGTGTAATAACTCTAGTTTTACCAACTAGAATCTGGTTTCATGAAAAACAAACTGTTGAAACTTGTCTTAAAAATAATTATCTTTCTAGTTTCACCAGTTTGTTTTTTGTGAAACAAGATTGTTAAAAATCGAGTTATTACAGTAGGCCTTGGTATGACTATACTAGGCCGTGGCATTTCACATATTACTATACTACTAGCCCCAAGGCCTACTATACTCATATTTGAAATACCACGGCCTAGTATAGTCATTCCAAGGCCTAGTGTAATAACTCTAGTTTTACCAACTAGAATCTGGTTTCATGAAAAACAAACTGTTGAAACTTGTCAAGTTTCACCCGTTTGTTTTTTGTGAAACAAGATCCTAGTTGGTAAAAATCGAGTAGGCCTTGTTATGACTATACTAGGCCGTGGTATTTCACATATGACTATACTAGTAGGCCCAAGGCCTACTATACTCATATTTGAAATACCACGGACTAGTATAGTCATTCCAAGGCCTAGTGTAATAACTTGTAAGTTGGAATGGAGCAGATTACATTCATCCACTCAATGCTGACTTGTATTCCCCATGGACTTTCATTGGGGTTGGGTTTTGAGGGTTGTGTTTTGAGAAAATCACATACTTTGTTTTCAACTAGTTGCACAACTTTCTCTTGAAAAAAAATGGTTTCCTGATTCATGGCCTGCAGCTTTGCTCGTTCCAATATATTTCACGCAGACTAGCAATGCTGCATTTTAACTCATATGTGTATTTACCTGCCCAGGTGTGTGAACATCAAAAAATTCAGTTATACATGGGAAGTTATTTATTAAATTGGAGTTTAAAAAATATAGTGCACTCAGTAATGGTATCAAATAAGGTTTTTTATTACTATAAACAAACAAAAACATTACACCATTTCATCTTGCCAGTGCACCCGTCCTACATCAGAAATAAAGTAGGCCGCAAATTGGTCCCTCATTTGGCCAACTTCAACGGATGACCTGAGAGTGTGCTGAGTGAATTCAGGCAATGGGTTAGGAGCATCATCGTCCAGTTCAAAGGTCGGGTGCTCTTTAGCCATCACAAAGTTATGTAGAACCACACAGGCCTTCACCACCTCATCGACTGTTTCAAGTTTAAGATTAATGGCCGTGCCCAGAATTCGCCATCTGGAAACAAGAATCCCAAAAGCACACTCGACAGTTCTTCTGGCCCTGGTCAGCCTGTAATTAAATATTTTTTTGGTGTGGTCCAAGTCCCGGCTGGAGTAGGGTTTCAGTAAGTTTCCGCACATTTGAAAAGCCTCATCGCCAACCATTACAAAGGGCAGTGGCGGAGCTTCGGTGTGAGGAAGAGGCCGTGGCATAGGGAAATTAAATTGGTTGCCATACAACCTCCGGCCCATGTCTGAGTTTTTAAAAGCCTGTGAGTCATTACCACGGCCAAATGCTCCAATGTCCACTGCTACAAACATACATCCGGCATCCGCAATCGCAATGAGTACTATTGAAAAGTACTTTTTGTAATTATAGTACTCAGATCCCGTTCTTTGGGGTTTGATGATCCGTATGTGTTTACCATCAACAGCTCCCAAACAGTTGGGAAAATTGCATACTGTCCAGAATTTGTCAGCAATTTCCATCCACTTTTCAGCGGTGGGCAGGGGCATAAATTCTGGGCAAAGAACATTCCAGAGAGCCCGGCAGGTGTCAGCAACAATTCCAGACAAGGTAGAGATTCCAATACGGTACTGGAAGTGTAGTGAAGATAGGGTTTCTCCAGTCGCCAGGAATCTGTGAACAGACAAAGAAGTAAAATTAATATTTATGTATATTATTTTAAAAAACTATAAAATAAAATATTAGTACATTCACGAAAACTAATTACCCAAGGTTTTGAATACTAAATTTAAAAAAAAACCATCAGACCGCACCCCTTGGTTTTTAAAACATACCGTAATGTCACCAGTAGCCGTTCCTCAGGAGGAATCGCACGACGGAGCTGTGTGTCCTGTCTCCGGATGGATTGTTGGACACGAGCAAGCAAATCCAAGAAACTTTCGTGGGACATCCGGATATAATCTGTAAATTTCTCCGGGTTTGCCTGTAGCTCGCTGTAGAGGGTGTGGTATGCCCCACGGCTCTCCCGGAGTTCAACAATCGGATGTATCCACATACGCCGCCGTCTTCGCTGCCTCTCTCTCTTCCTTTGTTCATGGCAAGCAACTGCATACGCCTGAGCCATCGCGATGTCCAAATCCAAGTTGAAGTGAAAACTCTTCCAGCGCAGATCCATGGTCACGAGAAGAATCAAGCAAATGTGAAGAATACTGTAGACAGGGTCTATATATATTAACATACCACACCCACAATGAAGTCCCATTGGTCTTGTGTGTTGTTGAATGGTTGTTTTTTCTTTTTTGTGGGGTTTTTCCAAAATCTGTAAAAAAACGCAAACGCACAAAAAACGCATACAAACGCGCAAAAACGCTGCGTTTTTTTCCTGCATGCGCATTAAAATGCTGGAAAAAAACGCAGCGTTTGTATGCATTTGTATGCGTTTTTTTAATGCGTTTTTTTGCGGGAAAAACGCGCTGCAAAAAAAAGCAAGTGTGAAACTAGCCTTAGAAATGCTAGATAGTTACACATATAAGTGCCAGGCCAGCATCTCAACAAGACATTGTATTAGTGTAAAATTTGTAAATTGTTCGAATTCAATGTGAGCTGCAAATTTCATACAATTTTACATGAAATCCGCTCATTCTACCTCCCACACATCCATACACATGCATTTTGATGCGACTGATCCTAATAGGACAGGACATGCTGAAATGCAACCAAGTGGATTTCTGGGAGCACAGCGCCAGACAGACTCACTTTTCAGCTGTTCACACTGAATTTGACAGGTTTAACCATTGCACATCTAATGCTACGTTCATCTAGCAAATAACAATGATCTGAAACTAAAACTTTGATTAATCAAATATCACACAGAACAGTAAACACACTGGTGAAATATACATGGTACATTTTTTACATTATTATTGCATTTCTATTCATACTGGTGTTGTCTCAAGAAATAGTTTTGAGCAAATCCAGGAAAAAAAATGACTCTTCTGACCCCATGTGGTAGCTTTCTAATATTACATATTCAGAAAGAAACATAATTTAGCCATCTATAAGCCTCTGATCATTTCAAATTAGTTTTTAAAGGATTTAAAAATACAGAAATGTCAATAGTTTATTCCTCACTGGGTATATAAAGCTGTTGTCTCATACTCAGAGAAAATATCATAATCAATGGGGAAGATTTGCAGAACATATTAGAGCACACGTATTATAAGAGCAATTTGCTGACCATTTTTCGTAGAAAATAGCACAAAATTGTTGCTTGTATGTAGATTCAATGTAAATGCTTTTTTAAAGCTTTTGCACAGATGGCTAATTCGCTGCACAAAATACACTATTTGTATGCACAGGAAGTTTAACCTTTTGCTCTTTAAAATGCTAGATATTCTTAATTTATCTTAACGCACATTGAAAATCCCCCATAATTTTATAAATGAGGGAAACGTGTAAGGTGCCCAGGACGGTAGCTGTGGGCTAGCTGCTGCTCCAAAACGCCCTACTTTACAAACAAATCTTGTCTCATTCTATAAGTGTTGTACACTGTACATGACATTGTGGTCACTTGTAGGTCGAAGGCTTTCACTGTCTCTACGTCCTCAGGTCTAGGTCAATCAGCGGTGTTATAGAGTAGCATTCAAATAGTCTATGCAGCACAATAAAAGGTTATAGTAAACCAATGAAATTACATGTGCATGACATCACAGTAAACCTTCTGTTATATTTAATATAGGTACATGAAACATATCAGGTAAATAAAAGCAAGTAATTACCCATAGTACCGTTCAAAAACCGCATTGCACTACTACCCCAACGCGCGTTTCTTGTCACTCGCTTCATCACGGTTTACTGTGATGCCAAATGTCAAAAGATTGACTGCCACTTCCAAACAGAAATCAGGTGTGTACAGGTGCTTATTAAGATTATCTCTCTCCATAAAACTAACAAGTAGCACTCTGTAGCACTATGGCATGTAAACGTGAAATATGTGAAATTTGGATTTCATTACTGCTATAGAAAATAGGAAAAATTGAGAATAGTTAGAGCATAAATTGGCCAATTTATGAATACCCGGCAGCCACAAAAAAGTAATTCTCGTGGGTGGGGCCTATCCTATTGGGACTCTGCTAATGGTCCAATAGTGTACGTTTATATGGGTAGGTAAGGTCCTGATGAAATTAAAACCGCCAGAGGTTGAGGGGTGGAGTGATGAGTCAGAGAGCCTCTGCATTATAATTTCAAAAGACTGACCGTCACTTCCAAACAGAAATCAGAGGTGAACAGGTGCTTACAAAGAGTAGCCATCTCCATATATAATCAACAAATAAAGTTGCACTCTGTAGCGCTATAGCATGTAAACATGAAATATATGAAATTTGAATTGCCTTACTGAGAGACTCGCCTAATCATGACTCCCGGGTACATATGAATTGGCCAATTTATGGGCTAAGTATTGTAAATTTTTCCTATTTTTTAGAACAGTAATGTGCATAGCAGCATAGTTTATAATGGCTACATGTGATATCCGTGAAAAAGTGGATACCACACATACTGGAAAAACAGACATGTGAAGGAGGCCTAATAAGCCTGCTGCGGAAGAGTGTTCTAATAATGTAAGAGTCACACGACCATATAACTCGGACAGGTATTGCAACACAATGCTCAGACTAGCCATCAGCTCTCCCGACCCGACTGTCACAGCTGCACAGAAATACATGCTGTCACACTTGGGTTGGGAAACCTGATGGCCAGTGCAAGCATTATGTTGCGATCTTCGTCTGAGTTATGCGCCTGTGTGACTCTTCCCTAAGCAGAACACTCAGAAAAGGAGACAGGTTCTCACCCTTTCAATGTCATCATCGGTACTCCAAATGAATATAAAGTCATTTGCAAACTGCATAACTTTTCATGATATAAATGTAAAAAATAAAGGTTAGTTACTTTTTAAAGCCTTTATAAATTACAGTTCCACAGCAAATTTTGTTAATGACAAAGTGGAAATATAGCTTGGCTTACCTTTGCTAAATTTAGGTTTTCCTATAAAAATCACAGCTATTGATAATACACTTCTGACCCAAAGCGGTCAAATGTGTCTGAGGCGGTCTGAGCCATGGGGCGATCTGAGCCCTATATGGTCACTTGAAGGGGGTTTCTGATGTTATGACATGTAGTTGTTCTGCAAATGGAATCTGCAAACTCTTCTAGGAAAATATGCATATCAAAAGTCAAATTAGACCAGCTGTGTGGCCAAATATTTATGTACAGCCAGATTTGAGGTATTGCCATGTTTAGGAGAAGTTATGTTACAAATAGAGATAGGCAAACCCGAGCTATAAAGTTCATGGTCCGTACCAAACACTGTGTTGGGGTACAGACCCTGAACCTGGACTTCTCCAGGAAGTCCAAGTTACTGTTTGGGTTTGGCAACACGAACATCGGCTGTTTCCCACACTATCATCACTGGTGGGTCTGATCGGCATTAATATCATTACCATCGGTCAGAGAGCTGCTGCTCCCATGCTGTTACCTCTGGTCACAGGCTTCAGCTGATAAGAGAGTACTACTCACATCAGCCTGAGCCTAATGTCAATGATAGCAGCGAGAGTAGGCGCCACTGATGGGTGTATTTGTCAGCCATCACCTGTGCTATAAATAAATACTAAAAAAAAGATGACATGGGGTGTCTTCTATTTTTGATAACCAGCGCAATTAAAAATGACAGCTTTTGGCTGCAACGCTCAACTATCGGCTTTATCATAGCTAGTTATCAAAAATAGAGGGGTCTCATGCCATTTTTTTTTAATCATTTAAATAAATAATTTAAAAAATGGACTTGTGTCTCCCATATTTTTGACAATCAACTAAGCTAAAGACAAGAGTTGACTTGGGCATCAATGGATTAGGCGTAAGGTCAGTGTTATGGTTGTTTTCTGTGTTTTACAGGTAACATGTGCCTTAGTGGATTTGGCATAATGTGAGTATAAGTGTGATTTTTTTTTTTTATTTCAAATATGGTGTCTGTGTCATTATTTCAATTAAAGGACTTTATTTTGTCTATGTCATTTTTACAATCTAACTATGGGGCTAGTAATGGGGGCGTCTTACAGACTTCTCTACATTACCAACCTGTGGGCTTGATATTAGCAGCCGTAAAACAGCTTATATCAATCCCACAACTATTATCCCACTTGTCACCACACCAGGGAAAGTGGAAAGAACTAAGAAACATGTCAAAGCTAATAGATGCGCCTTTTCTGGGGTGGCTGCCTGCTGCTATTTTTAGGCTTGGGGGTCAATATTCGTGGCCGCTTACCAGTCTGAGCATACACACCCCCCGCTGTTTGCTTTAGCTTGACTGTTTGTCAAAAATGGTGGGGGGACCCCAGGCCGTTATTTTAAATTATTTATTTAAAAAATTTTAAAAAATGGTATGGAATGCCTATATTTTAATAACCATTATAAAAATGACAACTGAGATTTGCATCCCACAGCTGTTGGTTTTCTCTGCACTGGTTATTAAAAATAGAAGAGACCCCAGGGCATTTTTTAAAATTTATTTATTTATAGCACAGGTGTCCGCTGATGAATGCTCCCATCAGCACCACCTGCTCTTGCTGTTATCAGTGACAACAGGCGTATGCTGATGGGAGACGTACTCTCTTATCAGGCAATGTATGTGACCGGAGGTAACCTTTTTACTGCCAAACACAGCTGTTGGCTCACAATATCATCTAACAGTGTGGGAACTGCAGCTCTCTGAACGGCGGTAATGATCTTACCGCAGATCAGAGAGCTTGTGTTTATAGCTCTGTCATGCAGATGACAGCATGGCAAACAATGGATGTTCAGGCCCCCCACTTAGATGGGTTCAGATTCGAGAACAACATTTTAGTGGTAAAAGTGTAATTAAGTTTTCTTCATTGCCCAGTAGAATATCATTTTATGAAACACCTTGGGAGTCAAAATGCTCATTACGAACCAGATGAATGCATTGACAAGTGTATTTTGTAGAATGGGCTCATTTATGGGGGTTTCTTCTGTTTTGCTACCTCTGGGGCTTTGCCAATGTGACATGGCATAAACAAAATTTGTTCTCCAACATGGATCTCATTTAATTCTGATATAGAAGAGTTAATGGTTTGCTTTTATATCACTTTAAATGCCTTTAAGACTTCAATTGCCTTTTGCCTAATATTGCTAGAACTATTCTTATGTATATATATATAGGGCGGAAAACCTCACAATTCAGACTCACTGGTGATCTGGCATAGCTGATGCTTAGTCTGAACAAAAAGCAGCTACAACAAGTCTCAGATTTGCACTGTGCCTGAAAAGTAATTCTCGACAAAATATCAGGTATCGGTATAATCAAAGGAAAATTTGCAACAAATTTCTGCAGTTTTACCCTCTCATGTGCTATCATAATACTAAGAAGAATTGCATAAAAAAACTGTAGGGTCCATTTTCGCCTGTTACCCTTGAGAAAATGAAAAAAAATATAGGATGAAATAAAGAAGAAAACTTAATATTTCATTTTCATAGCTCAATATTATAACATTTTCTGAACCACCAGTGGGTTCAAGATGCTTGTCACATTCTAGATGAATTCCTTGAGGTAGTTTCCAAACTGGGGTCACTTGCGAGGGGTTTCTGCTTTTTGACACCTTGGGGGTCTACAAATTCAACCTTGAATCTGCTATCTAGTCTACCCAAATTTGTACTCTAAAAATCAAATAGCTGTTCTTCCCTTCTGAGCCCTGCTGTGTTCCCAAACAGTACATTGAGATTACATGTGGGATATCAGCATACTCAAGAAAAATTGCACCAGAAATATTGTGATCCATTCTCCTGTTACCCTTGTGAAAATGAGAAATTTGCATCTAAAGCAACATTTTCACAGAAAAAAAGTAGTTATTTATTTTCACAACTCAATGCTATAAAATTCTGTAAATTACCTGTCTCTTTATGATGCTCACTAAATTGTTTGGCCATCTGCTGTTTTGTCACCTCAGGTGCTATCCAAATATGACATAGCGTACACAATCTGTTGCAGCAAAAATTGTGCTCCAAAAAGCCCTTTCAGCAGCACAAGCAGTAGTATCTAACCACATATATCAGGGGGTATCAGCATACTTAGGAGAAAATGGACCTTACAATCCACTGTGCATTTTTTCTTGTTATCTTTGTAAAAATGTGTGGTGCTAAAGAAATATTTTTGTGGAAAAAAATAATAATTTCTTTTCATGACTTAGCTGTCACGGGGTTACAGCAACAGAGCGGAGCCAGAAGACAACAGCGTCTGGTTGCTCCTACTAGGCTGAGAAGAAGCACTTCTCCAGTGTTTATTTCTTCCAGCAGAACAGGGGTTAATCGGCCAAGTTGGAAAACTCATACATTCAGCTGTGCTCAGTTAGCAACTCCTTTTCCCTGTAAAATCTGGGCTCGATTACCAAGTCCTCGTCAGAGTTAGCATTTGCTACATATTATTGGAGTGTGAGAATTAGCCACTGTTGTCTGGTTTGTATTTTTGGAAATTCCTTATCCTTCCCTGTTTTGCTTTCTTCCCCCGCCCTACACACCCTGGTGAATACATCTGTTATATGTGAGTGCATATTTTGTGTATGTGGAGTTTTCAGTTTACCCTTGTCTTTGCTACCCTGCCGGTCAGGTTGGTGTACTGCAGTGCACAGTAGCACCTCTCTTCCCCGAGTGGGGGAAGGGGACAGACGAAGGGCTGTTCTAGGAGATAGGGCGAGGACAGAGGCCACGGCATCTTCGCCATCTGAAGTATCACAGGGTGGTCGAACGCTCAAAGCACAGCAGTAAATCTGCTACATATGCGCGATCTGCTCATCGCCCATATGTAGCAGAGCTGATCAGGTTGTGCATGCTTCTAGCCTCCTATGGAGGCTATTGAAGCATGCCAAAAGTAAAAAAAAATGTTTCAAAATAAAAAAACCTAAAAGTTCATAGAATCGTAGAATCGTAGAGTTGGAAGGGACCTCCTGGGCCATCTGGTCCAACCCCCTGCTCAAAGCAGGATTCGCTAAATCATCCCAAACAGATGTCTGTCCAGCCTCTGTTTGAAGACTTCTATTGAAGGAGAACTCACCACCTCTCGAGGCAGTCTGTTCCACTCATTGATCACCCTAACCGTCAAAAAGTTTTTTCTAATATCTAATCTGTGTCTCTTCCCATTCAGTTTCATCCCATTGCTTCTAGTCTTTCCTTGTGCAAATGAGAATAAAGATGATCCTTCTACAATGTGACAGCCCTTGAGATATTTGTAGACAGCTATTAAGTCTCCTCTCAGTCTTCTCTTTTGCAAGCTAAACATTCCCAAATCCTGCAACCTTTCCTCATAAGACAGGGTTTGCAGACCGGTCACCATTCTGGTCGCTCTTTTCTGAACTTGCTCCAGTTTGTTGATGTCTTTTTTAAAATGTGGCCCTCAATACTGGACACAGTATTCCAGATGAGGTCTGACCAAAGAGAAGTAGAGTGCAATAATGACTTCACGTGATCTAGACTGTATGCTTCTGTTAATACATCCTAGAATTGCATTTGCCTTTTTTTCTGCTGCATCACACTGTTGACTCATATTCAGTCTGTGATCTATTAGTATACCCAAGTCTTTTAAACATGTGCTGTTGCTCAGCCCTATTCCTCCCATTCTGTATATGCTTTTTTCATTTTTATTTCCCAGATGTACAGTAGTACTTTGCATTTTTCCCTGTTAAAAACAATTTTGTTAGTTGCTGCCCACTGCTCCAGTTTATTTATATCTTTTTGAATCCTCTCTCTCTCTTCTCTAGTATTAGCTATCCCTCCTAGCTTTGTGTCATCAGCAAATTTAATTAGTTTACCCTCAATTCCTTCATCTAAATCGTTGATAAAGATGTTGAACAATACAGGGCCCAAGACAGAGCCCTGTGGTACCCCACTTGAGACATTCTTCCAACTGGATGTGCAGCCATTTACGACCACTCTTTGGGTCCGACCGATCACTAAGCCAGTTATGAATCCACCTAACAGTTGCCTTGTCCATTCCATACTTAGTCATTTTTTCAGTAAGGATTGTGTGAGATACTTTGTCAAATGCTTTTCTGAAGTCAAGATATACTATAGCTACAGCATTTCCCTGATCCACCCAATCAGTGATTCTGTCATAGAAGGAAATTAAGTTAGTCTGACATGACTTATTAGTTACAACTCTATGCTGACTCTGTTTAGTCACTTCATTCTTATCTAGGTACTTACATACATGATGTTTAATAATTTGTTCAAAGATCTTTCCTGGTATAGTAGTCAGACTCACCGGCCTATAGTTGCCTGGGTCCACCTTCTTCCCATTTTTGAAGATAGGAACAACATTTGCTCTTCTCCAGTCTTCTGGGACTTCTCCTGTTCTCCAAGAATTTTCAAAGATTATGGAGAGGGGTTCAAAAATTTCTTCTGCTATCTCCTTCAGCATTCTGGGGTGTAATTCATTTGGACCTGGAGACTTGAATTCATTTAGGTTAACTAAGTGTTTCCTCACTATCTTTCAGTTTATAGATATCCTGGATTCTTCTATTCCCATAATAGGACAGTGAAGAACAGTTGTTGTTACATTTCCTTTCTGAGAGAAAACAGATGCAAAATAGGAATTTAAAAGTTCGGCCTTCTCAACATTACCATTTCATCATTTTCATCCTGTAAAAATCCTATAGTATCTTTGACTTTTCTTTTACTTTTGACATATCCCCAAAATCCTTTATTATTGCTTTTGACATCTCTTGCAAGCCTCAATTCATTGTCAGCTTTAATAATCTGATATGTGCCCTGCAGGTTCTGCAGACAGCATTATATTCTTCTTTAGATATGCCTCCCTCTTTCCTTTTTATAAACATTTCTTTCTTCCTTTTTAGTATGTGCTTAAGTTCTGTGTTCATCCATCCTGGTTTCCTTAAATGCTTCCTATTCTTCCCTCTTTTCAGAATTGTTAACATTTGTGCTTTGAGAATTTCATTTTTCAAGATTTCCCATCCTTCATGTACATTTTTGTCTTTAAGAATATCCAGCCATTGGATCCCTCCAATTCTCTTTCTGAGTCCCTTAAAATCTGCCTTTCTGAAATCTAACCTTGACGTCTGAGTCTTCACAGGTCTTCCTCCTCTAGTTATCCAAAATTCTAAAATAGCATGGTCGCTACCTCCTAGGGTCCCAGCCACTTTTACCTCCTCAACCATTTCCTCCCTGTTTATAAGGATTAGATCCAAGGTAGCAGTTCCCCTTGTTTTCTCCCCTACCTTTGGGAAGATAAAGTTGTCAGCAAGAGAGGATAAGAATTTCCTTGACCTGTTAGTTTTGCCTAAGAGAGATTCCGAACAAATGCCTGGATAGTTGAAATCTTCCATGACAACTATGTCATATTTTTTGGAGAACTTGGCCATTTGATGCATAAAGAGTTCATCCATATCTTCAGCTTGCACAGGCGGCCTGTAGTAAATGCCTATAATGGTGTCCTTTCCATTGTTCTGTCCTTGTATTCTTACCCAAACAGTTTCCACAGTTCTCCCAGTCTCTGAAGCTTCAATCCCTGTGCAGATATACGTGTTTCTAACATACAATACGACACCTCCTTCTCGTTTATCAAGTCTGTTTCTTGCAAATAAGTTGTATCCTTCTAGCCTTGTATTCCAATCATATGTATTGTCCCACCAAGTTTCAGTGATTCCAATGACATCATATTTCTTTTCCTGCGTTAGTAGTTCCAATTCTCCTTGTTTGTTGCCCATGCTTTGTGCATTAGTATAGAAACATTTTAGTTTGTGATTAGTTTCTCTTTCTCCAATATTTTTATTATTTAGATTCTTTTTCTTTGTTCTTTCCTCCCACTTCTAACAGCAGAATCCTCAATAGCATTTGTCAGGTATATGGCTTTTTCTGGGCTTTTGCTTCCCTTCCCACATTGTTCTAGTGTAAAGCTCTCCTGATGAGTGTAGCAAGGCGACTTCCAAATACATTTTTTCAGTCTTCATAAGGTGTACCCCATCTCTAGCAAGTAGTCCATGGTATAGGTAATTCACTCCGTGATCCAGAAATCCAAATCCTTGCTGATGGCACCATCGACGTAGCCAGTAGTTCACCTGCAGAATCTTATTCCACCTCCTTGTTCCATGGCCATCCACTGGGAGGATGGAAGAGAAGACAACCTGCGCTCCCAGTTCTTTCACTTTCTTTCCTAAGTTTTCAAAGTCACTGCAGATGGTTTCCAGGTTGTTTCTTGCTGTGTCATTTGTCCCCACATGTATTAGCAGGAATGGGTAGTCATCTCTAGGTCTCAAGAGTCCTGATATCCTGTCAGACACATCTTTAATTTTTGCACCTGGAAGACAGCACATTTCTCTTGAAGTTATGTCCGGTCTGCAGATAGCGGCCTCTGTTCCTCTCAACAGGGAATCCCCCATGACCACCAGTCTCCGCTTCTTCTTCACAACATTTTTCTTTCTCCATCCAGGAGGATTCTGAGGGTGTACAAGGTTGCTGTTTGTGGTCTTATCCTGATGTATTTCTTCATCGTTCTCCTGCGTAAGAGCCTGGTACTGTTTCCTTAGCAGTATGAGCGCTGACTGACTCCTGACTCCCGATCCTCCTGCTTCTCTGGGTCACATGTTTCCATTCCTCTGTTTCTTCAGGTGCACTTTGAATTTCTTCTCTTTCTGTAACATGAAGAGATAATTCTGCTTTGTCTAAGAACTCTTCACCTATGTAATCTTCCTTAATGATCTTCAATATAGCTAACCTCTCTTCGAGATTTTGCAACTTTTTCTCCAACAGGGACATAAGGTTGCATTTGTGGCATGTGAAGTTTGGCTTTTCCACTGGTAAGTCTGTGAACATATGAGAAACTGGGTCTGAGCAGAAAAAGTAAATTAATGTGCATGCAAAATGTAATTGCATATGAACACATGACCTTTACACAGAGAAAACCAAAAGCAAAACACAAAACAAATATCCTGGAATAAAAAAGTAAAAAAATATATTGCAAAAATTGCATGAAGGTAGTAATAATAGTAATAATAAGGGTATTTAGTTAACATAATTTTGATCAAAATAATGTAGAAGCCATCCCGCCACGTCACGGCAACCCCTGTGGGACAGTCCTAACTCTTGTATTTAAAACCTTTCCACTTGTCAAGTGACATAAATGTGAACCCCCGCTGTCCCCCCGCTATTCCCCAGCTTCTCCCCTCTGTCAATCCCTTCACTGGCTCCCAATTGCCCAGAGACTCCATTACAAAACCCTAACCATGACATACAAAGCCATCCACAACTTGTCTCCTCCATACATCTGTGACCTCGTCTCCCGGTACTTTCCTGCACGCAACCTCCGATCCTCACAAGATCTCCTTCTCTACTCCCCTCTTATCTCCTCTTCCCACAATCGCATACAAGATTTCTCTCGCGCATCTCCCCTACTCTGGAACTCTCTACCACAACATATCAGACTCTCACCTACCATCGAAACCTTCAAAAAGAGCCTGAAGACCCACCTCTTCCGACAAGCCTATAACCTGCAGTAACCACCGATCGACCAAACCGCTGCACGACCAGCTCTACCCTCGCCTACTGTATTATCACCCATCCCTTGAAGATTGTGAGCCCTCGCGGGCAGGGTCCTCTCTCCTCCTGTACCAGTTATGACTTGTATTGTTTAAGACTATTGTACTTGTTTTTATGTATACCCCCCTCACATGTAAAGCGCCATGGAATAAATGGCGCTATAACAATAAATAATAATAATAATAATAATAACAACAAGGACAGAGGGACTGAACCACCAGTAATAGTATAGGCCAGACAGGATGGATTTTCCAACTCAGAAACAGGGCGGTCACACCCTTATATGCACAGAATGCACAATGAAACAAATGAGAAACTGGGTCTGAGCAGAAAAAGTAAATTAATGTGCATGCAAAATGTAATTGCATATGAACACATGACCTTTACACAGAGAAAACCAAAAGCAAAACACAAAACAAATATCCTGGAATAAAAAAGTAAAAAAATATATTGCAAAAATTGCATGAAGGTAGTAATAATAGTAATAATAAGGGTATTTAGTTAGCATAATTTTGATCAAAATAATGTAGAAGCCATCCCGCCACGTCACGGCAACCCCTGTGGGACAGTCCTAACTATTGTATTTAAAACCTTTCCACTTGTCAAGTGATGTAAATGTGAACAAGGACAGAGGGACTGAACCACCAGTAATAGTATAGGCCAGACAGGATGGATTTTCCAACTCAGAAACAGGGCGGTCACACCCTTATATGCACAGAATGCACAATGAAACAAATGAGAAACTGGGTCTGAGCAGAAAA
Organism: Dendrobates tinctorius; assembly: GCF_039654945.1. Classification (NCBI taxonomy): domain Eukaryota; kingdom Metazoa; phylum Chordata; class Amphibia; order Anura; family Dendrobatidae; genus Dendrobates; species Dendrobates tinctorius. The sequence goes on from NW_027361773.1 coordinate 9,617,700, forward strand.
AGTAAACTAAATACAAGAGTTAGGACTGTCCCACAGGGGTTGCCGTGACGTGGCGGGATGGCTTCTACATTATTTTGATCAAAATTATGTTAACTAAATACCCTTATTATTACTATTATTACTACCTTCATGCAATTTTTGCAATATATTTTTTTATTTTTTTACTTTTTTATTCCAGGATATTTGTTTTGTGTTTTGCTTTTGGTTTTCTCTGTGTAAAGGTCATGTGTTCATATGCAATTACATTTTGCATGCACATTAATTTACTTTTTCTGCTCAGACCCAGTTTCTCATTTGTTTCATTGTGCATTCTGTGCATATAAGGGTGTGACCGCCCTGTTTCTGAGTTGGAAAATCCATCCTGTCTGGCCTATACTATTACTTGTGGTTCAGTCCCTCTGTCCTTGTTCACATTTACGTCACTTGACAAGTGGAAAGGTTTTAAATACAAGAGTTAGGACTGTCCCACAGGGGTTGCCGTGACGTGGCGGGATGGCTTCTACATTATTTTGATCAAAATTATGTTAACTAAATACCCTTATTATTACTATTATTACTACCTTCATGCAATTTTTGCAATATATTTTTTTACTTTTTTATTCCAGGATATTTGTTTTGTGTTTTGCTTTTGGTTTTCTCTGTGTAAAGGTCATGTGTTCATATGCAATTACATTTTGCATGCACATTAATTTACTTTTTCTGCTCAGACCCAGTTTCTCATTTGTTTCATTGTGCATTCTGTGCATATAAGGGTGTGACCGCCCTGTTTCTGAGTTGGAAAATCCATCCTGTCTGGCCTATACTATTACTGGTGGTTCAGTCCCTCTGTCCTTGTTCACATTTACGTCACGTGACAAGTGGAAAGGTTTTAAATACAAGAGTTAGGACTGTCCCACAGGGGTTGCCGTGACGTGGCGGGATGGCTTCTACATTATTTTGATCAAAATTATGTTAACTAAATACCCTTATTATTACTATTATTACTACCTTCATGCAATTTTTGCAATATATTTTTTTACTTTTTTATTCCAGGATATTTGTTTTGTGTTTTGCTTTTGGTTTTCTCTGTGTAAAGGTCATGTGTTCATATGCAATTACATTTTGCATGCACATTAATTTACTTTTTCTGCTCAGACCCAGTTTCTCATTTGTTTCATTGTGCATTCTGTGCATATAAGGGTGTGACCGCCCTGTTTCTGAGTTGGAAAATCCATCCTGTCTGGCCTATACTATTACTGGTGGTTCAGTCCCTCTGTCCTTGTTCACATTTACGTCACTTGACAAGTGGAAAGGTTTTAAATACAAGAGTTAGGACTGTCCCACAGGGGTTGCCGTGACGTGGCGGGATGGCTTCTACATTATTTTGATCAAAATTATGTTAACTAAATACCCTTATTATTACTATTATTACTACCTTCATGCAATTTTTGCAATATATTTTTTTACTTTTTTATTCCAGGATATTTGTTTTGTGTTTTGCTTTTGGTTTTCTAAGTCTGTGAACATGTAGCAAGAAATGCAGCTCACCAAATGGCTCCTGGCCTCTTCCATATTGTTATTGTTAGAGAGATTGAAAAATGAGCCAAAATTCGGCGCGCGGTTTACCGATTTCCTCTTTTCAGCTGCAACGGCCATAATCCAGTGATCATTGAGCTCGTGCATACTCTTCACTTATCCCAGAAGGCACTGGGAATATGCAAATGATCTCCTCAGGACTCTTCCCCTGGTTTTTTGATTTTTCAAATCACCCCCCTTTCGCCCCAATCAAAATAAAACAATAAAAAAAATCCCATATACACATATTAGGCATCGCCGCCTTCAGAATCGTCCAATCTATCAATAAAAAAAGCATTAACCCGATCGCTAAACAGCATAGCAAGAAAAATATTAAAAACGCCAGAATTACGTTTTTCTGGTCGCCGCGACATTGCATTAAAATGCAATAACGGGCGATCAAGTAAACATATTTGCACACGAGTGATATCATTAAAAATGTCAGCCTGGCATGCAAAAAATAAGCCCTCACTCGACCCCAGATCACGAAAAATGGAGACACTACGGATTGCGCTTTTTTTTTTAAGCAAACTTTGGAATTTTTTTTCACCACTTAGATAAAAGAGAACATAGACATATTTGGTGTCTATGAACTCGTATTGACCCGGAGAATCATAATGGCAGGTTAGATTTAGCATCCAGTTTTCGAGTACACGACATGGTAAAACCAATGGCGTTGTTTAAAAGTACAACTCATCCCGCAAAAAATAAGCCCTCACATGGCCATATTGACAGAAAAATAAAAAAGTTATGGCTCTGGAAAGAAGGGGAGCGAAAAACGAAAAATCGAAAAAAGCTCCGGGAGTGAAGAGGTTAAACACTTGCTTGAAAAAATGATTTTAAAATCTGAAATGTTGCCCTACTGAAATGTGTGTTCAGTAAATGCACTCATTACTTGGTCGGGACTCCTTTTGCATCAATTACTGCATCAATCAATGCGGCATGGCATAGAGGCGATCAGTCTGTGGCACTGCTGAAGTGTTATGAAAGCCCAGGTTGCTGTGAAAGCAGCCTTCAGCTCGCCTGCATTGTGGGGTCTGGTGTCTCTCATCTTTCTCTTGATAATACTCCTAGATTATCTTTGGAGTTAAGGTCAGGTGAGTTTTCTGGCCAATCAAGCACAGTGATACTGTTGTTTTTAAACCAGGTATTGGTACATTTGGCAATGTGGACAGGTGCCAAGTCCTGCTGGAGAATGAAATTTCCATCTCCAAAAAGCTTGTTGGCAAAGGGAAGCATGAAATGCTCTAAAATTTCCTGGTAGATGGCTTGCAATGACTTTGGTTTTGATAAAACGCAGTGGACCTACACCAGCTGATGACATGGCTCCCCAAACCATCACTGATTGTGGAAACTTCACACTAATCCTCAAGCAGCTTGGATTGTGTGCTTGTCCACTCTTCCTCCAGACTCTGGGACCTTGATTTCCAAGGTCTAGTGTGAAGTATCCACTATCCACACAATCAATGATGGTTTTGGGAGCCATGTCATCTGCTGGTGTAGGTCCACTGTATTTTATGAAGACCAAAGTCAGCGCAGCCGTCTACCAGGTAATATTAGAGCATTTCATCCTTCCCTCTGCCAACAAGCTTATTGGAGATGGAAATTTAATTCTCCAGCAGGACTTGGCACCACACTGCCAAAAGAACCAATACCTTCTTAAAAAACAGCAGTATCACTGTGCTTGATTGGCCAGCAAACTCATCTGACTTTAACCCCGTAGAGAATCTATGGGGTATTGTCAAGAGGATGATGAGAGACACCAGACCCAACAATGCAGACAAACTGAAGGCTGCTACCAAAGCAACCTGGGCTTCCATAACTCCTCAGCAGTGCCACAGGCTGATCGTCTACATGCCACGATGCAATGATGCAGTATTTGATGCCAAAGGAGCATCGACAAAGTATTGAATGCATTTACTGAACACACATTTCAGTAGGGCAACATTTTGGATTTTAAAATCATTTTTCAAGCTGGTGTTATAAAGTATTCTAATTTACTGAGATAATGATTTTTAGGTTTCCATTGGCTGTAAGCCATAACCATCAACATTAACAGGAAAAAACATTTGAAATGCATCACTCTGTTTGTAAAGACTCTATCTAATATATGAGTTTCGCCTTTTCTATTGAATAACTGAAATAAATTAACTTTTTGATGATATTCTAATTTTGTGAGATGCACTGTCTAATTGCCACAAAGAACACTACTGATATTCTTGCTATGCCACACAGCACTGTGATAGAGAGAGAAATTGGCCACTGGAATCTCCACTACACACTACAAGCCAGTAGACTTAAGTCCTCACCTGGGCAGTTTTCAGGAGACCACTGCATTTTCCTGTTCCCCAACACAGTCCCTCACCCTTAGGGTCTTAAAGGGTGAGTTTTGACCAAAGCATCACCTGAAGTCCAGCAGCAGGATATTATGAGGATACTCAGAGCTCTGTTCAAACACGGTCACTCAGTCCAAAAGCATAACCACACCCCCCTCATTCTCTAATTTTAAAGTTTTCTCTCCAAACACATGTATCTCATATCCTACCCTACTTAATGTAGCATAACCACTACCGAAACTGGTTACTTGAAATGTTTACTATTTTTTTTTGGCACCTTTAGTTCTGCAAGAATTGAACTCACTACTACTTTGAAGGTGTTTTAGTTAACAGGAACATTCTTACAGATCAAGTATTACAGTTATCAATGAGAAGATGTGATACCACCCACTATTTCCTTCCTACTGAGTGCCTTCATTGTTCTTACCCAGTCATGCAGCATTACTTGTCATCCACAAAGCCAGTGCAACCTGTTCTAAAGGGTATGTTAAGGCACATATTGTTCATAATAAATTTTGCAAATAGTGCTCATACAGAAAGAGTATCGGTTTAACAGAGTATAGCAAGCTGATAAATGCACTGTGGTGTAAAGGTACAAAGAAGTCGTGCATCTTGCATCATAATCACTTGAAAAAGTATTCATAACCTGTGAACTTTCTACAATTTTTTCACATTACAAGCACATATTTAAACGTATTTTATTGGGACTGTATGCGATAATCCAACACAAAGTAACAAGTTTTTGTGAAGTGTAAAGGACATGATAGATAGTTTTCTAATTATTTAAAAAATCTAAATCTGAAATTTGTGACATGCATTTGTATTCAGTCCCCTGTTATCTGATACCCCTAAAAAAAAATCCTGAGTGACCAATTGCCTCCAGAAGTCACATAATTAGAAAATTGAGCCCATCTGTTTGTAATTTATTGTCAGTATAATTACACCTGTTCTGTGAAGGCTGCAAAGGTTTGTTTGAGAACGTTAAATAGCATCATGGAAACCAAAGAACACACGAGAAAGGTCAGGGATAACGTTTTGGCGCAAAGTAAAGCAGGGTTAGGTTATAAAAAATAGCCCAAGCTCTGAACATCTCAAGGAGCACTGTTCAATTATTTAAAAATGGAAGGCATATGGCAAATCAGCAAACCTACCAAGATCTGCCTATCCACCTAAACTGATATCCTACACAAGGAGAGGACTAATTAGAGAAGCAGCCAAGAGGCCCATGGCTACCCTGGAGGAGCTGCAGAGATCCACAGGTCAGGTGGGAGAAATCTGTCCAAAGGACAACTATTAGGCCGGGGACACACTAGCGAATGGCATCCAATGCGAGAGCATCGGATGTGATATGATAATGACCCTCGGCTCCTGCTCTGCTGTGAGTGGGAGCCGAGTGTTATGCTACTGTGCTCCAATCCTCTCACACAGAGAGGATCGGAGCAAAGCTGTGGAGGAGACAGAGAAACTAATTCCTCCATCTCCTCCATTGCCGGATGTAATGTCCACACGGTATAAGGAATTCAAGAGAGAACGCTTTAACTATATTTAATTCTTCTCCTTCTTCCTCCAGCACATGGCATAACATTTCTCTCCTCAGGCTAAACTGAAACTGAATCTCTCCCCACCCACTTCCTGGCTATAACCTTCTAGTCACAAGATTTCCTTTCTTAAAGAGACAGGTCAAATCATTATACATTACACCGGGTTCAGCGTATATCGCACAGCACTCGGATAATATCCGAGTGATGTGCACTGTGTGACTCACACCCATAGACTTAAATGGGTGCAAGTGAGCCGAGACTCGGCAGAGTCTTAGTGCCAATCGAAGCATGATGCGATTTCTCTCATTCGTAGAATACGGGTGAGGAAAAAAAGGTGATGGGAGCTGCCCCATACATTAACAATGGTCCGAGTGCTATGTAATGTGTTATTGCATAGCACTCGTCCGTATTCAACGGAAGTGTGACCCCGGCCTTAGTCATAAACTTCACAAATCTTATCCTTTATGGAAGAGTGGCAAGAAAAATGCCATTTGTGAAGGCAAGCCATACGAAGCATCATGTTGTGGTGATGTTAGGGCTACTATGAAATATTTTAGATCAAAACATATTCATGTGTTTGAATGGCCGTGTTAAAGTCCAGATATAAATCCCATTGAGAATCTGGCATGACTTAAAAATTGCTGTTCACAAACTCTCTCCATCAAATCTCACGTAGCTGGAGATAACTTTCAAGGAATAATGGGCAACCATTTCAGCCTCTAAATGTACAAAGCTGGTAGAGGCATGCCCCAAAAGGCTTGGGTAGCAATTGTGTAGTAATTGTGTAGTACTAGTAATTGCAGAAAAAGGTGGTCCTGTAACGTGTTGACCAAGAGGGGCTGAATACAAATGCAAGTCACTTGCTAGTTTGTGTTAGTATCACATAAAATCCAAATTAAAATTATTTTTTTCTTTGGGTGTAATGTAAAAAATGTGTAAAAGTTCACAGGGTATGAATATTTTTCAAGACACTGTAATTCTGATATAAGACCACAACTGAAAGAAGGAACAGTATTGCAGTATTAGCACTTTGATATACTTGCTGGCTTTCCTACAAGAATGTTTGAGCTGGGCATTACGTTTATATAGTTCCCCATGGCTGATTGTCAATTATTCGCGGTCTCAGTCCTGCTCAGCCCTAAGTCACATTTACATCAGCTGACATATGATAAGGTCTTAACACTAAAGGTTAGGACCATCCCAAATAGGGTCACCTTTATGAGGTGGTATGGCTTTTACATTTTTTTTTATCAAAATGATGTTAACTAAGAGCCCTATGTTATTTTCATGCATTATTGCTATTAATTTATTTATTTCAGGGTATCTCTGTAACACACCTGTCCATGGTCTGGACTCTATCTGCCCTGGTTAGTTGAATTTTCTTGTGGTCCATGTCAGGCTTTTGCAGGTTGCCTGGCATGCTTCCTTGTGATGAACTGCCTGGGCCTATACCCAGCATGTGTAAACAGGCTAATAAACAACCATAATCCAGCAAACATGTTTTCAGATGGTGGTTGGTGAACATTGCGCATCACACAGTGTAAATCAACCTTAAATATCAGTGATAAATATAGTATTCATTACTAGCTAAATTTAAAGTGGTATTGCTACCTTTTCTATCTGATCAACAATAGACACTATAAATTCACAGAAAATTCAGTTAGAGGTGATAGGAAACAAATACATGGCTATCAGATGCCAAATACACACTGTCAGTAGATATCAGGTTTTCCTGCCCAAAACTGGCCATTTCATATGGCAATTTTGTAAACAACTTTTAAGCAATAATTTATGGCTGGTCTATTAAAGGGGTTTTACACTACTAGGATATTAATTACCTATTCATCAATATCTAAGCAGTGGGAGTTTGGCACCAGGCACCGATTAGCTGTTACCAGTTATGACAGCACCTACTCACCTTCTCATGCCCTCCTCACCTGCCTCCCATGTCCAGCCAGCAGCACATCCTCGCAGAAACCTCGTACACCTAGACATTCACAGACTTTCAGATTCTCTTCTATCTCTGTCCTCCATATCTTCAGTCCACGACACGCACAGCGCCACCACTTTCTATAATGCCACCCTCACATCAGCAATTTTGCGCAGCATGTCGATGCTCAACTTTCCTCCCAGCTCTCACCTAACTCTCTTTTTGACAACCTCCAATCTGGCTTCCACCCCCACCATTCCAGCGAAACTGCCCTGAACAAAATTACTAATGACTTACTCACAGCCAAAGCTAACAAACAGTTCTCCATCTTCCTACTTCTTGACCTGTCCTCTGCCTTTGACACAGTCGACCACTGCCTACTGCTACAGATTCTTTCTTCCCTTGGCATCAAAGATCTTGCCCTGTGCTGGATCGCCTCTTACCTTTACGACTGCACATTTCCGACTGCCCTCTCTCTGATGGAGTCCCTCAAGGCTCTCTCCAGGGGCCCCTGCTTTTTTCTATCTATACCCTTGGCCTAGGACAACTCATAAAGTCCCATGGCTTCCAGTACCAGCTGTATGCGGATGACACTCAGATCTACTTCTCTGGCCCAGATGTCACCTCTCTGCTGTCCAGAATCCCAGAGTGTCTATCAGCCATATCCTCCTTCCCCTCTCGCTTCCTAAAACTCAATGTAGACAAAACCAAACTCATCATCTTTCCTCCATGTCAGGTATCTTCCCTACCCGATCTATCTATTATGGTAAATGGCATCATGCTCTCTCCCACACCTGAAATCCGCTGCCTCAGAGTAACTCTCGACTCTGTCATGTCCTTCAAACCATAGGTCCAAACTCTTGCCACCTCCTGTCGCCTCCAACTCAATAATATTTCCAGAATCCGTCCCTTCCTCAGCCCTCAATGTGCTAAAACTCTTTGCATGCCCTCATAATCTCCCGCCTTGATTACTGCAACACCCTCCTCTATTGTCCTCCCAGCCAACTCTCTTGCACCACTCCAGTCTATCCTCAACTCTGCTGCCTGACTAATCCACCTTTCTCCTCGCTACTCCCCTGTTTCTCTCCTCTGCAAATCCCTCCACTGACTCCCAATTCCCCAACGAATCAAACACTGATCTACAAAGCCATCCACAACCTGTCCCCTCCCTATATCTCTGAACTAATATCCCAATATCTTCCCTCATGTATTCTTCGATCCTCCCAAGACCTCCTACTTTCCTCAACACTTATTCGTTCCTCACACAGCCACCTCCAAGATTTCTCCCAAATATTCTCCATCCTCTGGAATTCCACGCCTCAACACGTCTGATTTTCCACCACCCTCGGATCCTTCAGACGGCACCTGAAAACTCATCTCTTCAGGAAAGCTTAAAACCTGAAATAACCATTTTGCCTTCTCACCACCACCCAATTTGCCGTCTCACTACCACCAGAGCTGCTTCAACCCCAACCTCATGTCTCTTCCCCATTATCCCGTAGAATGTAAGTCCACAAGGACAGGGTCCTCTCCCCTCTGTACCAGTCTGTCATTGTAAATTTGTTTACCGTAAATCATATCTATAACTTTGTATGTCACCCCTTCTCATGTACAGCACCATTGAATTAATGGCGCTATATAAATAAATAATAATAATAATAATATTGCTGACAGTATGTATCATTGCTTTTCCCGTGACCCTTGTAATCCTATTCATATTGGCCAAAAAAAGAGTACTGGTGGTTCACCTTACTAGACCCATGCTACAAGGATAACTTTGCATTTTTTCTTCCTGAGGTGGAGAGGTCTTATAAAATGGTGCTATACCAGAAGCTCTTTGTACCAAATATGTTGAAAAAATTCCCATCAGTCAATGTTAGTGGTATGGGGCAAGCTTCCCTGCCCAACCAAGGAGGAGAGGCAGGGGCACATTTTCAAAGACCTGGGCCATTTTCATGACACTATCCCAGTGTCAAGGGCCTCATGACCAGGTATTTTTGACAAGCAGAGAAAGGTTTTAAAGATGGTTAAGCAATATCTGGCCAACTAAAGAAGTGTTCTCCCTAATTCCTCTGCAACTTTCAACCTTTCAACTACTGGGCTTCAAAGCTGGCACCTGTCATGAGCTTTCCCTCTATGCCTTAGAGGTGTGGTGCTGCCCTGACACTATTGTCTTGTCATAGTGGGTTTTTAATGCCGCCGAGTGAGGTCATATCTAGAGATGAGCAAACTAGTTCGGAAAACGTTCGGCATGAACGTTACACATTTAGATTCATGTTTGTATTCCCAAGCCTTTTCCCTAAAAATTGGCAAAATTAGATGCGCCAATTCTGGGTGGCTGTGGTCTGCTATTTTTAGGCTGGGGGGCAATATTCATGGCCTCTAACTAGCATGAGAATACCAGCCCCCAGCTTTCAGCTTTAGCTTATCTGGTTGTCAAAAATGGGGGGACTCCATGCAGTTTTTTAAAATTATTTATTTTCAGTTATTAAAAAAACAGTATGGGAACCCCTCTATTCTTGATAACCAGCCTTGCTAATGCGGACAGCTGAGGGTTGCAGCCTGCAGCTGTCAGTTATGCCTAGCTGGTTATTAAAAACTAGATGTTGGCCCGATTCTAAAGCATCGGTTACTCTAGAATATGGCCAGCAGGAGAGTAAAATAAAAAAAAGTGATATACTCACCTTCTGACGGCCCCTGGTCTCTTTCCCTCCTCTCTCCATGCTCCCGGCATCTTCCGGTCCCAGTAATGCTTAGCGTGAAGGACCGGAGATGACGTCACTCTCACAAGAGCGTGACGTCATCAGCGGTGTTTCGTGCAAATCATTACTGGGACTGGAAGGTGCCGGGCGCATGGTGAGAGGAGGGAAAGAGTCCGGGGGCCGTCGGATGGTGAATACATCACTATTTTTTATTTTAATTCTATTTTTTACATATGCTCACCTTCCGTCGGCCCCCGGACTCTGTCCCTCCTCTCCACGCTCACGGCATCTTCAGTTCCCAGGAATGCTTTGCACCAAAGACTGCTGCTGACATCACTTTCGCGAGAGCGCGACGTCATCAGCGGTCTTTGGCGCAAAGCATTTCTGGGAACGGCAGATGCCAGGAGCGTGGAGAGGAGAGATAGAGTCCGGAGGCCGTCTGAAGGTGAGTATATCACTCTTTTTTATTTTACAGGTTGATGGTACCCAGGGTCCGGAGGAGTCTCCTCTCCTCCAGACCCTGGGTACTGGCTAGCGCCGGTCATCTCCCGGCTGCATCGCCGCTGACGTGCGTGTGGCCGGAGATGACCCGCGGCAACCGTCGGGAGATCAGCAGCTAGCACCGCTGATCTCCCGACGGTAGTGGTGGCGTCCTTCAAATTCCGGAGTGCGCCTGCGCACTGTGCCTGTCGCTGATTGGTCGAGGCCTGGCGGCCGCGACCTGTCAGCGATGCAGGATTTCGGTTACAGACAGAATAAGATGATTATATATATAGATACAGGGAAAACCACTTCATTATATTTTTATGGTGCAATCGTTGGGTCAATTTGATGCCACTTTTCCTGCTGTCTGCCCCTAATTTGAGCTATTTTGGTAGGTTTTTGGCCCCTCCAGAAGGTGTTGTCTATGTGTTTGGTTTTGCCTCCCATTGAATTCAGTGGAGTTCGGATATGTTCGTCAAACTGTTTGTCAAATATGTTCGGCAAACATCCGGACTTTCACGGAGCCAAACCGAACCTTGCAAAAAATTTGCTCATCTCTAGTCATGACAGGGGCTTTTGCCTGTTAACATCAAATGCTGAACGGATCACTCAGAAAAATGAACAGAGCCTGGATTAGCCCCCACTTTTCCACACCACCAGATGACAGCAGCACATAAAGTGTTTTTAATATTCAATACTTGAATGAGGCCCTCCAGTTGTCACCTTCAAGGGTGTATGGATGACCCTGCCTATAATTTATTTCTGGCTTGGCACTTCATGCAAAGCTTTACTGAGTGTAGGACTACAACAACTTTACTTTTAAAAATATTTGCATGAGGCCCACAAGTTGTTGTCTTTCAGGGGTCTATGGATGGCTGGATGACCCTCGTATTATTTTTTTCCTGTGTTTTGCACTTTCTGCACAGCTTCTATAAGTTTAACACTGAAAAATTCCCACAGCAATGGGATAATAAGAGGCACAACTCAATAGACAATAGTTATACACAATCCCTAACAGCTAATTATAGCAAAGAGGAAAAAAGAGTATCTTATACCAAAAATATGCATTTTTATTAACATAAATTACACATAAAAAATAAAAAAACAACAAACATAATCATGCTGTTGAAGCAGGACTACAGGAAAATTGCCAAAATACATAAATCACAACCAGCAAAAAAATAAAATTATAATATTAAGAACCACTTTTACATGTGCAAAAAAGGCAGAATAAACTCCATTAATATGGGATAATCACTCATGATGTTGAAGATTTGCTATAGCCAGTGCTAAATAGCAGTATTCTAACAAAGTGCATGGTAACTGCACTTAAATACATGCCACTGAATCTGTGTACCATAGTAAAGTGCTGAAATGGTGCAGAGACATCGTTCCAAATGAACTAAAGTGCAGAAATAGATATTAAGCGAAAACTTACTGGCGTGATATACTTAGTAATGCCCCAGCCTGCCACCTCAGGCCTTGGGGCAGCAGGCTGGGGCTTCAAAAAAAATGTGGTGCTTGAGCGGATTGAAATCTCAGCCTCTCCAAGAACCCAGTCTGCACATGTGCTGCTGGAAGCAGCCCACGGCTTGGGGAAAATGGCTGCCGGAAAAGCAATACATTCTGGTCTGCCTCACCGCTGACACCAGGCATGCAGCATAGCCTCCTGTCATCCCACTCCACCACTAATGCAAATTTGGGGGAAAAAGGGTTGAAAAATGTGTATGTATTCAGTTAGTGATCTATAAAGTATTTGGTGCTTTCTATGACTTTCTGGTGGTATATAAGACTCCACAAATATGTATAAAATTTTGTTTCTATTCAGTTAGTCATCCATACAGTATTAGGTGCTTTCTGTTAAATTTTGGTGGCATATAAAACTCCAAAAAAGCATTAAAAAAATTGTCTTGATTTAATCAGTCATCCATAGAGCATTAGGTTCTGTCTGTGATATTAGGGTGGCATATAACACACTAAAAAAGTGTAAAAAAAATTGTCTGCATTCAATCACTCATCCATAGAGTATTAGGTGTTTTCTGTGACTTTTTGGTGGCATTTAAAGGCTTCAAAAAAGCATTTAAAAATATGATTGTATTCAATTAGTCACCCAGAGAGTATTACCTGCTCTGGGGTACGATTAAGTGGATTATAACACTCAAAAAAAAGCATTACATTTTTTGGGGATTGTATTATTAATCTATACTGTGAAACCTGCTTAGTCTTCAAACCAAATATCCACGTCTTTTCCACCTTCTGCCGATTACAATTCAAAAATATTTCCCAGATCCATACATTCCTCAACCAAGAATCTGTAAAAACCCTAGTCTATGCACTCATCATCTCCCGCCTTGACTACTGTAACCTCCTGGTTTGTGGTCTCTCTTCTAACACTCTTGCATCCCTCCAATCTATTCTAAACTCTGATGCCCGACTAATCCACTTATCCCCGCTGTCTCTGGCCTCTCCCCTCTGTCAACCCATTCAATGGCTCCCCATTACCGAGAGGCTCCAGTGCAAAACCCTTACCATGGTATACAAAGCCATCCATAACCTGTCTCCTCCGAATAAGTGACCAAGTCCCCTGGTACTTACCTTCATGGAACCTCCGATCACTCCTTCTCTATTCCCCTCTTATCTCCTCTTCCCACATTTGCATGCAAGATTTGTCTCATGCATCCCCCCTACTCTGTAACTCTTTACACCCCCATATCAGGCTCTTGCCTACCATTGGAATCTTCAAAAGGAATCTGAAGATCTACCTATTCTGACAAGCCTACAAACTGCAGTAACCACCTATCCAAAAAACCGTTGCATGACCCATCACCTATTATATCCTCACCCATCCCTTGTGGATTGTGAGCCCTCGTGGGCAAGGTCTTCTCTCCTCCTGTACCAGTTGTGACTTTTAATGTTTAAGATTACTGTACTTGTTTTTATTACATATACCCCTTTTCACATGTAAAACACCATGGAATAAATGGAGCTATAATAATAATAATAAATAATAATAATAGTGAGCAATACGGTGACAATGATGTCAGAATCCTGAAAGACTCCCAGAGGAATATCGGAGCCAGACAAAGCTGGCTCGGCAGCGGAGATGGCAGAAGCATGTGTTCCGTAACCGGACGATTTCCCAGAATGACCAACTTTCGAACCCAGGCCGCAGTCTTCACTGCTGTGTTTTTTTTGGTTTGCAGAAGGGAGAGCCAGGATGGAAGAGAGAAGGTGGCGAGCTGGGACCAGGCCTGTAAAAATGCCAGTGGGACTATTAGCCGCAAGGCACTGACAGTTGGCCTACCTGGGGAAAGCCGTTATATACAACCGGCAGCGGAGATGAGGGTCCATAGAGAAGTTTTGGACCAGTGATCACCTCTCATTCAACCAGTGGGCAGTAGAAAAGGAACACTTGCATTGAAGGCTGTAAGAGCTGACTGCTGGAACCATGGTCACGATCCTCAAAATGAAAGGGCAACAACGCTGGTTTGTGGTGGGTGTGATCTGAGAAGGAAGGGAGCAGGATGAACCCTTCTTGAGAAATGAACGGGCCTGGGAGAGGCTCTTCGAGGCGGCTTGAGAAGGGGCTAATACCCTCAAAAGAATGTACTGTCCTTGTGGGTTCCCCAACTCCTATGCCAAAACAGACAGGTGGCACAGGGGGCTGTCACCCATCTCTACATTTCAAGGGCTTTGGGACTACCCAAAGCCAGGTCAATTTACAGTGTATGCACCTTGGAATTAGACTCCAGGAAGCAGGTGGGGGCAATCCCCCAGCCTTCCGAGGAAGGAGAAGAAGTGGACAACCTGAAGACGATTATTGTATTACCTCTCTTATAATTTTTTCCTGGCTTTACACATTTTGCAAAATGTTTGAGTGTGGGAGTTTATAAACTACATTTTCAAAACATTAACGTTGAAATTTTTTTTTATGGATTCAATTAGTTATCCGTAGAATTTTACCCAGTTTTTAATACATTAAGATGCCATCTAAAATGAAAATAAAGGAAAAAAAATTGTATTCAATTAGTAATTCATACAGTTTAACATGCTTTCTGTAAACTTACTTTGAGTTAAAATATTTAATATTTGCTTGGCCTGGTACAGTTCATAAAATTGTCATGATCCAGCGTGGATCTGACAGAATAAATGGATAAGTGAACTTTTTTCCCTTTGGCTAGGTGCCAAAGTGATGTGATTGCCCCTGGTGGCCATTAGAATTATTACACGTGGTGTCGTTCATTCTAAGTTGCCCCAGTGGTGGTAAGTGGTAGTGCACTTTAGTTTCTTTGGTTTAGTGCACGTAATTATAAATCAGGTGTGAGGCTCTTTAAAAGAGTTCAAGTGGGTTCAATCACTGTTGGTGATTTTGTGTGTTATGAATGAGTCACTGGAGGAGGAAAAAACAAAAATTCAAGCTAAGTCCAGAAAACCGGAGAGGTTGGTAGCTAGCGGATTGCAGACCCCTGATCCTATTCACAACAACTAACAGAAGCCGTGGGGTGTTCCTACGGTGGTCCTAGACACCTCGTTCACAGCCGGAGAACTAAATAAACCTAAAGAAAGAAAGGGGAAATCTAAACTGCCCCAGAGCAGACCCCAAAGCAATAGACAGCCCCCAACATGTATTGACGGTGAAAACAGGTGAAAATACAAACACAGACAGAAAGACAGGCTGAGCAAACGATGGAGCCCTTACTAACTAGATAGGACAGGAAAGAAAAGCAACTGTCTGCAATCACGCAAAAACCCTGCCAAAAATAATGTCCAACACGTCTGATAGAAAAGGCCCTGAAGTCACTAGACTTCAAAATCACTATATCAGCACTCATGTATATTCTGAAAACAGAGCAAAGAGATCAACTGATCAGAGACAAAAATGGAGTTCAGCCAGTCCCAACCAGGGCTGGCTGAACACGAACACTAAGTAAGCCAGACAAAATCTCATGGAACAATAGCAGAGCAAAAACTTAGCTTTAGTAGACAGGACTAAACTGGAGGCCAGAGCTCAGAGCAGAGAGGATCACCAGCAACCCAGCAGGGCGTCGGCGGCCTTATATCCACTCAGGGATTCTGGATGTACAATCACACTCCACCTGTTCAGATGACAGGTTTTTCCCATCCAAATCAATTTCACTACCTCCTTTCAACAGCAGAGGGAGTTCATCAGACATCAAAAATGTTACCGGATCTTTTTGGGACAAAACAGCTCCTGCACCAATCTCAGAAGCGTCCACCTCTACCTGAAACGGGAGTGAGACATCAGGTTGCCGCAAAACCGGAGCAGAAGTGAACCTCCGCTTCAGCTCCTGAAAGGAAGAAACAGCCTCTGGAGACCAATTCAGCACATCAGCACCCTTCTTAGTCAAATCAGTCAATGGTTTGACAATACCAGAAAAATTAGCTATAAATTTACGATAAAAATTAGCAAAACCCAAAAACTTCTGGAGGGCCTTCAAAGAAGTGGGCTGAACCCAATCATAAATGGCCTGTACCTTGTCCGGGTCCATTTCAATAGTTGACAGAGACAAAATAAATCCCAAAAATGAAATCCTCTGTACACCAAAAAGGCATTTTGATCCCTTAACATACAGGGAATTCTCCCTCAAAATCCGGAACACAGTCCGAACATGTTCCACATGAGACTCCCAATCCCTGGAAAAGATCAAAATATCATCCAGATAGATGATCAAAAATTTATCCACAAAGTCCCGGAAAATATAATTCATGAAGCACTGGAAGACAGAAGGGGCATTAGTGAGCCCAAAAGCATCACCAGGTACTCAAAATGTCCCTCCGGAGTATTAAACGCCATCTTCCATTCATCCCCATGCTTAATGCGAATAAGATTATACGCCCCCCTGAGGTTAAGCTTGGTAAACCAGCAAGCACCTTTAACTCTGGAGAATAGATCAGAAATCAGGGGTAAAGGATACTGATATTTAACAGTAATTTTGTTGAGGGAACGATAGTCAATACAAGGCCTTAATGAACCATCTTTTTTGGCCACGAAAAAAAAACCAGCACCCAAGGGTGAAGAGGATGGTCTATTATGACCCTTCTCCAACGACTCCTTAATATAAGATCGCATAGCCTCGTGCTCAGGTACAGATAAATTGAAAAGTCGACCCTTGGGAAATTTACACCCAGGGCTCAACTCAATTGCACAGTCATAACTCCTATGAGGAGGCAAAGACGCAGACTTATTCTCACTAAGTACATCATAAAAATCAGCTAAATAGTCAGGAACATCATGCGACTGGGGAGAGGTGGAGAAAACAGGAGCATCACTAAGAGCACACCGACAACCCCAACTCACCACAGACACAGATTTCCAATCCAAAACTGGATTATGGATTTGCAACCAGGGAAATCCCAGAACAATGGTATCATGCAAATTATGCAACACCAAAAATCTGCAATTTTCTAGATGGTCTGGGGCGACCCGCATTACCACCTGGGTCCAAAACTGAGGTTTATTCTTCGCCAAAGGAGTAGCATCAATACCCCTCAAAGGGATAGGCATCCGCAGAGGTGTTATAGGAAACCCACAACGTTTAGCAAAATCCAAGTCCATCAGGTTCAGAGCCGCTCCCGAATCCACAAAAGCCTTAGCGGAAAATGTGGACAGGGAGCAGATCAGAGTAATTGCCAGAAGAAACTTAGGTTGAACACCACCCACAACAAATGTGTGTGCAAAACGTTTCTCTCATTTAGGGTAGACAGAAATCATATGAGAGGCATCTCTACAGAAAAAACACAGCTTATTACGCATTCTGAACTCCTGACGTTGCGTCCTAGACAAAACTGTTATGTATGAGTCACCGTAGGAGGCAAAAACAGAAATACTAGCTAAGTCCAGAAAACCAGAGAAGTTGGCAGCTATCGGATTGCAGACCCCTGAACCTATCAACAACAACTAGCAGTAGCCGTGGGGGGTTCCTACGGTGCCCTAGACCCCTCGATCACAGCCGGAGAACTACATAGCCTAAAGACAGAAAGGGAAATCTAAACTGCCCCAGAGCAGACCCCAAAGCAATAGGCAGCCCCCAACATATAATGACGGTGAAGCAAGATGAAAAAACACTCACACAGATAGAAAGATAGGCTGAGCAAATGATGGGGCCCAAGCTAACTAGATAGGACAGGATAGAAAAGCTGCTGTCTGTAATCTGCCAAAACCCTATCAAAACAAGAGCCAACAGCTGATAGGGAAAAAAGCCCTGAAGGCGCTAGGCTTCAAAAAGACTATATCAGTACTCAGGTATTTTCTGAAGACAGAGCAAAAAGGAATTCAGCTCACCCCAGCAGGGAAAGGCAGAAATCAAGGAAAATAATGCAAAAACAAAACCAAAACACAAATGCAAAAAGTAGAGCAGAAAATTTAGCTTTTGAGGAGCAGGAATCAGACTGGTCTCCTAGAATCCCTCAGAGAGATCACCAGCAAGGCAGAAGGGCGTCGGCTGCCTTATATCCAGTCAGTAATTCCCGTCACCCAGTCATGATCATCCTGCCCAGGTGCTTGGTAATCAGCCTCACTACCTTCCTTCACCAGAAGAGGGCGTTCATCAGACCTCAATGGTGAAGGGGAAAATGAACTCACAACAGTACCTCCCCCTTGAGGAGGGGTCACCGAACCCTCATCCATGCCACCAGTGCGATCAGGGTGAGCCCGATGAAAGGCACGCACCAATCTTTTGGCATGAATATCAGAGGCAGAGACCCAGGAATTATCCTCCTGACCATAACCCTTCCACTTAACCAAATACTGGAGTCTCCGTCTAGCCAGACGGGAATCCAGTATCTTCTCTACCTCATATTCCATGTTACCTTCAACCAATACAGGGTCCGGAGGTGCCACCCCAGGAACTACTGGTTCAACAAACCTCTTCAACAAGGACTTATGAAACACATTATGGATTTTAAATGTAACAGGAAGAGCCAAACGAAAAGAGACCGGATTAATAATCTCCAAAATCTTGTAAGGTCCAATAAATCTAGGCTTAAACTTAGGAGAAGCCACCTTCATAGCGATATTTTTTGATGATAACCAAACCATATCACCAACCTTAAACTGGGGACCAATGGTCCTATGTCGGTTGGAAAACCGCTGGGCCTTTTCCTGGGAGAGAGATAACTTATCCACCACTTGGTCCCA
This sequence comes from Dendrobates tinctorius, assembly GCF_039654945.1. Taxonomy (NCBI): domain Eukaryota; kingdom Metazoa; phylum Chordata; class Amphibia; order Anura; family Dendrobatidae; genus Dendrobates; species Dendrobates tinctorius. Next base: position 9,636,404 of record NW_027361773.1, read on the forward strand.
GATCTGGTGCATTCTCTCCACCACAGTGTCAACACCTGGGCAGGCAGAAGGCTCCACCTGCCCTGAAGAAAATCGAGGATGAAACCCAAAGTTACAAAAAAAAGGTGACATCAAAGTGGCAGAACTAGCTCTATTATTTAAAGCAAATTCGGCCAAGGGCAAAAATGAAACCCAATCATCCTGATCAGCGGAAATAAAACATCTGAAATACGACTCCAAGGTCTGGTTTGTTCTCACCGTCTGCCCATTGGTCTGAGGGTGAAAAGCAGAGGAGTAGGACAACTGAACTCCCAGCTTGGAACAGAAAGTCCTCCAAAATCTAGACACAAACTGAACTCCTCTGTCAGATACAATGTTCTCAGGAATCCTGTGCAAGCGAACCACCTTTTGCAAAAACAGGGGCACCAACTCAGAGGAAGATGGCAACTTAGGGAGTGGTACAAGATGAACCATCTTAGAGAACCTATCACAAATCACCCAAATAACACTCATTCTCTGAGAGACAGGCATATCAGAGATGAAATCCATTGAAATATGGGTCCATGGCCTCCTGGGAACCGGCAAAGGCATCAACAACCCACTAGAGCGAGAACAAGGTTTAGACCGGGAGCAAGTCCCACAGGACTGCACAAAATTCCTGACATCACGAGAGAAGGTGGGCCACCAAAAACACCAACTCACCAGATCTCTAGTACCAAAAATACCTGGATGACCAGCCAATGCAGAGCAATGAACTTCAGACATCACTCTCTTCTTCCACTGGTCAGGAACATACAACTTTCCACTGGGATAACGCTCAGGTTTGTCCTCCTGGAACTCTTCCAGAGCACATCTCAAATCGGGCGAGATGGCAGAAAGAACTACCCCTTCACAAAAAATGGTAGCAGGCTTGGTCACCACAGGAGAATCAGCAAAGAAGCTCCTAGAGAGAGAGTCAGCCTTGACATTCTTAGTGCCCGGAAGAAAAGAGACCACAAAATCAAAACATGTAAAAAACATGGGCCCACCTAGCCTGTCTAGGGTTCAAGCGTTTGGCTGACTCCAGGTAAATCAAATTATTGTGGTCAGTGAGGACCACGACTTGATGTTTAGCTCCCTCCAACCAATGTCTCCACTCCTCAAATGCCCACTTCATGGCTAACAGTTCCCGATTCCCCACATCATAGTTACGTTCAGGTGGAGAGAACTTTCGGGAAAAGAAAGCACAGGGATTCATTTTAGATGTTACAGGATCCTTTTGGGACAAAACAGCTCCTGCACCAATCTCAGAAGCGTCCACCTCTACCTGGAACGGGAGTGAGATATCAGGTTGCCGCAAAACCGGGGCAGAAGTGAAACTTCGCTTCAGCTCCTGAAAGGAAGAAACAGCCTCCGGAGACCAATTCAACACATCAGCACCCTTCTTAGTCAGATCAGTCAATGGCTTGGCAATACTAGAAAATTTTGCTATAAATTTCCGATAAAAATTAGCAAAACCCAAAAACTTCTGGAGGGCCTTCAAAGAAGTGGGCTGAACCCAATCATAAATGGCCTGTACCTTGGCCGGGTCCATTTCAATAGTTGACGGAGACAAAATAAATCCCAAAAAAGAAATCCTCTGTACCCCAAAAAGGCATTTCGATCTTTTGACATACAGGGAATTCTTCCTCAAGATCCGGAACACAGTCCGAACATGTTCCACATGAGAATCCCAATCCTTGGAGAAGATCAAAATATCATCCAGATAGATAATCAAAAATTTATCCACAAAGTCTCGGAAAATATCGTTCATGAAGCACTGGAAGACAAAAGGGGCATTAGTGAGCCCAAAAGGCATCACCAGGTACTCAAATTGTCCCTCCGGAGTATTAAACGCCGTCTTCCATTCCTCCCCATGCTTAATGCAGATAAGATTATACGCCCCCCTGAGGTCAAGCTTGGTAAACCAGCAAGAACCTTTAACTCTGGAGAATAGATCCGAAATCAAGGGTAACGGATACTGATATTTAATAGTAATTTTGTTGAGGGCACGATAATCAATACAAGGCCTTAATGAACCATCCTTTTTGGCCACGAAAAAAAACCCAGTACCTAAGGGTGAAGAGGATGGTCTATTATGACCCTTCTCCAACGCCTCCTTAATATAGGATCGCATAGCCTTGTGCTCGGGTACAGATAAATTGAAGAGCCGACCCTTGGGAAATTTACACCCAGGGCTCAGTTCAATTGCACAGTCATAACTCCTATGAGGAGGCAAAGACGCAGACTCATTCTCACTAAATACATCATAAAAATCCGCCAAATAGTCAGGAACATCATGCGACTGGGGAGAGGTGGAAAAAAACGGAGCCTCACTAAGGGCACACTGACAACCCCAACTCACCACAGACACAGATTTCCAATCCAAAACTGGATTATAAATTTGCAACCAGGGAAACCCCATAAGAATGGTATCATGCAAATTATGCAACACCAAAAATCTGCAATTTTCTTGATGGTCTGGGGCGACCCGCATTACCACCTGGGTCCAAAACTGAGGTTTATTTTTCGCCAAAGGAGTAGCATCAATCCCCTTCAAAGGGATAGGCGTCCGCAGAGGTGTCATAGGAAATCCACAACGTTTAGCAAAATCTAAGTCCATTAGGTTCAGGGCTGCTCCCGAATCCACAAAAGCCTTGGCGGAAAATGTGGACAGGGAGCAGATCAGAGTAATTGCCAGAAGAAACTTAGGTTGAACACTACCCACAGAAAACGTGTGTGCAAAACGTTTCTCTCGTTTAGGACAGGCAGAAATAATATGCGAGGCATCTCCACAAAAAATCACAGCTTATTACGCCTTCTGAACTCCTGACGTTGCTCCCTGGAAAAAACTCTATCACATTGCATAGGTTCAGACATTTGTTCAACAGGTGGCAACACCTCTCGTGCAGTCCTGCGTTCACGTAAACGCCGATCAACCTGAATGGCTAATGACAATCATACAATCCATACAATCAGGGCAACTGTTACCACCCACCTTTCGTGTCTACCTCTTTCCTCATAGACTGTAAGCTTGCGAGCAGGGCCCTCACTCCTCTTGGTATTTGTTATAATCTACTGTATGTGATTATTGTTATGCTGTAATGTCTATTGTCTGTACAAATCCCCTCTGAAATGTAAAGTGCTGCGGAATATGTCGGCGCTATAAAAAAAAAATAAAATTTATTTATTATAAATGACATAGAATCGTCAAGACCAGAGGGAACAGGAAATCCCACCATAGTATCTTTTACGGCTTCTGACAAACCCTTCCAAAAGAGAGCTGCCAAGGCATTATCATTCCAGGTAGTAAGGACCGCCCACTTTCGGAATTTTTGACAGTACAATTCTGCAGAATCTCGACCCTGGCTCAATGCCAACAGGGCTTTCTCAGCTTGATCAATAGCATTAGGTTCATCATACAACAACCCCAAGGCTTGAAAAAATGCGTTCACATTAGTCAGAATAGGATCATCTAGTTTCAAAGAAAACGCCCAATCCTGGGGATCGCCACGCAGCAAAGAGATGACAATTTTAACCTACTGCGCGGAGCTCCCTGACGAGTTAGGCTTCAAGGCAAAAAATAATTTACAATTATTTTTGAAATTCAAAAATTTAGACCGATCCCCAAAAAACACATCAGGAGTAGGGATCTTTGGTTCAGCAGCACGTGAATGAGCAAGGTAGGCAGAAATTCCCCGCACTTCCGCAGCGAGCTGCTCCACACGATCAGACAATTGCTTAATCTCCATTAAGAAAATTCCTCCTACTGCCCCAGAGAAAAAGAGGAAATAATTTACATGAAAAAAAAAATTCTGACACTTTTTTTTTTACAATTCTTTCCTGCTATTGAGTACCCTAGAATCTGCGGTATGGCAGGTGATTCTGTTATGAATTAGTCACCGGAGGAGGAAAAAAGCTAGCTAGCGGATTGCAGACCCCTCATCCCATTCACAACAACTAACAGTAGCCGTGGGGTGTTCCTACGGTGGTCCTAGACACCTTGTTCACAGCCGGAGAACTAAATAAACCTAAAGAAAGAAAGGGGAAATCTAAACTGCCCCAGAGCAGACCCCAAAGCAATATGCAGCCCAACATGTATTGATGGTGAAAACAGATGAAAACACAAACACAGACAGAAAGACAGGCTGAGCAAATGATGGGGCCCTTACTAACTAGATAGGACAGGAAAGAAAAGCAACTGTCTGCAATCACGCAAAAACCCTGCCAAAAATAATGTCCAACACGTCTGATAGAAAAGGCCCTGAAGTCACTAGACTTCAAAATCACTATATCAGCACTCAGGTATATTCTGAAAACAGAGCAAAGAGATCAACTGATCAGAGACAAAAATGGAGTTCAGCAAGGCCCAACCAGGGCTGGCTGAACACAAACACTAAGTAAACCAGACAAAATCTCATGGAACAATAGCAGAGCAAAAACTTAGCTTTAGTAGACAGGACTAAACTGGAGGCCAGAGCTCAGAGCAGAGAGGATCACCAGCAACCCAGCAGGGCGTCGGCGGCCTTATGTCCACTCAGAGATTCCGGATGTCCAATCACACTCCACCTGTTCAGATGACAGGTTTTTCCCATCCAAATCAATTTCTCTACCTCCTTTCACCAGCAGAGGGAGTTCATCGGACATCAAAGGTGAAGGAGAAAGTGAGCTGATAATAATTGTGTGTTAGTCATTCACAAGGAAGCCTAGGTGAAAGAAGGAGCTGAACATGAGTCCTGCGCAGCCCAGCCAGAGGGGATGAGTGGCAGCTATGTCATCTGCAGGAAGGGCTGGCATGGCGTGGTGGAGTCGCAGTTTACGGTGTCAGCAGGAGGTGCTTGCATGGCTTGGTGGAGTGGCGATGATGTGAGAGTTGCACTCAGCATGCTGGGCTTGGTTGCTGAAAACTGGACTCAAGCATGCTGGACTTTTTGGCAGAAGCTGAACACATCTTTGGGACTCTGTTACTGGACTTCTGCAACTGGTGGTGGACTCTGCTCCAAGGCTGCACTATGGTGAAGGATTCAGTTATGGTGATGGAGCCGGGTGGAAGAGAAGATGCACACAGGTGGTGGGCTCTGTTGCTAGGAGCGTATGCAACAGGGCAAATCTAAGTGGTGTTTCCCCTGTATTGTCATTTTCCCTCATGTGTGTTTAGTGCAGTGGTGGGATTAATTTCCGCACCAACCAATTACCTAGTGAGGGTTTAGGTTCAGGGCGAGCTAGGGTTTTTAGGTTCCTGTGCGTCGCCTGGTGCGGAATCGGCATAGGGAACGTTAGGAGTGCAGGGACTCTGGCTCAGGGGAGTTCAGGAGGTCTCCACTTCCCTATTCCCTCTTGCAGGGCCCACCATTGTTAATGTTACCCAGGTTCCCCCTTTTTTATTTAAATTCGCTTTAATGGAGGCGGGGTTTCCAGACTACTGTATGTATAACGTGTAATACCTAAATTCGCCAGTTGGAGGCGGTGTATCCAGCTGCACGTTTTATTATTTAAATTCGCCCCACTGGAAGCGCTGTATCCAGGGTCACGGGTGTCTTATTGGTTCGCCTTGCGGTACTCGCTGCGTCCTGACACACGTGACCGTGACAAAAATATTTTTGTTCCAAAAATTGACTGTCATATATACTGTAGAACCTGCTTTTCCTGAAATGCATTTGGTTTGAAATAAAAAACAAAATTGGCTTGCTACAGGTGTAGAAATTTGGCTGTTCAAAGATTGATTATTGTCATATACGGTATACTGTAGAACTCGGTTTACGTTAATTTTCGTTGGTTTGAAATAAGAAAACAAAAATTATCCACCACATGTGAACAAATTTGTTCTAGCGGTACTCGGTCCCCAGACAACACTATTTATCTCGCTGTGGTGTCTCTACGTTGTACCAGCTTGTGTCTAGGAACATCACCCGTGCCCTTACCAATGCTGTTACTGTGATTGACAATGTAACGACAGACACGTAGACAAGCACTTGTGGCCAGAAATGCTTCATTTCCCTAATAGCACAACAGGCGAACATCGTGGAGGCCAGGGCCGAGCCCCACCCTGGCATGGCACATGTGCTTCTGTCGCCGAGGATTGATGGCCCTGCTTCTGTCAGGGTTTCCTCCAAATCCTACACCAGTTCCGGCACCCCTCCTGCTCCTTGTCATCCTCCATCTCCGATGTGCTATCTCAGAGTACATTGTCTGTATAAGCTAAAGGCTGGAAGCTCTGCAGTTCTTCCTCAGCGAAGAGGCAACAGGATCTGCTGGAGCTAATTTGTTTATGAGACAAACCGCACACTGTGGCAAAGTTACTTAAATAATAACAGACCAGACGTATCTGTGGCTCTCACCACTGAACCTACAAACAGGCATGGTCATGTGTCTGACATTCATGCTGTTCTCCAAGACTTTGAGGACCTCACAAAGTGGAGAGCGGCAATGACGCCATCATCAGCGCAACAATTCCGCTTCTGTGCCTACTTAAACTGTTGCTGCTGACAATTAAACATGAAGCTTTGCATGTGGACTAAGTGGAGATGGAGGAAGACATGAGAAAAGAAGAGACTACCCAGCCCTGTCTCATCTCATCTGCTCAGCCCAGATTGGGTAACAAAGAGGAGATGGAGAATGAGGAAGAGGAGGAGGACCAGGAGCTGGCTGATAGCGAAGAAGAGGCTAGTAACGACTCAAGCTTTATCCCGTCTAATCGACATGTATGGGCTGAGGAGGAAGAGAGGGAGGAGGAGGAGATAGAGAGTAGTCATCATGGTGGAGACAAGAAAGTGTTGCCTGTAGGGACCTTTGTACATATGGTAGACTTTATGTACCACTACTTTTCCCATGACCCTTGCTTTACTTTCATCTTTGCCAAAAAAAAGTACTGGTTGCTCACCATGCAAGACCCACGCTGCAAGCAGAATTTTGTATCTCTTCTTCCTGAGGTGGAGAGGTTTGGTAAAATGGTACTACACCAGAAGACACTTGTGGAAAATATATGTTGAAAAAATTCCCATCAGACAACACTAGTAGCATGGGAACAAGCTTTCTTGCCCAACCAAGGAGGAGAGCAGCAGAGCAGCAGAGACAGGTGTACACTGTGAAAGGCTTGGTCCAATTTCATGACACCTTCTCAGTGTCCAGTGCCTGATGACTGGGTATTTTTGATGAGGCAAAGTTTTTAAAGATGGTCAAGCAATATCTGCCTAACAAAACCAGCATATTCCCTAATTTCTCTGCAACCTTCAGCTATTTGGTCTCAAAGCTGGACATCTGGCATGAGCTGTCCCTCTATATCTTGGAGGTGTTTTGCTGCCCTGCCAATAGCATCTTGTGTGAGCAGATTTTTAATGTCACTGGAGGGGGTCATAACAGACAAGCCACTGTCAACTGAAGCTGCTATCAGGCTAATTCTGATAAAAATGAACAAAGACTGGATTAGACCCGACTTTTCCACATCACCAGATGACAGCAGCACCTAAAATGTTTTTAATCTTTAATATTTGAATGAGGCCAGACAGTTGTTGCCTTCTAGGGCCTATGGATGACTTGATGACTCTCCTTATAATTTCTTCTGGCTTTGCACATTGTGCAAAGCCTGTATGAGTGTGGAAGTACCACAACTACACATTATAAATTTTTTATGAGGCACTCCAGTTGATGACTTCGAGGGTGTATGGATTACCCTGCCTGTAATTATTGGCAGGCTTTTCCCTGTGTGCAGAGCTTTTATGAGAGTAGGAGTATCACAACTACACTTTGTTCTCAATATTTGAATGAGGCACTACAGTTGGTGCCTTCAAGGGTCAATTGATGACCCTACTTGTAATTTTTGGCATGAATTTGCACTTAGTGCATATCCTTTATGAGTCTAGGAGTACCACTACATGACAGTTTGAACAGAAAGTGTGTGAGGCTCTCCTTCATGTTTAATACAGGTTCTATCTGACTCTCTAAATTTTTTGCACTTCTTGCTTCCTTCATAAATTACACTGAAATTTCCAATTTTTTAATAAAAAATCAATTTTGTTTACTTAAAGTAAAACATTTTTAAAACCTTTTTAAAATTTGGTTTATATACAGGAAAAAAAATGTTTCTTAACATTTTTTCCTGTAAACTCCAATTTCTCGCTGTTTTTGAATGTTTTTTTCTCCTTATTCTGTTCTCCTTCCATTCAGCATTTTTTTACAACCTTTTCTACATTTTCACTGCCCCAGACCTCCTTGGAACAATGCTGGAACAATACTCAGATTTTCCCATTGACCCATTGATTTTCCCATTTCCCATTATGCTCGTTACTTGAAACGAGCATTCGAGCATTAAAAATGTCGAGAAAAGAGCATCTGAGCATATTAGTGCTCACTCATCTCTACTAATAAGTTTTGAACAGGTGACATGTGTCCGGAACAGCCACGGGTGGAATTGCGGTCCACCCACGGCTATTAACCCGTTAAATGTTGCTGTCATACTATGACAGCAGCATTTAACATGAGTTTCGGTGACACCCCTAATGTGATCGCGGGCTACCGGTGGGTTGGCATGACAACCAGAGGTCTCTTGGAGACCTCTATGGTTGTTACCGCCAGCTTGCTGTGAGTGCTGCCCAGTGTTTGGTGCTCATAGCAAGTAATGCCTGTTTCACACATCCGTTATTTGCTATCAGTCAAAATCCGCCAATTTTTTTTAAAATAACGGATCCGCCAAAAAAGGGGTGGATCCGTTTGTTTCCCCATAGACTTACATTATTGGCGGATCTTGACTGACAGTCGTCCGTCCTACCCGTTTTTTTACGGATCCGCCAAGATTTTAGCTCCCGGGCGGATGAGACGGACCCTGCAACGTTTTTACTCTCTGACGGACCATCAGTTTGAACCGCGCATGCCCGGAATCATAGTTCCGGGAAGCATTTTAACCCATTACTGTCCCTCCCGCCGTCTCCTCACCCGAGCTCCGACCTCCCGCGACATCGCAAGCTCCCCCCGGCACATGCCTTCCCGTGACCCCGCTCTCTTCTTGCTGTCCCCCCCGGCACTTGTCTTCCCCTGGCACATCGGCTGTCCTTTTTTTTTAAGCGCGGTTCCTTTTACATTCCTAGATCGGCGGATCCAGTCATATCAACGGTCCGGTGGCACCCGTTGGTGTCTCAACGGACATGGATCCGTCCTCCGCCTTTTTGGTGGATGGCAACTGACAGGTAAAAACATATGTGTGAAACAGGCCTAAGGTATTTTGCTTCATACAGGTGATCTTATCATCTCCTGTATGTGGCAGAGCCAATCGGGTTATGGCAACTTCTAGTCTCCCATGGAGATTATTGAAGCATGCCAAAAGTAAAAAAGAAATGTTTTTAAAAATATAAAAAAAATAAAAGTTCAAATCACCCCCCTTTCGTCCCATTCAAAATAAAACAATAAAAAAAATCAAACATACACTTATTTGGTATCGCCGGGTTCATAATCTCCCGATCTATCAATAAAAAAATGGATTAACCCAATTGCTAAGTGGCGTAGCAAGAAAAAAAGTCAAAATTCCAGAATTATGTTTTTTTGGTCTCTGTGACTTTGCATTAAAATGCAATAACGGGCGATCAAAAGATCGTATCTGCACCATAATGGTATCAATAAAAACGTCAGCTTGGCATGCAAAAAATAAGCCCTCACCCAACCTGAGATCACAAAAAATTGAGATGCTACGGGCCTCAGAAAAACACGCAACCTTTTTTTTTATTTAACAAATTTGGGATTTATTTTCACCACGTAAATAAAAAAGAACCTAGACAGGTTTGGTGTCTATGAACTTGTAATGACCTGGAGACTCATAATGGCAGGTCAGTTTTAGCATTTGGTGAACATGGTAAAAAAAAATTTTTAAAAAGTTGTGGAATTGCACTTTTTTAGAATTTTCACAGCACTTGGAATTTTTTCCCAATTTTGAGTACTCGATATGGTAAAACCAATGGTGTCTTTCAAAAGTACAACTTTTCCCACAGAACCAGCCCCAACATGGCCATATTGATGGAAAAATAAAAAAGTTATGGCTCTGGAAAGAAGGGGAGCGTAAAACAGAAACGCAAAAACATAAAAGGGCAAGGTCTCTGAGGGGTTAAAGACTATAGTGAAATGTAAAATGCATTACATATCAAGCATTTTTGTGGCCATCACTTGGAATAATCTCTAGGTTAATGATCCATCCGCTGCACTTTACTATAAAACTTAGAATGCTAAGTAAAAGAAATGCATCAATTCCTCTTTATTTATTTAATTTACAAATCAACCATCACAACCTCTTTTTAAATGGAAGCTAATTTTGCCTTTTATTAACTCCAGCTAGTAATAGTTTTTGTCGACTGCAGGGCAAATGTGTGTGTTCACTAGTGATGAGTGAGTATACTCGTTACTCAAGATTTCCCGAGCATGCTCGGGTGATCTCCGAATATTTGGATGCGCTCGGAGATTTAGTTTCTGCCGCTGTAACTGCATGATTTGTGGCTGCTAGACAGCCTGAATACATGTGGGGGTTGCCTGTTTGTTAGGAAATCCCTACAAGTACTCAGGCTGTCTAGCAGCCGCAAATCATGCAGTTACGGCAGCAGAAACTAAATCTCCAAAGCACATCCAAATACTCGGAGATCACCGGAGCATTCTCAGGAAATCTCTATTAATAAGTATACTGGCTCATCACTAGACTGTTCACATTATGTAATGTATAGCTAGCTATGCTCACCTTTATTGCTCAAATAAGTGGAGAGATCGCAGTCGCTGCTCTCTGTGATGTCCATCTTCTTAAGACAATTTTTTAACTCAAGGAGAACTCAAATAACAGTGATTTGTCTGCAAATGTAGAAATCCAAGTTACAGTGAACACACAGGGACCTTTTTGGAAAAAGATATTGAATGAATGTACCAAATGATAATCAGTCACTTTTAGAGAGACAGATCTGAAAGTTGGATGAAACATTCCAGACAGACCTAGGCAATGTATTTTAGCGAAATAATGAAGATGTTCTTTTATTTCATAAATGTTTAATCTTCCGGCTAACTCATTTCTATTTTGGATTTTCAGATTCTTACAGTGTCTGGATTATAATTATATTCTGCAGAAACCATACATTTTATATTATAGAGAGATTGTGAGACATGAATTTCATCTGAAAAATGAAATAAAATAAGGAAATCACTAAAAAAAAACAGCATTTGTCATCATAAATTGTACGAAGACTAGGAACGTGTTCACAAATGATTGTCTGTAGCCGTTGATCTTATTTAGTTTGTTTAAACCTCTGTTTGAAGCCTAACTATGTTGTACGATAATCACTGGTATTCTTAGTTGACTACATTGTAAAATATTTATTGGATTGTTAAAATGAACACAACTAACAACTTCAATCTATTAAGGTACTGTCACACTTAGCGATGTACCAGCGATCCCGACCAGCGATATGGCGCGGTCAGGATCGCTGGTACATCGCTAAGTGGTCGCTAGTGAGCTGCCACACAGGCAGATCTCACCAGCGACATCGCTGGGGACGGGGGTCGCTACTTACCTGTCACACCAGGCGATCCTGCGTCCTCCCGCCCGGCTCCACGCGTCGCTCGTCATCACAGCAGGAAGCGCCGCAGGAAGCAGACGACAAGAAACGGCCCAGGACGTTCTCGCGCGATCAGCGATAACCAGCAGGGGAGCCGGTCGGAGGTAAGTATCAGACACAGCGATATCGCTAGCAATATCGCTAGTTATAGCGATATTGCTAGCGATATCTCTTAGTGTGACAGGCCCTTTACGTGCACTGGATCTTTTATGTCCCTAGAGATTGTCAGTGCTGAGCAAAGCAAAAGAATTGAACAATATCTTCTGCTTTCGCATGGACCTAGCAAAGACATTTGTAGAGACGAAAAGATTACCATCCCTAACTTCCAATGACTGATTGGCTTGCATTGTGAGCAGCTAAGTATTAAGATACAGAACGTCAAGGTCATCATCAGGCAACATGCTTGGATGCAAGCATTAATCCAGGTTCATGGACAGGATCATACTTAGAGTCAAATAAAGATGCCGTGGTCATAAAATAGCCAAAATGACGGGCAAGAGACAATATGGAAATCGTATGAAAAGTGCATGGAATTGGAAAATAACACACTAGTGGTAATGACAATACGTACAAAGTAGCTATGCTATATGTGGGTATTAATTGTGCATAGAGCTTATCTACGTCAGTAAAGGCATGGGTGTAACTAGGGTTGGTGTGTGGGGCTTGTACCCCAGACAAAGGTAGGGGGGTGAAGAGGGGGTCTTGAGGAGAGAGTTTGGTTGACAAAAAGATTGCTGCTAAAGCAGCCCAAACCAGATCCTCATTGCCATGTCTAGATCGGTGTTGCACCTATGAGTGATAATGTGAAGGTAAGGGGTGTAACCTCCCCTATCACAGTGCAGCGCTCATGCCAAAAATCAGCAGCAGTGCTTGTGTATACAAGTGGCTAAGAGGAGTGGTGAACTATAAAATATGTCTGTATATAGAAGAGACAGGGAGTAGTTATGTCCAGTAGGATGGTGCTCCATAGAGATGAGAGGAGTGATGTACTGCAGGATGGGGCTGTATCTACTGTAGGTGAGAAAGTGATGTTCTGCAGGATATGGCTGAGTATAGAGGAGGCTGAGAACAGTGATGTTCTGCAAGATAAAGCTGTATATAGGAGAGACTGAAAAGAGGGGAGTTATGTAAGATGGGGCTGTATATAAAGAATGCTGTGGAGGGACGTACTGCAGGATGGTACTGCACATAGGTGAGACTGAGAGGAGTCATTTGCTTCAGGATAGGGCTGTATATAGATGAGGTATAAAGGAGTGAAGTACTACAAGATGATGCTGTGTGTATAGGGGCTGAGATGAGTGATATTCTGCAGGAGGTATAGTATAAAGAGATTGAGAAAAGTGATGCTCTGCAGGATAGAGCTGGATATGCAGAGGGCCGAGAAGAGTGATGTTCTGTAGGATGGGACTGTATATAAATGGTTTCAGATGACTGATATTCTAAATGATGGGGCGGAATACAGAGAGCCTGAGAGAGGTAAAAGTCTAAAACATGGAGCTGTATATACAATGGTTATGAAGAGTGATTTATTTCAGGATGGGACTGTATATACAAGGTTTGAGAGAAGTGATGTCCTCCAGGATGAGGGTGTATATAGAGGAGTTAAATTGTGATGTTCTGTATAATGAAGTTATATCTAAAGTGACTGAAATCTGCAATGTACTGCAGGATGGTACTATAAATAGAAGGGCTGTGAGTAGCAATGAACTGCAGGATGGAGCTGTACACAGAGGAGTTGTTAGGTGTCATATTCTGGGGATGGGATTGTATATAGAGGGGTAAGTTACTGCAGGTTGGAGTTGTATATAGAGGGACTGAAAAGGATGGTATTCTGCAAAATAAGCTGTATTTAAAGGGTCTGTGAAGGTGATGTCTTTTTTGTGTGACTGCATGTTAGAGGTCTGAGGGGGGTGGAACGATGCCTTTTTACATTGGCATGTAAATGTTTGGGCACCCCTGGTCAAAATTACTGTTATTGTGAGCACTTAAGCAAGTTGACGATGAAATAATCTCTAAAAGCTAAAGATGACACATTTACTTTGTATTTTAAACAAAAAATATACATATATTGTCATTTTTTAGATTTTAAAAATTACAGAAAGGAAAATGGTCCAATGCAAAAGTTTAAGCACACCTGCATAGTTAAAGCCTATTTGCACCCCCTTTTGCAAGTATTACATCTTTTAAATACCTTTTCTAGCTAGCCAAGAGTCTGTTATATTAAATTTGCATGAATACATTCTTCCCTCTTCCAAAGAAATATTCCCATGGCATTGGTTACAACACAACCCCAAAGCATGATTCATCCAACGCCATGCTTAATGGTTGGCGAGATGTTCGTTTCCAAAAATTCTGTGCCCCTTTTTCTCTACAAATACCTTGGATCACTGAGGCAAAAGAGTTCTATTTTAACTTCATCAGTTCACAGGACTTGCTTCCAAATTGCATCAGGCTTGTTTAGATGTGCATTTGCATACTTCTGATACTTACTTTTAAGGTGAGGATACAGGAGAGGTTTTTATCTGATGACTTTTCCATGAAGGCCATACAGTATTTGTGCAGGTGTCTCTTAACAGTAGAACAATGTATCACAATTCCAGAGTCTGCTATATCTTCTTAAAGGTCTTTTGCAATTAAGCGGGGGTACTGATTTGCCTCTCTAGCAATCCTATGAGCAGCTCTTTTCTTTGTCCTTCCAGACCTTATCTTGACCTCCATTGTTACTGTTAACTTCCTTTCTTAATTTCATTTCAAACTGAGGAAAGGACAACTTGAAAACACTTTGCTATCTTCTTATAGCCTTCTGCTGCTTTGTGGGCCTCCACAATTTTCTTTATCAGAGTGCTAGGTAGCTGCTTAGAAGAACACATGGCTCGAATTCAAATTGAATCCCTGCACCTTATGTTTGGAGCCTCTTACAAAGACAATAAGCATGTGCAGATTGCCTGCGAGTCACTGTAATGCCGTAGCCATCTTGGTAGTGACACTACTGTGATTGGCTGGCCTTGTGACATCATCAGGGGTTATAAAAGCATAGATGCTGCCAGACTCGGCACACTGAAGCCATTGCACAGCTCTGTAACAGGTCTTATTGGAGGGTGACAGTGCTTTTCTAGGTGTGTGTGCACAGTTTAACGAATCAGAGTCCTGTAGTGTTGATACTGATGCTGAACCATCATACTAACAGTCCTTGTAAGGGTTAATTTTGTGCTTTCCTGTTTGTATCAGAAACAATCTGCATTTAGCCTGAAGAGGAAGAGAGAGTTGCAGGAGCAAGGAGAGTGGCTGAATACAGTCTCTAGGCAAGGATTAGGGCTTTGCAATCCATTGCTAAGTAATATAGCTGCGTCAGTTGGGCACATATTTATTTTTTGGGTGAAAAAAATGAACTATATTGTCATCCATTGAGTATTAGGTGCTTTGTGGTACACTTCTGTGTTATATAACATTACAAAAAGTGTTGAAACATTTTTCTGGAGTCAATTGCTCACCCCTAGAGTATTACGTGCTTTGCAATACATTTCGGTGTTATATAACAATCCCAAAAAGCATTGAAAAATGTTTCTGCATTCAATTACTCATCCATATACTATTATGTGTTCTGTGGTACATTTTGGTGGCATATACCACTCTAAATCAGCAATAAAACATTTTATTGGATTCAATTAATTCATATAGTATTATATGTTCTGTGGTGTATTATGGTATTGTAGAACAGTCCAAAATAGCATAGACTTTTTTTTTGTATTCAATTACTGATCCATATACTATTACGTGCTCTGTGGTACATTTTGGAATTATATAGCAGTCCAAAATAGCGTTGAAAAGACACAACCCCCCAAAGAAACTGATGTTGTGTGTACTCCTGATACGTCTCCTTGCTTTTAGTGTTTTTATTGTTTACATTTTCTTGTTAATTAAATGCATCTTTTATTCTTCATTCCTCCACGCCTTTGTTACTTCCCTCTTATATAGAATATCATCCATATACGATTACTTGATTGCTTTTTGGTACATTTTGGTGGCATATAACACTCTAGAAAAGCATTGAGACATTTTTCTGTACTCAATTAATACTCCATATAATATTATGTGCTGCGTAGTACATTTTGGTGTTATATAACACTCCAAAAGAGCATTGAAAAAAATTTCTGTATTCAATTACTCATCCATATACTATTACATATTCTGTGGTACATTTCAGTGGCATATAACATTCCAAAAGAGCATTAAAGCATTTTTCTGTACTCAATTAATAATCCATATACTATAATGTGCTCTGTAGTACATTTCAGTGTTATATAAAACTCCAAAAAGGTGCTGACATTTTTTTCTAGATACAGTTATTTATCCATAGAGTGTTACATGATTTGGGGTACATAACGGTAGTAATAAACTAAAAAAAAAATCGATTTGACAGCTGAAGGTGACTAGAGATAAGTTAACCTTCCAAGGTTTGGTTCGGTTTTCCGAATGTCCTAATGTTCAATGAACATGATCGCCGAATGGTTTGACGAACGACAAACTAAGAGCCCTGATATCTCATGCAACAGCTCAATTTTTTTTCCCCAGCCACACTCAGAAGGAAAGTAACACAGATAATTGACAGATCAATTTACCCACAGTAGAACATTTTATAATGGCACAGACGCAGTCAGCCATGGGCCATGCATGAGGTATCAGGGTCTGGTCCGGCATTTAGAGCCTTGAATAGAGGTTTCAATTAAGACCTGGTGGTTAAGGGAGCAGTGTAAGCCTTCTTTACCATAAGCCAGCCCTGAAACCTCATGCAAGCTTTAGAAGCTCTTTGAGAACAGGTGTGGCAGTAATCAGCCTAGGGAATTTCAACTCAGCTTCCCAAAGATGTGATAAACCACAGTTAATTTCTGTTTTAAGGCGGGGTAAGAGGTTTGCGTTTATTTTTCCCTTATTAATAAAGACCTTTCACACCACTGTATCTCTGCCAATTCTAGGTGTCTGCACATTCACTTATGCTGCATCAAGATACCTGATTGCCTGCTCATCTCTACTGATCCTAGGTGCTATCTGCATGCTTGACTCTAGCTCTACTGATCCTCACTAAACCACATGCTCTGTGGCTAGCACAGCTCTGCTGCATCAATCACCTTGCGACATGCTGCTAGGTGCTCAGCTTGACCTATGGATTTGTGAATACACTTCACCAGATGAACACACCAGCAATTATAATAAGCAATCTAAGTTTTAAGGAGATAACCTCATATTCTACATGTCTGTAGATGACAGAGTGCAGTTTGCAGCAGTTTGTATTCTCTAAATGTGATATATATCCTAATCTGCCGTAACTCACATGGTTACAAACATATTTCACTTTGTCTGTACAGAAAGTGAGTCTGCATGCTTTCAAATGCCAGTGCTATGACAAGTTATGATGGCGGATATGACAAGCAGTTGACGTCAGTAAGGTTACCGCAGTTCACAGCCTCCGGGTGTTATGCTTCGCAGCATGAGAGCTGAAGTAATTGGCTGTAATGTCACCGCTCATATATAGGGGGCTTGTGACGTTAAATTGCAACATTACATCTATCTTCTTATATAATAATAATAATACATTTTATTTCTATAGCGCCGACACATTCCGCAGTACTTTACATTTCAGAGGGGATTTGTACAGACAATAGACATTACAGCATAACAATAATCACATAGATTATAAGAAATACCAAGAGGAATGAGGGCCCTGCTCGCAAGCTTACAATCTATGAGGAAAAAGGGAAGACACGAAAGGTGCGTGGTAACAATTGCCCTGATTGTTTGGACCAGCCATAATGTTAAGTGTGTAACAGTACAGACACAGAGGGCTAATGGATGCATAAAGCATGTGGGAGCATGATGCGGGGAACCTGGTTATGGTAAAACTTTTGACTGTGCCACCCAGGGATAGATTAGTTAATGTGTTGAGGCGGTAGACCAGTCTGAATAAATGCGTTTTCAGGGCACGCTTAAACTTGCGGGGATTGGGGACAAATCATATTGACCTGGGAAGTGCATTCCAAAGAATTGGCGCAGCACGTGTAAAGTCTTGGAGACAGGAGTGGGAGGTTCTGATTATTGAGGATGCTAACCTCAGGTCATCAGCAGAATGGAGGGCGCGGGTAGGGTGGTATATTGAAACAAGGGAGGAGATGTAGGGTGGTGCTGAGCCATGGAGAGCTTTGTGGGTGAGGGTAATAAGTTTGTACTGGATTCTGGAGTGGATGGGTAGCCAGTGTAATGACTGGCACAAGGTAGAGGCATCGGTGTAACGATTGGCGAGGAATATGATCCTGGCTGCAGCATTCAAGACAGATTGGAGAGGGGAGAGTTTGGTAAGAGGGAGACCGATTAGAAGAGAGTTACAATAGTCAAGATGAGAATGAATAAGAGAAACAGTAAGAGTTTTTGTGGAGTGAAAAGTAAGAAAAGGTCGAATTCTAGAAATGTTTTTGAGGTGCAGATGACAAGAGCGAGCCAGTGATTGAATTCAGGGGGCAAAGGAAAGCTCGGAGTCAAGTATGACCCCGAGACAGCAGGCATGTTGCTGGGGAGTAATAGTGGAACCACACACAGAAATGGCAATGTCGGGTAAACACAAGGAGTTCAGTCTTTGACAGGTTCAGTTTCAGATATAGTGAGGACATGATGTTAGACATAGAGTTTAGACAATCGCCGGCAATCGCCGGTCTTTTCTAGAAAGGCTGGCGTGATGTCAGGAGAAGAAGCGTATAACTGGGTGTCATCAGCATAGAGATGGTACTGGAAACCAAATCTACTGATTGTTTGACCAATAGGGGCAGTGTACAAGGAGAAGAGGAGGGGGCCTAGAACCAATCCTTGAGGAACCCCAACAGTAAGGGGAAGTTGAGAGGTGGAGGAACCGACAAAAGAAACAGTAAAGGAGCGGTCAGAGAGATAGGAGGAGAACCAGGAGAGAATGGTGTCCTTATATCTAGCTATCCTATCTCTATTCCGACTGTTTGGGCTGTGAATTTACTGTACTTAGCTCATGAAATGTCGGGTTTCCTTTTGAGATGTGTGCATAAAAATCTGAAGGCATACTCCTGATTTGTGCACTGTGAGATATTTGTCTCACACCCATTGAGTTGCATTGGCGACTTCGATCCGATGTTCGCAGACAAACGCAGTATGCTGCAATTTTTTTTCTTAGTCTGATCAAAGCTGGAAAAAAATCTTGCAGATGAGCACTGACTCATTTAATAACATTATAAATAAAGGCAAAAGTGCAATAAGGTCTTATCCAGGTAAAAAGATTGATCATTAAAGGTAGAACCCCTCACCTTATGAGGTTGTATGAGACACAATACTTTCAGAGCATGAAAAACCAGATGCAACAGCTTCCGTGAAACAGTAGATGGATTGGAAGTGTTTCTGTGCTCTCAGGAAAACTGCACAATTAGTGATATGATAAAAATGTAGGTGTGGCGCCCCCAGGAGTATGGTCTCCACAGTGTCATGACCTTCCTCCTAGGGAGGGTGATGTCATGCTTGGAAGCAATAAAGGGTCACTCTGTCAGTTAAGCACAACACACAGCACGGTTCCCACTCCAGGCCAGCAGAGGGAGCTCTGAATCAAAACTGGGGGAGGAGCTGTTCTCTGGGGGCCAGGAAGGGGAAGTTAGTTAGTTCATGTGAGGAGGGTGAAGTGTGTGGACGAGAGAAGAAGAGCTGGAGGATTGAGCAGAGTTCAGGCTCACTTCTAGCGTAGCGCATGGTCCGGAGTCCGGTCTCCGAGGTTGTATGGATACTGATGTTCCTGCAGCAGAAACCAGAGGAATAGGAAACTGCAAATCCTCTGTTCCCACTTAAGACTCGGAAGCAAAACAGCAACGTGTGAGCCAGAAGAAGGAGGCTACAGCTGTCTGCCATACGAGGGGGTTCTAAAAGAGAGCAATCAAGAGGAACTTCAGTGTAACTCAGTACTGCATGTACCTCAGATAAGTGCTAGAAAGGAGACTACACAACCCATCTGCATAGAGAGATTCCTGAGTTGCTTCCAGGCTGGCCAACTCCTGTTCCATCTGTAATCTGGATCCTGGACTGCACTTGCAAAGCAAAGTAAAGGTAAAAGAAACTGCACCCTGTTGTGTTATTGCCTTCTTCCTGCAACCCCTTCAGCACCGCTACATCTCTGTGCCTCAACAAATCCTATGGAGCTTTTTTTGGACTTTGTGCGCTGCTTGATATAAGGCACAATTACTGTTGTACTAAAAGATCAATGTTTTTATTTCCAACGCGTTTCGAAGTACAAACAACTTCTTCCTCAGGGGATGTATGTCCATCCCTGAGGAAGAAGTTGTTTGTACTTCGAAACGTTTTGGGAATAAAAACATTGATCTTTTAATACAACAGTAATTGTGCATTATATCAAGCAGCGCACGAAGTCCAAAAAAAGCTCCATAGGATTTGTTGTGTCGGCGGGCACTTGTTTGACCCTTGGACATGCAGCAGCTGATCACTAACTCTATGTGCTTTAACTCTCCTACAGCAGGTGAGTAGATTCTATATACATTTATAACTTTATCATCGGAAAAGACCCTATTTGCGCTTTTTTGTTCCTATAGTTCAAAATATTGACATCTCTGTGCCTAACACTGCACCCTCTTCTTCAACACTTATTACTACTGCCCTAGAACTACAGTTCTACCTGTGGGGAGCTATTACATCTTTCTGCCTTATACCATCTGTCCCAGAGGATCTGCTTGCAGTGTCGGCTTAACCCCTTCATTTCCGAGCACCACAGGTGGCGTTATGTATCATCCACTTTTAAACTTTAATCAGCCACGCTTAACCCCTTTTACATGGACGCCCAGGGCCACGGACCGGGTCACCGCTACTGTGACACTTCCCTCTGAGATACCGGCCCGGTACCGAGTACCCCACTGCCCTGGCGGGCGATCCATAGGTCTATTGTCAAAAACGCAGCAAAAGCACAACATGTGAACAAGTCTCTTAGTGACCTCTTTGGATATAGGCATGGTGATGCCACACATTTAAGAAAACAAGGAGTAAACCAAATATTTGTCTGAGGAATTCATAAAACATTTGGCTTCACCTGTTTTAGTTACAACAAAAAAAAGGAAATTAGTTGTTAAAAGTGCCTGGTTACCACTGTTTAGCCAAAACCATTTATTAGTACCCTGAAGACGTTCTTATTGTAAATGTAAGGTTTTTATTTACTTCTTTATCTGAATGAAGTGGTGTTTTGTATATTTTTAGCTTAAGTATACTAATGATTTTATATTTTATTGCTATTTTTACTGTTCAATTACCATACATTACCTTCATATATGTCAATGATGATCAAATATATGTTCAAAAATTTAAAAATGCATTGTCTAGTCTTTTAATATGACTGTATGATGCCAGTAAATCATACACGGTTCGTTCGATTTTAAATGTGTCATTTCTCTAAAAATCATCTGGGCTTGTTACAATAACAACTTGAGATACAGCTACCGATACTCATCTACCTGCGTAGTGCCAGCAGAGAACAGTTAGAAGGACCTTCCAGCCTTCCAGGAATGTTAAGGCATTAACTAGAATAATTAAGCTTAGCTGTAAAATGTGGGTGGACAAAAACAGAACACAATGTCAAATTTTCCATTTTTGATATCACGCACTCAGTGTTTCCTACCTTTACTGTATTCATTTCAACAAAGCAAAAGAACCTTATAAACATTGTGTTTATTGGACATTAAATATCTCTTAAGGAAGACAGCTTATGAAACTGATGTGAAAAGTATAGTCATTTCAAAAAAATCACTGATGATTATATTTTAACACATGATTGGCATTGTATCTATTAAGTTTAAGATAATCAAAAAAGCATTAAAACATAACCAGGAAAAAAATAGGTGTTGACTACCGGCTAAAATGCCCCAGTGGGCTCTTTTACTTAGGAGGTTTTTTATATATGTGTATTCCGCTATGTTTATGAATAGATCACGAACCCATTATAATCAATATGCCTTTACATTTGTCCTTTTTTGCAGATTGATTGCAAGCCAAAATGTAAAACTGAGACACGTTCTACTTTTCTCTGTCCTGATGAACAAACTCGCTAATGCAAGTCAATGGCTCCATGAGCTAAAAAATGTATAGCACACATAATTCATTCTTGAGCTGTCCATATTTTACTGTTTATGGTTAGAAGTTAAAAAATACACTGATATGTGAGAATAAAAACTGATGTGTGTAACGTCACAGGTTCAAAAGACTGTCTCAGACAGACTTGGTCAAGCCACTCCTTCTGGGAGATTTCAGAGGAATCCTAATGACCTTTTACTCCAGTACAGGGATCTGGTTTTACAATAGGACCCAGTGGAAGGCTACCATGGAAGGGCTGTCGCCCAGGGTAGGAATGGTCGGCAAGCAGGGTCAGAGCCAAGAGGTAACGTCAATGACAAAATCAGGATCTGAAAGAATAGTCAAAAACAAATCGGGGTCAAAACAGTAATACACTAAACAAAACAGGAGCAGAACATCTTCACCTTGGAAGGGGAATACTAAGCTATTTCTTGCAGCTTCCAGTAGAAAGTTGGAAGCCTTAGTAAGATGTGGTGCTCTCAACTTGGCTGGAGCAGGGAGCTGATAACTTCAGGTGGAAAGCACACACACCCATTCTGCCAGACTGGATGGCACTACAGGTCCCAGCCACTTAGTGGCTGGACAGAGTACACCTTCCAGAGCTTCTGGTTCTGATGACTCTCTCACCAGTGCAGCTCGGAGAGTAGCGACAGAAGGAGAAGTGGCAGGAGCAGGTTCTGGTGGAGCTGTGACAAAGCATAAGGGAAGGATCAGACTGCCGTATTTCTCATGCGAGAAGCGCATCGTAAACCTCATCCTGACTGTCGGCTCTCCTGACCTGAACTTGACAGCTGCATAGTAATCCATCATGCTGTCTTGCTCAGGTCAGGAGAGGTGTCGGGCCAGTCCATGCAGTGCGATGCTATTTTCGCATGAGCTCTACGGCCATCTGACCCCGCCCTAAGCCAGATATTTGTTTCCAAGGCCATGTTCACTCACCAAATATCTGACATTGGTATCCAGACTGAGATACTTTAGTGTTACAGTATTTCATAAAACTATTCTGAGGGTCCACCCTCACACACACAGCAAATCTGTACATCCACTTTTAACTGCATATTAAATTTTGTTACTATTATTGTATACACTGGGCTATTACTATCAAGCAGGGCTAATAGTACGTACAGAATAGTGGATTGATCCACTGTTTTTTGCGTTTGAGTAGAATTACCTGAACTTCATGGGTTCACGGAAATTCAAGCACTTTGAAATTTGATTCACGGTTAGCAAAAAAAGAAAAACTTGCGCAGCACCATTTGCCAAACTGCTGAAGCAACAGAAAACAAGCTAGCATATTTTTCTATTTCTGTGCGAGCCTCCCCATAATGCCACAAATGCATATTATCATACTTTGCACGGTGATGGTTAGTACCCGGGCCATCACAGATCAGCGGTTCCCAGAGGAGCACAGGTTGTATGGTAGTCATTTTCCATCTCAAAAGATACTGGGTAACTCTATCTTTCATGTAGCATGTAAGCTGTTATGGTTAGCAGGGTCCTCTCTCTTCTGTAGTGTGTAAGCTATGTAGATCTCTTTCTCAAGTAGAGTGTAAGCTCTTATGATCAGCAAGGTTCTCTTTCTCTCCTGTGGAGTGTAAACTCTTATTACTGGGGGTTCTCTCAATTTCCTCTTCCCCCTCCCCCATGTGTATTTTGTGAGCAATTACAAGCTTTCTAGTATTGAGATTCATGCAAATTTATTCACCGCAAATCAAATTTTGTAGCAAAATTTGGCGAGGTTGGCGAATTTGAATTTCAAAACATCTGCTCATCTCTAATTAATAGGTTATTTGAAAATAAAGAAATAAAAAATACTCTAGAAAAAAAGACAAGGACCGCACATACATAAATAATACATTGATGTATTGTGGCTAACCAAGCATTTACAAAAATAAACATTATGGTTCTTAGTTTAACATCCTGGTCAGACTATATGAATCCCACTACCATGCCACAGTGAATCCATTAGTGGGTCCCTGACCTAAAAGTCACAGGGCCATGTGCCAACCACTGTCGAAGCAACAGTGCATCGGCAGGAGGAGTGATCTGATGCTCACTTTCCCCATGGTCTCAAAAAATAAACTGAGAGCAAAATAAGCAGGACTCCTCTTGTTTCTACTAATTTAACAAAAATATAGTCCAAATGGGAGGAGTGCAAATTTTAGGTGACCAGGTGGGTAGCTGTGGGCTATCTGCTGCTCCATAATGCCCTGGCACATTGCATTGTCCCAGTCCATAAGTGTTGTGCTGTGTACATTGCAATTGGGTCGCCCTCCCAGGGCTGTGGGGTATTCGGGTATTCAATAGGAGATGTCATGGCAGCTGTGACCCGGCCTGTCGCCCTGGGCGCCCATTGTAAAAGGGGGTTGTTTCAGTGTACTTGTGGTGATGAAAGTTTAAAGTGATTCGTGACGCCACCTGTGGTGTTTCGGCAATGAAGATATAAGGCGACGCTGCAGACAGATCCTCTGGGACAGATGGTGTAGTGCAGCAATGATGCTATAGCCCTCCACAGGCAGGGCTGTAGTCCCAGGGCAGAGTAAAAAAAATGTTGAAAAAAGATGCACATTAATGGCAAAGAATCAAACGTAAAGCGACCAGGAACCCATTGTCCTCCAGTGCTGTCATTTTCCAGAACTGCAACCTCCCTGGAGACCCAGAAGTACAAGGTGTTCAGTGCTCAGAGACATGGCCGAGGTAAAGAAGGCTGAAACCTGACCGCCACTGAGCGATACACAGAAGTTGAAATGTCAGGACTCGGTCAAGAAATACCTGAAGATAGATTTTTCACAGGTTTTATGAACTGATGAGATGAAAGTGACTTCTGACAGACCAGATGGATGGGTCTTTAGCTGGAAAAGTAATGGACACAAACTTTCACTACAACTCAGATGCTAGCAAGATGGAGAAGGTGTACTGGTATGTGCTGGCATTATTGCATTTAACAGCCAATAGCATCAAATAGGAGGGAAGGAAATTAAACATAGGTTGGTGTCTTCAAATGTTTATTAAACGCAATGTACTGTATATATAGATGTCATCAGTAATGTCAAAAATATTTGATTTTGAAAGTCCTCAGTGGTTAATACATTTTAATGGCTAACTGCAAAGATGGTAACAAATAGCAAGCATTCGAGACTACTCAAGTCTCTTCCTCAGGTATAATGTAGTACTACATTGTTTGGCTGTCATTAGTGCCCTGTTACTGATTGCTGTGGCTGCTCAAACTTTAAAGCTTTGTTCATGTGGCACCCCAGGAGTCCGGTTGCCACAGTGGCATTGCCTCCCTCACAGGAAGGAATGTCATGCCTGGAAGCAAGGAGGGGTCCCCTTACCAGGTGTCAGTAAGAGAGAAGTCGAGCAGAACCTGGGGAGTGGAGCTGTGATTAAACTCGCCCCAGAGCTGAGCGCTAGGAACCGGATACCTGAGTCCATGGTTGTGGGGCTACTGAAGTCCCGGCAGCTAAATCCAGAGGGCATGGGACTGCAGATCTCCTGGCCCAATCTACTACCCAGTGGAAGAGCAGCATGCCAGAGCCTGGAGCAGACACAAAGGAGGGGCACCTGTGATAGGCTCGAGCTGCCTGCCATGCAGGCAATGGTTTGTTTTTAAAAACAAAGAGAGACAGTTGGCAGCAGGAGGGTGAGCTGTTAGGAAGCAAGGAAAAAGGTAGGACAGCGCAGAAGGAAGGCCTTTGTATCTACCTGGCCAGATGTATCCAAAATTGCTTCCAGGCTGCTCGGCTCTCCATTACGATCTGTTACCAGTGCCCCGGTCTGTACTATCAACCATCCAGTAAAGGAAAAGAAAACTACAGCCCTTGTGTCCTCCAGTGATCTCATGCGCCCTGAGTCCTGCACCAAAAGGTACACAAAGCCTGACATAAACAGAACCGGTAGCCCTGGAGCCCCTCTCCACCTGTGGGGAGGAGAACCATCCCAGCTGCATCACCATCAGCCCCAGCGGTCTCCTTTTGCAGCGTCAGCCATCCGTTGCCGAACACCACAGGTGGCGTCACGTTAAATCCCATATACATATTCCCCATTTTATGGCAGAGCCAGGGCTACGGAGTCGGGTCACGGCCCCGTGACTTCGCCATAGAATTTTCCGACCAGGTTCCGAGTACCCCACGGCCCTGGTGGGTGTGTTATTCTCACAGGTCTTCCTTTTTATGTTTTTGCTTTTCTGTAATTATTCCAATAGTTTTGAAAACAATGGCCCAAATTCATCAAAGTGTTTTTGTCAGACTTCTGGCATAAGTTATTTTGAAAAGTTGCAAAACTTGCACGAGAAATGTACTCCAGTATCTGTGGTAACAAGGCGCATGGTAGTACATACCACTGATAATTCAATAAGTGATGTGCCCTCTTAAAGAATTAGGCCCAACTTACTCTGCATGCCCATCACTGAGAAAGGAATACAAAACATCAGTCTTAATGAATCGGGTCCAATGATTTAATTGGAATTTCTATTCCACCATCTCAACATTTGTTTCTTGTGATTCCTTTTGTATCCACTAAGACAAAGAAATAGTTACCTGATGTATATAATTTGAGTCAAAGAAATCCATTCTCCCCTTCCACTTAGATCAAATGAAATCTGGTCCAGCATAGATCCATCTTAAGCAGAATACTTAAAGGGAACCTGTCAGTAGGATTGTGCACAGTAACCTACACACAGTGTGAGGTCAGCGCCGGTATACTGATTAAAATGATACCTTGGTTGATGAAATCCGTCTTGTGGTTGTTGTTTAATCTTTATTTTCAGTTTTGAGTTAATGATATGCTCGTGCTCCGGGGTAGCAGGTGGGGGGTCTTCATGTGGTGCTCAGCTTTGCTATTCATAATGCAGACTGCTGTCAGGTCACTGATCCGTGATGTTATTCAGATAGAAAAAATAAATAAATTTTAAAATGGTGCCTACCGCACCTGCGAGGTAGCGGCTATCGGTATATATGTGATCTGATAGCTGCTACTCCGAATGTGACGGCGGCGCCAACTTGCTGGAGAATAAAGCAAAATCCTCTTCCAAGATGGCGCCGCACGCTGCACCTGCGCAGAAGCAGCTCTCAGCTATCTCCGATAGCTGCTACTGCGCATGCACCGGCGGTACCATCTTGCTGGAAAAGAAAAAAACATTTCCTACTCCAAGAAGGCGCCGCCCACGCCTGCACAGTAGCAGCTGTCGCAGATAGCCGAGAGCTGCTATTGTGCAGGCGCGGTGAGCGCCATTTTAAAATTGTTTTTTTTCCTATCTGAATAACATCAATCACATTTATTGTTGGAATATTACACAAGCAATTATGCTGCAGCACAGGTGCCAAGGCTGGTGCCTGCCTGCAGAAGGATTTTTTTTTCTCCAGTATGTACAGATATTCATTATGCAAACTAGGGGGCAGGTCAGTGAGGGATCAGTGACCTGATAGAAGCCTGCATTATGAATACCTAATCAGAGCACCACATAAAGACCCCCTCTGCAGGCCGCTCCAGGCCGCCCCAGGGCACGGGCATATCATTTTCTAAAAACTGAAAATAAAGATTAAAAAAGAACCACAAGACTGATTTCATCAACCAAGGTATCATTTTAATCAGTATAATGGTGTCAACCTGACACTGTGTGTAGGTTGCTGTGCACAATCCTGCTGACAGGTTCCCTTTAAATAACATTGGCATGTTGTAAAGTGATCTCTAGTATGTGCTTTATCTTCTATTTTTCTCAATTTGAAGGCTTTTGGCTCATTGCTTGAGGAAGTATTGCACCCACAACATTAGGCATGTGCTGCTATTTTTCCTTGTTAACATTTTCATACAAACAGCCTTGGCAGAAAGTGTTGGCACCCTTGAAATTCTTCCAGAAAATGAAGTATTTCTCCCAGAAAATTATTGCAATTACACATATTTTTTACACACATGTTTATTTCCTTTGTTTGTATTGGACCAACACAAAAACACAGAGAAAAAATGGCAAATTGGACATAATTTCACACAGAACCCCAGAAATGGATCAAGACAAAATTGTTGGCACCCTCAACTTAATATCAATCGCTTCCTATAATAATCAACAAGCTTCTTGCACCTCTCAACTAGAATTTTGGACCACTCTTGCAAACTGCTCCAGTTCCCTCATATTTGAAGGGTGTCTCTCCCAACAGCAATTTTAAGATCTCCCCATGGGTGTTCAATGGGATTTAGATCCGGACTCATTGCTGGCCAGTAGATCTCTCCAGCATTTTGCTTCCATTCATTTCTGGGTGTTTCTTGAAGTATGTTTGGTGTTATTGAGCTGCTGGAAGACCCATGACATAGGATGCTAACCAAGCTTTGTGACACAAGGCGCTAAATTGAGACCCAAAATCCTTTCATTATCTTCATAATGCTAACCAAGCTTTGTGACACAAGGCGCTAAATTGAGACCCAAAATCCTTTCATAATCTTCATATTTCATGATGCCTTGCACATGGTCAAGGAACCAAGTGCCAGAGGCAGCAAATCAACCTCAAAATGTCTTTGAACCTCCACCATATTTGACTGTAGGTAATGTGTTCTTTTCTTTGTATTCTGTTTTTGGTAAATAGTAGAATGATGTGCTTGGCCAAAAAGCTCTATCTTGCTCTCATCTCTGCACAAGATGCTTTTCCAGAAGGATTTTGACTTACTCACATACATTTTGGAATACTGCAGTCAAGCTTTTTATATTTGTGTCAGCAGTGGGGTCCTGCTGGGTCTCCTGCCATGATGTTTTATTTCATTCAAATATTGATGGATAGTTTGCCCTGATAATGTTGCACCCTGGACAGCTTAAATTTCTTTGAAACTTAATTCTGTTTATCCACCATCTGGACTATCCTGTGCTGCAATTTTTCTCTGCCACCCACCTCCAGGGAGATTAGCCACAGTGCCATGGGTTGTAATCTTCTTGATTATGTTGCTCACTGTGGGCAAAGGAACATCCATATCTCTGAAGATGGACTTGTAACCTTGAACCTTGAGATTATTGATATTTTTCAATAATTTTAGTTCTCAAGCCCTCAGACAGTTTTCTTCTCCTGTTTCTGTTCTCCATGCTTAGTGTGGCACACACAGACAGACAATGCAAACATTGAGTAAATTTCTTCCCTTTTTATCTTGTATCAGGTGCGATTTTCATATTGCCCATCTGTCTTACTTGCCACGGGTGAGTTTGATCAAGCATCACATGGCTGAAGCAAAGATGTTTACCCACAATTTAGGAAAGGTGCCAGTTCTGTCCTCACTAATTGAATCAGACTTCATGTAGCTTATACAGGCAGCTAAACCGCTATACCGGGGTCCAATAAGGAGACTGTAGGTTGAATCTGTATTTTATTGAACGTGGTGGTATATTGATGCAGTGAAACTACAAATAAAACATATACATACACTGAGTCAATACAGGGTACATCACGGATAAATATCATACATAACACATTAAGAATCAACATCTGCACTACTAGCTGAGGAGGGGAAACTAACTGAGCAGGCTGATCTGAGACAGGAATTAGACACAGGAAGCATGTTTGCTTACCAGCGATGCTGTCACAAGGGGAGAAGAGAGATAAGATGCTTCCAGGATGCAGGCTAAGAGAAAATGGAGAACTGGAGGGAAAATGGGGGCTGGACTAACCATGATCCTTTGCAAAACTTACCAGGGTGCCTTGCAACCTTCCCAGAATACATTGTGAATGGAGGAAAAAGAAGCAAAAGTGAAAGTAAAATACAATAACACTGCAGTTATAGCTCTGGTCACTAGATGGAGCCAGAAACAATGAAGACAATAGAATCTATGGTAAAACTGAACATTCTGAATATTCACAGCAAATCATTGTACATATTATCAAATAGACAGACAAAGGTTGTGAATTAAATGTCGGAGACAGAACACTCCCCGTCTGGTATCAAATGGATGTCACTATTCTTATTCTCTGAAGACAACAATAGAACCAGCTCAGTTACTGTCTGGAGAATGTCTTATGTTCATTTCCTTTGGCCATCCTAAGTTCGACTTTGCGGACGTTGGCATCCTTACTCAGGAATGTCGCTAGACCAAGTGGCCCCTGGTTCCGATGGGCTTGAAAGTCTTTTAAAAGGACGAGGTCGCCAATCCTCAGATTAGACCTGGTAGATTGCCACTTATTCCACGGCTGCAGGGTAGACAAATACTGTTTGCGCTACCTGTCCCAGAATGCATTGGCAAGACTTTGTACCTGTCTCCATTGGCACTTGTAAAGGTCCTTAGCATCGAATACTCCTTGAGGGGCACTGGATAGTCCTGTTTTCTGGGTGAGGAGAGTAGCTGGAGTCAATGTATGAAGTTTAGACACTTGAGGGCAAATTTCAGCATCTGAGTCCTCTCCTATTAGTTCAAAGGTGTCTGGAGAATGTTCCTCAGAGTACAATAGTTTTGGTCCTGAGAGCCAGGTTGTGCATCCTAGTCGACTTGCGTCACCTGCTCTAGTTGCATGATCTGCAGGATTTTGGTCCATGGGATGTAATGCCACTCTTTTGGATGAACTTATCTCCTAATTCGTAGCACTCTGTTGTTGACATCCGACGTGACTCTGACATTTGGAGTCTACAGTTTTGAGATAGGCAACAGCAGCAATTGCTTTGACAGAAGCATCTGCAAATACATACAGTCTTTGGCTTTGCATTTCTGTAGACTGTACAGGGGTGTATGGTCTTGGAACATTCAGGTTGGAGAGGGCTGCTAAAGAGTTCTTCCATACTTCCCACTGGATTCTCTTATCCGGTGGCAGAGGTGCATCCCAGTCAGAAGTCTCCTTAGTTAAGTCTCTTAGTAAGGCTTTGCCTTGTATAGTAACAGGAGCTGCAAAAACCCAAGGGATCATACAGGCTGTTGATGGTAGACAGGACACCTCTGTGTGTGAAAGGCTTTTCTTCCTGGCTGACCTGAAAGGTGAAAGTGTCTGACTGTAAATTCCAGAGAAGCCCGAGGCTGCGTTGCATTGGTGTGGGGTCTGACGGTCCAGGTCTCTGAGACCGTTACACAAGTCTTGTGAAGGGAATACTTTCATAAGTTCTTGGCTGTTTGAGGCTATTTTGTGAAGCCTGAGGTTAGAGCAAGCAAGCATCTCTTGGCTCTCCTGAAAAGACTGATAGCAGTCTCATTTGAAGGCACGGTTTTCAGACAGTCATCAACATAAAAGTCCTTTTCTATGAAATGTCTGACATCTGATCTGTATTCTGTTTCTCTTTCTTGAGCTGACCTTTTGAGTCCTTAAATGGTGACTGCAGGAGAAGGACTATTGCCAAAGATGTGCACTCTTATGCGATACCCTGTGTAGAGTTGAGCGAAACGGGTTGGTCAAATTCATAAGTCGCCGACTTTCCCTGAAGACGAGTTTCATGAAACGAAACCCGACCATAGCGTGATGTCGACCACGAGGTCGGCGACCAGAGTACCAAAGTTGCATTTCAAATGATGCTTCCAGCACCCTTTTTCAGCCAATGATGGAGGACGCACTCTGTGGGCAACGCGATGACATGGGCATCGGTCACCACCATCTTTGAGAAGGGCATACAAGTGATTGGCTTGCTTTGTGTGGCATCACAGGGGCTATAAAAGGGCATGCACGCCGACCACCATCTTACTTTTGCCGATCTTAGCATTAGGGAGAGGTTGCAGCTGCTGATTCTGAAAAAGGGAGAGCGTTAGGCAGGGAAGAAGAACAAAAAAACTGCTTCTGCTGGTAGCGATTTCGACTGTACAGCACAACAGTTTGTGTGCACACTGTGCAGTGACAGGGGAGGCTATATTTTTGTGCATCAGCTCAGTTGGTTATTAGGCTGTCTTATAAGGCTTCCTGATAGCTACATTACTGTTTGCACACTGCTGTGCAAACTGCTTTTTTAAAAGCAAAAATACTTTTCTTCCTCTTTTCTGCACAGTTACCAAGCGTTCATTTTTCCACACTTTTGTGTGCAGCAGTCCTGCTTATTAGGCTGCCTGCTGCCATACTTGGACTGAGAGCATAATTGTCAGCCTCCTAAAATCTCTAGGGAGCTTCCAATTCTCCCCAATACTATATACACACCTTGTACCTGGTCATACACCTGCCTATTTCAGCCTGTTAAATTGAGGTGTAATCTATAGTGGGCCTGAGATAATAGTTCAGCCTCCTAAAATCTCTAGGGAGCTTCCAATTCTCCCAAATACTATAAACACACCTTGTACCTGGTCATACACCTGCCTATTTCAGCCTGTTAAATTAAGTTGTGCAATCTATAATGGGCCTGAGATAATAGTTCAGCCTCCTAAAATCTCTAGGGAGCTTCCAATTCTCCCCAATACTATATACACACCTTGTACCTGGTCATACACCTGCCTATTTCAGCCTGTTAAATTGAGGTGCAATATATAGTGGGCCTGAGATAATAGTTCAGTCTCCTAAAATCTCTAGGGAGCTTCCAATTCTCCCCAATACTATATACAAACCTTGTACCTGGTCATACACCTGCCTATTTCAGCCTGTTAAATTGAGGTGTAATCTATAGTGGGCCTGAGATAATAGTTCAGCCTCCTAAAATCTCTAGGGAGCTTCCAATTCTCCCCAATGCTATATACACCTTGTACCTTGTTTTACAGTACCATATAGCTGGTGATATTTTGGGTACATTTTTCCAAAAATGAGGAAGTATGGTGGAAGAGGCTGTGGAAGTGGGCGGGGGTTGCCAGCTGGTCCTGATGGTGGTGTTGGTGGTGATGCTTCTGCTGGTTGTGGCAAAAGCACAATAGCACCTAAGGCAGGAGGTGGTGAGCCGGCGTCATTGTCTGGCTCCACAAGGCTTCGTAGGCTCCCTTTTCTGGGAGAAGGTAAACCGCTTTCAAAGCCGGAGCTTCAGGAACAAGTTTTGGCTTACATTGCTGACACAGCCTCCAGCTCTATTGCCTCCTCTTCTGAAGTTTCAAAAAATAAAAGTACTGTGTCATCAGTGGAGGCTCCTGATCGGGAACAACACCTTTCCTTGTGTCCTTCACCCCTACCAAAAGTGAAGGATGCGGCAGGCCACACTACAGATTACTCCATGGAGCTCTTTTCTCATACCATGCCTGGGTTATCAAGTCAAATCGTGAATTCCCCAGTCCAAGATGAATCTGACATGGAGTGCACTGATGCACTGCTAGATTTATCTGCTGGTACATTCACTCAGAGCAATACATTGTCCTCGCAGGGAACTGAGCCAGAATCTGACCCTGTTGACACTCAGGTGCCCCTTCCCACATACTATACCACCATACACGGTGACACAGAGGAAGGTGCACATGACATTGAAGAGGAGATGATGGATGACCCAGTTGTTGACCCAGATTGGCATCCATTGGGGGAAGAGGGTGCCGCTGCCAATAGCTCAGAAGAGGAGGAGCATCCACAGCAGGCATCGACATCGCAACAGCTGTTATCTGGCAGGCCCGGAGCAGTCCAAAAACGGGTTACAAAAACCAAAAGAGTTGAAGGACAGCTTGGCCAGACGGTCAAAATAGCACAGCGTGCAAGACCTCAAAATGTCTTCCATAGTTGGAAGAGTGCAGTGTGGCACTTTTTTGAACAAAATTCAGGCAAAGGTTATCTGTAAGAAGTGCGCAAAGACCTTTAGCTGAGGGAAAAATCTGAGAAATTTGAATACCAGTTGCATGCTTAGACATTTAACCACCATGCACTTGCAAGTGTGGACGGACTACCAAACCTCACGTACCACATGTGCAACTGCTCCCAAAGAAGGTAGTCAGCAACGCTACATAGTTTCCCCCACTGTAAGCCCACCGGTTAGCACACCACCAGCAGCAAATGTTGAGGTGTCGTCGCAAGGCCAAGCAGTCAGGGAATCACAATGTTATATCAATGAAAGACTGAATCTAGGCCATCAGAAAGAACACCAACTCTATCACCATCATCAACCCTCTCTCAGTCTGCCATGTCCACTGCTAGTTCCACCATATGCAGCTCTCAAGTCCA
The DNA here is from genome assembly GCF_039654945.1 of Dendrobates tinctorius. Taxonomy (NCBI): domain Eukaryota; kingdom Metazoa; phylum Chordata; class Amphibia; order Anura; family Dendrobatidae; genus Dendrobates; species Dendrobates tinctorius. Next base: position 9,670,092 of record NW_027361773.1, read on the forward strand.
ACTCACCTTACCAGAGACTATGAGTAGGACAAGAAAGTAATCATCCTCTCATCCGCGTACACTGGGTTTGAACGCCCACATTGCCAAACTAATCTCGTTAGAGATGATGCCCTACCGGTTGGTTGAAAGTGCAGCTTTCCGCGAACTCATGGCCTACGCAGCACCACGCTATGACCTACCCAGTCACCACTTCTTTTCTCGCAAAGCCATCCCAGCCCTCCACCTTCATGTGGAAGACCGCATTGTCCATGCACTCAAGCAATCAGGGAGTGGAAAGGTGCACCTGACAACTGATGCATGGTCCAGTAGGCATGGCCAGGGCCGTTACGTGTCCATCACTGTGCACTGGGTTAATGTGGTGGATGCAGGGTCCACAGGGGACAGCGGTGGTGGGACAGTGCTGCCTAGCCCACGGTATAGGAAACAGTTGGCTGTAGGCATTCGACCCTCCTCCTCCTCCAGAAGCGAAAGCTCATCCACAGAGCGCAGTCGCATGAGCACTCCATCCGCAGCTACCAGTGTTGCACACGAGGTGTCCCCCTATCGATCAGCTAGTGGAGAGCGTCAGCAGGCTGTGTTGCAGATGATGTGTTTGTGTGACAGACACACCGCGGAGGTAGTGGCCGACTACTTTCAGCGACAAACTGAGTCATGGCTGGGCAGTCTACATCTTGAGGCAGGCAAGGTAGTTAGTGATAACGGCCGGAATTTTGTGGCAGCCATAGCCCATTCAAAACTCACACACATACCTTGCCTGGCTCACACCTTGAACCTGGTGGTGCACTGCTTCCTCAATAATTATCCGGAGTTAACAGGCCTGCTCCATAAGGTTCGAAGACTGTGCTCGCACATCCGCCGGTCGCCGGTACACTCCAGTCGTAAGCGGAAGCTGCAGCGATTGCTCCACCTTCCCAACCACTGCCTAATTATCGACGTTGCAACAAGGTGGAACTCCACCCTGCACATGGTTGAGCGGCTGTGCTAACAGAGGCAGGCCGTAATGCATTTGTGGGAGGATACATGGGCAGGCACTTTGAGGGCAGACATGGAGTTGACAGGTGTGCAGTGGTCGAAGCTGAAAGACCTTTTGTGAGTTCATTTTCCCCTTCACCGTCGATGTCTGATGAACTCCCTCTTCTGGTGAAGGAAGGTAGTGAGGCTGATTACCAAATACCTGATCTGGTAGATGATGACTGGGTAACAGGAACTTCTGACTGGATATAAGGCAGCCGACGCCCTTCTGAGTCGCTGGTGATTTCTCTGCTGGATTCTTGGAAACCAGTCTGATTCCTGCTTCCCAAAGATAAGTTTTTGCTCTGCTATTGAACTTATTAGTTTTGTTTTGTTTTCCTTGTTTTTTGGAGTTCAGCCATCCCCGGTCGGGGATAATGTACCCTTTCTCACCTTTATCCAATCACGTCTAATCCATACTGGGCCTGAGACCGTCTGAGCCTGCCTCCTGATCTATAGACATAGGTTTTTAATGTGTAAACTATGCTATACATACCTGTAATCCGGTGATACTTTACCCTTTCTCACCTTTGTCCAATCACGTCTAATCCATACTGGGCCTGAGACCGTCTGAGCCTGCCTCCTGATCTATAGACATAGGTTTTTAATGTGTAAACTATGCTACATATATACATGTTATCCGGTGAAACTGTACCCTTTATCAACTTTCTACAATGTTGTCGAATCCATACTGGGCTTGAGAACGGCTGCCGAGCTGTTAAGCAAGCTACAGCACCTGTGGTTTGGACACATAATTTTTTCATTTTGTCAGGAATGCCGGTTAGGCCTAATTCCGTAATTGCGGTTGACCTGCACTTACTGGGAAATCATCGTTCACGGGGAATAATTGGAATCCCAGATCCCCATCACTATCGGTGTTCAGTGGGTTATCAGCACCTGTAAGCGACAAAAGCTGGTCCTTTCAGTATAGCGCGCATGCAGCCCCGGACATGTAAGGGCATGATAGACCTGTTATTGCTCGATCTCGTGTGCCAGAGCCTCGCGTATCCCTCTAGTAAGCTTGACACATACCGTGGGGGCATGCCGGAGTCTCGGTGGTTAACGGAATAAAGCTGAGAAATCGCTAGCACAACTACAAACGGACATACCACACCATACACAGAATCGGCAAAGCTTGCAATCTGTCCATCTTTTCTGTAGCTTGTATGGTTGTGGTTTCCCGGGTGGAGTCCAATTAAGCCACAGGCTCCACTCCTGGTGGTGCCCTTTTGGACATTCCTTTAAGGTTCAGCTTTGCAATCATACAGCCCCCGGAAACCAAACACTTTGCCTTCATGGACGCAGTTTGGAGGTTCGTGGGAATAACGCCGCCCCATCGGCAGTTGGTATAATTTATTGGTGGGAAGTCCGACGGTATATGATCGTGTTCGATTTCAGAATTTTTTTTTTTTTGGTTTGTATTTTACATTTTTATTCCAGCCTTTCTTGACTTCATAAGGGCATGACAAGCCTATATCTGTGTCTCCTCCACCTCCTCCTTTTACTCCTCCACCTCTTTTCTAAATGTAGTTGCCCTTTTCCATATGTTATTTTTGTCTTCTGAGCATTTTGTCTGCTTTGGGACACCTTTAAAGGTGTTTTGTAATTGATTTCTATGTGTTTGTATGTGTTTGTGTTTGCCTGACATTGTTTTCAATGGGGTTCGACGGTGTTCTTCGAACGTTCGACAAACATTCAACGAACTTTCCTCCTGTGCGACAAACCAAAACACTAGCGGGGTGGCTCAACACCACTCCTGATATATAGAAGTTCATTGTTAATGTTTAAACTATGCTATATACCTGGTATCTGGTGATACTGTACCCTTTCTGCCAGGAAGTCCTCCTCCAACCAACACTCTAAGTGTATCATTGACACCTGGAACATTGTCCCACATATGTGATTATTTCTTGCGGATATTCTTGTTATATTGTGGTGTGATCCATCCTGAGCGTGTGAGTGTCTATGGGTTACTCCTGCAATTTAGATGTACATTTAAAAATTACTCCAACACTGTATACAACTCTACGCTTGGGATACATTACCCATTTACTACTTGTTATATTCTGGTCTAATCCAAACTGACCAAGTGAGAGTTATTTTCTGACTGTGGAAATATATACTGAAATTGACAACAATGATACCTACACTGTGTACAGCTGTACTCTTGAGATCCATTACCGTTTTACGGCTTTTTAGATTGTGTTGTAATCCAATACTTAGCATGAGAGTGTCTGTGTGTGCCTCCTCAAATATCTACGGAGATTTAGAATGTTTAAACTATACTATATATACCTGCTATCTGATGATACTGTACACTTTGTCTAAATTTTATATTCTTGTCTAATCCATACTGAGCCTGTGAGCATCTCTGTGTGACTGATGGAATATATAGGGAGATTGACAATTATCCTTTGACTGAATAGAGCTGTACGCTTCTGATACAGTGCCATATATCTGATGTTATTTTGGGTCTATTTTCTGCAAAATTTTGAAGTTTGGTGGAAGAGGCCGTGGGCGTGGGGGGGCCAGCTGGTACTGATGGTGGTGGTGCATCTGCTGGTAGTGGCAAAAGCACAATAGCAGCTAAGGCAGGAGGTGTTGAGCCTGCGTCATAGTCTGGCTCCGGAACGCCTGGAAGGTTACCTTTTCTGGGAGTAGGTTAACCGCTTTTAAAGGCGGAGCATGAGGAACTGGTTTTGGCTTACATTGCCAAAACAGACTCCAGCAAATATGCCCTCCTCTTCTGAAGTTTCAAAAAATGCAAGCACTGAGTCGTCAAGTGCTGGCTCCTGGTCAGGAAGAAACCCTTTCCTTGTGTCCTTCACCCCCACCAAAAGTGAATGATGCAGCAGGCCACACTTCACATTAGTCCATGTAGCTTTTTCTATCATACCATGCCTGGGTTATCAAGTCAAATTGTGAATTCCCAAGACCAAGATGAATCAGACATGGAGTGTGGGTGGCCAGCCAGGGCAGTGGGGTTAATCGGTACCGGGCCGGTGTCTCACAGGGATGTGTCACGGTGGTGGTGACCCGTTCCGTGGCCCTGGGCGTCCATGCAAAGGGGTGAATTACGTTTATAGGTGAATGATACGTGATGCCACCTGTGGTTTCTGATTAGATTGACCAGCTCTGCAGTGTCGCTTCTCTGGGACAGATGTTGTGGTGCAGCTAAGATGTAGAAGCCCTGCACAGGTAGGGCCGTAGTCGCAGGGCAGATGAAAGAGTTGGTAGATGGTGTGCAGTGCAGGATGTAGCAGAGCCGTGCGCCAGGCGCAGGAGAAAGATGACAGACACAGTCGTGCAGTTCCTTTACCTGTAATTGGTAAGTGCCGTCCAGGACTCACAGTACAGATGGAGAAGGAGATGGTCAGCCTGGAAGCCAATTTCGAATTCTCTCTCTGCAGATAGGAAGTGTGGCCTCCGTTCTAGCGCTTATCTGAGGTACTCGCAGTGCTGAGTTCAATGAAGTTCCCCCTGTTGACTCTTTTTAGGAACTTTCTCGCATGGCAGGCAGCCGTAGCCTTTTCCTTCTGGCTCCCATACGTCGATGCTGGGGCCTCCGAGCCTTAGTTGGGTACAGAGCATTTACAGCTCCTACTTCCTCCGGTTTCTGCTGCAGGACCGTCAGTGTCCCTACAAACTGGGAGACCGGAATCCGGACCATGCGCTCCAGCTAGGAGTGAGCCTTAACTCTGCTCATCCTCCAGCTCCCCTTCTCACGTCCACACACTTCCCCTTCCCTGCACAGAGTGCCCTAACTTACCTCCTCCCGACCACAGAGAGCAGCTCCTCAGCAGTCAGGTTCAGAGGTCTTCCTGCTGGCCAGGAGTGGGAAATGTGTTGTGTGTTGGTTTAACTGCTAGAGAGATCCTTCGTTGCTCCCAAGCATGACATCACACTCCCTAGGAGGAAGGTAATGCCACTGTGGCGACCGTACTCATGGGGACGCCACAAGTGCACTGATGCCCAGTCACTGCTAGATGATTCTGCTGGTACATTGACCCAGACCACTACACAGCCAGAATCTGACCCTGAGGAAACTCAGGTTCCCCTTCCCGCATATTATACCACCTTACAAGGTGACAAAGAGGAAGGTGCAGATGAAAGTGGAGGTTCCTTGAGCAGGTGGGGGGCATTCTCATGGGTGATGGCACTGGCACAGGGCCCCTCATAGTACGCAAAAGTGTCTGGAGCATTCCAAAGGTGGACATCAGACACTGGAGCAGCATGTACAGGGCCCATTATACACTAGAGCATTAGAAATGGGGCCCATTATATATGGAGCATTATTTGGGCCCATAAGACAGTGGAGCTTCATCCATGGGGACCAACATATACTGTAGCATTATGTGGAGCTCATCATATACTGTTTCAAACATTATATGGGACCAATGATTCTGTATGGAGAAATATATGGGCCTCATTACTCTGTATAGCGCACTATGCTGTGGCCATAATACTGTATGGAGTAATATACTGTCCGTTTTTGGAGCTATTGGAGAATTTAAAATCGATATCAGTCATGAGATGTAAAAAGTGAAGTATTTTTCATTGTACTATACCGCTATTTCTCTACCATATCAGAGCATCATGAGTTGTGGTATGTGTTAAAGGGGCGCTCTTTGGCCCAGGGCACTTGAAAACCTGGAGCCAGCCCTACCCCTCCACAACTTTAGCCAAATAACCCCCAGTTTTCAGTGCGTAACTATTATTATGAAGTAAATTAAGGTTGACAAGCTTCAGTAATAAAAATTGATGCTTTTGCCATTCAAATGGGCACTTTAGGTGTGTTTAATGTCCTCCACTCCCTGCCGACTTTGCTTCCCCATTGACTTGCATTAGGTTTCGTGTTTCAGTCGGCCTTCGATTTTTCACGATAATCGGCCCCATTTCGTTCGACCTGACTTTTGAGAAAGTCAGGTTTCATGAAACCCGACTCGACCCGAAAAAAAGCAAAGTCGCTCATCTCTAGTAATAAGAATTGATGTTTTTGGCATTAAAATGGGCACTGTAGGTGTGTTTCCTGTCCTCCACTCACTGCCGACTTTTCTTCCCCATTGACTTGCATTGGGTTTTGTGTTTCAGTCGGCCTTCGACTTTTCACGATAATCGGCCGATTGCGTTCGACCCGACTTTTGCGAAAGTCGGGTTTTATGAACCCCGACGCGACCCGAAAAAAGGCAAAGTCGCTCATCTCTAACCCTGTGACCTCTTTAGTAGGATCATTGTTTCTGTAATAGAAGAATCTTAGGAAGTTCCTGTCTCTCTCTCAGACAAGGAAACAATGGTACATTTGCTGGATGTCAGCGATGAAGGCAATGGAATCCATACGGAAGTGCATAAGTACTCCCATCAGTTTGTTATTGAGGTCTGGTCCTGTCAGTAGAACATCATTCAGGGAGACATCATTAAACTTAGCACTGGAGTCAAACGCCACTCTAATCTGGCCCAGTTTCTTAGGGTGGTATACTCCAAATATGGGTAGGAACCAGCATTCTTCAGAGTCTTTGAGAGTTGGAGCTAGTTCTGCATGGCAGTTCACAAAAATCTTTGACATGAAGGAGAAAAAGTGATCTTTCATCTCTGGTTTCCTTTACAGATTATGTTTGAGAAAGGAGAAACATTTTAGTGCCTGATTTCTGTTGTTTGGTAGATGTGGTCTGTGGGTTCTGAAGGGAAGAGGTGCGACCCAGCTGTTGGTCTCATCTTTTACAAGTCCCTTGTCCATTACCTCTAAGAACAACTTGTCCTCTACCAACATTGCTACTTGGTTGTCTTGCTTAGTTCTCTGGAAGACTGTGCACCCCAACTGATCCTCATAGCTTCCTGACACCATACTCCTGTCATGAGTAAAGTCTATTAAATGATTGGGCAGTTGGATGCTGTGTGGTAGTTCTTTGACATGGAACTTGTTGTTGCAAGGTTGAAACAGAGATGGGCATCCTTTCTCCAATGTATTTGTTAGCATACTTGTCACAGAAGATGGGGCGTGCATATGTCCCAAGCATACGTTTCCTATTATGACCCATCCTAGGTCTAGCCTTTGGGCATAGGGAGCAATGTGGAGTCCATTGATGTGACTTCTCACTTTATGAACCTGTAGCATATCTCTTCCCAACAGCATTATTATCTGTGCCTGTTGGTCGAGTTCCGGTATAAGGTGTGCTATGCGTTTTAAGTGAGCATGATGGATTGCCACATCTGGTGTAGGGATTTCAGATCTGTTGTCTAGGATCTGATTACACTTGATGATTGTAGGTAGTGGTAGGCAGAATTGTCCATCTAAGGACTCAATTTGGTAGTCAGTAGCTTTCCTGCCTGCTGTTGTCACAGTACCTGCACATGTCTTTAATGAGTAGGGAGTGCTTGGTCCTTTGATGTTGAATAGGTCAAAGAATGTTGGTCTAGCCAGGGATCGATTACTTTGATCATCCAAGATAGCATACAGTCTCACAGCTTTGTCTCTATGACCCTTTGGGTACACTCTGATGAGGCATATTTTTGAACAGGACCTACTGTCTATTGTCCCTTTTGAGACTTCAGTACATTGTGAAGTGATCTATGGGGTAGCTGCATCAGTGCTCCTTTCCTCCCCGCCATGCTCACTGTCAGCTGATGTGTTTTGTGCACTCCATGAAGCTGGGCCAGGGTGTAGGGCAGTGTAATGATTTGTGGTGCCACATTCTGTGCATTTTACACTGACCTTACAATCCTTGGCGAGGTGAGTTGTGGATGAACAGAACTTGTAGCAGATACCATTCTCTTTCAGGAAGCTTCTGCGATCTGTCATAGATTTTAGATAGAATGAGGCTTCTGATGGAGCGGGCACTGCTTGTCAGGGTACTGTACCTTTGTCTCTGATTGCGAGCAGCCAGCAGACCTGTAATTGGAACTTCGAGAAGAAACATAAGTCTTGTGAACTGCCACGGATGTTCTGCGTGGATTTGCAGCCGGTGACGATGTGGCATATGACATTGCAAAATCAAAGCTGGGATCATTTCTGATTGTCGCTTGTTCCTGTATAAAGTCTACAAAAACGGAGAAGGGAGGGAATGGAACACTGTGTTTGTATTTGTACAAGGAACCACGTGTGAGCCACCTCTCCTGTAGATTGTAGGGCAACTTTTGGACTATAGGGTTAACACCTTTGGCTGTGTCAAGGAATGCAAGTCCTTGCAGGTCACCTTCACATTTGGCAACTAGGACTTCCTTTAGCAGGTCACTTAGTTCTCTAAGTTTCTGGAGACCTTTGTTAGATATTTTAGGAAAGTCATCGATTCTTTTGAGCAAAGCTCTCTCTATTACCTCTGCTGAGCAGTAACACTCATCTAGCCTCTTCCAGATCTCTTTGAGGCCAATTTGAGGGTGGTTTATATTAATGTCTCTGATCCTTACTGCGTGTTTGACTGACTCTTCTCCCAGGTATTTGACTAAGAGGTCTATCTCTTCCCTGTGTTGTAGCCCCAAGTCTCTAGTGACATTTTGGAAAGAAGCTCTCCAAGCTCTGTAACCTTCAGCGTGGTCAGTGAATTTCATGAGTCCCTTGGCAACCAGATCACATTGTGTGAAGAGCTTAGCAAATTTTGTTGTGAACCGGTTGTCAGCAGAGTATACTGGTGATGGGTCACCCTGATAGTGATGTGAGGTGCGTTCATACCTGTTAGTATCCTCAGAGTGGCGCCATCTGGTGTCATATTGCTTTGGTCTGACATGTGGTGTGTCAGCAAGGTGATTCACGTTGGTTACCTGGTGAGGGGCAAGGTAGTCATTAGCAGAGTTGTTTTGCTCCACGTTTTCCTGGAGTTGAGCCTCATGATGACTCACACTCACTTCACTGGATGTGTCGTGTTCTTGGTTATAGCTTAGATCAGGAAGTTCATTAACATATTGAGATGTGCGTTGTGGCGAATCTTGCAGTGGCAACTTCAGACTTGACGTATTGCTTCGGCAATGCAGCTCAGGGTTGTGCGCGGCTTCTAGCAATTCTGCTTCGGCTAGTGCTGCGGCAGCCTCTCTTTTAACTGCTAGGCCCTCTAAGGTGGCATCCACACGTGCCTTCTCTAACTGCGTCTTTCTCTCTTGATCATCTAGGCGTGCTTTCTCTCTTTTAAGTTGCATTTCGTCTTTAGCATAGCTTGCTCTCATTTTGGCAGCTTCAGCATTTGCGCGGGCAATGGCGAAAGCGCTGCTGATGGATACAGTCTTTGAGGAGACGGATGTAGCGGATTTTGTCCTGTGTGATTTGTGGGACATGGTGTCTTGGAGGGATGCTTGGCTGTGCAGAGATTGCTGTAGCTGTATTAGCCTGTGTGTAGCCGGTGACTTGAATCTCACTAGATGGATTTCTGCAGTTTCACTAGTTCCTGCAAGCTGGATGAAGGGCTGTCTTTTCCCCGAATTGCACTAGCTGGATGGCACTGTGTAACTGGCCTCTGCAGGATGGAAGACTCTTCTATCTCTGGGTTCCCACTAGCTGGATAGCCGCTGTTTCATTGCGGTCCTGCAAGATGGAAGGCTCTTTACTCTGTATTCCCACTAGCTGGAGAGCCGCTGATTCACTGCGGTCCTGCAAGATGGAAGGCTCTTCTCTCTGTATTCCCACTAGCTGGAGAACTACTGTTTCACTGTTCTGTCCTCACTAATTGAATCAGACTTCATGTAGCTTATACAGGCAGCTAAACCGCTATACTGGGGTCCAATAAGGAGACTGTAGGTTAAATCTGTCTTTTATTGAACGTGGTGGTATATTGATGGGGTGAAACTACAAATAAAACATATACATACACTGAGTCAATACAGGGTACATCAAGGATAAATATCATACAGCTGAAGACTTTGCCTCATTTTTCAAGCAGAAAATTGATAACATCAGGGACAGTTTTGGTCAACAACCCCCAGAGCCCTTCCTCCCGACTTCCCAGCCCTCCACCTTCAAAACCAACTTCTCCACCATTACAGAAGATCGACTCTCCACTCTACTCTCAAGATCACATCTCACCACCTGTGCACTCGACCCGATCCCATCCCACTTCATCCCAAACCTCACCACAGTCTTCATCCCAACCCTAACCCATCTCTTCAACCTATCACTAACAACTGGTGTTTTCCCCTCAAGCTTTAAACATGCCTCCATCACACCTATCCTCAAAAAGCCCTCTCTTGACCCATCCTCTGTATCTAGCTATCGCCCTATATCACTTCTCCCATACGCCTCCAAGCTACTGGAACAACACGTCTACCTTGAACTGTCCTCCCATCTCTCTTCTTGCTGCCTCTTCGACCGCTTACAATCTGGCTTCCGGTCACACCACTCCACTGAAACTGCCCTTACTAAGGTCACCAATGACCTCTTAACTGCCAAGAGCAAGCGACACTACTCTGTCCTCCTCCTCCTGGACCTGTCGGCTGCCTTTGACACATTGGACCATTCCCTATTATTACAGACCCTCTCATCCCTCGGTATCACAGACTTGGCCCTCTCCTGGATCTCATCATACCTAACAGACCGGACATTCAGCGTCTCCCACTCACACACCACCTCCTCACCTCGCCCCCTATCTGTCGGAGTCCCACAAGGTTCAGTCCTAGGGCCCCTGCTGTTCTCTATTTACACCTTTGGCCTGGGACAGCTCATAGAATCTCATGGCTTTCAGTATCATCTTTATGCTGATGACACACAGATCTACATCTCTGGACCAGATATCACCTCCCTACTAACCAGAATCCCTCAATGTCTGTCCACTATTTCATCCTTCTTCTCCACTAGATATCTGAAACTCAACATGGACAAAACAGAATTCATCATCTTTCCCCCATCTCACGTGACCCCCCCTACGAACCTATCAATTACAGTAAATGACTGCCCACTCTCCCCAGTCCCACAAGCTCGCTGCCTCGGAGTAATCCTTGATGCTGATCTCTCCTTCAAACCACATATCCAAACCCTTTCCACTTCCTGCCGACTTCAACTCAAAAATATTTCACGCATCCGTTCATTCCTCACCCAAGAATCTGCAAAAACCCTAGTCCATGCCCTCATCATCTCTCGCCTTGACTACTGCAACCTCATGCTCTGCGGCCTCCCCTCAAACACTCTCGCACCCCTCCAATCTATTCTAAACTCTGCTGCCCGACTAATCCACCTGTCCCCCCGCTATTCCCCAGCTTCTCCCCTCTGTCAATCCCTTCACTGGCTCCCAATTGCCCAGAGACTCCATTACAAAACCCTAACCATGACATACAAAGCCATCCACAACTTGTCTCCTCCATACATCTGTGACCTCGTCTCCCGGTACTTTCCTGCACGCAACCTCCGATCCTCACAAGATCTCCTTCTCTACTCCCCTCTTATCTCCTCTTCCCACAATCGCATACAAGATTTCTCTCGCGCATCTCCCCTACTCTGGAACTCTCTACCACAACATATCAGACTCTCACCTACCATCGAAACCTTCAAAAAGAGCCTGAAGACCCACCTCTTCCGACAAGCCTATAACCTGCAGTAACCACCGATCGACCAAACCGCTGCACGACCAGCTCTACCCTCGCCTACTGTATTATCACCCATCCCTTGAAGATTGTGAGCCCTCGCGGGCAGGGTCCTCTCTCCTCCTGTACCAGTTATGACTTGTATTGTTTAAGACTATTGTACTTGTTTTTATGTATACCCCCCTCACATGTAAAGCGCCATGGAATAAATGGCGCTATAACAATAAATAATAATAATAATAATAATAATACATAACACATTAAGAATCAAAATCTGCAATACTAGCTGAGGAGGGGAAACTAACTGAGCAGGCTGATCTGAGACAGGAATTAGACACAGGAAGCATGTTTGCCTACCAACGATGCTGTCACAAGGGAAGAAGAGAAATGAGATGCTTTCAGGATGCAGGCTGAAAGAAAATGGAGAACTGGAGGGAAAATGGGCCTGAACTAACCATGATCCTTTGCAAAACTTACCAGGGTGCCTTGCAACCTTCCCAGTATACATTGTGAATGGAGGGAAAAGAAGCAAAAGTGAAAGTAAAATACAATAACACTGCAGTTATAGCTCTGGTCACTAGATGGAGCCAGAAACAATGAAGACAATAGAATCTATGGTAAAACTGAACATTCTGAATATTCACAGCAAATCATTGTAAATATTATCAAATAGACAGACAAAGGTTGTGAATTAAATGTCGGAGACAGAACAGTGCCAACAATTTTGTCCTGCTAATTTTGAGGTATTTCTGTGAAATTATTTCTAATATGCCTATTTTACTCTGTTTTTTGTTTTGTTCCAATACACACAAAGGAAATAAACATGTATAGAATAAAACATGTGTAACTGCAATCATTTTCTGGGAGGAATACTTCATTTTCTGGAACACATTCAAGGGTGTCAACACTTTCGGCCATGACTGTATACAGATAAATAGATAGATTGACAGACAGATATATACTGTATATAGACAGATAGATAAATTTGTAGTAAGCTCTACTTTAATCTACTTTACTATAAAGTAAAGACACATGCCGTGGGTGGGACAACTTCTTTTCTCCAGCCCCAGGCAGATTCCCAGGAACCCCAGTGCTGGGGATTGCAGTGTCGTTGTCCAGTAAAAAGCCGCCCATTTAATTGCACCTGACACTACAAGCACGAGCACGCAGCATTCACTAATGAACGCTGTGGCACATGCAATAAAGGATTACATCCTAACTCATGCAAAGTCAGTGGGCTCTGCACTCCATTTCCACTGACGTCAACAGCAGTGGCAGCTCAAGTCCCTCCTGTGATGTTTAGGTCTCCGACCCCTCCTGTGATGTATATGTCCCCAGCCCCTCATGTTATGCATGTGCCCCCAGCCCCTCTTGTGATGTATGTGCCCCAAGCCCCTCCTGTGATGTATGTGCCCCAAGCCCCTCCTGTGATGTATGTGCCCCCAGCATCTCTTGAGATGTATGTGCCTCCATTGTCTCCTGTGATGTATGTGACTCCAGTGTCTCCTGTGATATAAGTTATCCCAATGTCTCCTGTGATTTATGTTCCCCCAGCATCTTCTGTGATGTATATGCCCCCAGCATTTCCTGTGATGTATGTGCCCCCAGCGTGTCCTGTGATGTATGTGCCCCTAGCGTGTACTGTGATTATGTGCCTCCAACATCTAATGTGATGTATGTGCACCAGTGTATCCTATATGGTGTATTTGCTCCAGTCCCAGCGTATTCTATGTTATGTATATGCTCCATCCCCAGCATCTCCTGTGTAATGTATATGCTGCAGCCTCAGTGTCTCCTCTGTAATGTATATGCTGCAGCAACAGTGATTCCTATGTGATGTATATACAGTAGTCTGTGTCTCCTACTTCATATATATAGAGCAGTCTCGGTGTCTCTAGAGTGATGTACATAATGTAGACCCACCACTGCTTGAGTTCTATAAATGTTACATGAAAAGTGGTGAATTTCCCACTTTGAGGATACCTGTGGTGTAATATAGATCTGTGTTCAGAATTTACTACTGCAAGTTCTTTTCAAAATTCATCACAAAGAGTGGACTGTGCTCCACACCGGCATAAATCTAGAAAAGAGGTTGTGAGTAGCAACATCATCCATACCTAATATCACAGCCGCACAAAAAAACAGTTCCAGACATCATGTTAGAGGTGAGATAATTAAATGTGTGACCAAATATAGCAGAATAAATGTCAAGTTGATAAATTTGTATGGCCTCGTATATTGGTATAAAAATCCAAATGTCCCCTGGCAGAAAAAAGGTTCCCCATATACAATTACAATCACTATCCCATCATTTCATAAGGGAGCAGCAACCTTTAGCATAAATGTAAGCATAGATGACCATTCATCTAGTATACAATAATAAAATCTTCATTATTTTATATTAGAATTGTACAACAAGAATTTTATATGAAGACTAACATGTATGATCTGATATTTGTATTTGAGAATCTACTTCTTCACAAGGTTGACATGACCTTGGCAATACCCACTTGAAGAGTGACTGTCACTGAACTAGTTAAGCAAGTTAGAGGAGTGTCTAGAAGTGGATGTGGGATGGAGAAGCAGCGATCAGTAGAGCTGTTTTTTTGCAGTGATGCCATGTCATACAGGGCACAGACTACATCTCTTGCCTGCTGCAGCTGTGTCAAGGTATTGTACACTTTTTTCTTTTGTTCTTTAATAATAGGTTTTACCGTTTCCTTATACTTTAGCTCTGCAGTTTAGTTCTTCAATAATCTTTCTGATCACTTTCCTGCTTTTGTATTAGCTATTTTCTGACAATCACAAACAACTTATCTATTTATAAGGGTCACTGTAGGTACTGTATGTTAACAGCAAACTACTCTTACCGTATGCACTTAAATTGTATATCATTTATATGGTATTTATAGCTGTTCTTGAGTAAGAGAGATAACATTTCCCTGGTTACCAAATCTCATTAGTTAGAACAGAAATGCTAACTTATATGAATAGGTTATATGATTACAAATATACTGCAAGCATTTACAGTAAAGTCACTTCTGAGAGGTGTGTGATTCGTATGGTTTTGAAAATAGATATTGGATCATATAAAGGGAGCATATTTCTACGTAGATATCTTCTATTCATACATACTGTATGTAGCAATGTTGAATTACCGCTGATCTTTAACCTTTGAGTACTATTAGTACAAGCGCCTCCTTTCTTGGAGAGTCTGAAAGGCACCAAAAATGGGGAAATTGCAGAAACCTCCCTAATATCAATACTCTTTGAATATTTCTTGTGTGGAAAATCAGGATGCTACATTACTGAACTCAGCCCAGACATCTAAATATATATTTAGGATGTGGAAAAAATCTTCCTATCCACCTCTACAACATAGAGATACTCCTCCAAAATTAAAAGTCACAGGCCAAATTGATATTTACTTATAATTTATTTTTAAAAAGTCTACAATCGAGGAATTTTTTCCTTATCATCAAATATATCGATTAACTTTTTCATATGGAAACAGACTTAAAGGGGTTGTCCCACTAGCAAAGTACATTTTAATTAATGGATCTTAAAATGAAATATTGAAATATTATGTGTTATTTAAGAGCAGTAAAAAGCATATGGCCCAAATGGCCTAATGTAAATACAGGTGCATCTCACCAAATTAGAATATCATCAAAAAGTTAATTTATTTCAGTTCTTCAATACAAAAAGTGAAACTCATATATTATATAGAGTCATTACAGAGTGATGTATTTCAATGTTTATTTCTGTTAATGTTGATGATTATGGCTTGCAGCCAATGAAAACTCAAAAGTCATCATCTCAGGTAAATTAGAATACTTTATAACCTCAGCTTGATAAAATGATTTTAAAATCCGAAATGTTGGCCTACTGAAATGTATATTCAGTAAATGCACTCAATACTTGTTCGGGGCTCCTTTGGCATCAGTTACTGAATCAGTGCAGCATGGCATGGAGGCGATCAGCCTGTGGCACTTCTGAGGTGTTATGAAAGCCAAGGTTGCTTTGATATAAGCATTCAGCTCATCTGTATTGTGGGGTCTGGTGTCTCTCATCTTCCTCTTTACAATACCCCATAGATTCTCTATGGGGTTAAGGTCAGGGGAGTTTGCTGGCCAATCAAGCACAGTGATACTGTTGCTTTTAAAACAAGTATTGGTACTTTCGGCAGTGTGGACAGGTGCCAAGTCCTGCTAGACAATGAAATTTCCAACTTCAAAAAGCTTGTTGGCAGAGGGAAGCATGAAGTGCTCTAAAATTTCTTGGTAGATGGCCGCGCTGACTTTGGTCTTGATAAAACATAGTGTACCTTCGGCAGCAGATGACATGGCTCCCGAAACTATAACTGATTGTGGAAACATCACACTAGATCTCAAGCAGCTTGGATTGTCTGTCTCTCCACTCTTCCTCCAGACTCTTGGACCTTGAGTTTCAAGGTCAAGTGTGAAGTATCCACAATCAATGATGGTTTTGGGAGCCATGTCATCTGCTGGTGTAAGTCCACTGTGTTTTATCAAGACCAAAGTCAGCGCAGCCGTGTACCAGGAAATTTTAGAGCACTTCATGCTTCCCTCTGCCGACAAGCTTATTGGAGATGGAAATGTCATTCTCCAGCAGGAATTGACACCTGTCCACACTGCCAAAAGTACCAATACTTGGTGTACAAACAACAGTATCACTGTGCTTGATTGGCCAGCAAACTCACCTGACCTTAACCCCATAGAGAATCTATGGAGTATTGTCAAGAGGAAGATGATAGACACCAGACCCAACAATGCAGATCAGGTGAAGGCTGCTATCAAAGCAACCTGGGCTTCCATAACACCTCAGAAGTGCCACAGGCTGATCGCCTCCATGCCACGCTGCATTGGTGCAGTAATTGATGCCAAAGGAGCCCCAACCAAGTACTGAGTGCATTTACTGAACATATATTTCCGTAGGCCAACATTTCAGATTTTATAATCATTTTTCCAAGCTAGTGTTATAAAGTATTCTAATTTACTGAGACTTTTGGGTTTTCATTGGCTGTAAGCCATAATCATCAACATTAACATAAATAAACACTTGAAATACATCACTCTGTTTGTAATGACTCTATCTAATATTGAGTTTCACTTTTTGTATTGAAGAACTGAAATAAATTAACTTTTTGATGATATTCTAATTTTGTGAGATGCACCTGTATGTAATTACAAAGGATTAAAAAACCTTGAATAATACAGATAATAAAGTATGATGTCAACAAAAGTGCTCCCAAATCCAGTATGATACCACCAAAGTGAATTTCTCCACAGTACACTCCACATATACTATGATGACATTACTGTAATCCCCTCTTTCACGCCCACCTGACAAAGAATGGTGACCCCATTACAGTATTATTTTCCAACTGTAATCCTCCACACAGCCCTCCATACAGTATAATGGCCACAAGTAGTCCTCCATACAGTATAATGGGACCCTACATTGCCTTCCATACAGCATGATGGCCACACATAGTGCTCCATACAGTATAATGGCCACAAAAATGTGTACTGTACAGTATAAGGCCCTTACATAGTGCTCGATGCAGTATAATGGGCACAAAAAGTGCTCCATACAGTGTAATGGCCAAAAAAAGTGTTCCATACAGTATAATGGCCCAACATTGTTCTCCATACAGTATAATGGCCTCAAAATATGCTCCAGACAGTATAATGGCCCTACATAGTGCTCCATACAGTATAATGGACCCCACACTGTGCTACATACAGTATGATGGTCCCACATACTGCTCCATACAGTATAATGGCCTCACATAGTTCTCCATGCAGTATAATTGGCCCCATATAGTGCTCCATGCAGAATAATAAGCCCCATATAGTGGTCCATACAGTATAATGACGTCATATAGTGCTCCATACGGTATAATGACAACAAAAAGTGATCCACACAGTATAATGGACACAAATGCTCCGTACAGTATAATTGCCCCACATACTTCTACCTACAGCATAATGGCCCCACATAATGCCCCATACAGTATAATGGTTCCACATATTGTTCCATACAGTATAATAGCTCCATGTATTGCTACATACAGTAAAATGGCCCCATATAGTTCACCATGCAGTACAATGGGCCCCATATAGTGTTACATACAGTATAATGGCCTCACATAGTGCTCCATACAGTATAATAGCTCCATGTATTGCTACATACAGTAAAATGGCCCCATATAGTTCACCATGCAGTACAATGGGCCCCATATAGTGTTACATACAGTATAATGGCCTCACATAGTGCTCCATACAGTAAAATGGCTTCATACAGTATAAAGGGCCCCACATAATGCTCCACACAGTATAATGTGCCTCACAGAGTGCTCCATCCAGTATGGATATTGCTTCAATGCCACATAAAAAACACTTGTAAAAATATGAAATTCATAGCATTTTTACTAAATAAAAAAATGCTGCAAAAAGGGTGAAGGAAGAAAATGAAACCTATACCAAAAATGAAACCTACAGTTGTCCAAAATGTGCAGCTCATTATAACTCCGCTTTACTGCATTTATATGTGGACATTTCAAAATTACTCGTGCCACCAATAAACATCCGTGCAAATTGGCTTCAACTTGTTGTTGCGTGACTATTTTGATTCTCCGCTGTTACTGTACATAAAACAGCCAAGTTGCAGACAAGATGCATGTAAGTTGCATTGAAACTTATGGTTGTGAAATACACATTAAGTGCATTTAAAGTGAATCTGACACCAGTATTTTGCAGCCCCATATTCGAGCAGCATGAATTAGGGAGTGGGGCAGAGAACTCGATTAGTACTATGTTACACACTGCGCTTCCTACTGTAGTTGTGATAATACACTGTTTTTTTCTGCTGTAGCTCTGCTAGTTCTATCAGTGATGAGCTTCTGCTATGTAATCAGTAATATTCATCAACTCTGCCTATATCTGCTTCCGATCATTGATAGGCAGTAGGGATGAGCCAACACTAAAATGTTCGGATGCTCGTTGCTTGAACCGAGCAATTCCTAATAATTGCTTTGTTTCAAATAATGAGTATAATAGGAGTCAATGGGAAAGTCAAGCTTTTTTCCAGCAGTCCCTACAAAGAGCTCTGGGGGACAGTGAAAATGTTCAAAAGGATGGGAAAAGTGCTGAATGGAAGGAGAACACCATAGAGAAGACCCTCTTTCTGACTCCCAGAGAACAAGTGTCACTCTTTTACTCCACTTTAAGGAGTGACAATAAAACATTCCAAACCAACGAGAAATTACATTTTACAGGAAAAAAAATGTTAACAAACATTTTTTCCTTAATAATGACTTGACTATAAGGCACAATTTAAAAAGGATGTAAAAAAATATAATTTCAGTAAACCAAAATTGATATGTTTATTAAAAAATAGGAAATTTCAGTGTAATTTATAAAGAAATCAAGAACTGCCAAAAATAAGGGACTCAGATACACCCTGTATTAGACAGGAAGGCCACATACACATTCTGTTCAAATTGTCATGTATTGGTAATTCTAGACTCAAAGGCTATGCACTTTTGAGGGTTATATACCAAGGAAACCACGGAATAGGCTATGGGTGAGCAATATAATACTGATAATGGTATGTGCACATGTTAAGTAAAATTTCTGCACCATTTCTGCATCTCTTGACAGGAAAAATGCAGCTGCAAAAACATGCATTTTTGCCTGTGTTTTTGATTGATTTGAGTGAAGTGAATGGTGAAAAATGCAGAGCGGTTTGTCTCCAAGACCAAATAGCTTCAGCAGAACCTGTGAAGCAGTGCTGCAGAGCTTCTAGCTTCTGGCTGATGTGGATGACGTGCTGTGAGATAGTACATCAGAGATGGAGGATGAGGAGGAGCAGAAGGGGGTGCAGGAACTGCAGTAGGAGATGAAGGAAACCCTGGTAGAAGTAGGGTCAGCAATCTTCTGCATCGGGAGCACATGTGCCAGGCCAGAGTGTGACTCACTCCCAGCCTACACAATGTTCAAACAGTGTGCTGTCAGGGAAATGTAGCGTCCCTGGCCACAAGCATTTGTCCACGTGTCGGTCATTAAATGGACAATGTCAGTAAGTGCAATGGTAAGGGCACAGGTGATGTTCGTGGACATGTGCTGGTACAAGGCACAAACACAACACCGGGAGACAAGGTGGCTGCTGGGGAATGAGTACCAATGGATGGCTGCCACCATGAGTTTTGTAAATATTCCGTGTATACCAGCCTAAATGGCCACATTTCCACAGCAAGCCATCTGGAAATGTGCCGGTTTAGCATTTAGGCCTGTGGATGGGTAGCTGGGAATTCTTTTTTTCATTCCAAGGCCTGGGGTAGGGATAGCTGACTGCTGGGCTGGGACAAGTATTTGTAAATGCCTGATGATGATAAGTCAGAATGTGTAAGGCTAGGTGCAGCGCAGGAGGCATGTGCATGAGTTTTTTTGACACGGAAGCACCTAGCACAGGGGAAGAAGCAGTGGTGTCACCTGATGGCACCGATCGTGGACCCAGGCATTCAGCCCACTGAGTTTGGTGATTGGATGACATGTGCCTGATCATGTTGGTGGTCAGAGGCGTATCTAGGCTTTCTGGCACCCAGGGCAAGAATTTGGTTCGGCGCCCCCCCCCCAAGTACATATGCGACTTGAACACTTAGCCATGTATCCAAGAGCTGCTCTCCCTAATGCTCTCAATGTTCAGTAAAAAACTGAAAGCAGGAAGAGCTCGTTGTCTCAGGACCTTAACTATGAAAATCGCATATGAGTGAAGTGTCTATGTGATGACTACTGGAACCTACAGAGCTGAATCCTGACATTGCAGGCTTCTGAATTCTCACAACGAATCCACTGCACACTTTTAGGATTCTCCCTTGCCGATGTACAGTCATGTCAGCACAAGTATGTGATTTGTATACTTCTGGCCACATTCTGACTAGACTTCTCGGCTTCACTCCGTTCATTTCCATTGAGTGAGGTCACACATGTCTAGTCAGCATGTGACCGCATGTATGTAAATTATCGGCATGAGAGAATCCTAACAGCATTCAGTGAGCACTGTGAGAATTCAGAAGTCTGAAGTCACATAGAATGACTGCAGACTCAGCACAAACCTGGAGAACCCCTTTAATGTTGCTAACAAATAAAAACATGAGAATTAGTCAGTATCACAAATAATATTTACATCCAGGTACCTTATAGATGACGTCATCTCTGGAGTCGTTCTCCTTTTCCTCTTCTTGTCCAGACCCCATGATAAGTTTTCTCATCCACAGCCGTCTCTGCAGACTTCCATCTTCTCTGGTCTTCTGCAGCAAATCTCCACATGATGCCCTTAAAGATAGATGTGTCATTATAATGCTCCTAAATAAAAATATCTGCAATATACTGTCGCCTCACACTTTTCCCCTCCCTCCTCATACTGTCTCCTCTAACATCCCTCTGTTCACCATACTGTCTCCTCGTATATTTACCCCCTCACTCTCTATACTGTCTGCTCACACATACCCCTGACTCCCCATACTGTGTCTGCACACATCCCATTACCCTCACTCCCCATACTTTGTCCACTTACATTTTTCCCATCGCTATTCATACTGTATCCACATACATTTACCCTTTCGCACCCCTTACTGTCTGCACCCATCCCGCATACTGTTTCCTCATACATGACCTCATACATACTCTTCATTTTGTGTCCTCAAATCTCCCCACACACATTAAATCCCCTATCCCCATTCCAAATCCCCCATCCCCAATCCCCCACACACATTAAGTACCCCCCATCCCCACGCCAAATCCCTCACACACATTAAATAACCCCCATCCCCACTCCAAATCCCCCCACACATTAAGTATCTCACATCCCCACTCAATAACCCCCCGTCCCTACTCCCAAAACCCCCCACACATTATGTACCCCCCACTCATTATGTACCCCCCACTCCAAATCCCCACACACATTAACCCCATCCCCACTCATTAACCCCCATCCCCACTCATTAACCCCCAACACATTAACCCCCATCCCCAATCATTAACCCCCATCCCCACTCATTAACCACACCCACTCATTAACCCCCATCCCCACTCATTAACCCCCATCTCCACTCATTAACCTCCCACACATTAACCCCCATCCCCACTCATTAACCCCCCACACATTAACCCCCATCCCCACTCATTAACCCCCATCCCCACATTAACCCCCATCTCCACTCATTAACCGCCATACTCATTAACCCCCATCCCCACATCTTCGGTGGTTCTTCTTACCACCAGTGTTCGCTCTGGGCGCCGGGGACTGACATCAGCAGAGTGATCACATGACCTGTTCACGCTGCTGACGTCGCTCTGACCCAGCAGTCAGAGCTTCAATTGTACTGGCGTCTGTATAGACGTAAGACGCCAGTACAATTGCTGCCTGGGAGATGGCGCAGCCTCCTTCTCTGTGCCGGCTGTCAGCTTGACAGCTGTCACAGAGAACAGGCAACTCACAGGACGGGGGCGGCAGAACACAGCCGCCGGGGGGGAGACACTGCGGACCGCTGCATTAGGCGGCCTGACTGCGCCCCCCCGTTGGCTGCACCCAGATCAACTGCCCCGGCTGCCCCCCCCGGATACTCCTCTGCTGGTGGTGGTTAGATTCTTAGTGGTCAAACCCCTGCTGATCTTTGAAATGCACAGGTTGCAGATGACCATTTGTCTCAGCACACTCTTTAAAAAAGTCCCAGGCTGGGAACACTTAACTCTTTGACGGAGAAATTCAGGAGTGTTAGTGCTCTGCTGAACAGTTGCCCACCTTCTCCGTCTGGTTATCCCTCTGCTTCTTCCTGTCTGTTTCGGTGCTGCCAAACTCTCCCTCCTGTACCTCTTGGAGTATGCAGGTTGAGAGACCACAACTAAGATATTATGTTGTAAAGAGCTTCTTGGAGTGTTCTAGTGTGGGATCCAGGGCCGCCATCAGGGCACTACTGCCCTTACTACTGTATGGGGCCCCATGAACAGTAGCAAAAAGAGGGGCCTGGATACGCTGGCAGACCGGGCCCTCCTCTCTTGATACTGCTGTTTGGGCTACAGGTGCAATAGTTCATGGCCGCTGCAAGCCAGATACATAACAACACCGCGGTGATTTAAAGATACATCAACAGTGTTGTTAGTGAATGCAGTGGCCAGAAATCAGTGCTGTACCTTTAAAGCAGAAGCAGGACCAAGTGCATCATGGTCCTGACGCAGGTCATGTGACACACTGCGCGCTCTTCTTCATTCTCAAGCAGAGCAGCAACATGTAACGTTTCTGGGAGACAGAAGATGGCATGTTGAAATCGACAGAGGAGGCGGGCAGTGTGTGAGGACTTACAGGAAGTTGCAGAGGGGAGTGAGGTGAGGAGATGGCAATCTGCTGAGGTCTGGAGATGGGAGGCTGCTGAGGAGATGGGAGGCTGCTGAGGAGATGGGAGGCTGCTGAGGTGTGGAGATGGAGGCTGCTGAGGAGAGGAGATGGGAGGCTGCTGAGGTGAGGAGATGGGAGGCTGCTGAGGAGAGGAGATGGGAGGCTGCTGAGGTGTGGAGATGGAGGCTGCTGAGGAGAGGAGATGGGAGGCTGCTGAGGAGAGGAGATGGGAGGCTGCTGAGGAGATGGGAGGCTGCTGAGGAGATGGGAGGCTGCTGAGGTGTGGAGATGGGAGGCTGCTGAGGTGAGGAGATGGAGGCTGCTGAGGAGATGGGAGGCTGCTGAGGTGTGGAGATGGGAGGCTGCTGAGGTGTGGAGATGGGAGGCTGCTGACGTGTGGAGATGGGAGGCTGCTGACGTGTGGAGATGGGAGGCTGCTGACGTGTGGAGATGGGAGGCTGCTGACGTGAGGAGATGGGAGGCTGCTGACGTGAGGAGATGGGAGGCTGCTGAGGTGTGGAGATGGGAGGCTGCTGAGGTGTGGAGATGGGAGGCTGCTGACGTGTGGAGATGGGAGGCTGCTGACGTGTGGAGATGGGAGGCTGCTGACGTGTGGAGATGGGAGGCTGCTGACATGTGGAGATGGGAGGCTGCTGAGGAGAGGAGATGGGAGGCTGCTGAGGAGATGAGATGGTAGGCTGCTGAGGAGAGGAGATGGGAGGCTGCTGAGGAGAGGAGATGGGAGGCTGCTGAAACAACCAAAAAAATTCTAGAATTCCACTTTTTTCAATTTCACCGCACTTTGAATTTTTTCCCATTTTCCAGTACGCTATTTGATAAAGCTAGTCATGTCATTCAAAAGTACAACTCGTCCTGCAAAAAACAAGCCCTCACATGGCCATATTGATGGAAAAATAAAAAGTGGGTATATATGATTGGGAAACATCTTCATTTGGGAAATTGTTCTGCGCTCGCACTGCGGTGCATGGACTGGGCGCCGATCTCCTGGCCTGCATCCTCATACATGCTGTGAGGCTGCTGAATTCTAGTCAGGAGACCCGCGGCCCGTCCATGCACTGTGGTCCGAGCGCAGATCGATATCCACCGACAGCTTCATACATGTACAGAAAACAATACAATAATCTACAATCAGAAATACAGATTATAAAAAAGTCACAATCTGGTTTCAATTATTTAAAAAAAAAAGTATGTGACTCATTTCCTTAAAGAAAAATAAAAATATACCTAAACAGAGTATTGGGTATTTTAACAAATGATTAATAAGTTACAGTAGAGTAGAGCTCATCCAAAAGAGTCTACCTTGTGGTGGTGGTGGCGGCTTAAAATTTTTTTGGCCAGAACAAAAGCTGCTGGCTATATGTATGAGCTGGGAAATGTTAATGTGTGATTGGTGAGGACGTGGTGCAGAAGTGGAGTTTTTCCAAGAGTGGGTAGTGGGACTCTGGAAGATTTGAGGGGTGGAGGCACGGCTGGGGTGGAGCCTGGACGGAGTCTCAAGGGGGCCCAAACATTTTTACAGTATGGGGCCCTGAAATTCCTAATGGCAGCCCTGGTGGGATCACTAGTCTCCTGGGACTCAACGTGGTGGTAGGAAGGAGGATCAGGGTGAGGATTAAATGATCCACACTTTAGGCTGTTGAGACTGGACTATGTGGAAGACCGTGTGGTGCTGACAAGCCTGCTGGAAGAAATATCTGCTATCCAACCAACCAACTGTTCACATTGCTCTGGTTTCAGAAGTGGTGCACCGTGCCTCCCTGCAAAGTGGGACAAGAACCTGTGTGTAATGGATGGGTGTGTTTATTGTGCTCCAGCTGTAGGTGTAGTCACACCTTCCTCACGTACTCGGTATCTGCATGCACCATCATCAGCACTTCCACCATCATCAGCACTTCCATCCCTTAATGCACACCTTACGCATTTTGTAATTGCAAGGTCGCTTGAAACCGAGTTTACTTTTAATAAAAGATAAAAATTGGTCACCTGCAGCAATCAAAGCGGATTGTATGGATAGATGACAATCAAATTCAATCCAGAAAAATGCTTCAATGCTTTTGTTCGCTTTTGGAGATCACAGAAATGTTCACAGGCCACGTAACACCATATGTCTGAGAACTGGAAGCCTACAAAATTTTTAAAAGCTTTTGTTCACTTTTAGAGATCACAGACCAAGTAACACTGTATGTCTGAGAAATAGAAGCCTACAAAATTTTAAAACCTTTTTAGCAGTATTACAGATCACAGAAATGTTCACAGACCATATAACACTATATGACTTAGGCTGGTTTTACATTTACCATATTTTTTGCGGTCCGTTATTGCTGCCCATTTTTGTGGGCCGTATCGCCGCACTTTTTGTGTTGTGCCGCAATCAAGAGCCACAAAAAATGTTTGTGGATCGCCGTTTTGTTTCCAATACTATGGAAATAGTATTGAAAAAAAACAGCGCTCCACAAAACCGGAAGTGACGGCGCACCGTAAAAACAAAATTCCGTTTGTTTTTGTGGCCCCATTGTTTTAAATGGGGGCCGTGTCTGTATGCCATATAAAAGATCGAGCAAGCTCGATCTTTTATCACAGCCGTACGGCACACGGTGCACCATTGAACTTTTGCGGGCCGATTTTGCGGCCCCATAGAAAGCTATTGGGGCTGCAAAATTACGGTAAGTGTAAAACCAGCCTTAGAAATGGAAGCCTACACAATTTTTAAAAGCTTTTTAGCAATTTTACAGATCAAAGAAATGTACTCCACACTACGGAATAGTGTATGGCTGAGAAATTTAGAACAGGAAAATTGTTTCAATGATTTTTGGGTGTGTTACATAACACAAAAAAGGACCTCAAAGCAATTAATACTTGATGGATCAAAATAAATTCAATTTTTTCAGCTCCCACAAAAAAAACTGCAGCTATATATTTGGCAACGGATTCCACAAACCTAATCCCTGTCTACAAACTGGATTCTGTCACTCTTCCTGCTCCTGCGACTAGCTCTCTCCCTCCCTAGGTTCAATGAATATTGTACATGCTGCAAGCGATTAGCCCTTAAAAGGGCTGTTAGTATGATGGTGTGGGGAGGAGGACTCCAAGGCAGTGACCGGGCAGGTACCCAGGGGACCGCCATCAGGGTTCCTGAGGGAACGATACTGGGAGGACAGTAAAGGGAGAGACTTGACTGAAGTTGTCAGGGAAACAGGGGGCGGGGCAAGGATAAAAGGAGCATGGGGCACGCGGAAGTGGCAGTTGGGAGAGAGTGTGACAACAGGCAGGAAGCCATGTGAGACAGATAGGACCGAGGGAGCGGACGGTGTGTTCTGGAGGGACCAACAGGGGTCTGTGAAAGGAAAGCTGCGCACTCACCGACAAGTGACACGTGAGGGACTCTCACCGGCGGCCGCTCCCCGCATACGGATGCATACAGCCGCCCCCGCTGTTTACCGCCCTGCTGTGACAAGTCCGCGACCTCCAGTGACAGCTGCAACTACAGACCATTCCGTTACAGCTGTCAGGACACTGCCCCCTTGCCTTCTCCCACAGTTGCGGCTCTGTCATCACTGGCCCCTGGGGGCGCCACCTCGCTACAGGCGGCCATAGAGGCCCCCGTCCGGTTTGCTAAGGGACCCTGAGCAGAGGTTGGTGAACGGTTATATTTAGAGACTACGTCATAACTCCGCGGTGAGACGAGAGCCGCAAGGAGACACCCGTTGCGCCCAACGGCATCGTTTCTTCAGGGCCTGTTGTGCCCCACCGGCATCGTTTCTTCAGGGCCTGTTGCGCCCCACCGGCATTGTTTCTTCAGGGCCTGTTGCACCCCACCGTCATCGTTTCTTCAGGGCCTGTTGCACCCCACCGGCATCGTTTCTTCAGGGCCTGTTGCGCCCCACTGTCATCGTTTCTTCAGGGCCTGTTGCACCCCACCGGCATCGTTTCTTCATGGGCCTGTCGAGCCCAGTTTCATCCCGGAATATCGAGGCGTCAAGGCAGCCGCATCAGCGACCTCTACGCGGCCACACCTGTGATCCTGACAGATCCCTGGAAGAATAAGATACTATAGGAGATAAGGTCTCCCAGTTTGGTCATACGTGGCCTAAAGCACCCGGGCCAACCGGGTTAGTCGCATTTAACATAAGAAAGTGTTGTTAGGTTTGTTGAGTCCCTGCGTGGACTGGTTGTTGTTAACACTTTTTGTTTGCTCAATATAGCCCCAGCGGCTACAGTTTATAAAAGTTATTTCCACAAACCACACTCAGTCTCGTGTCTCGTCACTGCATCCTGTGAACCTGCTGAACCCTACAATGGCTCAGCTTCAGAACCAGTATCAACACTACAGGACTCTGATTCGTTATACTATGCTCACAGGCCTAGACAAGCAATCTCTCCCTCCAATACAAAGAGTCACAGACTTGTGCAATGCCATCAGTGTTCCCAGCCAGCACCACCAGTCCTTTTATAATCCATGATGATGTCAGATGGCCAGCCAATCACAGTAATGCCACAACCAAGATGTTTACGGCATTACAGTGACTCACAGGCAATTCTCGCATGCTTATTGGCTGTGTAACAGGCACCAAAGATGCAGGGCAGGGATTTGAGTTTTACATCGAGCACCGATCATTACTCACTAAGTAACAAGCACCTCCGAGCACCGTGATACTCAAGTGATAACTGAGTATCACCGAGCACGTTCACTCATTCCCAATAGGCAATAACGATGAGCAAGCGTGCTCAAATAAGGCGTTATTCGAGCATGCTTGTGTGCTAACTGAGTGTCTTTGGCGCGCTCGAAAATTATATTAGAGTCCCTGCTTCCGCTTCTGCATGTCTTGCAGTTGTTAAAGAGCCACAACATATGCAGAGATTGTCTAACAAACAGTCAATCCTGTATGAGTTATGGCTGTCTATCAGCCATGAGACATGCAGCCACGGGGACTCAAAAATATTTTTCAAGCACGCCGAAGACACTCAGCGCACAAGCATGCTCAGATAACTC
The DNA here is from genome assembly GCF_039654945.1 of Dendrobates tinctorius. NCBI lineage: Eukaryota > Metazoa > Chordata > Amphibia > Anura > Dendrobatidae > Dendrobates > Dendrobates tinctorius. Next base: position 9,698,029 of record NW_027361773.1, read on the forward strand.
ATCACTAATAGGCATATTTCTTCCAATGCACAGTGAAAACAGAAAGTTGTCAATCAACCACACAGGTTGGACTAGATAGAGCTCATCAGTGAGAAGACCAGCAGAGCTTCATCAGAGAAAAGAGTGATTTTTAAAAACTACAGCAAGAAGCCCAGTTAATAACACAGCTGAAATCAAGGGTCTAATCCCTTATTTTATGCCAATCTCAGATTGTGATATATAAATATAGAGACAGATTTCTTTTAAACATGCCTGATATAAACATACATCTGTCCTTAGAGAAAAAAGGAAATAGCGTAAGGTTAGATAATGTTGCCAATTTCTGCTGCCAATCTTTTGTGTTTCTGCACTATTTTGTTATAATTACCGTTTATACTCGAGCATAAGCCGACCCAAGTATAAGCCGACCCCCCTTTTTTTCCACAAAAAACTGGGAAAATTTATTGACTTGCGTATAAACCTAGGGTGGAAAATGCAGCAGCTACTGGTAAATTGCAAAAATAAAAATAGATATCAATAAAAGTAAAATTAATTGAAACATTAGTAGGTTAAATGTTTTTGAATATCCATATTTAATCAGGAGCCCCATATAATGTTCCATACAGTTCATGATGGCCCCATAAGATGCTCCATACAAAATACACCCCATATACACTCACTGGCCACTTTATTAGGTACACCATGCTAGTAAGGGGTTGGACCCCCTTTTGCCTTCAGAACTGCCTCAATTCTTCGTGGCAGAGATTCAACAAGGTGCTGGAAGCATTCCTCAGAGATTTTGGACCATATTGACATGATGGCATCACACAGTTGGCGCAGATTTGTCGGCTGCACATCCCTGATGCGAATCTCCCGTTCCACCACATCCCAAAGATGCTCTATTGGATTGAGATCTGGTGACTGAGGAGGCCATTTGAGTACAGTAAACTCATTGTCATGTTCAAGAAACCAATCTGAGATGATTCGAGCTTTATGACATGGCGCATTATCCTGCTGAAAGTAGCCATCAGATGTTGGGTACATTGTGGTCATAAAGGGATGGACATGGTCAGCAACAATACTCAGGTAGGCTGTGGCGTTGCAACGATGCTCAATTGGTACCAAGGGGACCAAAGAGTGCCCAGAAAAAATTCCCCACACCATGACACCACCACCACCAGCCTGAACCGTTGATACAAGGCAGGATGGATCCATGCTTTCATGTTGTTTACGCCAAATTCTGACCCTACCATCCGAATGTCGCAGCAGAAATCGTGACTCATCAGACCAGGCAATGTTTTTCCAATCTTCTACTGTCCAATTTCGATGAGCTTGTGCAAATTTTAGCCTCAGTTTCCTGTTCTTAGCTGAGAGGAGTGGTACCCATTGTGGTCTTCTGCTGCTGTAGCCCATCTGCCTCAAAGTTCGACGCACTGTGCGTTCAGAGATGCTCTTCTGCCTACCTTGGTTGTAACGGGTGGCAATTTGAGTCACTGTTGCCTTTCTATCAGCTCGAACCAGTCTGCCCATTCTCCTCTGACCTCTGGCATCAACATGGCATTTCCGGCCACAGAACTGCCGCTCACTGGATTTTTTTTCTTTTTCGGACCATTCTCTGTAAACCCTAGAGATGGTTGTGCGTGAAAATCCCAGTAGATCAGCAGTTTCTGAAATTCTCAGACCAGCCCTTCTGGCACCAACAATCATGCCACGTTCAAAGGCACTCAAATCACCTTTCTTCCCCATACTGATGCTCGGTTTGAACTGCAGGAGATTGTCTTGACCATGTCTACATGCCTAAATGCACTGAGTTGCCGCCATGTGATTGGCTGATTAGAAATTAAGTCTTAACACACAGTTGGACAGGTGTACCTAATAAAGTGGCCAGTGAGTGTAATGCGGCACAAAGGTTAATAATGGCCCAATAAGATGCTCCATAGAATAAGCCCCATATGCTGCCCCATAAGATGCTCCATAGATTATGCCCCATATGCTGCACCATTAAGGTTAAGGCCCCATAAGATGCTCCATAGATTATGCCCCATATGCTGCTCCATATATTATGCCCCATATGCTGCTCCATAGATTATGCCCCATATGCTGCCCCATAAGATGCTCCATAGATTATGCTCCATATGCTGCCCCATAAGATGCTCCATAGATTATGCCCCATATGCTGCTCCATAAAGGTTATGGCCCCTTATGCTGCTGCAAATAAAAAAAAATGACATACTCACCTCTCGTCACTGGGGGACAGGTGCCAGTGTCCTGAGCAGGCGGGGACACTGGTGCGCTATGGGGACAGGTGCCGGTGTCGCCGCTGGCTCAGGCCCCCGACACCTGCAATATTCACCTGTCCCCATTCCACCGCCGTGCGTCGCTCTGTCTTTTGGGTCCCTCTGTCAGTGACTGTTTAGGCAGAGGGCAGGCACTAACCACGTCATCGTGCCTTCTGACCTGAACGTCACAGACAGAGGACGTAGAGGACAGAGCTGCACGTGGTGGTGGAACGCGGACAGGTGAATATCGCATATACTTAACCCCTCCTGGTGCAGACTCAGCAGTCCCTGCTTCTCCCATGATCTCCAGCGTCGCATCTATTCCTTCCTTCAGTGGTCACATGGTACCGCTCATTAAAGTCACGAATATGCTCTTATTCATAACTTTAATGAGCGGTACCACATGACCACTGAACACAGGCGCCGGAGACCTTGGGAGAAGCAGGGGGCTGCAGAGACCACACCAGGAGGGGGTAAGTGTGATCTGACACCCACGCTCCCCCTCCCCTGCCAACCCCCTGGTGTCTATGACTCGAGTATAAGCGAAGAGGAGCACTTTCAGGCCAAAAAAATGGGCTGAAAATCTCGGCTTATACTCGAGTATATACGGTATTCATTATTCTCTGGAAACTTGTGCCTGGAAAAGTGTTACTTTTTACTTCTTTCCTTGTTTCCAAATGTAGATATAAACTTTAGATTATCGCCACTTTTTATCTGGCAGAAGAAATATACGAATTAAGACAGCTGATCTTTGTTGCTGGATACAAGTTATAATATTCAATTGTGCTCAAAAGTTTACATATCCTTACAGAATTTTTGCTTTCTTGGCTTTTTTCAAAGAATATGAATGATAACAACAAAACTTTTTCTCCACTCATGGTTAGTGGTTGGGTGAAGCCATTTATTGTCAAACTGTTTTCTTTTTTAAAATCATAATGATAACCCAAAATATCCAAAAGATCTGATTACTCATCAAAAGTTCACATACCCTGGTGATTTTGGCCTGATAACATGTACAGAAGTTGACACAAATGGTTTTGAATGGCACCTAAAGGTAACAACCTCACCTGTTTCCTGTTTGCTTGTAATCAATGTGTGTGCATAAAAGCGAGTTTCTGGGATCCAGACAGACTTTTGCATCTTCATCCAGCCACTCACGTTTCTGGATTCTGAATCATGTGGAAAGCAAAAGACTTGTCAATGGATCTATGGGAAAAGATAGTTGAACTGTATAAAACAGGAAGGGGATTCAAAAAGATATCCAAGGAATTGATAATGCCAGTCATCAGCATTCAACCTGTGATTAACAAATGGAAAATCAGGGGCTCTGTAAAAACAAAACCACCATCAGGTAGATCAACAAAAAAGTTATCCACAACTGCCAGGAAAATAGTTTAGGTGCAGGGAAAAATCCATAAATAACATCAGCTGAAATACAGGACTCTATGAAAACTAGTGGTGTGGCTGTTTCAAGATGCACAATAAGGAGGCACTTGAAGAATAATGGGCTGCATGGTTGAGTCGTCAGAAGAAAGCCATTACTGTGCAAATACTACAAAGTATCTCACCAATGTGGCACCCCAGAGTCTGGTTGCCATAGTGACATTGCCTTCCTCTAAGGGGTGATGTCTTGCCTGGAGGCAGGAGGGGGGTCCCCATGCCAGGTAACACAGGTTACATGACAATTCTTGCTGCAGGTCAGAAAGGGGAGCTTCCTTATAAATTCTGGCCAGCAGGTGGGGTTATTGAGTCAGTAAGAAGTTAGCTGAGAGAGTAAACAAGGGAGTTGTCATGGAAACGAGAGCAGATGGAGCTCATGACAAGACAGAGACAGTTGAAGTTGGTCTGTGAAGAGGAAAGGGACAGGAGCAGAGACAAGATACTCTGGGGGAACTAAAATTGCGTATAGCTGACCCCAGAGCGAAGAGCTGATATAAAAAAGGACGCCAGAGTCCTTGGCTGGGCAGGAGCTGTACGTCCTGACAGCCGAATCTGGAGTACAGGGGACTGTAAGTTCCTTGGACACACTGAGTACTTGAAGGCACAGCAGCAGACCAAGAGCCTGGGGCTGACAGTGAAAAGGACAGTACCCGCGATATAGGCTCACGCTGTTAGTCATACAGGTTAGAGATCATCACGCAGGAGAGGGCCGCAGCTTAGCTACAAGCAGCAGGGACCCGAAAACAGAGCGAAGAAGGAAGGTCCCCAACCCCACCTGGCAGGGTGGATCCCCTGAATGCCTCCAGGCGAGCCGGACTCAATCCCTCATCTGTATGTGGTACCCCAGATTGCAACTACTTTCAAGTAAAAGGTAAAGAAAACTGCACCTCTCTGTGTTCTTCACTTATTCTCTGCACCACGTTCACCACCACCTGAACAATCAAATATATTTGCCCTGGGGCCCTGCTCTACCCATGGGGAGCTGAACCATCTTTGCTTCGTCACCATCAGCCCCAGAGGACCAAAACCACAGCGTCAGCCACCCATTGCTGAACACCACGGGTGGCGTCACAATTAAACATCACATAACTATCCTCTATTTAATTACTGGACGCCCAAGGCCACGGACCGGGTCACTGCCACCATGACACTTCCCCTTTAAAAGAGCCTGACCGGCCCGGTACTGAGTAACCCCCCGGCCCTGCGGGGCGCTCCAAAACTTTGGCGTCACCAACAGGATTATCGAGACTAGCAAAGCCTGGTACTAGGAGCCTGGCAAAGCTGGGTACTGTGTGCCATAGACTTTATTAAATTGAGTGCTAGAGACTTTAATGAGCTTTCAAATCACCACCATAACTGCGTCACACAGTGCATGCGAGCAGAGAGGGGCGTGCTATCATGGGCAGAGCAAGAAATAGAGCACGATGCAAAGCCCTGCCTGCGCTCTGACGTCAGTGGGCGAAGTGAAGCTGGAGCTGCGCTCTATTGTGAGCAATTGAAAAGCAGGAAGATCCGATTTGGAGACCAGGAGAAGATCAATCCAGCCCATCAGAGAGCAGCTGTTGACAACGGTAAAGGTAAACGGAGCTTGGCTGAGGTTCACTGAGGGAGGAAGAAAATGCCCAACTCGGGTGGAGATTTGGCGGCGTTCGCAGCCGCAGCCTCCATAATGCCGCTATCAATGCCATATATACCAGGAGCGGCCTGGTTACCACAGTACTCAGGGGAGTCGCACACCCTGAGCAATTTTAAGGAAAGACTATGCAGTTTGTTCAAAGTGTACCCCCTATCTGAGAGTCAAAAAGTCAGTATCCTCATTGACCAGTTAACTGGCGCAGCCAGATGGAAGTAAAGTCCTCTCCGGACACTGATAAAGGAACTGGCAAACAAATCTTAGCCAGACTGAAGGACACTTTTGACACCCGCACTGCAGCAGAGATAAAAATGAGATTCTTTGGGTGCAAACCAAGGGTGCAGGACAGTATACGGGACTATGCTCTTAACTTTCAGGACTCAGGAGGCACTACGGGCCGTAAAGCAGGTTGACCCTGAGAGCGTGCAAGATGAAGATAGATTACTAATGGAGCAGTTTATAGAGGGACTCCAGTCTAACAATCAAAGGACACAGCTGCGCATAATGACCCTACAAAATCCTGAATTGGACTTTGCACACTTTAAGGATAGAGCCATCCGGGTGCTGCGTGAACCAAATCCTAGTGGCACAGAGCCCTATAGGCATCCAGCAATTACATACCAGCAGGAGGCAGCATCCTTTCCCCAGACACCTATTGAGACAGACACGCCGGCCCAAGATGATGACTTTGCTGCAGACCTACGTCTCCAAGTCAAGGAACTAAGCAAAAGTATGGCTGCACTCACAAAAACTGTGCAGTCCATACAAGTGGCTCCAAAGAAAAAATCCAGATGGCCTCCAGTTCAGATGATGTCCCGTGTTGACAGCAGAGGAGAATCACCGGAAGAAGCAGAGACTCTTAATGAAACGGCTCCAGTAGCAGATGCCACATCTGCAGAGGAATGCGGAAATCTTTTGCCTGCTAGCGGCGAATCTGTCAGTCTCATGGTGAGTCTAAGTCAGGAGAAGGCAGTCCAGAATACCAATATTACATAAGTCCACTTATAGCGTAGTGACTAGTGCACCAGCAGTAGACATTAGAGAACAGGTCTGGTCATTGGAGATACCTGTACTGCGTAGATCCACTCGTAGTACCAGAGGTCAGATCCCTGTCCGTTATAGAGAATACATGATGTAAATAAGTTAATAAGAACGTATAGTTGTAACCGTTAAGCATGAGAGCCTACAGAGACTTACTGTATGAACTTTTTAAGTATTCGTAATAACCAGTTGAAGGACAATTGGGCCACAGGACTATGTGTGGTCAGAACTTTATTTGTAAATAGTTACCCCAACTTGGCCTTAAAAATAAGCCGCCGGTGTGGCCGAAAAACCAGACCCATCTACAGAGTGCCCTGTAGCCACGTCCAGGGACGACACACAAAGTGGGCTAAGGTGGTTCCCACCAACCAAACCCCAGGTACAAGGACAAAGACAATTCCTGGATGGCAGAGTAAGGACTGGTCGCTGCAGTAACTGTGTTATTGTTTCTTTTTCTTTTCTGGTTTTGATAATTTTTACATTTTTTAGACTTTGTAGATTTTCATTTATTGTTGTTGTTAACAGTTCTTGCTATGTTACCTCAGTCCAGGAGTACTGAATTTCACTGGGAGGATGTGGCACCCCAGAGTCTGGTTGCCATAGTGACATTGCCTCCCTCTAAGGGGTGATGTCATGCCTGGAGGCAGGAGGGGGGTCCCCATGCCAGGTAACAGAGGTTACATGACAATTCCTGCTGCAGGTCAGAAAGGGGAGCTTCCTTATAAATTCTGGACAGCAGGTGGGGTTAGTGAGTCAGTAAGAAGTCAGCTGAGAGAGTAAACAAAGGAGTTGTCATGAAAACAGCAGCAGCTGGAGCTCATGACAAGACAGTTAGAGGCAGCTGAATTTGGTCTGTGAAGAGGAAAAGGACAGGAGCAGAGACAAGAGGCTCTGGGGGAACTAAAATCGCATATAGCTGACCCCAGAGCGAAGCGCTGATATAAAAAGGGACGCCAGAGTCCTTGGCTGGGCTGGAGCTGTATGCCCTGACAGCCGAATCTGTAGTACAGGGGACTGTAAGTTCCTTGGACACACTGAATACCTGAAGGCACAGCAGCAGACCAAGAGCCCGGGGCTGATAGTGAAAAGGACAGTACCTGTGATATAGGCTCACGCTGTCAGTCATACAGGTTAGAGATCATCATGCAGGAGAGGGCCGCAGCTTAGCTACAAGCAGCAGGGACCTGAAAACAGAGTGCAGAAGGAAGGTCCCCAACCCCACCTGGCAGGGTGGATCCCCTGAATGCCTCCAGGCGAGCCAGACTCAATCCCTCATCTGTATGTGGTACCCCAGATTGCAACTACTTTCAAGTAAAAGGTAAAGAAAACTGCACCTCTCTGTGTCCTTCACTTATTCTCTGCACCCCAACGTTCACCACCATCTGATCAATCAAAGATATTTGCCCTGAGGCCCCGCTCTTCCCATGGGGAGCTGTACCATCTTTGCTGCGTCACCATCAGCCCCACAGGACCAAAACCGCAGCGTCGGCCACCCATTGCCGAACACCATGGGTGGCGTCACAGTTAAACACCACATACTAACTATCCTCTATTTAATTACTGGACGTCCAGGGCCATGGTCCAGGTCACTGCCACCGTGACACTTCCCCTTTAAAAGAGCCTGACTGGCCCAGTACCGAGTAACCCCCGGCACTGCGGGGCGCTCCACCTACAATACGCAAAACAGCACAGAGACAAACCTCAAAACTTCTGCAACAAGGTAATTTGGAGTGATGAGACAAAAATTGAACTGTTTTGGCCACAACCATAAACATTACATTTGGAGAGAGGTCAACAAGGCCTATGATGAAAGGAACCCCATTCCTACTGTAAAGCATGGAGGTGGATCGCTGATGTTTTGGGGAGGTGTGAGCTACAAAGGCACAGGAAACTTGGTCAAAGTTGAAGGAAAGATGAATGCAGCACGTTATCAGCAAAAACTGCAAATTTGCACTCATCAGCCCGGAATCTGCGCATGGGATGTACTTGGACGTTCCAACATGACAATGATCCAAAATACAAGGCCAAGTCGACCTGTCATTGGCTACAGCAGAGCAAAGTGAAGGTTCTGGAGTAGCCATCTCAGTCTCCTGACCTCAATATCATTGAGCCACTCTGGGGAGATCTCAAGCTTGCAGTTCATGCTAAACAGCCCAGTAATTTGCAGAAACTGGAGGCTTTTTTGCGAAGAAGAGTGGGCAGCTTTACCATCTGAGAAAATAACCTCATCCACAACTACCACAACATACTTTAAGCTGTCATTGATGTTAGAGGGGGCAATACACTGTATTAAGAAATGGGGTATGTGAACTTTTCATCAGGGTCATTTGGATGTTTTGGGTTTTCATTATGATTTAAAAACACAATAGTTTTATAATAAATGGCTTCACCCAACCACTAACCATGAAGTTTTGGTGCTATCATTCATATTCTCTGAAAAAAAAAGGCCAAGAAATAAAAAATTCTGCTGGGGTATGTAAACTTTTGAGCACAACTGTACATAATATTTAATATCATAACTCTAATTTAAAGTTTATAGTTTGTGAAAGAACATCAGGTTTTTTTACTTCTTACACTCAATAACAATACAGCACAAATATAAAAGTGTATGTCAAACAACTGGTTACAATAATAATAGATATAAAGGTTTAAAAAATGAAGGTTTATGAGAGAAATACAACGCAAACTGATGAAATAAAGCTTTACCAAGCCAAAAAAATTCTAGAAAAGATTTAAAAAAACACAGGGAAATTATTGCATTAATATTTAATTCTGGCTACCAGCAAACGTCTGGCCACAGCAGTGTTTGCTGAATGAAACATCTGAAAAATCTCTCCCCTCTCCCAGAGAAAAAAAGTAACTGAAAACGCAAGACTTTTCATGAAAAACTCTGTGAAGATATCCTAAAAGTAAAATGTATTTATTATACATGTCTTAGAGATCCTTAATGACACATGCTAAAGACATAGATGGTATTTAGTAATGCCCAAACAGTGGGGTCCAATAACTGTGATCCTCAATTTTTATTGGAACCCATGGTGAACAAATGTGTCAATATGCCACTATATGTTCAAATATAAGATATAACGGTTTGTGAAAGTATTCGCCCCCCCCCCCTTGGCTTTCTACCTATTTTGTTACATTACAGCCTGTGTTTAAATATCTTTGTAATCACATATGTGTGTGATGCATCAGCACTAAATAGTCTAAGATGGTGAAGTGAGAAAAACATAGACAAAAATTAAATTTATTGGATCAAATAACTAAAAATTGGCAAGTGCATATGTATTCACCCCTTTTGCTATGAAACCCCTAACAATTTCTGGTGCAAGCAATTACCTTCATAAGTCACATACTTAGTGACAGGAAGTCCACCTGTGTGCAATCTAAATGTAACATGGTCTGTCAGTATATACACATCTTTTCTGAAAGGCCACAGAGGCTGCAACAACATCAAGCAAGAGACATCACTAACCAAACAACACCATGAAGACCAAAGAGATCTCCTAACAAGCCAGGGATAAAGTTGCTGAGAAGCACAAATCATTGTTGGGTTATAAAAAAAAAATATCCTGATTGTTGTGTCCCACAAATGGGAACAACCTGTAATGTATTTTCTCTGTTGAGCTTTTTCCTCTAATCAGCAAAATTCCCGTTGTTGCTACGTAGAATTAGACTGTGTAAAGATTGTCCCTATGTCCCCCCTGAAGTTGAGCTCTGTATTAGGTTGCTCCTCCCTTCTTCAGTTTAACCTGCAGCAGCATGTGTACTGGCCTGCACAGATTACTCCTTTTTACCTACTGTTCATTGTAACTAATACAAGATTTTGGAGGAAAACAGCATTGTTTCTCACGGTCTTTCTAAAGTTGCATTGCCAGTGGAGTTAACCTATCTGCGGATGCCTGGTGGTGTGAGTATGAGTTATGCAATTATCTAAGAAGCTGATAATTAGAATGCTTAGGATGCAGCCATCTGGAAGAGGCAGAACTTTGTCAGGGGGTACTTTGCCGGTTATTAATTATAAGGGGACTCCATGTCATTTTTTTGGGAATCCCCCATTTTAATAACCAGTAAAGGCTAAGCATTCAACTGTAAGCTGATATTAATAGCCTAGGAGGCTACATGGGTATTACCCCCTTCCCAGCCTACAAACATCAGATGCCATTTTTTCAGAATATTATTAATTTATTAGTTAAAAACATGTACTGTACAGTGAGCTACACATGCACTATAATAATGGTATATGCCACTGACATTTTTATATCCATCTATTCTATGTATTTATATCTATTTTATCTATTCTATTCTTTCGGGTCACGCTGTGATTTTACTGTATGCTGCAGATAAAATTTTAGGTTTTCAAGGACATAGGTGAGTAAAAATTGGACGGTACTCTCTTGGCCTGAATGCCGTGCAATTTTTTAATCTCACCCATTGACTTGCATTGGTCAGTCTCGTCCAAGATACGAGGACAATCGCATCATGCTGTGATTTTTTTTCTCTGTCCAATCTGAGTTGAGAAAAAACCACAGATGAGCAGGGACTCATAGATTAACTTTGGTCAGAATGCAATCCGATTTTTTATCAGATTGCACTCGTCTGTTTTTCTCGCAGATGAGTATGAGCCGTAAAGCTTATTTTGTTATTCACATGTGAATCGAGATTTCACAGCGTTATTGTTAGCTACACTAAATCCTTATTCAGTTAATTATTTACACAATGGGAGTTTACAACAATAAGAAAGTTAGAAAGATATTTAATCTGATAAGTCACACTGTACGCAGGTTCAATATAGTACAAGGGAAATTTATATCCATACTTCCCAAATTCTACTCAGTAAATGTTGCAAATCATTACTGATCAGATTTTCATGCTCCAATGACTGGATACAGCAAATAATGTGTGAAAAGCAATTCAAAACTATCGGATTGTACACTCCCACATATCTTTCAGTAATAGTTTGTACATTTATTAAAACCTAGTATGTACTTTATGTCATAAATGTAATATATTGAATTTTCTGCCACTTTGGCATTACGGTCAGCTCTAGCATACTTTACGTTATGGCAACCTAAATCAATCAGTGAGTGATACCACATTCCCAGATGTTGGTATCAGCCTGAAAAGAAAATCTGGCAGCACTTTTTTCTACCTCATCTCAGAACAGCAAGATTAAAGGTACTGTCACACTTAGCGATGTACCAGCGATCCCGACCAGCGTTATGGATCAGTCAGGATCGCTGGTACATCGCTAAGTGGTCGCTAGTGAGCTGACACACAGGCAGATCTCACCAGCGACATCGCAGGGGTCGGGGGTCGCTACTAACCTGTCAGACAAGGCGATCCTGACGTCCTCCCGCCTGCGTCCACAAATGGTCCAGGACGTTCTCGCACGATCAGCGATAACCTGCGGGTGCGGTCGGAGGTAAGTATCAGACATAGAGATATCGCTAGCGATATCGCTATAACGTGACAAAAACCAGTGACGTTATAGCGATATTGCTAGCGATATCGCTTAGTGTGACAGGCCCTTTAGGCAAAGAGAAGCAGAATCCAACTATGTATCACTCACTATACTAGGATTTCGAAATGTGGCAGAGCTGAGAAAGGTAACCCCGCTCACACCAGGTTCTCTGTGTACAGAACTATAGCCAGAGAGCTGCTTATCACAGGAGTAGGTGGAGTCAGACAAGTGCTCATGAGCCAGCTATTCTCAACAATGATAACAAGGTGCTAAAACCTTCAGTGTAAGTAAAAACAGCAGGCAGTTTGACATGTGACACATCTTGAATTCTTTGTTTTAACCCTTACCTCATGTTGTCCTCAGCAAAAACCTGATGACAGATTCTCTTTAACCCCTTCACGACCTATGACGCCTACGTAGGCGTCATGAAAAGCAGTGCCCAAACGACCTATGACGCCTACGTAGGCGTCATGCTATAAATAGCCCCCCTGCGGGTCGGGTGACCGGGGTCACTGAAAGGTCACCCGACCCGCACACAAAGGACCCTTCAGAGTTAACACCTGGGGGTGTGGCTTAGCCCCCACGTGCCTACGATCGCTCTGATTGGCTGTTAAAAGTGAAACTGCCAATCAGAGCGATTGTAATATTTCACCAATGAAAATTGGTGAAATATTACAATCCAGCCATGGCCGATGCTGAAATAGCATCGGACATGGCTGGACACCGAGACCCAACCCCCCCCACACCGACTGACGGCACCGATCGGCTGCCGCCACCTTCTGACGGCACCGATCGGCATCCGCCGTCATGATCTGCCCCCAGCCTTCTCTCCGCCCCCCCAGCCCTCCGATCATCCCCTCTCACCCTCCGATCACCCCCTCACCCTCCTTTGTGCCTCCGATCTCCCGCTATCCGTCCCGGTGTCCTGCCGTCCAGCGTCATGGGCGCCGCCATCTTGCAAGATGGCGGGCGCATGCGCAGTGCGCCGAATCGAATCTGCAACGCTGCAGATTCATTCATTTATTTTGATCACTATGATAAACTTTCATAGTGATCAAAATAAATAAAAAGTAAATCACCGCCCCCTTTATCACCCCCATAGGTAGGGACAAATAATAAAATATATATTTTTTTTTTTCCATTAGGGTTAGGTCCAGGGCTAGGGTTAGGGCTAGGGTTAGGGCTAGGGTTAGGGTTAGGGTTGGACTAAGGGTTAGGGTTGGACTAGGGGTTAGGGTTGGACTAGGGGTTAGGGTTGGACTAGGGGTTAGGGTTGGACTAAGGGTTAGGGTTGGACTAAGGGTTAGGGTTGGACTAAGGGTTAGGGTTGGACTAAGGGTTAGGGTTGAATTTAGGATTAGGGTTGAATTTAGGGTTAGGGTTGGAATTGGGATTAGGGTTGGGGTTGGAATTACGGTTAGGCTTGTGGTTAGGGTTAGAGTTGGGATTTCGTTAGGGGTGTGTTGGGATTAGGGTTGTGGTTAGGGTTATGATTAGGGTTGGGATTAGGGTTAGGGGTGTGTTGGCGTTAGGGTTGGAGATAGAATTGAGGGGTTTCCACTGTTTAGGCACATCAGGGGCTCTCCAAACGCGACATGGAGCCACCATTTATTCCAGCCAATTTTGCGTTCAAAATGTCAAACGGTGCTCCCTCCATTTCGAGCCCCGACGTGTGCCCAAACAGTGGTGTACCCCCACTTATGGGGTATCAGGGTACTCAGGAAAAATTGCACAACAACTTTAGGGGTCTAATTTCTCCTGTTACCCTTGGGAAAATAAAAAAATGGGGGCTAAAATAATTATTTTTGTGGAAAAAAAAGATTTTTTATTTTCACGGTTCTGCGTTATAAACTTCTGTGAAGCACTTGGGGGTTCAACGTGCTCACCACACATCTAGATAAGTTCCTTGGGGGGTCTAGTTTCCAAAATGGGGTCACTTGTGGGGGGTTTCCACTGTTTAGGTACATCAGGGGCTCTGCAAACATAACATGACGCCCACAGACCATTCCATCAAGTCGGCATTTCAAAACGTCACTACTTCCATTCCGAGCCCCAACGTGTCCCCGAACAGTGGTCCCCCCCATATATGGGGTACCAGCGTACTCAGGACAAACTGGACAACAACTTTTGGGGTCCAATTTATCCTGTTACCCTTGTGAAAATAAAAAATAGTGGGCTAAAAATCACTTTTTGAGGAAAAAAAAATATTTTTTTATTTTCACAGCTCTGCGTTATAAACTTCTGTGAAGCACTTGGGGGTTCAACGTGCTCACCACACATCTAGATAAGTTCCTTAGGTGATATAGTTTCCAAAATGGGGTCACTTGTGGGGGTTTCCACTGTTTAGGTACATCAGGGGCTCTGCAAATGTAGCATGACGCCCACAGACCATTCCATCAAGTCTTCATTTCAAAGCGTCACTACTTCCCTTCCGAGCCCCAACGTGTGCCCAAACAGTGGTCCCCCCCCACTTATGGGGTACCAGCGTACTGAGGACACACTGGACAACAACTTTTGGGGTCCAATTTATCCTGTTACCCTTGTGAAAATAAAAAATAGTGGACTAAAAATAATTTTTTGAGGAAAAAAAAATATTTTTTTATTTTCACGGCTCTGCGTTATAAACTTCTGTGAAGCAGTTGGGGGTTCAACGTGCTCACCATACATCTATATTAGTTTCTTGGGTGATCTAGTTTCCAAAATGGGGTCATTTGTGGGGGGTTTCCACTGTTTAGGTACATCAGGGGCTCTGCAAACATAACATGACGCCCACAGACCATTCCATCAAGTCGGCATTTCAAAACGTCACTACTTCCCTTCTGAGCCCCAACGTGTGCCCAAACAGTGGTCCCCCCCACATATGTGGTACCAGCGTACTCAGGACAAGCTGGACAACAACTTTTGGGGTCCAATTTATCCTGTTACCTTTGTGAAAATAAAAAATAGCAGGCTAAAAATTTATTTTTTGTGGGAAAAAAAATATTTTTATTTTAACGGCTCTGCGTTATAAACTTCTGTGTAGCACCTGGGGGTTCAAAGTGCTCACTATGCATCTAGATAAGTTCCTTAGGGGGTCTAGTTTCCAAAATGGGGTAATTTGTGGGGGAGCTCCAAAGTTTACGCACACAGGGGCTCTGCAAACACAACATGGTGTCCGCTAACGATTGGAGCTAATTTTCCATTCAAAAAGTCAAATGACGCTCCTTCCCTTCTGAGTCATGCCGTGCGCTCAAACAGTGGTTTTCCCCCACATATGGGGTACCAGTGTACTCAGGACAAACTGGACAACAACTTTTGGGGTCCAATTTATCCTGTTACCCTTGGGAAAATAAAAAATAGCAGGCTAAAAAATCATTTTTGAGGAAAAAAAATTATTTTTTTATTTTCACTGCTCTGCGTTATAAACTTCTGTGAAGCACTTGGGGGTTCAAAGTGCTCACCACACATCTAGATAAGTTCCTTCGGGGGTCTAGTTTCCAAAATGGGGTCACTTGTGGGGGAGCTCCAATGTTTAGGCACACAGGGGCTCTCCAAATGCGACATGGTGTCCGCTAACGATTGGAGCTAATTTTCCAATCAAAAAGTCACATGGCGCTCCTTCCCTTCCGGGCCTTGCGGTGCGCCCAAACAGTGGTTTATGACCACATATGAGATATTGATGTACTCAGGAGAAATTGCCCAACAAATTTTAGGATCCATTTTATCCTGTTGCCCATGTGAAAATGAAAAAACTGAGGCCAAATAAAATTTTTGTGAAAAAAAAAAGTACTTTTTTTTTTACAGATCAATTTGTGAAGCACCTGGGGGTTCAAAGTGCATACTATGCATCTAGATAAGTTCTTTGGAGGGTCTAGTTTCCAAAATGGGCTCACTTGTGGGGGAGCTCCAATGTTTAGGCACACAGGTACTCTTAAAACAAGACATGGCAACCGCTAAACATTCAAGCATATTTTACATTCAAAAAGTAAAATGGCGCTCCTTGCCTTCTGAGCCCTGCCGTGCGCCCAAACAGTGGTTTATGACCACATATGAGGTATCAGTGTACTCAGGAGAAATTGCCCAACAAATTTTAGGATACATTTTATCCTGTTACCCATGTGAAAATGAAAAAACTGATGCTAAAATAAAATTTTGGTTGGAAAAATTAAAATGTCCATTTTTTCATTCCATGTTGCTTTAGTTCCTGTGAAGCACCTGAAGGGTTAATAATCTTCTTGAATATAGTTTTGAGTAGCTTGAGGGGTGCAGTTTTTAGAATGGTGACAATTTTGGGTATTTTCTGCCATATAGACCCCTCAAAGTGACTTCAAATGTGAGGTGGTCCCTAAAAAAAATGGTTTTGTAAATTTTGTTGTAAAAATGAGAAATTGCTGGTCAACTTTTAACCCTTATAACTTCCTAACGAAAAAAAATGTTGTTTCCAAAATTGTGCTGATGTAAAGTAGACATGTGGGAAATGTTATTTATTAACTATTTTGTGTCACATAACTCTCTGGTTTAACAGAATAAAAATTCAAAATTTGAAAATTGCAAAATTTTCAAAATTTTTGCCAAATTTCCATTTTTTTCACAAATAAATGCAAAAATTATTGACCTAAATATACCACTATCATGAAGCCCAATATGTCACGAAAAAACAATCTCAGAATCGCTAGGATGCGTTGAAGCGTTCCTGAGTTATTACCTCATAAAGGGACATTGGTCAGAATTGCAAAAAATGGCCAGGTCATTAAGGTCAAAATAGGCTGGGTCATGAAGGGGTTAACTAACTACATACTAATGACTACAATTATAAAAGACAATAAATCCAATGGGTACGTATTTAACTTGAAAAATAGGTCATCAACCATCTAGATAAGCTCCTTGGGGTGGGTCTAGTTTCCAAAATGGGTTCACTTGTGGTGAGTTTCTACTGTTTAGGCACATCAGAGGCACTGCAAACGCAACATGATGCCCGCAGAACATTCCATCAAAGACTGCATTCCAAAACGGCGCTCCTTCCCTTCTGAGCTCTCCCATTCACCCAAACAGTGGTTTCCCCCCACATATGGGGTATCAGTTTACTCAGGACAAATTGCACAACAACTTTTGTTGTCCAATTTCTCTTGTTAGCCTTGTGAAAATAAAAAATACCGGGCTAAAGAATCCTTTTTGAGGAAAAAAAAATGATTTTTTTATTTTCACTGCTCTGCGTTATAAACTTCTGTGAAGCACTTGAGGGTTCAAAGTGCTCACTGCACATCTAGATAAGTTCCTTGCGGGGTCTAGTTTCCAAAATGGTGTGACTTGTTGGGGGTTTCCACTGTTTAGGCACATCAGGGGCTCTCCAAACGCAACATGGCGTCTGATCTCAATTCCAGCCAATTCTGCATTGAAAAAGTCAAACAGCGCTCCTTCCATTCCCAGCCCTGCCGTACGCCCAAACAGTGGTTTACCCCCACATATGGGGTATCGGCGTATTCAGGAGAAATTGTACAACAAATTTTGTGGTTCATTTTCCCTTTTTACACTTGTGAAAATAAAAATAATTGGCTCTGAAGTAAAATGTTTGTAAAAAAAAAGTTAAATGTAAATTTTTTCCTTCCACATTGCTTCAGTTCCTGTGAAGCACGTAAATGGTTAATAAACTTCTTGAATGTGGTTTTGAGCACCTTGAGGGGTGCAGTTTTTAGAATGGTGTCACTTTGGGTATTTTCTGTCATATTGACCCCTCAAAGTGACTTCAAATGTGAGGTGGTCCCTAAAAGAAATGGTTTTGTAAATTTTGTTGTAAAAATGAGAAATCGCTGGTCAACTTTTAACCCTTACAACTTCCTAAAAAAATTTTGGTTCCAAAATTGTGCTGACATAAAGCAGACATGTGGGAAATGTTATTTATTATGTATTTTTGTGACATATCTCTCTGATTTAAGGGCATAAAAATTAAAAGTTTGAAAATTGCAAAATTTTAAACATTTTCACCATATTTCCATTTTTTTCATAAATAAACGCAAGTCATATCGAAGAAATTTTACCACTAACATGAAGTAAAATATGTTATGAAAAAACAGAATCAGCAGGATCCGTTAAAGCGTTGCAGCGTTATAACCTCATTAAGTGGTCAGAAATTTAAAAATTGGTCTGGTCATTAAACGGAACCTGTCACACCTCCCCCCAGGCTTTTTTAAGTAAAAGAGCCACCTTGTGCAACACTAATGCTGCATTCTGTCAAGGTGGCTCTGTTACCTAGCTTCCGTTCCACCGCAGAAATCATCGTTTATAAAATTGTTCAAAAATACCTGAAATTTCACAGGGGGGCAGGTCTTTCCCCCTCTGACAGACGCCTCGCATCCATCACTCATTTTGTATTTGGCGCCGCCTTCACCTTCTGGTGAAATGAAAGATGCTTTGTGATTGGTTGGCGACACACACACACACACACACACACACATTCATTTCTATATATAGAGATTTCAGATGGACAGTTAGTTATCCAACCAAAAGACCTGATTTGATTCCACCATGTTTGCTCTGCTTTGTAATGTCTGATTTGCTACAGAGAGAAATTGCCAATAACCCACAGTAGTGCCCTAGTTTACTGCCTACTCTCTGTTATTCCCTGCTTAAACATGGCATGACAAGGATCCAAAAACCCCACCAATCTTCATCATGCGTAAGAGGAGATGAAATAATATACATAATATATACTTTAAATATATTATTATATTTCCAATATATAAATATACTTATATTGACTTCAGCGGTAGACACGGAGGCTGCGCAGAGACCCTGCCTGACCTGAGGTGAACTCAGGAGCATGGGAAAATGTTCAGAAACTTTCCCACACTAATCAGTTCATCTCCGGTCAGCCAGGGCCCCTGCGCAGACAGGTTTTCCTTCATTCCTTCGTGATTTACAGCCGGGCCGGTAGCATTAGCACCGCTCCCGGTTGTAAACTATTTTACCCCTTCAGATGGATTGCAGCGGGGGACCTGACTGAACGGTGGAGAGGTATTGGATATTGTTGCTTTTTTTTTTTTTTTTACTGGAGAACGATGGCTTCAGTTGGATAGGCTGTATAATAAATTTGGTCAAAAACTGGGTGTCATAATTTCATTAAAATATTTTCTAATTAATGTCTTTGTGTATTTTTTAACCCTTTCAGACTAGTGGATTAATAATGGATAGCTGTCTTATTGACACCTCTCCATTATTAACCCAGCATAATGTTACCTTTCAATTGCAAGGTGACATTAACCCTTTATTAACCCAGATGCCACGGCTAAAGGCAGTGGGAATAGAGAGACTAACTGCCAGGAAAGGCGCCTTTTCTGGGATGGCTGGGGGCAGATGTTTGTAGCTGGGGGCAATAACCATGGTCCCTTCCTAGGCTATTAATAACTGCTCTCAGTCACTGGCTTTCCCTCTCTGGTGGAGAAAATTGCGTGGGAGCCCATGCAATTTTTTCCCAGGAATATACCCGTTAATTTAACACCTATATGTCCCAAATTTTACACACATACACTAATATAATTATTAGTCCAAGACCTATATAAATCTAAATGAAATGAAATGGTTCACTGTATGTAAACCATGTGTCATTTCATGTCGGGTTCTGTAATGATTTTACAGAAGCCGGCATTTGAATTATCGGCTATTCTGCTAGCTATCTGTCTATAAAATATACTGTATATATAAATATATATATATGTGTCTCAATGACATGTATATATACTGTATATATATATATATATACATATATATATTCTATGTGTATATGTCTATTCTTTCTTTTCTACTTTAACCTGTCAATGGGATCCATTATATGTCCATTTTGCAAGCCGGGGAGAAAATCTTGCCATGCAGATGCCATACGGATGTCACACGGATGTCACACGGAAGCTTAGATGCGAGAAAATCACATCCTCGCATTGCACACGGATGACATACGGATCAATGTTCATGAAACATTTGTGCGATTCTCGTCCGTGAAAAATGGACAGATTTTTTATACGTCGTTTGTGACTCTTGCCTTAGACACGTATTTGCCCCATTTCTCCTGCATTTTTTGCAACAAAAATGCAGACTTTTGCTGTTCCAGCAAAGTGAATTGGATATCTGAAGTCTCATGCACATGTTGTATATGTTTTCCTTGCAGTTTTGAAGCAGTTTCAGCATGTCAATTCTTTCAGCATTTTTGCAGCGTTTTTCACCCACTAAGCATGAAAAGCAGCAAAAATGCCCATACTTTTATGCAGGGTTTTTCCTGTCAAGTTATGACAGCAATGACTCCAGCAGCAGTCAACTCCTTGTGAATCTCCCCCAAATTTTTGGCCTTTTCTTAACAATCCTTCAATGCTGCGGTTATCCCGGTTGCTTGTGCACCTTTTTCTATCACACTCTTTCCTTCCACTCAACTTTCCATTAATATGCTTGGATACAGCACTCTGTGAACAGCCAGCTTCTTTAGCAATGACCTTTTGTGGCTTACTCTCCTTGTGGAGTGTGTCAATGACTGACATCTGGACATCTGTAAAGTCAGCAGTCTTCCCCATGATTGTGGAGCCTACTGAAACAAACTAAGGGACCTTTTTAAACACTTAGGAAGCTTTTGCAGATGTTTTTTGTTAATTATTCTAATTTACTGAGATAATTACTTTTGGGTTTTCATTGGTTGTAAACCATAATCATCAACAATAACAGAAATAAACACTTGAAATAGATCACTCTGTTTGTAATGACTCTATATAATATATGAGTTTCACTTTTTGTATTGGCAGTTCTGGAGGGAAACCTGTTAAAGGCTGCAAAATACTTGAAACTGGGGTATAGGTTCACCTTCCATCAGGACCACAACCCTAAACATACTGCCAGAGCTACAGTAAAATGATTTAGATCAAAACATATTCATGAGTTTGAATGGCCGAGTCACAGTCCAGTGTAATGATCCATGCTGGATCAGGACATATAAAAAGCACAGGTAACCTTTTTTTTTCCTAAGCTGTGCTCAAGGTTGGTTTTTGCCCCCGGTGGCCATTAGGATTATTGCACTGTGGTGTCATTTGTTCTAAGTTTGCCGCCGGTGGTGGTGAGCGTCATTGCACTCTAGTTTCTTTAGTTAAATGCACATGATTATAATGCAGGTGTGATTACTAGCTCTGCTATAAAAGAGTCACAGGTGTTGCAATCAGTGTTCGTGATAGTGTTTATTTCAACCATCCTTGGTGGAGGAAGGAGCTGGAGAGCGTTCCTTGCAGCACTGTCTTAGCCCTGGTGTGAAAGGAGTCATAGGGGATTTCCTTGTAGCTCTGACAGAGCTTGGTGGCAGCAATTCAGGAGAAGAGCTGCATGCTGGTGGTGGACTCTGTTGCCAGGAGCAAGTGCGACAGAATAAAGCTAAGTGGTGTTTCCCTGTTTGTATTTTTCCTTAGTGTGTATTAGTACAGTGGTGGGGCCAGTGCCTGCGCCACCCAGCTCCCTAGCAAGGGATAGGTGTAGGGCGTGCTAGGGCGACAGGTTCCTGATTGGCGCCCGGTGCGGAACCGGCATCGGGAACGTTAGGAGCGTTAGAGACACTGACTCAGGGGAGTGCAGCAGGTCTCCACATCCCCTTTCCCTATCGCAGGGCCCACCGTTGTATCTGTTTCCTTCCCTTTGTCATGTTGTTTTAGTTACCGGCCTGCGAGCCGTGTCACACAGGACAGAATCACGTGCCGCGTCCCGTTGTTCTAGTTACCGGCCTGCTGGTCGCGTCACACAGGATGGGTCCACGTGACATTATCACCAACCGCAACTTTTTTTTCTGCTGAGCCATGTTCCCAGTTCAGACCTTTGCCCAAATGCTGCAGACCCTTACTGATGAGATTAGGGGGCTGCGCGGTGAGTTGGTGCAGCAACTGCAGCAGTTGGTGGGCTTTGGGGGCTTGGTTCAGAGACAGGCTCAGCCAGAACCCAAGATATCCCTCCCTGACAGATTTTCTGGAGGGAGAGATCAATTGTTGTTGTTTCAACAAGCGTGTAAATTGTATTTCAGGCTGAGCCCTCGTTCATCAGGAAGTGAAAAGCAATGGGTGGGAATCATTATGTCCCTTCTTAAAGGGGATCCCCAATCCTGGGCCTTCTCCCTACCGGATGATTCTCCATCTTTAGAGTCCGTGGACGAGTTCTTTGCGGCTTTGGTGCTTGTGTATGGGGATCCTGATGGCGTCGTCCTGGCGGAATCTCAAATCCGTAGGTGTAAACAGGGAGCCCAGGTTGCTGAGGAGTACTGCTCAGAGTTTAGGAGA
Organism: Dendrobates tinctorius; assembly: GCF_039654945.1. Taxonomy (NCBI): domain Eukaryota; kingdom Metazoa; phylum Chordata; class Amphibia; order Anura; family Dendrobatidae; genus Dendrobates; species Dendrobates tinctorius. The sequence goes on from NW_027361773.1 coordinate 9,720,130, forward strand.
TGGGCCACTAATACTCAGTGGAATGACCCTGCACTTAGGAGTCAATTTGTGTAGGGTTTGTCTCCAAAGTTGCAGGATACTCTGGTGCAGTACGCCGCCCCCAGGTCACTGGAGGCCACCATGTCCCTTGCAATCCAGGTGGATAGATGCCTTAGGGAAAGACATATACAAAAAGTGCCCCCTGATGTCCTCGCTAGGGAGGAGGACCCACCAGTGCGGAGGAACCCAGACAGCCCGGTGTTGTAGATACAAAAAAGGGGGTGTCTGCGGCTCGTCGTGGTGGGGGGTATGCTTTTCCTGTGGGAAGCCTGACCATTTCATGAGAGCCTGCCCAGTTCATGCCAAATCTCCATACGAACCTATGCAAGTAGGAGTAGCTAGTTTATGTACGGAGCTGCCTACGGTTTGGGGAGTGGTGTCAGCATGTTTGTACTGTGGGCAGATTGGTCATGTCCTGAAGGCTTGCCCATTGCGTGCCAAATTATCTGTGCCATCTGAGAAGCCGCATTCCCCTGGTCGCTTGGAGGGAGGCGACCAGGGAGTATACATTTCCTACATTTTGCCCTCCCAAATTACCATGTCAGCAGAGGTCTTGGCTGGTGGGGTACCGGAGGTGATACCGGTGTTTGTGGACAGCAGAGCAGGAGTCAGTCTGGTGGATGCTTGCTTTGTCCAGATTCATGGTCTGAGGTGTAGGACGCTAGCCCAGCCTATAAGCGTCCGGGCCATAAACTCTGTTCCACTGAGCCAGGGGAGCTTGACCAAGTTCGTAGAGAATATCCATCTGCGTATAGGACATCATGAGGAGTCCTTGTCATGCTACGTCTTGGAGGGAATGCCGGTACCTATTGCTTTAGGCCTCCCTTGGCTGAAGAGACACAACCCGGTAATAGATTGGAGGGCGAGGGAAGTGGTCAGCTGGGGGCACTCGTGTGAGGGCTGCTGCCTAGGAACTACTGTCTCTGCCGTCTATCTTCAGCGGACCCCTTCCTCTCCAGTGAGGGCAGCAGATGTGTTGCAGGAGAGTAGGGGCAAGTCTCAACCCTCGCCATTGGTCAACCCTGGGAGGTGCAGACCTCGTGGTGGAAGGGGTTGGAGGGTGGTGTACCCCTTGGTGAGGTGCAGGGGTGTGAGTGTGGTGACACAGGGGGATGCCTCTGTTGTCAATCCCAGAAAGAGTTCTCCAAGTGGTGACAAACGAACGAGTGGCAATAAACCTTCAGGTCCGGACCTGTGTGTGAACGAGCGTGTATGGGTGGCCACCAAAAAACATCCAGTGGAAGTGTGTTGTGGAGTGTTACCAGCTCATACCAAACATACACATACATAACCCATTCCCCAGGTCAGAGCTTCGGAGATGTGTGTTGCCTCCAGAACATACGTTGCCAATACCAGCGGGCTCGTTTCTCATCAACCTGACATGCAGGTAGTTGCTGGGGTGAACTCTGGGTCTGGATGTCCCCGCTGTAGGTGGTTCCCTGATGGGTAGCGTTTTTTTGCGTGTCCAGAGGCCCCTCATTAAGGTGAGGGTACTGTCATGATCCATGCTGGATCAGGACATATAAAAAGCACAGGTATCCTTTTTTTTCCTAAGCTGTGCTTAGGCCGGTTTCACATTAGCGCTTTTTAAGCGCACGCACGGCCGGGGGTAGCTCCGCCCCCGAGCCGGCTCTCTGCCCGGCGTGCCCGCCCCTTGCTTATAGCGCCGCCTCCTAGCGGACAGCGGCGCCTGCGATCGGGGCACCCTATCTTTAGCATAGGGTGCGCAGATCGTGCGCAGGCCGTGCGCTAGTTGTGCTTTGACCTGCGCTGCGCACTTTTGACGGTGCGCCGTGCGCGCCAAAATCGAACTTTTCGGATTTTGGCGCGCACGGCGCACCGTCAGAAGTGCGCAGCGCAGGTCAAAGCGCAACTAGCGCACGGCCTGCGCACGATCTGCGCACCCTATGCTAAAGATAGGGCGCGCCGATCGCAGGCGCCGCTGTCCGCTAGGAGGCGGCGCTATAAGCAAGGGGCGGGCACGCCGGGCAGAGAACCGGCTCGGGGGCGGAGCTACCCCCGGCCGTGCGTGCGCTTAAAAAGCGCTAATGTGAAACCGGCCTTAAGGTTGTTTTTTGCCCCCGGTGGTCATTAGGATTATTGCACTGTGGTGTCGTTTGTTCTAAGTTTGCCCCCGGTGGTGGTGAGCATCATTGCACTCTAGTTTCTTTAGTTAAATGCACATGATTATAATGCAGGTGTGATTACTAGCTCTGCTATAAAAGAGTCACAGGTGTTGCAATCAGTGTTCGTGATAGTGTTCATTTCAACCATCCTTGGTGGAGGAAGGAGCTGGAGAGCGTTCCTTGCAGCACTGTCTTAGCCCTGGTGTGAAAGGAATCATAGGGGATTTCCTTGTAGCTCTGACAGAGCTTGGTGGCAGCAATTCAGGAGAAGAGCTGCATGCTGGTGGTGGACTCTGTTGCCAGGAGCAAGCGCAACAGAGTAAAGCTAAGTGGTATTTCCCTGTTTGTGTTTTTCCTTAGTGTGTATTAGTACAGCGGTGGGGCCAGTGCCTGCGCCACCCAGCTCCCTAGCAAGGGATAGGTGTAGGGTGTGCTAGGGCGACAGGTTCCTGATCGGCGCCTGGTGCAGAACCGGCATAGGGAACGTTAGGAGCGTTAGGGACACTGACTCAGGGGACTGCTGGAGGTTTCCACGTCCCCTTTCCCTATCGCAGGGCCCACCGTTGTATCTGTTTCCCTTCCCTTTGTCGTGTTGTTTTAGTTACCGGCCTGCGAGCCATGTCACACAGGACAGTATCACGTGCCGCGTCCTGTTGTTCTAGTTACCGGCCTGCTGGTCACGTCACACAGGACGGGTTCACGTGACATCCAGACATAGATGTGCACAACTTTGAGAGACCAATGACTTGAAGTAGAAATTGCAGCAAAAGGTGGTCCTACAAAGAACCGACTCAAGGGGGCTAAATTTAAATGCACATCACAATCTTCAGAATTATATTTTTAAAGTATTTAGAAAACCATGTATCATTTCCTTTAGACTTCACAACCACTTGCTACTTTTGTTTTGGTATATAGCATAAAATCACAATTAAATACATTAAGTTTTGTGGGTGTAAAGTTAAAAAATGTGGAATGGTATGAATACTTTTTCAAGGCACTGTAAATAGCAGGAAGGCATCACTTGTAGGTACTGACTTACTTAGCATTTATGACATAATGATGGCTGAAAAGTTTATTTTTTATATACAATAACTATACAGACTTGATGGATCCTTTATTGTGTGGAGCTGGTAACTAGAGATGAGCGAATTTGTTCGGATTTTGTCCTCGAATCTGATTTTGATATATTCAGGCCATAATCAAACACTGTTCATGCCGAATGTATGTTTTAGGATCGGTTCCGAACAAATTTGGTAATTTCTACTCCCATTGACTCCAATGACGTTCGGCTGTGTTCGACGAATATTGCAAAAAACAATATTCGATGCCGATCATATTCAGAACCGAATCCGAACAAATTCGCTCAAATCTACTGGTAACCTGTGTTGTCCATTTCAAACAATCAGTTCCATTACCCTGGGGCTCGTAAGGGAATTGGGAGATAAAGAATAACATAGAATGGAATGTAAAGAATATTCCTTATATGATATACGCAAAGAAGATTTAAACACCAGGGTATATTATAAAAATATTGTTTAGTGACGTGAATTCAGCAGGATTTACTTCGTTATTGTCTGCAAAATATACGTTACACATTCTATTTTGTTTTAGTTTTGTATTCTTACAAACTGTTCATTGTAGGTGTTAAACCACAGAACTTGCATAAAAATATTATGCAGTATAAGTAGAATCAGGCTTAGTAAAACTCTTTATAGAATCTATTAACCTTAATTATGGTTAAAAAAAATACATTGAAAAAAATAAGGCTATGTTCACAATAGCAAAGTACAAAAACCTATCCTGAGGAATGGTGAAGAATTGTCCTAGATGTTGACTAATTAATTTCCTTTCATTTTCATAAATCTTTTTTACTATAACTTTTTGTAAGGACTATTTCTACTTTGTAATATGTATGGAAAAAGCCTTAGTAGTATACAAATAATTTAGATACAAAATAGTGTACAGAGGCCTATGCTACCAATAACAACACTGTACAAGGAACAAACTATACTACACAAGGTGCAAACAATACCGCCACATCATGATGGCGTAATATTACCAAGTAGTGACGGAAAAATAGCAAGCTGTTACTGAATACTAATACCAATATTGCTACTATACAGTGACCATACAGGGGTACCAGTTCTACTCAGGCATTCTGAAGACTGCATAGGTGAAAACGCTACAGTAACGGTAAACCCAGTGATCCAGATGTGACATCTTCTCTGGAATGATTTATGTTTTCTCCCTTTTTCTTCTCCATTCTGCACTGACCATATAAAGACTTCTTCAAGACTTGTCATTTTCAGAATTTAACGCACATCTTTGGCTTTTTGCTTTTTCTACACAAACTCACTAATATTTTTTTATTTTGTGCTCCCCACAGTAATAGTGCCTCCTTTGGTCACCAAACAGTAATAGTTGTCATCTAAGTGTCTTACACAGTAATAATGTTGCGGCTTTCACAGTATATGGCATGGCAGGGATCTAACAGCTTTCAGCTCTACTGTACTTCTGGATTAGATCTGACTTCTTCCCCGATCAACCCGATTGCACATGATTGATATTTCATTGATCATACATATCCTTTCAATGTGCATGCTAACTTATGCTGACCTATGGCAGATGCTTTATGCATGTATTCAACACTTCCAATACACTCCGAACACTGGACCTCTCATATACTTTTAACCTCCGATTAGAGTTGTAAGGCCGGGATCACACACAGCGTAATACGGCCGAGTCTCGCAGGTTAAAACCAAGCTCTGGCGCTGGCACTCCGGAGCGGAGTGTGCAGCCGCACAGCAATACATGGAGCTGCACGCTCCGCTCCGGAGTGCCAGCGCCAGAGCTTGGTTTTAACCTGCGAGACTCGGCCGTATCTCGCTGTAGTGTGACTCCGGCCTAGGGGTTAATTCCCATTTTGCGGTGAAATCAGACGAATGCATTCCAATTAAAAATCAGATTGCATTCGTACCAATGTTATTCTATCATTTCTCGTTCATCCACTTTTTTTTTCCAGCTCAGATCGGATCACGATCGGAACGGAAAAAAGTTGCAGCATGCTGACATCTAAATATGTAATTCTATGGGTATATATATCTATTCAATCTATTCTATTCTAACCTGTCACTCTGTGATTTTAGTGTACATAGCACATGAAATGGTGCACTTTTCAAAGGAGATCGGTGTGCAAAAATCGGACAGCACTCGCGTGGTCCGAGTGCTGTGCGATTATTCTCTCGCACCCATTGATTTCTATTGCAGGATGTGATCCGATTTCCGATTACAATCGCAACATGCTGCAAGATTTTTCCAGCCCGATCACGATCCGATCCGAGCTGGAAAAAAAAATGCAGATGAACACACAATGATAGAATAACATTGGCCCAAATGCAATCTGATTTTAAATCGGATTGCATTCGTCCGATTTCATCTCAAGTGGGAATGAGCCCTAAGAGACATGCAACCCTAGTTTTTTGGGCCTGTGGACGTCCTACTAATTATTCATTGGAATACCCATTACTATATATTTAGCTTTTCTTCCTATAACCACGGGCAAAAATTGGGAAATTTCCCACAGGTAGAGAATATTTACACAAGACTTTTTAATTACACAGATCACAATTTTGATACAAAACAAACTTTGAAAAACGGCTGAACATTCTGGCTATGTGATATGTGCCTAAAATTAATGACAGATAATTAGTTTAATAATTTGGAAATGTTTTGCTGGATCAAAAAAAGAGAAAAAGAAGTATAAAATCAGGAAAATGTTGAGGAAAAATTATGAACTCACCCAATAATTTGTTAAAACATAAATTATTCTGTGGGTAAAGAAAGTGCCCGCATTCTTGACTGAACTGTTGGAATAGGCTTATTGAAAGAAAACATGCCCCGCAAAAAGATATACAAAGCAGGATGATTATAAAAATAAAAATTAAAAAATGGGTAAATAACAGAACTCAAAGCATCAGGAGTAACTTTTAGGGTTGCAATAGAACCAGTGTCTTGATGTGAACAGATGGAGGCAACAAACAAAAATAATTAAAGCATTTCACACTACAAACTACTTACACTATACAATAGATTTATTGGACCTGACAAGGATGTTAATTTTACTGTTAAAACCATGTCGGAATTGCTTAAAAAATCCTGATATTAAAATATTATGAGTCCACCTAAAGAGAGATATTATGAGTCAAAATCTGTTCAGGCCCTTGGCCGATACTTGCAGCTGGTACTGAGTAGTGTGAAATCTCAGCAGAAGGGAAGAGAGGGCTGTCAATCAAAATAAGTGGGTGCAGATCACGTTAAATGTAAAAAAGTAAAGAAGGATTATATAGCCACTCTGAGTTGGATACACTAAGTACACCAGGTACAATTAGGTCTAAGACATTTAATACTCTATGTAGTTTGCATTATGATATCTGATGACAGATCCACTTTAAAGGGAATCTGTCATCAGGATTTCAACTCCTACCTATTTATATATATATATATATATATATATGTAGCGCTTGTAAAGACAAGTTGAACCATACATTTTTTAGACAATTTGTTTGAATTGATATGCAAATAAAGGAGAAATAGTTTTGACACAAGAAGATCTCACCAAACTTCTGTCACTCCAGCTCTATTCACTACCCAGCATTGCCTTCTCTTGCCTGACTAACATGCTGCAACCAAAGAAGCAGTCAGTGAAGCAGAAGAAAGCAGGGCTGGGTGAGGAACAGATCAGAAAAGACTGAGCTTTGGGAAGACCTTCCATGCAAGGAAAGCACTTTAGCCTCATCTGCATATTGATTCAAATGCAAATTTATCAGTAAACAAAGAACAGACTGCCTACATAAAGGCACTGATGTACTTCTCTTTCCAAGCTCTGCATGTGCATATAAAAAGTTTTGAGAGTGAACTCCTGCTGACACATTCCCTTTAAGAGTTTTTACATGCAGATTAACTTATGCTAATAGCATTCCTGAACATGAAAGTTTCATTTTAAAATTGAAAAATACATCCCTCAAAAAATAATTCAACTTGGGTAGTGTACAGTCATGGCCAAAAGTGTTGGCACCCTTGAAATTGTTCCAGAAAAGGAAGTATTTCTCCCAGAAAATTATTGCAATTGCACATGTTTTGTTATACACATGTTTATTTCCTTTGTGTGTATTGTAACAACACGCAAAAAAAACAGAGAAAAAAAGGCAAAAAATTGGACAAAATTTTACACAAAACTCCAAAAGTAGGCTGGATAAAATTGTTGCCACCTTTCCAAAATTATGGGTAAACAACTTTGTTTCAAGCATGTGATGCTTGTTCAAACAAATCTGTGGCAAGTAACAGGTGTGGGCAATATGAAAATCACACCTGAAATCAGATACAAAGGGGAGAAGTTGACTCAATCTTTGCATTATGTGTCTGTTTGGACCACACTAAGCATGAGGAACAGAAAGAGGAGAAGAGAACTGTCTGATGGCTTGAGAACCAAAATTGTTGAAAAATATTAACAATATCAAGGTTACAAGTCCAACTCCAGAGATCTTGATATTTGTTTGTCCACTGTGCCCAACATAATCAAGACATTTACAACCCATGGCACTGTAGCTAATCTCCCTGGATATGGAGGGCAGAGGCAAATTTAGGAAAGGTTGCAATGCAGGATAGTCCGGATGGTGAATAAGCAACTTCTATCAAGTCCAAAAAAGTATGCTGTCCTGCAGGCTTTTTGTCAACATGAACTATCCATCGTCGACTTTTGAATGAAATGAAAAGCTATGGCAGGAGACCAAGGATGACCACACTGCTGTCACAGAGACATAAAAGACCTAGACTGCAATTTACCAAAATATACGTGAGTAAGCCAAAATCTTTCTGGGAAAGCTTCTTGTGGAAAGATGAGGACCAAGATAGAACTTTTTGGTAAAGCACATCATTCTACTGTTTAACAAAAATGGAATGAGGCCTATAAACAAAATAACAGCAGTTCCTCTTACTGCCCCACAAAGTAATAATCATCACTGTGCCCCTGACATAGTAATAATGCCTCTTTTTTGCCCTCTAGATGGTAAAATTGCCATTGTCCCCTAGAAAATATTAACCCCTTAACTCCCGGAGCTTTTTTCAGTTTTGCGTTTTCGTTTTTCGCTCCCCTTCTTCCCAGAGCCATAACTTTTTTATTTTTCTATCTATATGGCCATGTGAGAGCTTATTTTTTGTGGGATGAGTTTTACTTTTGAATGATATCATTGGTTTTAGCATGGTATGTACTCAAAAACGGGAAAAAAATTCCAAGTGCGGTGAAATTGCAAAAAAAGTGCAATCCCAAACTTGTTTTTTGTTTGGCTTTTTTGCTAGGTTTACTAAATGCTAAAACTGACCTGCCATTATGATTTTTCAGGTCATTATGAGTTCATAAACACCACACAAGTCTAGGTTTTCTTTTATATAAGTGGTGAAAAAACATTCCAAAGTTTGCTTAAAAAAAAAATTGTGACATTTTGCGATACCCGTAGCGTCTCCATTTTTCGTGATCTGGGGTTGGGTGAGATACGATCTTTTGATCGCCCGTTATTGCATTTTAATGCAATGTCTCAGCGACCAAAAAAACATAATTCTGGCCTTTCTATTTTTTTCCCGCTACGCCGTTTTTTCATTGCTAAATCGGGCGATTCTGAACGGGGTCATACCTAATATGTGTATGTGTGATTTTTTTTTTGTTTTATTTTGAATGGGGTGAAAGGGGGGTGTTTTAAAGTTTTATTTAATTTTTTTTTCATATTTTTTAAAATATTTTTTTTTATTTTGGCATGTTTCAATAGCCTCCATGGGAGGCTAGAAGCTGCCATAGCTCGATCGGCTCTGCTACATATAGGCGTTGCTCAGATCGCCTATATGTAGCAGATTTACTGTATTGCTGTGAACACTGACCAACGGATGGTGCTCATAGCAATGACTAGAGTTGAGCGACGTTGGTCGGATCGGGTTTCATGAAACCCGAATGAAACAAAATTTGAGTCGGATGAAACTGGTCTGACTAGGGCAAAAAAAGTCGGAGTTTCATCCGAAACCCGACCCCAATGCAAGTCAATGGGAAATAAAAGTTGGCATTGAGCGGATGACATTCATCTGTTCATCTTTTGCCCCTAGAAACTAATGCACCTTGTGCACCTTCGACGGTCACAACATCCTGAGTGCCCCTATAACAATAATGCTTCTTAAGTGCCCACTTAACATTTAATAATGTCACTTGAGACCCAAAATGTACAGCTCCTCTATACACAGTATGATGGGTCCACAGCTCCCTTATGCAGAATATGATGGGCTCAGTACCAACAAAACCAGTATAATGAGCCCACAGCTACCTTATACACAGCTCCTCTACATACAGTATGAAGGGCCCACACTTTCTCCCTTATACAGAATATGATGTCCCCATAGCTCTGCAATACATAGTATGATGGGCCCACAGCTTCCCTGTGCACAGACCCAAAATGTACAGCTCCTCTATACACAGTATGATGGATTCAAAGCTCGCCTATACATAGTATAATGAGACAACAACTCCCCTATACACAGTATAATGCCCAAATAAGTAAACCACAACACTGGACATGAATTACAATGGGCAAAACTAGTAAAATAAATAAAATAATATATAATAAAACATAAAAATAAATACAAAAAATAATAATGTATAAAAAATAATAACAATGATATTAATAATATAAAATGCCTTTATTAAAAGTGAATTGGCAAGAGATTGGCACTATGTGCAAGAGTGCCCGCACAGATAAAATATAAAACAATTAAAAGAAGAGAAAAAAATGCACATGTTAATGATTAGTATAGACAGAACGGGGAGCACATACAGATTATAGGTTCTAAAGGGACTATATTCCTATCAGTGATAATACATCCCAATTAAATAAATAAATAGTAATCATATGGATTAGGTCCCTAACAATACCAGACAATTCACCACAGAAAGAGATATATAATCAACTAGCTGAAGAGCCCAGCGCTGCTCGGGCATAGTAACTAACTGTGGTTAGTTATAACAAATTATAATTATCCTCCATCCCATAGTCCCGTGCCCATATACCCACCATACATATCCACGATCCCATAGGCCCATGAACATATACCCATCATACATATCCTCCATCCCATAGTCGAGTGCCCATATACCCATCACACATCCTCCATCTCATAGTCCCATGCCCATATACCCATCACACATCCTCCATCCCATAGTCCCACGCCCATAAACCCATCATACATATTCGCCATCCCATTTTCAAGTGCCCATATACCCATCACACATCCTTCATCTCATAGTCCCATGCCCATATACCCATCTTACATATCCACCATCCCATAGTCCCGTGCCCATATACCCATCATACATATCTGCCATCCCATAGTCCTGTGCCCATATACTCGTCATACATATCCTCCATCCCTTAGTCCAATGCCCATATACTCATCACACATCCGCCATCCCATAGACCCGTGCCCATATACCCATTATGACATCATCATCACCATGTCAACCGTTATGACATAAACGTCCCCATTGCAACCTATGATGAATCAGCGTCGCCATGGCAACCATTGTGACATCATAATGAAGGGCGGGGCTTGACACGCACACACTGTTTCCCCAGTATGTAGATAGGGGCATTATGACATCATAATGAGGGGTGGGGCTTGACACGTACACACTTTTTCCCCATTATATAGATAGGGGCAAAATTGTTTGGTGAATTGGAACGCGTGGGGTTAAAATTTCGCCTCACAACATAGCTTAGGACGCTCTCGGGGTCCAGACGTGTGACTGTGCCAAATTTTGTGGCTGTAGCTGCGACGGTGCGGATGCCTATCCCGGACACACACACACACACACACACACACACACACACACACATACATATATACACACATTGAGCTTTATATATTAGATTAACCCCTTCACGACCTTTGACGCCACGTAGGCGTCATGAAAAGTCGTGCCAGAACGACCCATGATGCCTATGTGGCGTCATGACTTTAAAGCCCCCCTGCGGGTCGGGTGACCTAGGTCACTGAAAGGTCACCCGACCCGCAGATACAGGGGGCTTTGTTCTTCGCCACAGGGGGCGTGGCTTCGCCCCCACGTGGCTACGATCGCTCTGATTGGCTGTTAAAAGTGAAACAGCCAATCAGAGCGATAGTAATATTTCATCAATGAAAATTGATGAAATATTACAATCCAGCCATGGCCGATGCTGCTGTAGCATCGGACATGGCTGGAGACACCGATTCCACCCCCCCCACCGGCGATCGCCCCCCCCGCAACTGAATGACAGCGGCGATCTGCCGCCGCTGTCATCATCTGCCCCCCTCCCATTCCCTCTGCTCCCCGCCAGAGTCCGATAACCCCCTCACCCCCTCTCACCTCCCCCGGCACCTTCTAAGTCCCCCTGTCGCTCCCGGTGTCTGGCGGGTCCGGTTCATGGGCGCCGCCATCTTAGAAAATGGCGGGCGCATGCGCAGTGCGCCAGCCCGAATCTGCAGATTCCATTCTTTCATTTTGATCACTCTCACAGTGATCAAAATGAAAGAAAAAGTAAATAAACCCCGCGATTATCACCCCCATAGGTAGGCACAACTAATAAAATAAAGAAAATATTTTTATTTTTCCATTAGGGTTAGGGTTGAAAAGAGGGTTAGGGTTAGGGTTGAAAAGAGGGTTAGGGTTAGGGTTGAAAAGAGGGTTAGGGTTAGGGTTGAAAAGAGGGCTAGGGTTAGGGTTGGAAAGAGGGTTAGGGTTGGAAAGAGGGTTAGGGTTAGGGTTGGAAAGAGGGTTAGGGTTGGAAAGAGGGTTAGGGTTGGAAAGAGGGTTAGGGTTGGAAAGAGGGTTAGGGTTAGGGTTGGAAAGAGGGTTAGGGTTGGAAAGAGGGTTAGGGTTAGGATTGGAAAGAGGGTTAGGGTTGGAAAGAGGGTTAGGGTTAGGGTTGGAATTAGGGTTAGGGTTGGAATTAGGGTTAGAATTAGGGTTAGGGTTGGAATTAGGGTTAGCGTTGGAATTAGGGTTAGGCTTGTGGTTAGGGATGTGTTAGGGTTAGGGCTGTGGTTAGGGGTGTGTTGGGGTTAGGGTTGGAGTTAGAATTGAGGGGTTTCCACTGTTTAGGCACATCAGGGGGTCGCCAAACGCAACATGGTGCAACCATTGATTCCAGCCAATTTTGCGTTCAAAAAGTCAAACGGTGCTCCCTCCCTTCCAAGCCCTGACGTGTGCCCAAACAGTGGTTTACCCCAACATATGAGGTATCAGCGTACTCAGGAAAAATTGCACAACAACTTTTGGGGACTGATTTCTCGTGTTACCCTTGGGAAAATAAAAAATTGGGGGCTAAAAAATTATTTTTGTGGAAAAAAATGATTTTTTCATTTTCACGTCTCTGCATTATAAACTTCTGTGAAGCACTTGGGGGTTCAAAGTGCTCACAACACATCTTACATACGTTCCTTGGAAGGTCTAGTTTCCAAAATGGGGTCACTTGTGGGGGGTTTCCACTGTTTAGGCACATCAGGGGCTCTGCAAACGTAATGACGACCGCAGACTATTCCATCAAAGTCTGCATTTCAAAACGTCACTACATCCATTCCGAGCCTTGACGTGTGCCCAAACAATGGTTGCCCCCCACATATGGGGTACCAGCGTACTCAGGACAAACTGGACAACAACTTTTGGGGTCCAATTTCTCCTGTTACCCTTGTGAAAATAAAAAATTGCGGGCTAAAAAATCATTTTTTGAGGAAAAAAAGATTTTTTATTTTCACGGTTCTGCGTTATAAACTTCTGTGAAGCACTAGGGGGTTCAAAGTGCTGCTCACCACACATCTAGATAAGTTCCTTGGTGGTCTAGTTTCCAAAATGGGGTCACTTGTGGGGGGTTTCCACTGTTTAGGCACATCAGAGGCTCTGCAAACGTAACATGATGCCCGCAGACCATTCGATCAAGTCGGTATTTCAAAACGTCACTACTTCCCTTCCGAGCCCCGACGTGTGCCCAAACAATGGTCCCTCCCCACATATGGGGTATCAGCGTACTCAGGACAAACTGGACAACAACTTTTGGGGTCCAATTTCTCCTGTTACCCTTGTGAAAATAAAAAATTGCGAGCTAAAAATTCATTTTTTGAGGAAAAAAAAGATTTTTTATTTTCATGGCTCTGCGTTACAATCTTCTGTGAAGCACTTCGGGGTTCAAGGTGCTCACCACACATCTAGATAAGTTCCTTGGGGGGTCTAGTTTCCAAAATGGGGTCACTTGTGGGGTGTTTCCACAGTTTAGGTACATCAAGGGCTCTGCAAATGTAACATGATGCCCGCAGACCATTCCATCAAAGTCTGCATACCAAAACATCACTACTTCCCTTCCGAGCCCTGACGTGTGCCCATACAGTGGTCATCCCCCACATATGGGGTATCAGCGTACTCAGGACAACCTGGACAACAACTTTTGGGGTCCAATTTCTCCTGTTACCCTTGTGAAAAAAAAATTGCGTGCTAAAATTCATTTTTTTTTAGGGAAAAAAAATGATTTTTTATTTTCACGGCTCTGCATTATAAACTTCTGTGAAGCACTTGGGGGTTCAAGGTGCTCACCACACATCTAGATAAGTTCCTTGGGGGGTCTAGTTTCCAAAATGGGGTCACATGTGGGGGGTTTCTACTGTTTAGGCACACAGGGGCTCAGCAAATGTAACATGACGCCCGCAGACCATTCCATCAAAGTCAGCATTTCAAAATGTCACTACTTCCCTGCTGAGCCCCAACGTGTGCCCAAACAGTGGTTCCCCCCCACATATGGGGTACCAGCGTACTCAGGACAAACTGGACAACAACTTTTGGGGTCCAATTTATCCTAGTACCCTTGTGAAAATAAAAAATTGCCAACTAAAAAAATTTTTTTTAGGAAAAAAAAAGATTTTTTATTTTCACTGCTCTGCATTATAAACTTCTGTGAATCACCTGGGGGTTCAAAGTGCTCACTATGCATCTAGATAAGTTCCTTAGGGGGTCTAGTTTCCAAAATGGTGTCATTTGTGGGGGAGCTCCAATGTTTAGGCACACAGGGGATCTCCAAACGCGACATGGTGTCCGATAACGATTGGAGCTAATTTTCCATTCAAAAAGTCAAATGGCGCTCCTTCCCTTCCGGGCCCTGCCGTGCACCCAAACAGTGGTTTATGACCACATATGAGGTATCGGTGTACTCAGGAGAAATTGCCCAACAAATTTTAGGATCCATTTTATCCTGTTGCCCATGTGAAAATGAAAAAACTGAGGCTAAAAGATAATTTTTGTGAAAAAAAGTACTTTTTTTTTTACGGATAAATTTGAGAAGCACCTGGGGGGTTCAAAGTGATCACTATGCATCTAGATAAGTTCCTTGGGGGGTCTAGTTTCCAAAATGGGGTCACTTTTGGGGGAGCTCCAGTGTTTAGGCACACAGCGACTCTCCAAACGCGACATGGCAAGCGCTAAATATTCCAGCATATTTTCCATTCAAAAAGTCAAATGGCTCTCCTTCCCTTCTGAGCCCTGCCGTGCGCCCAAACAGTGGTTTTTGACCACATATGAGGTATCGGTGTTGCCCATGTGAAAATGAAAAAATTGATGCTGAAAGAAAATTTTTGTTGGAAAAATTAAAATGTCCTTTTTTTCCTTCCATGTTGCTTTAGTTCCTGTGAAACACCTAAAGGATTAATAATCTTCTTGAATGTAGTTTTGAGTAGCTTGAGGGGTGCAGTTTTTAGAATGGTGTCACTTTTGGGTATTTTCTGCCATATAGACCCCTCAAAGTGACTTCAAATGTGAGGTGGTCCCTAAAAAAAATGGTTTTGTAAATTTTGTTGTAAAAATGAGAAATCACTGGTCAACTTTTAACCCTTATAACTTCCTAACAAAAAAATATTTTGCTTCCAAAATTGTGCTGATGTAAAGTAGACATGTGGGAAATGTTATTTAGTAACTATTTTGTGTCACATAACTCTCTAGTTTAACAGAATAAAAATTCAAAATTTGAAAATTGCGAAATTTTCAAAATTTTCGCCAAATTTCTGATTTTTTTACAAATAAACGCAAAAATTATCGATCTAAATTTACCACTAACATGAAGCCCAATATGTCACGAAAAAACAATCTCAGAATCGCTAGGATGCGTTGAAGCGTTCCAGAGTTATTACCTCATAAAGGGACACTGGTCAGAATTGCAAAAAATGGCCAGGTCATTAAGGTCAAAATAGGCTGGGTCATGAAGGGGTTAAATGTAAAAGTATGACCAATATAGATATATATCAATCTGAGATGATAATGCAACTCCACAAGGATATCATCCAAAAGAAAAATCACTTAAACAAGGATCCATATCCCATACTGAAATACCAAGATTAAATATCAGATGACTGGGTCAGAAATGCAAAGAAAATATATATGCCGGTATACACAAACTATAATGATGTGAACCATGAGGATAGGCATTACCAAGTGGTGGTCTAGTGGTGGTCCCAGGATCCAGGCGCACACCCCGATGCACATTTCAAAGCAAAATCAGGGACTTACATTAGCTCCCAAACTGGATAATAGGCCTGCATTAGCCCCAAACTGTGTAATGGCCCCCTCATTGATTCCCACACTATATTATGGCCCCCACACTTTATGAGGGTCCTCCCCACACACTATTTCAGGGTCCACTACGGTTTATGATGTCCTGACAGTCACATCACAAGTTTTAATAAAAATAAAAAACATCATATACTCACCTAATCCAGGATTCTGATGCATCCACAGGCAAGGCTCAGGCAGACCAATGCACTGATGTCAGAGTTCTAACACATATACAGAACAGCAGAGTCCCATCGCGACTCTGCCCCTGTATCACCAACAGAGAGTGATAGTGCAGGGGGAGCAGGTCTCCCTGCACTACCATACAGCTTAACTATATCAGCATGCTTTGCTTTAGGGTGAACACGTGATTTTTTTTTACCATTGATCTCTATATCAACTTACTAACACACAATGAAGGAACAGCTGTTATCACATACCGTATTTGCTTTTTATGTACAGATACATGCAGCGTTCCTATGGCCCCATATTACTGAGCAGTAAACACTGTGTGCTGCACCGTGGTACTTCTACCAACGTATTAATCTCTAAAAATCATTCTTAAAAGGCTTGCATTATTAAAAGCAGTAAAACATGCTACATAGTTATTTTTCTCCTGGATTCCATATGTATTAACCCCTTTACCCCCTGAGGGTGGTTTGCACGTTAATGACTGAGCCAATTTTTACAATTCTGACCACTGTCCGTTTATGAGGTAATAACTCTGGAACGCTTCAACATATCTTGGCGATTCTGAGAAAAAATTTTTTGTGACAAATTGTTCTTCTTGTTAGTGGTAAAATATCTTTGATATAGCTTGTGTTTATTTATGTAAAAAATGGAAATTTGGTGAAAAATTGGAAAATTTTGCAATTTTCAAATTTTTAATTTTTATGCCCTTAAAACAGAGAAATATGTCGCACAAAATAGTTGATAAATAACATTTCCCACATGTCCACTTTACATCTGCCCAATTTTGGAAACAAAAATTTTTTTGTTAAGAAGTTATAAGGGTTAAAAGTTGTCCAGCGATTTCTCATTTTTACAACAAAATTTACAAAACTATTTTTTTTAGGGACCATCTCACATTTGAAGTCACTTTGAGGAGTCTATATAGCAGAAAATACCCAAATTGACACCATTCTAAAAACTGCACCCCTCATGCTAATCAAAACCACATTCAAGAAGTTTATTAAGCCTTCATGTGTTTCACAGGAGCAGGAGCAACGTGGAAAGAAAAAAGAACATTTAACTTTTTAGTCACAAAAATGATCTTTTAGCAACAATTTCTTTATTTTCACAAGGGTAAAAGGAGAAAATGAACAGATAAAGTGGTTGTGAAATGTTTCCTGAGCACGCCGATACCCTATATGTGGGGGAAAACTACTGTTTGAGTGCACGGCAGGGCTCTGAAGTGAAGGAGCGGCGTTTGACTTTTTTCAAACCAAAATGGCTGGAATTGAGATCTGATGCCATGTCGCGTTTGGTGAGCCCCTGATGTGCCTAAACAGTGGAAATCCCCCACAAGTGACCACATTTTGGAAACTAGACACCCTGAAGATCTTATCTAGATGTGTGTTGAGCACTTTGAACCCCCAAGTGTTTCACTAGTTTATAACGCCCGGGCGTGAAAATAAAAAATCATATTTTTTCCACAAACATGATCGTTTAGTCCCCAATTTTTTATTTTCCCAAGGTTAACAGGAGAAATTGGACCACAAAATTTGTTGTCCAATTTGTCCTGAGTACGCTGATACCTGTTATGAATGAGTCACCGAGGAGGAAAAAACAAAAAGCAAGCTAAGCCCAGAAAACCGGAGAGGTTGGTAACTAGCGGATTGCAGACCCCTGATCCTATCCACACAACTAGCTGTGGAGTGTGCCTACGGTGGTCCTAGACGCCTCGTCACGGCCGGAGAACTAAATAAGCCTAAAGAAAGAAAGGGAAAATCTAAACTGCCCCAGAGCAGACCCCAAAGCAATAGACAGCCCCCAACATGTATTGTCGGTGAAACAAGATGAAAACACAAACACAGATAGAAAGATAGGCTGAGCAAACGATGGGGCCCTCACTAACTAGAAAGGACAGGAAAGAAAAGCTGATGTCTGCAATCACGCAAAAAACCCTGCCAAAATGTCCAACACGTCTGATAGAAAAAAGCCCTGAAGTCGCTAGACTTCAATTCCCTATATCAGCACTCAGGTATATTCTGAAGACAGAGCAAAAGAGATCAACTGATCAGAGACAAAATGGAGATTCAGCCCAGTCCCAGCCAGGGCTGGCTGAACACAAAAACTAAGTAAACCAGACAAAAACTCATATGAACAATAGCAGAGAAAACTTAGCTTTAAGAAGGCAGGAACCAAACTGGAAACCAGAAGCCACAGTCAGGAAAAATCACCAGCAAGAAACTAGGGAGTAGGCTGCCTTAAATCCAATCAGAAACTCCTGATATCCAATCACAGTCCTCTTCCTCAGGTGGCCGGTCTCTGCCATTTAGATCAGCTTCATCACCTCCCTTCACCAACAGAGGGAGTCCAGATAGAGAACTCACTACTCCTCTGTCAGCACAGCCAGCTCCATAACCCTCACCAGAAGCCAGAGGCAAACCCAAAAATGAGCTCACAACAGATACCCCATATGTGGGGAAGAACCACTGTTTGGGCACATGGCAGAGCTCGGAAAAGAAGGAGCACCATTTGACTTTTTCAAACTAAAGTTGGCTGGCATTGAGATCGGACACCATGTTGCATTGGGAGAACCCTTGATGTGCCTAAAAAGTGGAAACCTCCCACAAGTGACCCTATTTTGGAAACTAGCCCCCTAAGGAGCTTATCTAGATGTGTGGTGAGCACTTTGAACCCCCAAGTGTTTCACTAAAGTTTGTAATGCCTGGGCGTGAAAAAAAAAATTTCCACAAAAATGATTTTTTTAGTCCCCAATTTTTGGTTTTCCCAAGGTTAACATGAGAAATTGGACACCAAAAGTTGCTGCCCAATTTGTCCTGAGTATGCTGATACCCCATATGTGAGGGGGGAACCACTGTTTGGGTGCATGGCAGGGCTCGGAAGTGGAGCCCCATCTGACTTTTTCAAACTAAAATTATCTGGAATTGAGATGGGACACCATGTTGCGTTTGGGGAGCCCCTGATGTGCCTAAACAGTGGAAACCCCTCACAAGTGACCCCATTTTGGAAACCAGACCCCCTAAAGAACTTATCTAGATGTGTAGTGAGAACTTTGAACCCCCAAGTGTTTCACTAAAGTTTATAACGCCTGGGCATGAAAATAAAAAATCCTATTTTTTGCCCACAAGCATGATCGTTTAGTCCCCATTTTTTTATTTTCCCAAGGGTAACAGGAGAAATTGGACCCCAAAAGTTGTTGTCCAATATGTTTTGAGTACACTGGTACCCCATATGTGGGAGAAAACTACTGTTTGGGCGCATGGCAGGGCTCAGAAGGGAAGAAGTGCCATTTGACTTATTCAAACTAAACTTAGCTGGAATTGAGATCGGACACCATGTCGAGTTTGGAGAGCCCCTGATGTGCCTAAACAGTGGCAATCCCCCACAAGTGACCCCATTTTGGAAACTAGACCCCCTAAGGAACTTATCTAGATGTGTATTGAGAAATTGAACCCCCAAGTGTTTCACTAAAGTTTATAACGCCTAGGCGTGAAAATAAAAAATCCTATTTTTTGCCCACAAACATGATCATTTAGTCCCCAATTTTTTATTTTCCCAAGGGGAACAGGAGAAACTGGACCCCAAAAGTTGTTGTCCAATATGTCTTGAGTATGCTGGTACCCCATATGTGGGAGAAAACTACTGTTTGGGCACACGTCGGGCTCAGAAGGGAAGTAGTGATGTTTTGGAATGCAGACTTTGATGAAAAGGTCTGTGGGCGTCGTGTTCTATTTGCAGAGCCCCAGATATGCCTAAACAGTAGAAACCCCGCACAAATGACCCCATTTTGGAAACTAGACCCCCTAAGGAACTTATCTAAATGTGTGGTGAGAACTTTGAACCCCCAAGTGTTTCACTAAAGTTTTTAATGCCCTGGCGTGAAAATAAAAAATCCTATTTTTTGCCCACAAAAATGATCTTTTAGTCTCCAATTTTTTATTTTCCCAAGTGTAACAGGAGAAATTGGACCCCAAAAGTTGTTGTCCAATTTGTCCTGAGTACGCTTGTACCCCATATGTGGGAGAAAACTACTGTTTTGGCACACATCAGGGTTCGGAAGGGAAGTAGTGATGTTTTGGAATGCAGACTTTGATTACAGTAAATGGTCTGTGGGCGTCTTGTTCCATTTGAAGAGCCCCTGATGTGCCTAAACAGTAGAGATGCACCACTAGTGACCAAATTTTAGAAGCTAGACCCCCCTACGGAACTTATCTAGATGTGTGGTGAGAACCTTGAACCCCCAAGTGTTTCACCAAAGTTTATAATGCCCAGGCGTGAAAATAAAAAATCTTATTTTTTTACTACAAAAACGATCTTTTTTTATTTTCCCAGGGGTAACAGGAGAAACTAGGCAGCAAAAGTTGTTGTCCAATTTGTCCTGAGTACTTTGGTACCCCATATGTGGGAGAAAACTACTGTTTGGGCACACATCGGGACTCGGAAGGGAAGTAGTGACATTTTGGAATGCAGACATTGATGGAATGGTCTGCAGGCTTTATATTCCATTTGCAGAGCCCTTGATGTGCCTAAACAGTAAAAAAAAACCCACAAGTGACATCATTTTGGAAACTAGACCCTAAGGAACTTATCTACATATGCCCCCTTTTTGGAACTAATCTACTGTTTCCTGTTAATCTAAGTAAATTAGTAGTGCACGGAGGTGTGATACAATTTGAAGCAATCTTTCATACACAGGCCAGGTTTTTCTGGTAGGTGTCTCATTGATAAATGGTGTCCTTGTGTATTCCCCTTTTGTAACACACTCTGCACTTTTTTTGTGGCTTACCTTTTCTTTCAGTTGGCGGGACCACCCCCAGCAAATGCTGACATGGTCGATAAGAGCACCTTCAGTTCCGGAAGAACTGGAGCCCGCACCTTCCTGAGTGCCAAATATCTGGGCCTTAGCCACTAACTTTTGGAACTGAAAGTGTGACGTATCGGTGTGGCGTGCACATCGTGACAGCAGGAAAGCGTTGAGCATTGCCATTTGTACGATGTGCATGGACAGCTTTTTGTACCATAACTTGGGGTTTCTCAAAGCACTGTACGGTTGGAAGAATTGATCAAAGAGATCAACGCCCTCCATGTGCCCTCCATGTTTTTGTTGTACCCCAGTACACAGTCCGGTTTGCTGACCTGTGTAGACCTCTGTAGAGGGCACTGCCAACACCGTGTATGGTGGTCAAGAGAAGGACATCTCACTTGTCCTTGTACTTGACCACCAGCAGTTGGTCGCTACATTGAGTTCTGCTTTCACCCCTTCTGAGCATCTGCCTAAATAGGGTTTCGGGAGACCTCTCTGATTTTTACGACGGTACCGCAGGCTGAGGTACGTCACGCAGAGAGGGATTTGAAGAGTGGGATGCTGGTATAAAAGTTATCAGTGTAGAGGTGATAACCTTTATCCAGTAGTGGGTGCACCAAATCCCACACAATTTTCCCACTCACTCCCAGACAGGGAGACACTCAGGGGGTTCAATCCTGTTGTCCTTTCCTTCGTAAACTCTAAATCTGTGGGTGTACCCTTAGGTACTCTCACACAGTTTGTAGAGTTTAATTCCATACCTGGCCCTCTTGCTCTGCAGTTACTTATGAAATCTGAGTCTTCCCTTAAAATGAACTAAGGACTCATCCACGCAGATGTCCCTTTGGGGTACGTACATTTCAGCAATCTTTTTGTTCAAGTGTTCAATGACCAGCCGAACTTTGAACAGACGGTCAAAGTTGGGGTCATCTCGTGGTGGCACTGTGCATTATCGGTATAATGCAAGAATTTGTGGATGGTCTCAAAACGCATCCGGGCCATGACCATTCGGAACACTGGATTGTTGTATAAAATATCAACACTCCAATATTGTCGAATTTCTGTCTTCTTCAGGATCCTCATGTGAAGAACCAGGCCCCAAAACTGCATCATTTCAACTGCGTCTACAGGAGACAAGTTAGAAAATGATGAACCGGGGATTTGAGCCAAAAATTGACAAGCATATAAATTAGTTTGGTCCACCTTGAGATTAATAAAATCCTCAGAGAAAAAGACTTTGAAAAAGTCTATTTCTGTGAGACTGGTGGTGTCAAACTTGATTCCTGATTCTGCCACAAAATCAGGAATCAGTGACTCTTAATTTTCGGGGGGCGAGGTCCATAGGGGTCAGCAATGGAGTGCGCTGGTTCATCTTCTGGAATGGTGGGCGCTGCCTCATCTTCTGTCCTGGGACGTCTGCGTGACGGTTCCGCAGGACCCGGTGAGGAGGAAGAGGAAAAGGATGAGGATGAAGAATCTGAAAAATAAAGAAATGTGGGATCCTCTCCTTCTCAATCAGTGTCAGAGGCAAGGAAATTTAAGGCCTCCTCCTATGAATAGTGCTGTTGGGATGTACTTTATTTATAACTATGTGTGTGGGGGGATAGTGTTTGATGTAAACTTTTATCTGAAAAGAAAAAGCTAATAGAAAATAAGCAAATAGGAAGAAAAAAATTCCTGTGAAAAGAAAAGTGTTAAACAGCAAGCACGTTCTCTGATAAGTGAACTGCGTCACTTTTCAGAGTTCGGCGGCGGCTGGATGTGCGCATGGAGGTGGCGCAAAGTGGGGTAAAAAAGAAAAACGAGAATGAGTGTTGATCGATGAACTGCGGCACCAATCAACGCTCGGCTGCGCAAAGGGTGGTGAAAAAGATAAGCGAGCACCACCAATCAACGCTCGGCAGCTGCTAAATGTGCGCACAGAGGTGGTGCAAAGGGGGGGTGGAGGGGGTAAAAAGAGGGAGAAAGGGAAGTGGGATGGGGGATTGGGGTGGATGAAGAGAGATCGGGCAGGGATCAGGGATAAACACTTACGGTTGTAGTCTCTCTTCTTTCTTCTGTCTTCTTTCTTCTGTTTTCAGCAGGGATTGTGGTGTCACAGGCTTCTGTGGCACCACAAGGTCCAGCAAAGGAGGAGATATGGCAGTGTGACCACTCTGCAGGAATCCTCAGCTAGTGTGAGGACCTGCAGAGCAGTCAAAGACAGGTCAGAGACAGGTGGTAAACAGGTTACAGAGCGGTCATACCGCTGCTGTGACCTGTCATTGGCACCAATGACCACATAGATCCCACCAATCAGAGCTGGCACTGGTGACGTCAGTACTGCTTGGCACCGGACTAGGAACAGAGCTCACAGCTCTGATCCTAAGCAGGTCACCAGCAGGGCACAGCGCAGTCACACCGCAGCTGTGCCCTGCGATTGGCGCAATCGATGATTACATCAATCATGCTAGGTCTGTCCTAGGCATCGGCCTAGAATTGGTGCTATTACAGCACTGATCCAGGGGGGTTCCATCAGGGCACAGTGTGGTAGCACCGCTTCTGTGCCCTGTGATTGGCGTGATTGATGTGATCATCAATCGCACCAATCTGAGCAGTTTTGGCAGATGCCTGGTATCGCCAGGCACCGGCCTAGGATCGAGTACATCGGTACTCGATCCTAGCCTGGGACCTCACTGTTTCAGCCAATGAGAAAGGCTGCGAATCGTTGGTCAGAATTGAACAGCCAATCACAGTGATCGGGAGGCCGGGTGGATGGGGACAGTCTCCCGGGATGCCAACATCATGTTCCTACAGGTAAGATGGCATCGGAATTTTAATGCGATCACCGCAAGTTGCAGTGTTGCATTAAAGGGCACGACGTACTATCCCATCCATGGTCAGACAGGCCCAGGTCATATGGACGAGATAGTACATCGGATGTCAGAGAGGGGTTAATGAGAATTAACATCTTTGTGCCTCCACATAAAAATCAGAGGCACATCTAGGTGCAAATGGGCTCACATTAGTATATCAGTTCCATTTTACAAATCAATTTTTTACAGACTTGCTGTCATATACTAAAGTATACTCTACTACATCTAGTTTAGTAACAATAGTTTTCTATTTTATTTTTTTTGCAATGCATCATAGTATGAATGAGGCTGCTTCACATTTTGGTGTTACATTTACCGAATACATGTAAGAACCAACTTAGGTATAATATAAAGGTTACAGTTATTTAATGTTTTATTCAGGCTATATTCAATTCACCCTGTAGGAACTTTACAATTTCAATTTTGGAAATCCCATGACAACAGTCTTTTTATTATTCTTTTTGTTATTATTATTATTATTTTTATTATACTTTTTTTGTAGCGCCATTTATTCCATGGCGCTTTACATGTGAAAAAGGGGCAAATATAGACAAGTACAATAAACATGAGCAATACGAGACACACATAAGTACAGAAGGAGAGAGGAAAAAGTCTAGAATAGAAAGGATTTGTAAAGACGATAGAGTAAAACAGAAAGTAACAGGATCCTAGTGTAGTTAGCGTATGTCTGGGCATGTGTACTGAGATATATTCACCTGGAGATATTTTCTACTGAGCACCAGGAAATGAGCTAACCACAGTAGATATGACAAGCCACAGGAACTAAATGGTAACGAACTGCTCTTCAAAAACCTATGCACTGGTATATTGTTTTCATACCTTACGATCTACAATAAACTCATTTTCCATTTTCACATCAATTGTTTTTACCACAATTAACCTTATGACATTTTTTATATATAATATAACTGAGACTTTCTAATACAACTGCTCTAAAAAGAAGGATTTGATAAAATATTAGCATAAAACCCCCAAACTCCCTAAGCCTAATGCTCAAAATGCAGTCTATAAATGTGTCTCCAGAAGACTGGAGAAGAGCAAATGTTGTTCCTATCTTCAAAAAGGGGAAGAAGGTGCACCCAGGCAACTATAGGCCAGTGAGTCTGACTTCTATACCAGGAAAGATCTTTGAACAAATTATTAAACAACATGTATGTCAGTACCTGGATAAGAATGAAGTGATTAAACAGAGTCAGCATGGGTTTGCAACTAATAAGTCATGTCAGACTAACTTAAATTCCTTCTATGATGGAATCACTGATTGGGTGGATCAAGGAAATGCTGTAGATATAGTATATCTTGACTTCAGCAAAGCATTTGACAAAGTATCTCATACAATCCTTATTGAAAAAATGACTAAGTATGGAATGGACAAGGCAACTGTTAGGTAGATTCATAACTGGCTTAGTGATCGGACCCAAAGAGTGGTCGTAAATGGCTGCACATCCAGTTTGAAGAATGTCTCAAGTGGGGTACCACAGGGCTGTGTCCTGGACCCTGTATTGTTCAACATCTTTATCAACGATTTAGATGAAGGAATTGAGGGTAAACTGATTAAATTTGCTGATGACACAAAGCTAGGAGGGACAGCTAATACTAGAGAAGAGAGAGAGAGAGGATTCAAAAAGATATAAATAAACTGGAGCAGTGGGCAGCAACTAACAGAATGGTTTTTAACAGGGAAAAATGCAAAATACTACATCTGGGCAATAAAAATGAAAAAAGCATATACAGAATGGGAGGAATAGGGCTAAGCAACAGCACATGTGAAAAAGACTTGGGTATACTAATAGATCACAGACTGATTGTGAGTCAACAGTGTGATGCAGCAGCAAAAAAGACAAATGCAATTCTAGGATGTATTAACAGAAGCATACAGTCTAGATCACATGAAGTCATTATTGCCCTCTACTCCTCTTTGGTCAGACCTCATCTGGAATATTGTGTCCAGTTTTGGGCACCACATTTTAAAAAATACATCAACAAACTGGAGCAAGTTCAGAAAAGAGCGACCAGAATGGTGACCGGTCTGCAAACCCTGTCTTATGAGGAAAGGTTGCAGGATTTGGGAATGCTTAGTTTGCAAAAGAGAAGACTGAGAGGAGACTTAATAGCTGTCTACAAATATATAAAGGGCTGTCACATTGTAGAAGGATCATCTTTATTCTCATTTGCACAAGGAAAGACTAGAAGCAATGGGATGAAACTGAATGGGAGGAGACACAGATTAGATATTAGAAAAAACTTTTAGACAGTTAGAGTGATCAATGAGTGGAAAAGGCTGCCACGAGAAGTGGTGAGTTCTCCTTCAATGGAAGTCTTCAAACAGAGGCTGGACAGACATGTGACTGGGATGATTTAGCGAATCCTGCTTTGAGCAGGGGGTTGGACCAGATGGCCCAGGAGGTCCCTTCCAACTCTACGATTCTATGATTCTTTGATTCTGTGTGTCACAACTTGTGACAAGGAAATATTTTCAAATTCAAAAAGCTTTATAGAATTTTTTGCACAAAATTCAATTCATGGTGAAAAGGGATGAGTAGACACATGGAAGTTCAGGTTCTGGTTCTCGACCTGTAAATTATTGCAAAATTCGGTTGGGGTGCCAGAACTGTGCCTGAATTTGAACCATATCCCAAACTTTTGACATGGAAAATATTCTCTATATTCAGTGATTAGCATCAGACACTACCTGTCCAGTACAATCCCCAAACTTTCGATTCACTCATTTCTAATGGTGAATCAATTTGCAAAACAGAAGTACTGGAAAGTACTGCAAAGCCTCCAATTGTCCTGAAAATACATGTATGAGGTACCCAAGGACAGTATTGAACTCCTTTAGAGCTCTTTATCATAAAGTCACACTTATCCATACCAAAGTAACCTCAACGTATACGTCTATTGGTAAACAGATGATAAATAATGGCAACAACAGCCACATTAATAACACACTAACAAAGATTTTATACGATGACTCAGTGGTTAGCACAATGGCTTTGCAGTGCTGGGGTACTGGGTTCAACTCCCTCCAAAGACAAAAGCTACAAGGAGTTTGTGTATTCTCCCCATGTTTGCCAGGGTACTACAATTTTCTGCCACCCCCCAAATACATATTTAATAGGGACTTTAGGATGCGAGCCCCAATCGGGACAGCAATTCTGATGTCTGTAAAGCGTTGTAGAAATAATGGTGCTATATAAGTGAGTAAAATTAATTAAATGCAAAATTATACCATTTTGCGAGCAGATGCCAATATTTTATGCAAAGGAAATGTACACAGAAGAGGCAATTGCTTCTTGACAAGCCATGGTCCAAAAATGAAACCTTAGGAGTGGCAACAGGTTTGTTGTTTTGAAAAAAGAAAGAAGTTATAGTTTTTTAACAAGCCATCCAAAAACTATCCCTTATTCGAGATCAGCAACAGCTTTGGAACAAGATCTAGCACCTAACAATGTTGGCTTCACATTAAATATTGTTTATAGTATTGCATTGCTGACACTCAAAACATTGACCCGGTGTGCCATGAATGACATATACTTCCAATTTCCATAATTGTTGCTCCATGGGTTGAGAGTGCAGTACTCTTTCGAGCTCAATATGAAGTCTAAAGTGTGACCCATATTTTCTAGCATATGAGAGCAGAGTGGAGTGCAGGCACTCTTTTTTATGAGAAATAATGGCATCTGAGCATCTTCCAACAAGGCACACCAGCATTTCTCAAAGGCAATGGAATCCACTAAGTGATGCAGCAGCGACTGCACCACCAACAGCCACTTAATCAGATCTGTTGGCACACAAGCAGATGTATTGGCAGCAGATTACTCACAATACTCTCCAAGCATGTGACAACAGAGCTTCGTTATTCAGGAACAATATGCTTAATTGATAAGCAATAAATCATTTGTGTGTCTCTATCTGTGCAGCATCTACAGCAGGCTGCTTCTCTCATACACGGACACAGGAAAACAGGAAATACAGTCACATGCTCTCCCTTCTGGGAGTTTTTTTTTACTTTATAAACATAATACAAATCTAGCAACTGAACACTCATAGACAGGAATGGAGTTGTTGCGCCAAACATATTCCAACAAGATGCCAGCCCTGGAAAACATATAAGAGATTACAGTACAGTTACAAATAGTGACTTATAGCTGACATTCTTTCTGATGGAGTGGTTTGCTTACATATCTTTTCCATCTGGCCCAGACCAACTTAACAACTTCTTCCAGCCAAGACTTGGCTGCAGAGATTAGAACAAAGACGTATATGACTCCTCACATTTCCAGCTACACTGGAGGATAAGGACTGTGCAGAAGACAGAAACTGATGATATCAATGTCAACGGTAACATCATTTTGCTTTAGTGAGATGAATGATTGGCAATGTGTTCCATAACATCTGCTTCCTCTCCGTGAATACGCAAATGCCAATTGTGGTCATCAGTTAATAGCACTACTGTATGGATGGCTGCTGCCAGTAGATGTGGTGGTGCTGATGCATGCAGCTCTCACTCTTAGGCCGGAGTCACACTAGCGTTGAACACGGACGAGTGTTATGCGATAAAACATCGCATAGCACTCCGACCACTGTAAATCTATGGGGCAGCTCTCATCACTTTTATTTTCTCAGCCATATTCTATGTGCGAGAGAAATCACAGCATGCTACGATTGGCACCGAGACTCAGCCGAGTCTCTGCTGACTTGCACCAAAAAAGGCTATGGGTGCGAGGGCTATGAGTGCGAGTGACACAGCGCACATCACTAGGATATCATCTGAGTGTAGTGCGATATACGCTGACCCCGGCAATGGAGGATATGGAGAAATTAGTTTCTCTGCCTCCTCCACAGCTGTGCTCCGATCCTCTCTGTGCTAGAGGCTCGGAGAACAGTAGCATGACACTCAGCTCCCGCTTGCAGCAGAGCAGGAGCCGAGGGTCATTAGCATATCGCATCCAATGCCATAAGCATGTCAGATGCTGTGGTATGATTATTTTTTAACATTATCACATCTTTTGCCATTGCCTTTTCTTTAACTAAACATGTTTACAATGCTATAAATAATTTTTTTCAACCACAACTCCAGCTACCCAAAAAAGGACCAAATAAAAAATGTAGAACAATTTATGACACACACACTTTCAGATTAAGCCAATGTAGTAAGAAAAAAACCAGCGCTCCATCCTTCTTAGAAACTTCATGTTTATTGTAACTTTATTCCATATGCACGTGTTTCAGGAGTACATTTCCTTATTCATAGCTGTTTGAAAATGTATACCATAACTCTTAAAATCAGTAAGTGCAACCCACCCATCCTAAATCCTGAAATCACGAAAAAAATACATGGCAGGCATATGACACACACTACTGACAAATACAATAAAAAACAAACGTAATAATAATGAATATAACAAATTTACAAACATGGAAATATAAAAACACTTATAAAATATTTGGTAAAGGATACAGGATGGTAGCTGGAAGCAAGGAAATGTTTCTATTTAGGCAATATGTTATCCCGCAGCATACGTTATGAATAATAATAAAAATAAAAAGCAACATGCTTGTCCCAAAAAGATTTTTTACAGCTGAGGTGTCAGTAAATGTAACATTGGCCAATTCACTAAAAAGGCAACAATAATTACTATACAACAAAAGAACATAATATTAACGCACTTAGGTATTGTAATACACATCATGCCATCTACTGCATAATTTGCAATTTATGTTACATCGGATGTACGACTGTATTCCGGGGCAACAAAATGCTTTGCAGATATACGCAAAAATAACACATAAAGCCTCATATGTTACAGAATTTAATAAGTTAGTTTTCCTGAAAGAGGGGAAATTGTACAGAAAAAAAACTCCTTTTCAGATACATTTATTGTATTTGATTTTTGAACACAAAGCAACCTAACGGTATGACCTTCTGTAATCACACAATATATTTCTTTGTAAAAAGTCTTGTCATTATTAGGCCTGTTTCACACATCAGTTTTTGCCGTCAGTTAAAATCCGCTAAAATGGCGGACAACGGATCCGTTCCTGTACTGACCACAACGTATGGCACCGGACCGTTTTTTTAACGGATCCGGCGAAGAGAGAGAGAGAGAATTTTTTCAAACGCCAGAACTGAGTTTAGGGTTAAATTTCAGACACAGGCATTTCTCCCGGGCATGCGCACTAGAAAATGCGGATCCGGCCGGGGAAAAAAACGTTTCATTGCCCGTCCTGTCCGCTCAGCGGATGGCAAAATCTTGGCGGATCCGTAAAAAACCGGATCAAACGGATGACCATCCATCAAGATCCGCCGTTAATACAAGTCAATGGGGAAAAAAACGGATCCGCCAAGAAAAAAGTCGGATCTTTTTTTTTTGCAAAACGGCGGATTTTGACTGATGGGGAAAAATGGATGTGTGAAACAGGCCTTAATGGGGTATACTACAATCAAGTAAGTGACCCATATTGGTGATTGAATTAATAATATACAACTTCTGTTAATAATTACCGTAAATGATATTGATGTTTAGCGATATGTGATTGGTTGTCTTGAATTTTGTTCAAGGTAGTGACGTTATCTCTGTGACTAAAGGCGGTTCTAAATCGCTGTAAAAGCATCAGAGATATACAACTAGGACAATAAAAGTAACTTTTTAACTTTTTAATGGAACCTAAATAAAGAAGTCTATTTTATATTTTTTATAAGTGGAAGTGCCGGCATTTCTTCCCTTTATTGTGCTCTAAATCCACACATACAGGAACATATACAGAAACACACGCACATAAATAATTTCCATGCCAGTCCCAGCAGTTCAGTTTTCACAGGGCAGAGCACTTTCCCTCCTACATGTGTCCACGCTTGACCAGTGATATCTATAAAAGTGTCTGGCTCACTCATTTCAAGAGCTAAACCAACCTCCTTCTCCATCACGGCTAAAGCAGTGGACAGTGCAGGCTTACTAATTGAAATCTGACAGACAGCAAGGCCCACTCACACATATCATGGGTCATGTGCCAACACAGGGCGAGGAAGAAAATCCTTTTCTGTGCCAGGAATAAAGTTAAAGGTCTTGTCCAATTTATACAATTATTTTATTTTAAACCATGGGCAGCTGTATTTAAAAAGTTTTGTAAAAGTTAAATAACCCGGACCTGGGTGTAACACTAAAATCACGTAATAGATGGAGCGCTGAATAAAATGTATTAGAAAATTCACCTAATTAAAATTTGTAATGAATCAGAAGCACTTTTTAGTTGGCTGGACTGACATTTTGAACCTCTCGCTTGCAAAATTCCTTGCAAAATTATTCAACTCATTTCAAATTAGATTTAATAGTAAAATGTACACATTTTTTGCTATGTGCAATAAACCACTGAAATACAAGCAATTTATATACAATACCACAACTAATGTAACAACATATAACGACTGCCTTTCATCACAGATTTACTGATTGTTGTTCAGACAGTCAGCCCACATTTATAGATTGTTCAGTGTGCATAGGCTGCCATTGTTCTGGCAGCATTTATCCTGGCTACTGAGAATGATGATCTTTTAAGTCAGCCAAAAGATCATATCACCTAATGAATAAGCTTTTTTCTTGTTTGTTAGGCCCTTCTGGCACAATAATCATGCAGTGTAAATGCAACTTTGGCCTACTTTTCATAGATAGTGGCTTCTCATTCACTAATCTTAGGTTTGCATGCTGAAATCACCTTCTTCAAAAGTAATCAAAGATTTTCAAAGTGTCAGCCTCAGGTGGCAACCAGCTTAATGTTTGTATGTTTTGCAAATAAACCTATTTTACAATGGAGATTGAATAATTTTTCATTGAAACTGTAGGTAAATGATTACTTACATGTAGGGATGAATGAGCTCAAATGGTAAAGTTTGGTGTCCATTACCGAACCACAAACACTGACTCTTTACTGTACGTCCGGCTTCCTGTTCAGGTTCGCCAGTATAATAAAGTTTGTTGAAAGACTGCAACACAGCCAATCAACAAGCTTTGAGACTGTACGCACTTCCAAAGCCATCACAGCCATGGTAATTGTTGGCATAGTTGTGACTGGCCAGCACAGCACCTGACCCGGCTTGTGTAAAGGTTGGATCACAAGTGCCCCCACCATTATGGTCTCATTAGTGTAGGGATAGGGCTAAGCTGGAGTGAGGGGCAAATTTGGACAGCACACTCTGCTGCACACTCAGCCTGTGGGAGTTCTGTTCCTTTTAGCCGCTGTGTGTACTTTGCACCCTCCCTCCTCTGGGAATACTGATCCTTTAAGCCTCTGTGTTTAGTGCTCAGCATCCGCCTTCAGAAGTACTGTGCCTTTCATCCGCTGTTTGTCCTCTGCCCCCCGCCTATGGGAGTACTGTGCCAAAAAGTCACTGTGTGTACCCTGCTCCCTCTGCTTGAGGAAGTACTGTGCCTATAAGCCACTGTGTATACTCTGCCCTCCTTGCCTGTGGGAGTACTGTGTCTTTAAGCTGCCATGTGTACTCTGCAGCCCCAGCATGTGGGAGTACAGTGTATTTAAACCACTGTGTGTTATCTAGTAGTCTGGGAAATAAATAATTGTAATTAGTGAACTCGTTACCATTTATAGGCCAAGGAAATAATTTTTTAGGACTCTTGTGCTTTTTTAGTAGTCTGGGAAACCAATAATTGACATTAGCCCTCTCTTTGTCATTTATATGCCAAAAAACTAATTTCTCAGAATGGCTGTCTGTTTTCTAGTAGTCTGAGAATCAAATAATTGTCATCAGCCATCTCGTTGCCATTTATAGGCCAAAGAAATTTTAGGACCACTGTGAAATTTTTATGACCGCTGTGAATTTTTCAGTTGTCTGGAAATTAAATAATTATTATGAGCCAACTCTTTGCAATTGATATATGCCAAACAAATAATTTTTCAGGACAGCTGTGTGTTTTTTAGTAGTCTGGGAAATAAATAATTGGTAGAGATGGACTGACACCTGGATGTTCGGGCCCTGCGGGTTTGGACGACCAGTTACAAAAAGTTTGGGTCAGGGTACCAGAACAGTACCCGGACCCGAGCCTGAACCTGAACCCCATTCACATGAAAGGGGGGGCCCAGATATCCAGTGTTTGCTGTGCTGTCATGTGCATGACAGCGCAGCAAACTCCGCCGCTTCTGATCGACGGTGAAATCATCCCCGCCGGTCAGAGAGCCGCGGTTCCCACGCTGTCAAAAGGCAGTCAGAACGCTCAGTTGTGATCAGAGTTATAAAGCTTACCTCTGGTCACTGGTGTCAGCTGATAGGACTACTGATCCCATCATCCGACACCTGCTACCACTAGTTACAGTGAGCACAGGAGCGGCGGATGGGAGTATTCATCAACCGCTCTTGCGCTGTAAATTATTTAAAAAAAAACCTGCGTCGGTTCCCCTGTATTTTTGCTAACCAGCCAGGCAAATCTCACAGCTGGGGGCCGCAACCCTCAGCTGTCAGCTTCAGCAAGGCTAGTCATCAAGAATAGAGGGGTGCCCATGCTGTTTTTTAATTATTTAAATAAATCATTTTTAAAAACCGGCATGAGGTCCCCCCCATTTTTGACAACAAACTTGCTAAAGCTCACAGCTGAGGACTGGTATTCTCAGGCTGGTAAGGGGCCATGGATATTGGCGCCCTCAGCCTACAAATAGCCTGCAGCTGCCCAGAAAAGGCACATCTATTAGATGCGCTAATCCTGGTGCTTTGCTGGCTCTTCCCACTTGCCCTGTAGTGGTGGTAAGTGGGGTTCTTATTTGTGGGGTTAATGTCACCTTTGTATTGTCAGGTGACATCAAGACCACGGCTTAGTAATGGAGAGGCATCTATATGACACTTATTCATTACTAATCCTATAGTTGTATGGTAAAGACACAACAAGAATAAAGTCCTTTATTTGAAATAAGACTAAACCCAGTTTTCCATTTTTATTTAAACGCCTAATTCCAGCAAAGCCCTCGTTCTCCTGTAATAAAAGTAAAATAAAAAAAACAATATACTATACCTGTCCATCGTTCCGTCGCACGCTGTAATCCATGTCTGGGGGATAAACAGTTTTCAGCCTGGACGGTGCCAAGATGCGTCTGTCCCGGCTGAGAACCACTAATGACTGAGCGGCTGTGAGTGCAGCCTCAGAGACCGGTGGTGACGTCATAGAGGTTACGTCTGGTCACTGAGACTCCGTTCCCAGCTGGGCTGAACTGCCGTGACCTCGATGACATTTCAGCTAGCACTGTGATGAAAACTCTCACGGTGCTAGCGGGGATATCACAGAGGTCACTACAGTTCAGCCAAGCTGGGAAAGGAGCCTGAGTGACGGGACGTAACCTCTATGACACACCGGTCTCTGAGGCTGCGCTCGCAGCCACTCAGTCACCAGTGGTTCTCAGCTGGAATGGACGCATATTGGCACTGTTCAGGTTGAAAACTTATGAGCACGATACAACATACAGCACCACCATGTATTAGGAGGAAGCATTACAACAATATGGTCGAAGAGTACGTATCAACACATCTTCACATACTAACAGGTGGGTCTGCCCCATTTAACTTCTGTGTCTCCAAATTGGACACATGGCCTGAGCTTGCCCTTTATCTCTTGGAGGTGCTGAGCTGACCTGCCTTGCAGCAAGTGTCATATTGGAACGTGTGTTTAGCATGGCAAGGGCTGTGATTAGAGATGAGCGAATTTGTTCGGATTTTGGCCTCCAATCTGATTTTGACATATTCGTGCCATATTCAAACACTATTCATGCCAAATATATGTCTTATGATCGGTTCTAAACATTCAGTAATTTCTACTTCCATCGACTCTAATGACGTTCGGCTGTGTTTGACTAATATTGCAAAAACAATATTCGATTCTGATCATATTCAGAACCGAATCTGAACAAATTCGCTCATCTATAGCTGTGATCACAGTCACATCCACCTGTCCACCTCCAACATGGGAAAGCTAACATTCCTTAATATGAACCAAGATTGGATCCCAGAGGATTTGTCCATACCTTTGAATGACTAGATAACTATACCAGCTGCACGCAGCCAGTATTAATATTTATTTTCTATTCCTTTCATTTGGATGTCTCCTCCCAAAATAAAAAAAAAACAAATAATTGTCTTGTTAGTGTTGGTTTATTCCTCTCTTCACACTTTATTTATTTTATTTATTTTACTCAATTATATAGTGCTATTAATTCCACAGTGCTTTACAGACATCATCTGCACTGTCACAATTGGGTCTCACAATCTAATTTCTCTATTACCATGTTTTTGGAGTGACCTATTCCTGGAGAGAACTGTTCCTTCTGGTTCAAGATTTTTATTTTTATTTCTGCTTGGTGTATAGGAACAGGGCACAGCTGTAATGCATGTGAGCAGTTTTCCATAAACACTCTATGTGTACTCTGCACCCGTGTCTATGGTAGTACCGAGCGTAATCAAAAGTTTTTATAATCTTCATCTGTATCTTTGGAAGTGATGTGCGTTTAATCATATGTTTCTACTCCTATGCAGCCATGTCTTTGATAGTACTGTGCCAAAAACCACTGTATGTATTCTTTAACCCATATCTGCGGGATTACTGTGCCAAAAGCCATGGTGTGTATTCTTTAGCCCATATCTGTGGGATTACTGTGCCAAAAGCCACTGTGTGTATTTTTTAACCCATATCTGTGGGAGTACTGTGGCTTTAAGCTGCTGTGTGTACTCTGCAACCCTGACTGTGAGTGCACTATGTCCTATTGTCTGGTTGTGAAATTTTTAATCAGCTTCTCTGGGGAAAATGTGAAAACATGCTCTTTGGGTGAAATTTGTTGTCAGCTTCTGTGGCAGAAATGTGAAAACATGCTCTGTGGGTGAAATTTATAATCAATTTCTGTGAGGGAAATTTGTTATCAGCCTTTGTAAGGGGAATGTGGAAACATGTTCTGTGGGTGAAATTTGTTATTAGCCTCCATGGGTAATGTGCCCAAAAGTCTTCATGTACTCGACAGCTTTGTCTGTGCGAGTAGTGTGCCTAAATTATCATTTTAATCTACCTTTGTGGCCAGGCCTAATGGTCATTAAAGGATTTAACTACTCATTCCAATTACAGAGCCTATAAATTGTCATGGATAGCTAATTATCTCGCTACATCAACTGCTGTCTCAGTTAAGAAGTGGTTAATTTGCTTGACTGCTGCCTTCCATGGATGTGGTACATGTTTATCAGGCTACCTCTCCTGAATAGAACCCTTATTCTCCATTACTTGTGTCACTCTGCAACCCGGCCTGTGGGAGTACTGCTGCAAAAGCCGTTGTGTGCCTGCCTGTGGGCGGTTTGAGATTGGATGCCTGAGAGTGCCTCCAGTTCCTTCAGTCTGTGTTCCACCGGGTCACCTCTTAATCATGGCCCGAGTTCGAACAAGCAAGAAAATAGAAACGGAGTTCAATTCCATTATTCCTAGCTGAAGTATCCAGGCATGGTTGCCTGCTGTGTACACTATTTTTTTCAAGGGAAACAATTCGGACCCTTGGGACACTAAGACAATAGCATTGGGGAGGTGTCGCATGGCAAAGTGGCTGGGACTGGTGGTAGAAAGCCTTGCGGCGGTTCGCCACCTGTATCCAGAATCAAACTACAAGCTTTTTATCTGCGGCTTCACCATTGTTCGCTACTGAAGATTAAAGTTTGGCTCTGTGTGTGAAATTTGTAAGCTGTTTCTATAGGGGTAGTTTGTCCCATCCTCTGTGGATGAAATTTTTAACTGGACTGCCAGTAGCAAGCCACACAGTGGACCACCAGCTCAATCCAAGATCATACTACCAGCTTTTCATCGCCGGCATTTGTAATGTACACAACTGAAGCTGAAATTTTGGAGCTTTGGGTAAAATGTGAAAACATTCTCTGTGGGTAAAATTTGTAAGAAAATTCTGTGGGGGTACCCCACCCCATGCTCTATGGGTGAGATTTGTGAGCTGCTTCTGTGGGGGTACTCTGCCCCATGCTCTGTGGGTGAAATTTTTTATAAGATTATGTAGGGGTATTGTGCCCCATGCTCTGTTGGTGAAATTTGTAAGCTGCTTCTGTGGGGGTACTCTGCCCTATGCGCTGTGGGTGACATTTTTTATAAGATTATGTAGTGGTACTGTGGCTCACACTCTGTGGGTGAAAATTGTAAGCTGCTAATATAGGGGGACTCTGCCCCATGCTCTGTGGGTGACATTTTTTATAAGATTCTGTAGAGGTACTGTGGCCCATTCTCTTTGGGTGAAATATGTAAGATGCTTTTGTGGGGATACTCTGCCCCATGCTCTGTGGGTGAAATTTGTAAGCTGCGTCTGTGAGGGTACTCTGCTCCATGCTCTGTGGGTGAAATGTTTAACAGAACTGGTGATAGTAAGTGTCAGTCTCAGTGAGGGCATCGTTAAAATTTTTATGCTATTCATTTACTTCCTATTTTATCATGATTGCAATTGTGACAGAACCCTTTTAAGTTAGTTTACTATCCACATTTGTTTGCAGGGCAATTGTCCTGCTCTTACTCCCATTTTGCTTCTTTTTACAGCCCCCTAGCCCTTACTCCGACCATTTTACAACCATTTTAGCACTGAAGTTCAGGTCCCCATTAAATTGAATGGGGTTCGGAGCCCGAGGTCAAATTCATGTCAAGTTCAGATCCCAAACCTGTCTTTTTAAAAAGTCCGCCGAAACCCAACGAACATGAACATCCACGGATTTGTTCATCCCTACTTACATGGCTTGTTTTTCTTGGTTCAGTGTTTCTTAATTTGCTTAGTTCACAGTAAAGATGTATAATTCTTACAGAAAATCACAATTTGCCAAAGTTACTAAGGTAAAGGTTACAGGAATACAAAAGGTTCTTTGTGATTTCGCGGAAACCCTCTCGTTCAGTTATGCAGTGTTAAGTTATTGAATGAATAAAAGAACAGGCATGTCACTTCGGCTAATTTCCCACAATAAGTAATTGGTGTGTTTTTGATGCTGCAGGTTTTTCTGAGGCATTTTTGCATCAAATATATGCATTTTAAATAAGTTTCCACATTGAGTTTTGGTGCGTTTTTTATGCTGCATATTTTTAAAAATCCAAGTAACCTATTTTACTTATTGGCTGCAAAAATGGTCCAGAAAATCTGCAACATCAAATCTCACCAAAAGCTCATCGTGGGAACATAGCCTGTTTCTGAGCGTTGATAAAACCTTATTGATAAATTCATGTATGTATTACTTGCTTTTTAATTAGATTTCCATTGCAGAAATACCATTAATACTCTTTTTTTATCAGCAAATTTTCCTCATCTCACTCAAGTCTATGGGTGTAATCCACAAAATAAGCATATGTACTGCAAGAGAAATTTTCGTGATGCAGATTTTTTGCACACGAAAATATGAAGCATCAAAAATCCACCAAATACTCGCAAAAGCCCAGGTTCACACAAGTGTGTAAAATGTGGTCAAAATTTCATCCAGAAAACTCAGATGACTTTTTTCTCACTTGTCATCTATGTGCAGTCCGTATGCCTCGTGTTTTTACAGCAGCTTAAAAAACCACTTACCGTTTCCTACGTAAAGAATTGCAATGTATCCATAACATATTGGATGGTATACTGATGTTTTGTATGGGATTAATTTTTTTTCTGCACATTCATAGACTTGAATTGGAGAGTGACCCAACATATGGAAAAAACTAAGATCGAAAATACATTTGTGTGAACCCATCCTAATAAAGATTGTGCACTCAATTAAATGCATAAAACTCTATTCAGCATAACTATCTCTTTGCCAATAATGTGTAGAGTATCCAGATTTTCCTAATTATTTTCTTTGAAACAATAGTACCTACTGATTCCAGGTCTTTCTGTAGATCTCCACAGGTGGTCCTTGTCTCTTGGACAACTCTTCTGAAAATTCTTTTTGCTCGTCTCTCTGAAATCTTGTGGGGAGCAGCTGGTCATGCCCGGCTATTGGTGTTCTTTCCACTTACTGATTATGGTGCTCAATGGAACCTTCAGTAGTTTAAAAATTGTTTTGTAACCAATGTCATTGTTTTGCAACAATAAGGTTTCACAGGTTTTGAGGCAGCTCACTGATTTTACCCATCATGAGATGTTTCTTGTGTGACACTTTGATAGTGAGATACCTTTTTTACAAGTTATCAGTTGAACCAGCTAATATTACTTTTCACTATGTGGCAGGATTGCTTTCTAATTACTGATAGATTTCAGCTGATGTCATTACTTTCCATTGCTTTTTCCACCTGTCTTTATTTATGTGTTCAATACTTTTTCTCTGTGTCATTTCTCATTATTACACACAACTTAATATATGGATATCTATGATTTGATTTATTTGCCTGTGTGGACTGGATGGATTGTTACTGACATCTTCTCAGAATTTCATGTACTTAGAAAATTGGTGACGTGTTTGGTACTTATTTCACCGGCTATATATATGGTATAACAACATAAAACCATAAAGTCAAACATTTAAAAACTGTTAAAGAAAAAACACAAAAATTGAGCTTGGTTTGAGTTGGCACACACGCAGCATATAAATGCATGTCCACGTGGCCACAAAGCACACAAAACCTACAAAAGACAAAATGAAAAAACCCTGCTATAATTAAATAAATAAAAAGCAAAAGTGCATTTAAATCATACAGAGTTCTTAGTAATACTGTATTTGATCAAACATAGCATAAAAGCCGTCCCACCATCGACAAGGTGACTCTGTGGTCGGGGCGGTCCTACACTGTTGTTGTTGAAAACTGTTGTTTGCTTGACTTAAAAGCTAGGTTTAAACAATAGCTAATTTTCAAACAATAGATTTGTTTCATTATATTACAATAGTGAGTCAGTCGCTGTTATTGACACATAGACATAGACTCCTGACTTTCCTGCTAGCACTTGGCAAGTTTCTGTAACCTTACGCTCACTGTAGTTATATTCATGTCTTGTAGTGTTGGAAATTGATAACAGCAGGTGCTGCTGACATTTGTAAGTTGCCAGACAAATCTGGAAAGACAGAGCTGAAGTTAGTGCAGATGACACATTTGCCAACACATAGACCACTGTATGGCTTCCTGCTATACAGATCATACATTTACTACAAATGCTCATTTTGGGCTCTTCCTGATAGATAAGCAGCTGAAGGAAAGGACGTGTCATTACAAACAACTTTCGTGTCTCACTGTCATACAGGAAAAGCCATGTCTCCGTTTCTACGAATAAGTCTATCCAATTTTGAAGTTGGGCCATACACACCACCAAATGGGGATGCCACGCAGAGACCCTATTGTGCTGTCATAGTGAAAGAAGCTGTGGAGACAGGTATGTGTCTGCTTATATGTTCTTATACGTATTCTGCTAAACAGGACAGAAGGTCTTAACAGACTCTTTAACTTGTGTAATAAGTCCTTGAAGAACATTTACAAAATATGTTGGATCTGCATAATAATAATAATTGAATAATTTCTTAGACATTTCTATTATTTCGTTTCTTTAGATACCAATTCTAAATTGTGAGCAATGTTCTTTAATTCGAACTGACATTAAAGAATTTCTCCACTGAAAACAAGTTATCACCTATCCATGAGATAGGTGATCAATTATTGATCAGTGGGTGTCCAGCTAATGGAATCAGCAGAATGGGAAACTTTTATCTCCGCTTGGGCACTTTTAT
This sequence comes from Dendrobates tinctorius, assembly GCF_039654945.1. Lineage (NCBI taxonomy): Eukaryota > Metazoa > Chordata > Amphibia > Anura > Dendrobatidae > Dendrobates > Dendrobates tinctorius. The sequence continues at coordinate 9,760,514 of NW_027361773.1, forward strand.
CCTTTAGAATGTAATAGCCATCGCTCCATTTATTCTTTATCGGGGTGCCACAAAAAGGCGAGCACGTAGCTCGGCAGACCCATAGGGAATGAATGGTTTAGAAGTCAACCATGCCCCTTTCTAAGGTGAATAAAAATACCAGTATAGGTCACAAAGGTTGGACCCCCACCGATCAACTAGTTAATATCTATCCCATGGATAGGAGATAACTTGTTTTCACCGGAGAACCCATTTAAACAGAATTTGCCCCTAGGATTTTGCTACCCCATCTAAGAACTGCATTATGTAGGGCATGAGACCCTGATTCCAGCAATGTGTCACTTACTTTATTAGATGCTATAGTTATTATTATTATTATTATTATTATTTATTTATTTATAAAGCACCATTGGTTTCATGGTGCTGTACATAAGAAGGGGTTACATACGAATTACAGATATCACTTACAGTAAACAAACTAACAATCACAGACTGATATAGAGGGGAGAGAGTACCCTGCCCTTTCAGGCTTACATGCTACAGGATGGTGGGGAAGGAGACAGTAGGTTGGGGGGTTGCAGCAGCTCCAGTGATTATGAGGCGGTAGCTCCAGTAGTGGTGAGGAGGCAGCGGGGATCATTGCAGGCTGTAGGCTATCCTGAAGAGGTGGGTATTCAGGTTCCATCTGAAGGATCCGAGTGTGGATGATAGCCGGACGTGTTGGGGCAGGGAATTCCAGAGGATGGGGGCTATTTGGGAGAAGTCTTGGAGGCGGTTGGGTGAGGAGCAAATAAGTGTGAAGGAGAGAAGGAGGTCTTGGGAGGACCGGAGATTATGTGAGGAGAAGTATCGGGAGATTAGTTCAGAGGTGTATGGAGGAGACAGGTTGTAGATGGCCTTGTAGGTCAGTATTAGTAATTTGAATTGGATACACTGAGGGAATGGGAGCCAGTGAAGAGATTTGAAGAGGGGAGAAGCGGAGGAGTAGCGAGGAGAGAGATTAATTAGTCGGGCTGCAGAGTGGAGGATGGACTGGAGAGGTGCAAGGGTGTTAGCAGGGAGGCAACAGAAAAGGATGTTGCAGTAGTCGAGACGGGAGATGATGAGGGCTTGCACAAGTAGTTTAGTAGATTGAGGATTGAGGAAGGAATGGATTCTGGAGATATTTTTGAGCTGGAGGTGACAGGAGGTGAAGAGAGGAGAGCTTGGATGTGCGGTTTGAAGGACAGGGCAGAGTCAAGGGTTACTCCAAGGCAGCGGACCTCCGTTACGGGGGAAAGCGTGATGTTGTCAATTGTTATAGAAAGGTCGGGTAAGGAAGATCTGTGGGATGGGGGAAAGATGATTAGTTCAGATTTGTCCACATTGAGTTTGAGGAAGCGAGAGGAGAAGAAGGAGGCTATAGCTGATAGACACTCTGGGATTCTGGAGAGCAGAGAGGTGACGTTTGGGCCAGAGAGGTAGATCTGAGTATCATCGGCATAAAGGTGGTACTGGAATCCATGGGACTTTATGAGTTGCCCCAGGCCAAGTGTATGGATTGAGAAGAGTAGGGGTCCTAGAACAGAGCCTTGGGGGACTCCAACAGAGAGAGAGTGGGATGAGGAGGTAGTGTGGGAGTGGGAGACGCTGAATGTGCGGTTGGAAAGGTATGAGGAGATCCAGGATAGGGCGAGGTCTTTGATGCCAATGGAGAAGAGGCTCTCTAGTAGGAGGCAGTGGTCAACTGTGTCAAAAGCAGAGGACAGGTCTAGAAGGAGGAGTGTGGAGTATTGTCCGTTACCTTTGGCTGTAAGTAGTTTGTTGGTAATTTTGGTCAGGGCTGTCTCAGTGGAATGATGGGGGCGGAAGCCAGATTGTAGATTGTCAAAGAGCAAGTTAGATGGGAGGTGGGAGGAAAGTTCTGCATGGACATGCTGCTCCAGGAGTTTAGAAGCGAATGAGAGCAGCGATATTGGGCGATAGCTGGATGTGGCTGTTGGATCGAGGGTTGGCTTTTTAAGGATAGGAGTGATTGTGGCATGTTTGAAAGCAGAAGGGAAGGTACCAGAAGTTAGTGATAGGTTGAAGAGGTGAGTTAGGCATGGGATAAGAGTGGTGGTGATGTTGGGGATGAGGTGGGATGGGATCGGGTCAAGTGCACAAGTGGTGAGGTGTGATTTGGAGAGAAGATGAGCAAGCTCCCCTTCAGTGATGTTAGATAAGGAGGTTATGGGGTTTGGGCATTGGTCTGGTATGCAAAGGGGTTGTGGTGGTTGAGCAATAAAGACTTGCCGTGTTTGGTCTATCTTGTTTTCTCTGGTGTTTGTGTTTGATTTTGAAAGATAGAAGGGGGTAATAATGGGAGGTATGAGCGGTGGGGGTCCAGGGTTGGGAGATATGTCGCCAGCAGTGAGGAGAAGAAGAGAGAGGGAGAGCATGTGGGGGAAGGAGGGTGGGTGGCTTGTTTTGTATTTTATTAGGAGAGCTCTGAGGTTGAGGAGCAGTTCAGCAGAGGAGGTCAGGTGGGGAGGCAAGAGGGAAGGAGAGATTACTATTTGGTTAGCGGGTGCTGGGGTTTGCGGATAGCGAAGGAGAGTGAGGATTAATGGAGCCAAAACTGTTAGAGCATATGTCAGCATGGTGAGAGTAATTTAGAAGGCAAAAGAAATGTAGTACATCTAAATGCAGTGGTTAGTCATACCTTCAGGTCACTTCAGGCTCATTTCAGGCATATTTCAGAATTTAGGCTAGCTTCACACTAGCGTTTTGGCCCGCACCGCATGGCCGCCGTTAAGCCCCGCCCCCTGCTGCGCCCCCTCTGGTCATCTCCTCCTAGTATCGCACATTGCTGCATGCGATCTGCACATCCTATCTTTAGCATAGGGTGCGCAGACCTGCGCTGGCCATGCGCTAGTAAGATTTTGCGTGCGCTGCGCCCTTTTAAATACTGAGGGACAGTCCCCTGTCACTGTAACCCCGCCCCCCATGACCAACGGTTTCTAAAGCCCTAAGCTGTTGTCAAGTCCTTTGCTCACACTCCTCCCTGCCATCTAATGGTCAACCCAAGGTACTGCACGTCCACTACACTTTCCTAGCTGTTTCCCCACTGTAATAACTGACACCTACCTACACTGTGCAAACCTTTCCTTCTTCACTCTGACTAGGCTATCCATCTGTCAGGTCACCTTCCCTACACTCCTCCTTTCTTTGTCCATTGTCGTCCTCGACAATCGTCATCCCTGCCTTCGTCGTCCTGAAGCTTCACCTACACTCTGTTGTCGGACCAGCTGTTGGGCCAAACCCACTACCTGCGGGGGGCCGAACCATGCTGGGAGCACCATGCTCTGAGCAGCCTACTGCTACTCACCAGCGCGCACGCCACATGACAACGTCTTTCAAATTGGGCTAGGTACACCCATATTCTCTCTATGGCGTGTACCTTCCCCTACTCTCCCCTACTGTCAACTTCCACTATTCGGTACGCCATGATCGAGGTCTCTTACCTTCCAGATCATTACCAGTGCCTGCTTTCCTCCTTCAGGGGTGTCCGTGGTGTTGGGGACCTGACCTAGGACGGCTGTCTCTCTCACATCTTCCAACTCATTTTCCCTTCTTTCAATTACATGTCATGGTCGGCGTCCCGGTCTTCCAGACCTCCTCAACTCTTAGATCCCTACCGGATCTCACACTTTCCTTTGGTCCCGCAGACCTTCCCTTACCCAGACCTGTTGCATTTTACTTTGGCATATTATACATTAAACAACTTTATAATAGCACAAGTACCCATTTTTATATTTTTTTTTCGTTTTCTTTTGCTCATTTTAAAACCAACATATAACAACATAACATTGCAGATCCCCTTTCGTCCTCCCCCCTTCCTTGGACCAGGACACTCCTCCGCTTTTCCGTATCCCCGTTCTGTCAGGCAAACATATTTACTGTACGTATACTTTCCATACAAGGAACATAGAAAGAAGAAAGAAAGAGAGAAAAATAGTTGCATCAGATAAACAACAACAATTTTTTTTTTTCAAACGCAACTGTCCTTATAACCTGCACAACGCTGCTGCAAACTCCTGACAGTTCAATTCGCCTTCTAGCGGTCAGTAGTGAGGGACCCCACAGCCGTGGAGTTCTGGGAATACTGATGGTGTCCATTCAAGTCCTCTTTACGGGGGTTCGCTTCCTTCGGGCTCCGCTGGCACTGCCACCGCCTAATACCCGCGGGGGCAGTATTCTTTATAGTAGAAAACCAAGTTCCCTTCCTTAAGCGCCCGACCATGCCGTATGGAGGCCACATTCACGTATACCTTCTGGCCGGTCGTGTCACGGATGAAGCCGTACCCCCTGTCGACGTTGGTGTATACCAGCCGTCCCCGTGATCTCTGCACCGTCATGCCAGCCTCCCCCTTTGAGTGGAGCAGGCTCCATACCTCCTGCTCCCGAACTTTCTTTTGTTTGATCACCTCCGCGACCCAAACGGAGGGTGCCGTGCCAGTCCCAGAGTCCGGTGGGCGGGACTTCGCTGTAAAAGTGCGTGGGGCAGAGGCGGCCGATGATATCTGCGGCCCAGCAGCTGCTGGGGCCAGGTGGCAAATGGGGACAGCCGGGTCCTTGAGGGCTGGAGTCACAGGGCCTGTCAAACAGGCCGCAGCCGGTTCTAACGCTGGCATAACCGCGGCCGCAGGGTAGGCCGCATCCAAAGCTTCCAGCAGAGCCAGAGTGACGGCCAGTTCTGGTGATGGAGCTTTTTCCGTCTGAGGGAGCACAGCCGTGTCTTCTGCAAACGAGCTCCGCCCTGATGACTCCGGGTGGGATGGCTCAGGGACGGGGGCAGGGCCCTCGCTCGACTCCGCATATACCATAGGGCCCTCTGCAGCCAGACCTTCCGGTACGCTGGAGACTGCTTGCTGTGGCAGAATGATAGGGGCCGCTTGTGAAGCCGCCGGCAGAGCCGGGGGAATTCTCACCTTCCCCGGCGCCACGGTCTCCATCACGTCACCACGCGGCTCATCCCGCAGTCTCCGCTCTCCAACTTGGTGTTCAGCGGGCCTAGCCTCCAGGCTCAGGAGCTCCATGGGGAAGTTCTCCGCCGGTATCAATGGCGGCCGCTCCTTCTGGCTCTGCACAGGCTCCGCTTCTTGTCCAGGGACCCGAGGATGACGTGTTCTGGCGCAGTCCATTCTCTCGCCGCCATCGCCACTCCAGGCGGCCGATGCCCCGACACCCACAGCGTCTCATACCGACCGGTGGGCAGCAATCAAATGACGCCAAGCAGCCGCACCCCAGCTTTCCCTTGGGGTCACTCCCTCTGTGGGGTGGGGCGTCAGTAGGCCTTTCCACCCATCTGCCAGGGTCCAGTACATGGGAGCGTCGGCCTCCGGGCACATACTGCTGTCCACAGGGATACGTTGGAGGGGGTCCCAGTCCATTCAACACGACTGCAAACACCCGGACCTCTCCCCTGCACTGTAGTAATGCCGCCATCTTGCGCAGCACCTGATACCGCCCCGGATCTTCTGTCAGCACCACGGAGTCACCACAGCGCTCCCAATTTGTAATCCACAGGTAAGCCAATTGTAATCCACAGGTATTTATTATCCATGCAGCACAGTCCAAGTCCTTCTCCATCCTTTAAGGCAGACCTGCCGCAGAAGATGATGTATTAGCGGCGGCGATCCTGCCGACTACACCAAGTGTAGAGTTGGTGGGCCGGGCTGGGGGGGTGGTCCCTCTTCTTACCGCGCAGAGACGAAACAGAGACAAGATGGAGGCAAGATCAGGGTACAACAGGTCCAAGTTTATTCACGCTCGCCATCCGCCTGACGGCCTCAAAAGCACACTGTACTTTCTTCACCTCACAGCCCTCCGTTTCCAGAGCCACTTCTCACACCGTACTTTACACTAGGGACGTGTCTGCACACACCATCCCCTCCTCACTCGTCGACGCTCCTGACAGGTCCGTCACTTTGGCCGCCTTAGGCCCGTAAACCAACAGCGCTTCCACTGATCAGTCGTCGTGTCAAATATGGTGTCTCACACCCAGTGCCTCGTCCCTTCTGCGGTTCTTCCTGTCAGGACCACCCCCCTGACGTTCTCTCTCCTCAGTCCCCTTGGTTTAGATTCTCCTCACAGCGCACAGACTGTCGCAGTCCTCCTGTCACTGGAGCTCCCCCTGGGGACTGGAACCTTCTGGAACCCTCCCTCAGTATTTATAGCTCTCCCAGTCCCCTGTCACTGTAACCCCGTCCCCCATGACCAACGGTTTCTAAAGCCCTAAGCTGTTGTCAAGTCCTTCGCTCACACTCCTCCCTGCCATCTAATGGTCAACCCAAGGTACTGTACGTCCACTACACTTTCCTAGCTGTTTCCCCACTGTAATAACTGACACCTACCTACACTGTGCAAACCTTTCCTTCTTCACTCTGACTAGGCCGTCCGTCCGTCAAGTCACCTTCCCTACACAATCAAGGAAATAATGTGAGAAAGCAGCTACAACACATACCAGTGATAGAGAGATACAAGGTGATTGGGGGTTCAGGAAAGATGGGTGATGATGGTATTGCAGCAGCCAGAACACATACCAGTGATAGTTACAGGGTGATTGGGGGTTCAGGAAAGATGGGTGATGATGGTATTGCAGCAGCCAGAACACATACCAGTGATAGAGAGATACAGGGTGATTGGGGGTTCAGGAAAGATGGGTGATGATGGTATTGCAGCAGCCAGAACACATACCAGTGATAGAGAGAAACAGGGTGATTGGGGGTTCAGGAAAGATGGGTGATGATGGTATTGCAGCAGCCAGAACACATACCAGTGATAGATACAGGGTGATTGGGGGTTCAGGAAAGATGGGTGATGATGGTATTGCAGCAGCCGGAACACATACCAGTGATAGAGAGATACAGGGTGATTGGGGGGTTCAGGAAAGATGGGTGATGATGGTATTGCAGCAGCCAGAAAACATACCAGTGATAGAGAGAAACAGGGTGATTGGGGGTTCAGGAAAGATGGGTGATGATGGTATTGCAGCAGCCAGAACACATACCAGTGATAGAGAGATACAGGGTGACTGGGGGTTCAGGAAAGATGGGTGATGATGGTATTGCAGCAGCCAGAACACATACCAGTGATAGAGAGATACAGGGTGATTGGGGGTTCAGAAAAGATGGGTGATGATGGTATTGCAGCAGCCAGAACACATACCAGTGATAGATACAGGGTGATTGGGGGTTCAGGAAAGATGGGTGATGATGGTTTTGCAGCAGCCAGAACACATACCAGTGATAGAGAGATACAGGGTGATTGGGGGGTTCAGGAAAGAAGGGTGATGATGGTATTGCAGCAGCCAGAAAACATACCAGTGATAGAGAGAAACAGGGTGATTGGGGGTTCAGGAAAGATGGGTGATGATGGTTTTGCAGCAGCCAGAACACATAACAGTGATAGATACAGGGTGATTGGGGGTTCAGGAAAGATAGGTGATGATGGTATTGCAGCAGCCAGAACACATACCAGTGATAGAGAGATACAGGGTGACTGGGGGTTCAGGAAAGATGGGTGATGATGGTATTGCAGCAGCCAGAACACATACCAGTGATAGAGAGATACTGGGTGATTGGGGGTTCAGAAAAGATGGGTGATGATGGTATTGCAGCAGCCAGAACACATACCAGTGATAGAGAGATACAGGGTGATTGGGGGTTCAGGAAAGATGGGTGATTTTAGATAGTTTTGATGAAATCACTATTTATCTGCTGTAGATCTACTAATTCTGTGAAAGAACAGCTATGTATAAGCTCTCTGTATACTGTGTATAGGCAGAAAGATATCAATCAATGTGAGGTTACGCAGAGCTCATGAATATGGAGAAGTACGTGGCAGCAGATTTATTAGTTTTCTAGGGATAATCTCCTGCTGAGGAAACAGTGATTTTAACAAGACTACAGCAAGCAGCCTATTAGGTGACACACCGCTGGAATCAGGTTCTATGTCTCTACATAATGCTGCTCTGATATTAGGTAGAGAAAAAAACCTGGTGACAGATTGCTTTTAACTTCCTTTTGTCCATTTAATATCTGAAGCTTTTATGTGCAGGTGTATTTGGTTCAAATGGAAAATTGTAGATCCTGTTGGACCATTTATTTATTGTAGTTTATTTATTGGTTTGCTAGTTATTCATTGTTATTGTTTTCAATTGAACCTGTCATGTAACTGTGGTTCATGCAGAAAAATAAAGATTACATTTTGCAAACAGTTAAACACAATATTGTAGCCATTTTCATTTAATGGGGTTTATTAACACCTTCACCACCTTGGGATTTTCCGTTTTTGCGCTTTTGTTTTTTTGCTCCCCTTCTTCCCAGAGCCATAGCTTTTTTCTTTTCCATCAATATGGCCGTATGAGGCCTTCTTTTTTTGCAGGACGAGTTATACTTTTGAAATACACTGTTCCAAGTGCTGTACAATTGCAAAAAAAGTGCAATTCCACAATTGTTTTTCTATTATGTTCACTAAATCTTAAAACTGACCTGCCATTATGATTCTCCAGGTCATAACGTGTTCGCAGATACCAAATATGTATAGGTTATTTTTTGTTTAAGTGGTAACAATTAGAGTTGAGCGAAACGGGTCGAAAAATTTCAAAAGTCGCCGACTTTTGGTAAAGTCGGGTTTCATGAAACGAAACCCGACCCTAGGGTGAGGTCGGCCACGAGCTCGGCGACTTTAGCGCCAAAGTCGCGTTTCAAAAGTTTGTTTTCCGCCCTTTTTCAGCCAATCAGGATCCACGGACACTGTGGGCAACGTGATGACATAGGCAGGGGTCACCACCATCTTTCAGAAGGGCATGCAAGTGATTGGCTTGCTTTGGGGGCGTCACAGGGGGTATAAAGGGGCGTGCACGCCGACCTCCATGTTACTCATGCTGATCTCAGAATAGGGAGAGCTGCTGCTGCTGATTCTGTAGGGAGAGCATTAGGCAGGGAAGAAGACACCAAAAACTGCTTCTGCTGCTAGCGATTTTGCCTGTACAACACACCAGTCACTGTGTGTGCAGTGCAAGTGGAGGCTATATTTTGCTGGATCAGCTGTGTTGGTTGTTAGGCTGCCTTATAAGGCTTCCTGATAGCTGCATTGCTGTTTTCCCACTGCTCTGCAAACTGCTTTTTTAAAAGCAATCCAAATTTTTTTTTTTGTCCTGGTGAGGTACTGAGCGTGCATTTTTTCACACCATACAGCGGTGTACGCTCCTAACACAGTACCGTGTAACGGCTGTTATCACGGCCACAGTGAAGCTCTCTGTGTGTGACTCTGTAAGGATAAGTCGAGGACATGTTCCATTCTTACAGACCTCCACCTTCTAGTTTTGTCTGGTTTTCAAACAGTTAAGTATATTTGCTGTTTGATCACATTCAAAACGATAGAGAGACAGCGTGTGTCAGTCCGTATACTTAAAAAACACGGAGCTTGACAATTTTATGGTCACCGTAAGCGGTGTACGTGCACGCTCCTCTCTCAGTACCGTGTAACGGCTGTTATCACGGCCACAGTGAAGCTATCTGTGTGTGACTCTGTAAGGATAAGTTGAGGACTTGTTCCGTTCTTACAGACCTACACTCTAGGGAGATTGCTATTCTGCCCAATTCTATATACACCTTGTAGTTTGTCAACCACTAGCCAATTTCTGCCTGTGACATAGCGGTGTGATATTCACTGGGCCTCACACAATCCAACAGTGTCCACAAGTGTGTTCAGAAATTCTACATCTCCCCTGTCCTATAGTGACATTTTTCACACCTGCGACATTGAGCCTGTGACATAGCGGTGTGATATTCACTGGGCCTCACACAACCCAACAGTGTCCACAAGTGTGTTCAGAAATTCTACATCTCCCCTGTCCTATAGTGAAATTTTTCACACCAGCGACATTGAGCCTGTGACATAGCGGTGTGATATTCACTGGGCCTCACACAATCCAACAGTGTCCACAAGTGTGTTCAGAAATTCTACATCTCCCCTGTCCTATAGTGACATTTTTCACACCTGCGACATTGAGCCTGTGACATAGTGGTGTGATATTCACTGGGCCTCACACAATCCAACAGTGTCCACAAGTGTGTTCAGAAATTCTACATCTCCCCTGTCCTATAGTGACATTTTTCACACCTGCGACATTGAGCCTGTGACATAGCGGTGTGATATTCACTGGGCCTCATACAATCCAACAGTGTCCACAAGTGTGTTCAGAAATTCTACATCTCCCCTGTCCTATAGTGACATTTTTCACACCTGCGACATTGAGCCTGTGACATAGCGGTGTGATATTCACTGGGCCTCACACAATCCAACAGTGTCCACAAGTGTGTTCAGAAATTCTACATCTCCCCTGTCCTATAGTGACATTTTTCACACCTGCGACATTGAGACTGTGACATAGCGGTGTGATATTCACTGGGCCTCACACAATCCAACAGTGTCCACAAGTGTGTTCAGAAATTTTACATCTCCCCTGTCCTATAGTGACATTTTTCACACCTACGACATTGAGCCTGTGACATAGCGGTGTGATATTCACTGGGCCTCACACAATCCAACAGTGTCCACAAGTGTGTTCAGAAATTCTACATCTCCCCTGTCCTATTGTGACATTTTTCACACCAGCGACATTGAGCCTGTGACATAGCGGTGTGATATTCACTGGGCCTCACACAACCCAACAGTGTCCACAAGTGTGTTCAGAAATTCTACATCTCCCCTGTCCTATATACACCTTGTACCTTGTTTTACATTACTATATAGTTTGTGGGATTTTGTGTACATTTTTACCAAAAATGAGGAAGGCTGGTGGAAGAGGCCGTGGAATTGGGCGGGGGTTGCCAGCTCGTAATTATGGTGTTGGTGGTGGATCTGATGGTAGTGGCAAAAGCAAAATAGGACAGAATGCAGGAGGTGTTGAGCCTGCGTCATCGTCTGGCTCCACAAGGCCTCGAAGGCCTAGTTTTCTAGGAGTTGGCAAACCGCTTTTAAAGCCAGAGCTTCAGGAAAAAGTTTTGGCTTACATTGCTGACTCAGCCTCCAGTTCTATCGCCTCCTCTTCTGAAGTTGTAAAAAATAAAAGCACTGAGTCGTCATTGGAGGCTCATGTTCATGAACCACACCTTTCCTTGTGTCCTTCACCCCAACCAAGATTGAAGGATGATGCAGGCCATACTACTGATTACTCCATGGAGCTGTTTTCACATACCATGCCTGGGTTATCAAGTGAAATGGTGAATTACCCAGGCCAAGATGAATCTGACATGGAGTGCACTGATGCACAGCCACTGATAGATGATTCTGCTGGTACATTCACTCAGAGCACTACATTGTCCTCACAGTGTAATGAGCCAGATTCTGACCCTGATGAGACTCAGGTGCCCCTTCCCGCATACTATACCACCATACACGGTGACACAGAGGAAGGTGCACATGACATTGAAGAGGAGGTGATGGATGACCCAGTTGTTGACCCAGATTGGCATCCATTGGGGGAAGAGGGTGCTGCTTCCAATAGCTCAGATGAGGAGGAGGAGCATCCACAGCAGACATCGACATCGCAACAGCTGTTATCTGGCAGGCCCGGAGCACTCCAAAGACAGGTTCCAAAAATCAAAAGAGTTGCTGGACAGCTTGTCCAGACGGTCAAAATAGCACAGCGTGCTAGGCCGCAAAATGTCTTCCAAAGTAGGAAGAGTGCAGTGTGGCACTTTTTTGAACAAAATCTTCATGATCAGGCCAAGGTTATCTGTAAGAAGTGCGCAAAGACCTTTAGCCGAGGGAAAAATCTGAAAAATTTGAATACCAGTTGCATGCTTAGACATTTAACCAGCATGCACACAACACCAAACCTCAGCTACCACATGTGCAACTGATCGCAAAGAAGGTAGTCAGCAACGCTACATTGTTTCCCCCACTGTAAGCCCACCGGTTAGCACAGCAGCAAATGTTGAGGTGTCGTTGCAAGGCCAAAGCAGTCAGGGAATCCCACTGTTATATCAATGAAAGACTGAATCTAGGCCATCAGAAAGAACACCAACTCCATCACCATCATCAACCCTCTCTCGGTCCGCCCTGTCCACTGCTAGTTCCACCATATGCAGCTCTCAAGTCCAGCTCACCCTCCCAGAGACTATGAGTAGGTCAAGAAAGTACTCAGTCTCTCATCCGCGTACACTGGGCTTGAACGCCCACATTGCCAAACTAATCTCGTTAGAGATGATGCCCTATCGGTTGGTGGAAAGCGCAGGCCTATACAATACCACGCTATGACCTACCCAGTCGCCACCTCTTCTCTCGCAAAGCCATCCCAGCCCTCCACTATCATGTGAAAGACCGCATTGTCCATGCACTCAAGCAGTCAGTGAGTGGAAAGGTGCACCTCACAACAGATGTATGGTCCAGTCGGCATGGCCAGGGCCGTTACGTGTCCATCACTGCGCACTGGGTTAATGTGGTGGATGCAGGGTCCACAGGGGACAGCGGTGGTGGGACAGTGCTGCCTAGCCCACGGTATAGGAAACAGTTGGCTGTAGGCGTTCGACCCTCCTCCTCCTCCAGAAGCGAAAGCTCGTCCACAGTGCGCAGTCGTACGAGCACTCCATCTGCAGCTGCCACTGTTGCACACGAGGTGTCCCCTTATCGAGCAGCTAGTGGAAAGCGTCAGTAGGCTGTGTTGCAGATGATGTGTTTGGGCGGCAGACACACCGCGGAGGTGCTGGCCGAGTACTTTCAGTGACAAACTGAGTCATGGCTGGGCAGTATACATCTTGAGGCAGGCAAGGTAGATAGTGATAACGGCCGTAATTTTGTGGCAGCCATAGCCCTTTCAAAACTCAGCCACATACCTTGCTTGGCTCACACCTTGAACCTGGTGGTGCAGTGCTTCCTCAACAATTATCCGGAGTTAACAGCCCTGCTCCAGAAGGTGCGAAGACTGTGCGCGCACATCCGCCGGTCGCCTGTACACTCCATTCGTATGCAGAAGCTGCAGCGATTGCTCCACCTTCCCAACCACCGCCTCATTATCGACATTGCAACAAGGTGGAACTCCACCCTGCACATGGTTGAGCGGCTGTGCGAACAGAGGCAGGCCATAATGCATTTGTGAGAGGATACACGGCCAGGCACTTTGAGAGCAGACATGGAGTTGACAGGTGTGCAGTGGTCGAAGCTGAAAGACCTCTGTAAAGTCCTTCAGTGTTTTGAGGAATGCACACGGCTGGTAAGCGCAGACCACGCCATCCTAAGCATGAGCATCCCACTTATGCATCTGCTCATGCAAACTTTGACGCACCTTAAAGAGCAGGTGTCTGCAGCCAATGTTGACGAGGAGGAAGAGGAGGAGGGAATCCTTGATGACATTCAGCCATTGTCTGCTCAGGGACCTCTCCTGGACGAGGTGGAGGAAGAAGAGGAGGAGGATGATGATGGGGATGATTACTTAGGGGAGGAGGATGCATCTCGTGGGGCAAGTGAAAATGTTGGCGTGGCAAGGTCTGGTACAGGGTTTGTGCGTGACTGGAGGGATGTGGATTTGCCAGAAAGTGCTCCTCCAACCAGCACTCGCAGTGCATCATTGAAACCGGGAACATTGACCCACATGTCAGATTATGCCTTGCAGATCCTAAAAAGGGACCCCCGCATTGCCAAAATGATGAACGATGACGACTACTTGTTGGCCAGCATCGTGGATCCACGCTATAAAGGCAAATTGCAAAACATCATGCCACAGGAGAACCTTGACCTAATAATTGTTTGAGGCATTCCCAGCACACAGCAGCGGTGATGGTTCTCACACGAGCCGTACGGGCCGGGGGCAGCTTGGCAGAGGTGTTCGTGGTGCACACAGCAGAAGTGGCGTTGGAGACAGGGGTTTCATGACAATGTTGTGGACTGATTTTTCAAGTACCGCTCACACAACTGGTAATACTGCATCGATGGAAAGTGACAGGAAACAGCAGTTGTCAACTATGGTTACGAACTACTTTTCCTCCCATATCGATGTTCTCCCGCACAGGTCATTCCCCTTTGACTATTGGGCCGCTAAACTGGACACCTGGCCTGAATTGGCACAATATGGCTCGCTTGCCCAGCTGCAAGTGTGCTATCGGATAGAGTCTTCAATGCAGCTGGATCAATCCTGACAGAAAAAAGGACCCGTCTGTCAACCCAAAATGTGGATGATCTAACCGTCATTAAAATGAACCATGCATGGGTTTCCAAGGATTTTGTCCCACCTTCCCTTGATGCCACATAGGTTGCCAGAAAAATGGCTTGCTTTGGTCCTCCTCCTATTCCGTGAACTTGACCTATTTCGCCTTTTGCAGCAGCTGAATGTCCCACATCAACATATGCCACTTTGTAAACAGCCCTAACTGGACTGCCCCCCCATGGCCGGGGTCACCACCTAGCGCACGAAACCGTGCGAGTGCCGTTGCCCTGGACAGGTGGGTAGGCCGACTCTTGGGCGCGGGAACTGGCACAGGGTCCCTCATAGTGCAATCAAGTGTCTCTGACGGTGGTGGTGCACACCCGCCGTCAGACACACCGCCGTACTATGAGGGGCCCAGTGCCAGTACCGACGCCCACGAGTGTGCCCCCCTTGCTTGGGCAGGGCCCCAGCATTTGCAATGTTTACCTCTCCCTGCTCCTCCGCTGTGTAGTCTGGGCTGTCAAATCCTTCACTGGGAGTGCCACTACAAATTGATTAAACTGAAAGATGATAGTTAAGATGTAGCTATGCCCTGTCCTGCTGGCCGGGCTCTAGCTCCAGATGATCAATGGCTTCCATTTCTTATGGACGTCGACTCACAATGACATGCAGTGGTGGTTTATCATCAGCTTTCACAGTTTTCCTACTCACAAACGTGTGACATTCCGGCGCACATTTTAAAATGTGCCCTCTCATGCCAATCAAATAGAATCGCCTACGGCCTGTGGCTTCTGTCTTTTGCACTCCAAAGTTACGTGACAGATCATTATAGCCAGTGAGCACCATGTTTACATCGCTCCCTGTAATAAAAATTTGATTGAGATGAGTAACAGTGATGGAATCAACGGAAGTGTGATACAGCAAGACTTTAGTCACAAAAAAATGTTTTCACTGTCTCAACACACAAATTAATTGAGGGTCAGCATCGCCTATGAGAATTGTGATGGAAGTTTTTCCCGTGAATAGTAATTCCTAGATTTCTGCAATCACTAGCCTTTATGTCAGTAATTGTATGCATCTCATTTCCTATTGCGGAGAGGCTGGACTGTATTACTGAGACAGAAATATATATGAAGATTTAAAAATAACACCAAAAGTATATAGTTGTATACGCCTCAAATGAATTTCCTTTTTTCCACTTTTTAGATTGCTGTGTAATCCATACTGAGAACACGGAGATTTTACATGTTTAAACTATGCTATACTGTATATACCTGCTATCCAGTGATAAAGTACCCTTTCTCAACTTTGTACAATCTGGTCAAATCCATACTGGGCCTGAGAACATCTGAGTCTGCCTCCTTATCTATAGACATATATTTTTAATGTGTAAACTAGGCTACATATATACGTGTTATCCGGTGAAACTGTACCCTTTATCAACTTTGTACAATGTTGTTGAATCCATACTGGGCCTGAGAACGGCTGCCGAGCTGTTAAGCAAGCTACAGCACCTGTGGTTTGGACACATAATTTTTTTCAGGAATGACGGTTAGGCCTAACTCCGGAATTACGGTTGACCTGAACTTACTGGGAAATCATCGTTCGCGGGGAATAATCTGAATCCCAGATCCCCATCACTAACGGAGTTCAGCTGGTCCTTTCAGTGTAGCGTGCATGCAGCCCTGGACATGTACGGGAATGCTAGACCTGTTATTGCTCGATCTCACGTGCCAGAGCCTCGCTTATCCCTCTAGTAAGCTTGACGCGTACTGCGGGGGCATGCCGGAGTCTCGGTTGTTAACGGAATAAAGCTGAGAAATCGCTGGCACAACTACAAACACACATACCACACCACACACAGAATCGACAAAGCTTTCAACGTGTGCATCTTTTCTTTAGGTGGCATGGTTGTGGTTTCCCTGGTGGAGTCCAATTAAGCCACATGCTCCACTCCTGGTGGTGCCCTTTTGGACATTCCTTTAAGGTTCAGCTTTGCAATCATACTGCCCCCGGAAACCAAAAACTTTGCCTTCATGGACGCTGTTTGGAGGTTCGTGGGAATAGCGCCGCCCGATCAGTAGTCGGCATATGGGTCGCCCTCCCAGGGCTGTGGGGTACTCGGTACCGGGTCGGTGTCAGTGGGATGTGTCACAGCAGCGGTGACCCGGATGGTGGCCCTGGGCGCCCATGTAAATGGCGTGGTATAATGGTAAAGAGTTTATATAGATAGTTTGACGCCACCTAGTGGTGTTCGGCAACATAGATGTTAGGACGACACTGCATGCAGATCCTCTGGGACTGATGGTGTTGTGCAGCAAAGATGGTGAAGCTCCCCACAGGTGGAGCTGGAGTCCCAGGGAAGTGTAGATGTAGTGATGGTGGGAAAGGCACAGGCGGTGTAGGTGCTGGTACCCAGATGTAGCGGTTCTGGAATAACTGTAGGACACCAGAGCGTGCAGTTCCAAAGCTTTACTCACAGTCTGCAGGTTACACAGATGCCTGTCTCCATGCTGTGTCCTCCGGGTCAGGACCTCAGCCAACCTCCGGGACCAAAATGGAAAGCTCCCTTCCAACACTCCGCCAACATGTACCTTCCTGAACGTCTCCTTTCTAGCGCTTGTGGGGGAAGCACTCACAGGACCGTGGTTCACTGAAGCGCCTCCTGTCTAACAGATGTTCCTCAGACTTTACTTGTATGGCAGACAGCTGTAGCCTTTTCCTTCTGGCTCCTACATGTCGATGCTGAGGCCTCCGAGCCTTAGTTGGGTACAGAGCATTTATAGCTGCTACTTCCCCCGGTTTCTGCTGCAGGAACGTCAGTGTCCCTACAAACTCGGAGACCGGAATCGGGACCATGCGCTCCAGCTAGGAGTGAGCCTTAACTCTGCTCATCCTCCAGCTCCCCTTCTCACGTCCACACACTTCCCCTTCCCTGCACAGAGTGCCCTAACTTCATGAAACGAAACTCGACCCTAAAAAACCAAAAGTCGCTCAACTCTAGTAACAATCCCATACAAAGATGGGGCTCCTTATCCCCATCCTTGTATGCATGGCTCCATATCCCCATCCTTGTATGCATGGATCCTAATCCCCATCCTTGTATGCATGGCTCCTTATCCCCATCCTTGTCTGCATGACTCCTTATCTCCATCCTTGCATGCATGGATCCTCATCCCTATCCTTGTATGCATGGCTCCTTATCCCCATCCTTGCATGCATGGCTCCTTATTCCCATCCATGTCTGCATGGCTACCCATCCTGGTATGCATGGTTCCTTATCCCTATCATTGTATGCATGGTCCCCTCATCCCTATCCTGGTATGCATAGCTCCTCATCCCTATTCTTGTATGCATGGCTCCCAAGAGAAAAGCATAAAAAAACTAAAAAAACATCCGACTTATCTTCCCTGTGCACCCTCACAGCATCTTGTCCAGTTTCATTAATGTACTGAATATTCACTCCAGTCCACACCTATGGGAGTGGAGAGAGATGAACAATTCCTAACTCTTAAGTAGAGCGCACCCATGATTGCCAGACTGCTGCTGGAAGCCAGTGGCTGCGGCTGACACTGTGCACGCTACTTTAAATTGTAATACTCCTTGGTGTGATTCAAGATATCTTCTGCATTCTTATTACATAAGATACTAACTACCAATGAAAAGCCACATCCTCTTAATAAATATCTACTTATGAAGAATAAAAGAAAAAAATTACCTGAACTTGCTTAAAGCGTATCTCTTGTTTTAATTGTTATGTAATAATAATGTAATTCAAGCAATTTTCATAATCATTCAAATATACCTTATAAATGAAATCCAAAAGAAAACCTTTCAAAAACCTTCTAGAAGATGTCAACCTAAGCTGTTTCTGAAGCAAATCCGTATTCAGTTTCATAGATATTGGATACGGCTTTCTAAGGGTGTGTGCACACGCTGCGGAATGGGGTGCGGATTTGGCAGCGCGGATTTTGTAAAATCCTCAGGTAAATCTGCAGGTCAAAAGACCTGACGTTTTACCTGCGGATTGGCCTGCGGTCTTGCCCTGCGGTTTTTCATCTCCACAATGGAGGAGATGGCAAACCGCTGCGGATTCCGCAGAAAGAATTGACATGTCAATTCTTTCTACGGTTTCAAAACCGCAGAAAAACCGCGCGGAAAAATCTGCACTGTCTGCACTGCGTTTTTTTTATTCCCATAGGGAATAATGGTACTGTACACCGCAGCAAAAACTGCTGCGGACCCGCAGCGGCCAAAACCGCTGCGGAACCACAGCAGAATCCGTAGCGTGTGCACACACCCTTAGGGTGATGTCGGAGCCTACACAGCGCATGCGCTCCTGGCGGGAACCGGTGCACTGTATGTCAGTGCCGACAGGATACCTCAATCTTCTGCACAGTGATCCCGATCTGTCAGCTGTTGGGTGTTGCCCCGCAATATATACATTTATATCAAAGAAGTTTTCCATCCTGAAAATACCCTGACATGAATGTCAAGTAGTGTTCTCTTCAGTGCGCAGCCGCATAATTTGCAACTGGCTGCCAAGTATAGTCTTGTATATCCACAAATCATTATTTGTATTTCCTGCCTGCATGACCACTACCCATATGTAGTCACCGAAGGCGACCAAGAGGCTGCTCTCTGATGTGAGGTATTCCTATGACTACATTACATGGAGTACTATTGAATAGAGCAGGGTAGAGATGTCTGACCTACAAAATCATGTTAGGACTGTTTCATAAAGTAGGTGAATTCTAAACAGTGAGAATCATGCTTTTTATGTATCATCACCAATTGTATTTATCATACACATGGCAAAGTGGGCACAGGACCTCTGCAAGGGTAGAATGAAATGTAAGATATGTCAACTAACGATCGTAACCCACAGTCATGTGTATTGGACCTCAAATACTATAAAAGCCTCTCACACCCCTGTATCAAGACACACCACCAGAAAAAGCTCAGGCGAAACAGCGTAGGGGTTGGGGAAGTGCAGCTGCCTTGGTCTTTCTGAAGCTCTTAATACAAGTGATCTTCCCAGGTGATGTACACATCCTCCTGTCCTCTGAATTCTATCACTTTGACAGCACCTTAGCCATATATAACATTGTTGTTCATAGGACTGTTTTTTGTGCTAATACTACCTTGAGCGATCAAATGCTGCTCCTACACCATTACAGCACCTTTGTATTTTATGGTGTCTGTTCCTACTGATGTCTTCATTATAGTACTAAGCACCTTACATTGAAAAGCATAATAGCCAGATACCTTTTTGAGACTTAAATTACAAAATCAATTATTACACGTAGTCATACAACCATTTTGGGGTTTTTTGTAATTTGTTTTCAACATGTTACAGTCTGTTTTTTGACCTTCAGCTGACCCAACCATGTTGCACCTCCCTCCATTGGAGGCTTATTCCCACACTGTTTTCCTATTATTGTTTTTTTAATGAGATATTAATAAAAATCATGTTTTTTTTCTATTTTGCTGGAATCACTTTGTGTCTATTTGCAGCAAGTTACAAATGTTAAGGCTAATGCCTTGTGTGGTCGTATTTAAAGTGTCTAGCACCTTATCGTCTTTTCTCTGGACATATGTGATTTTTTTATACGTCAACTAAACCTGACTTTCTTTTATAATTCTCCAATGCAATTGCAGCAATACCAAACACAGCTTTTTGTGTCATTTACTGTTTTTTCAAAATAAAAGTATTAAAGACAGATAAACAGACAGACAAAAAATAGATAAAACGAACATATGTAAAAATGTAATCTGTTAAGTGAAGATGCTTTAAAAAAAGTATTAATTTATTATTTTATTGAAACAATTAGTAATTTAGCAGTTAATGACAATGAATTGATGACTTGAAATTTGAGTTTGCCATCTTCACAAATTTTTTTTCCAAAAATCTGATTTGCAGCAAATAAATCAAAGCAAATATCAATACTGGAAAGCTTGAAATTTCTTGGTAAAAACACATAATACACGGGTGAGTTGAGCGAGAGATAGACAGAGAGCGAACCCCGCTGTGCATAAGAATTTACACTCTAAAAGAGAGGAAGAGAGAAGTACCCTTCTGCTCGTGAGAGCTTATATTCTACAAGAGAGCAAAAAAATAACAACTTAATTGATCAAGCAATTGGTATACAGGAGAAATGCAATCAGAAAAAAGAGGGCGCTCATCTGAGTAGGAAGCATAAATTATGTAATTAAGAACCATATAATGGAATATCAAAATTGATATATCAGAAGAAACTGCTGGGTACCAGAAACACACTTATAAATAGAATAGTGTGCATCTATGGTTACAACAATTAATACCACATATGCAAAAGTATAACTGGAATATGTTCATAAGAATGTAATAGCATAATAGATACTGTGGCACAAACCCATAGGGAAAAGTGCAAGCATGTAATGAGGTGTACACGGGACTTAGAAAGTGCAGGAGTGCATGAATACCAAAATACCAAATCAGTGCAGTTGCGTATTGTGTGGGGAAGATAGTGGAGGTAAGGCTATATCTGTGGGAGAACAGCAGTGACTTCCAGGACAATGCACTTATTTAGACAAGTCTGTGAAATACTGGGAGAATACAGTCTGGTTAGATGAGACCAGAATTGAATTCTTTGGATGCCATAATATACAGACCATGTTTGGAGGCCAAAATAGCCTGCTTATCAGTTCAAAATCACAATACCAACAGTAATGTTCAGAGGTGGAAACATCATGGTGTGGGGCTGTTTATAGCAGAAGGCTCTGGCAAACTTCATGTCATTGAAGGAAGGATGAATGGATAAATGTACCAAGAGATTTTTGAGAAAAATTCGCTGCTATCTACCAGGATGATGCAGATGAAATGAGGGTGGACATTTCATCAAGACAGTGATCCCAAACACACAGCCATGGGAATTATCAATTGGATTCAGAGAAAGAAAATAAAGCTGCTAGAATGGCCCAGTCAATCACCTGACCCGAATCCAATAGAACATTTATGGAAGGAACTAAAACTCAGAGTTCATAGAGGGAGCACATGGGACCTTCAGGATTTGTAGAGTGCTTGTGTGGAAAAATAGGACAAAATCACACCTGAGCAATGCATGCGACTAATTTCTCCATACAGGAGCCATCTTGAAGCTTCATCACCAACAAAGGATTTTATATGAAGTATTAAAAATAATTCAGTGAATGTGTTCAATTCTTTTTCAGTATCTCATTTCTCATTATTTTACATAGTTTCTGAACATCTAGGGTTTGATTTCTTTGCCTGTGTGCATTGGATGGGTTGTTATCGACATCTGGTGAGAATTTCATGTCAACAGCACCTTTAGAAATATATTTACTTAGAAAATTGTGACGTGTTCAATACTTACTTCACCTGCTCTATATGTAGACATGCTAGCCAGTTAAGAATCTATGTTTCTTTATGGAATTGGCTTTCTGATAACATTTTTCCTTCACAGGCAAGCTATGTGACTTGGACTGTCATATTTGTGCTGCCCTAGTTTTAGAGATGAAAGCAGGAATGTGTGTCTTTCAGTTTCAGAGAGATATCATGCGACCATTTCCGTCACTGACCAATATGACCATCATGAAACAGCACACAACAATCTCTATGTAACACAATTTCTTTATGCGTTGATATTGCAGTTATTGGTAAAAAAGTAAGTGGTTTTGTTGTGTATCATATGGTAAACTGATATTTATGCTCCTTAATTTGCATTTTGGCCAAGCATAATGCACTATTCCACCCATGATTCTTATCTTATCACTCTTTCCAGTATTATATATTCTTTGTAACTGCAGATAACTCTACATTAACATTTCGTTTCTCTGCAGAAAATGGAAAGATTTTTGTACAGAAGAAGCCAACTATGTTTCCACCTTGGGAGAGCACATTTGATGCTCACATTAACAAAGGAAGAGTTATGCATATAATTGTGGAAGGAAGGACTGCAGGCGTGGCATCAGAGACCACAATTGAACTGTTTTCTCTGGCTGAACGATGCAAAAAAAATAATGGCAAAATGGAGATATGGGTAAGACTCATTACAATTTCTTATTAAAGATATTGTCCACTACTGGACAACCTCTAGGGTTGTCTTGACTGTGCAGCTTACAGTCAAAAAAATGAATGGCCACCTTTCGAAACAGCGCCGTTCCTCTTATGTTGATGATGTGTCCACTGACCGTCAAGTGACTACTGCAGCCAGTCATCACTGAGAGACACAGTGTCAAGATTGGACAAACTATGCCAGATCGGAATGTAAATATGTACGTTTTTTTTTATTATTTAAGTCTGCTTAGTTGAGCTATCCATTGCGAAAGTGTGTTAGTACTGGCGAAATGTCGGTGTTCTGGCTGTCTCCAAGTGTTCATTGTCCCAGATGATTGCTCTACTACTTAGCGGTGCTACTAGTCCCTGACCTCTGCCAGACGTACATTCAGCTCTGTGTGGTTTTTCTCTCTGTGTCTTCTGTTCTTCTTGTTGATCTTTCATTGCATGACCTTGGACTTCATTCTGACCATCTGTATGTTTATGACGTACCCTCCTAGCTTTTGACCTTGGACTCCTTGACTACCCCAACTAATTTCTTGTTCATGAGAAGTCACTGAGCATCACAGAAATATAACGCTCTCTTCACTTTTACTCTTCTGCTTTTGCGATTTATGCCATTATGCTTATGATTTTGTTTTCATTGCATTACTTAGTCCTATTTAGATCTCTTTTACTTTAGTACCAAGAAATAAAATTGTCTATATTTATTTGCGTTTCACTGCACATTATGTTATATTTTGTCTGTTAAATTTGTCTCCTTGGGGATGTGACTACTACATAACTAGTAACTTCAGATGGTGTGTATCTGACTTCATTTTAGGCTAAATTCACAAAGCAAATACAAAAATCATCCGATTCATAAGAAAACTTGGACACTGTGTTTCTCATTTGTCATCTACATGCAATCTGTTTTCATACATCAGCAGTTATTAACAATTTACAACACCAAATACAGTTTCTAATAGTAATAAAGGCAACTTATCTATAGAAATAAAATCCTATATGGTTGCTTTGATTTTTGGGGGTCCTATAGAATTGGAGAGTCTCATCAGACACGGAAGAAACTAGTGCATATTGTGATTTTTTTTCATGCAGATTTTTTTTAAACCATTCATCTGCTCTTACCCATTGAATAACATTGCTCTGAGTGCCGTCTGTGTACTGTCCATTTTTTTACAGACAGCGTTTGGACTAAATATATCTTTGTGTGATCTTGTTGATCTTGGCCTTAATCAGGCACCATTGTGTGTTAGTCACAACCATACCTCCCAACTTTTGAAGAAGGGAAAGAGGGACAAAGGCTGCGGCGCACACAGCGCGCCGCTACAAATTTTAGGCCACGCCCCAACCACACCCATTTCACGACTAGTCACACCCATGTCCACGCCCAGTTGCACCCAGTTAGCACTGCTGATCACACTGACTGCTATTAGGGGCATAGCGGCTGGCATTATGGGCACAGTGGCTGGTACTGTGGGGACACTGACTGGTACTAAGGAAAAGAAAGAAAGAAAACAGAGAGAGAGAAAAAAGAAAATAGAGAGAAAGAAAGAAAGGAGAGCGAGAGAGAGAAAGAAAGAGCAGAGAGAGAAAGAACAGAGAGAAAGAAGAAAGAACAGAGAGAATGAAAGAGGGGAAAGAAACAACAGAGAGAGAAAGAAAAAAGAACAGAGAGTGAAAGAAAGAACAGAGAGAGAGAAAGAACAGAGAAAAATAAAGAGGGGAAATAAAAAAGAACAGAGAAAAGGAGAGAGAGAGAGAGAGAAAGAGGGGGACACAGAGAGAAAAAAAGCTGGGACAGAAAAAAGAACAGAGAGAGAAAGAAAGAACAGAGAGAAAGAAAGAGGGGAAAGAAAAAAGAAGAGCAAAAGAAAGAGGGGAAAGAAAGAAAGAATAGAGAGAGAGAAAGAAAAAGAGAGAAAGAAAAAGAAAGAAAGAGAAAAAAAGAAAGAAATAAAGAACAAAGAGAAAAAGAAAGAAAGAGGGGGAAAGAAAGAACAGAGAGATAGAGAGAAAGAAAGAGGGGAAGAAAGAACAGAGAGAGAGAAAGAAAGAAAGAAAGAAAGATAAAAAAATGAAAGAAAGAACAGAGGGAAAGAAAGAAAGAGGGGGAGAAAGAAAGAAGAGAGAGATAGAGAGAAAGAAAGAGGGGTAGAAAGAACACAGAGAGAGACTGAGAAAGAACAGAGGGAGAGAAAGAAAGAAGTAAAGAAAGTACAGAGAGAAAGAAAGAAAGAAAAGAAAGAACAGAGAGAGAATGAAAAAAAAGAAAGATTAGAGAGAGAAAGAAAGAACAGAGAGAGAGAAAGAAACAGAGAAAGAAAAAACAGAAAAATAAAGAAACAGAGAGAGAGAAAGACAGAAAGATTCTATAAAGATACTATAGCAGCCCGACTCCAATTGAAGCGCCCACCTGAGCCTCCCGGTGCAGGACATATCATGATCCGCTCACATGGCCAGCATCCCTGATTCCAAGGTGATCCTGCTGTCCGCGCTGTCAGAGAAGGACATGGTAATGGATCTGAAGCATTCCTGGTTCCGTCAGAATCTCCTCATGAAATTACCTCATTTCCGGTCAGCTTCCAGCACATCACTTCCGGTGGAACGTCGTGTGCAAGTTTTAAAGTGCTCATTGGGGCTCCGCCATGTACTCCTGTGTCCGTGGGAAATCCCCACTTTGCATGCCTCGTACACATTTGGCTCTGCTCCGTACATCCAGTACACATATGGCTCCACTCCGCACACACACA
Organism: Dendrobates tinctorius; assembly: GCF_039654945.1. Lineage (NCBI taxonomy): Eukaryota > Metazoa > Chordata > Amphibia > Anura > Dendrobatidae > Dendrobates > Dendrobates tinctorius. The sequence continues at coordinate 9,785,481 of NW_027361773.1, forward strand.
GCTCCGCATACCCCATACACACGCGGCTCTGCTCCGTACACCAAATACACACGCGCCTCCACTCCGTACACCAAGTACACACACGACTCCGCTCCATACACCTCGTACACGCATGGCTCTGCTCTGTACACCTTGAACACATGTGGCGCCGCTCCCCACACCTTGTACACACATGGCTACGTACACCTTGTACACGCACTGCTCCGCTCCGTACACCTCGTACACACGCGGCTCCGCTCCGCACACCTCGTACACGTGCAGCTCCGCTCCATACACCTCGTACACGCGCGGCTCCACTTCATACACCTCGTACACACGTGGCTCTGCTCCATACACCTCGTACACACACAGCTCTGCTCCGTACACCTCGTACACAAACGGCTCTGCTACATCCACACTGTAAACCTCTCCTGACCCCACACAGAAACTTTACCTTATCCAGCATGACAACCTCAGCAGACCAGACTCCTGCAGAGTGCAGACAGACATGGAGGCAGACACAGCCCCTGATCATGTGACCCCTGACTCCTCCCCTCTCACAGGTCCTGTGCACACAGAACACACACAGCCCAGCCACATAGACACAGAGGGCCCTGATCATGTGACCCTTGACTCCTCCCCTCTCACAGGTCCTCTGCGCACAGACAGAACACACCCAGCCCAGCCACATCATTGCAGGCTGCGGTGCATCTATCTGGGACAGCGAGCATGGCGTCGGTGGATGGGGGCGTGGCGTGGCGGCTCAGTGCAATGTGGGAAAAATACTGTCCCGGGCGGGATGCGGGAGGGGGTGTCAAAAACGGGACTGTCCCGTGGGAATCGGGACGCTTGGGAGCTATGGTCACAACTATTTGTGCTTTTTTAAATATTTTCAATACCTTGACTTCATATATTTGGATTGAATAAAGATTTTTGCTGAGATAAGCATTGAATATTCCATTTGCATTAGTGTAATTCTCATCTTGTTCTGTTTGCAGTATATATTTTTTTACGCTCTGCATTGTGAGCATTGAGCACTCTTAATTTATTATTTATGGTGCCCATCCTGTTTTATAGCATTAAGCCTTTTAAAGGTTTTTCCCATGAGGTAAGGCCAGTACCTTTAAGCCCTTATATACAGCAAGCTAATATGCTGTACAATGTATATCTGCCCCCAAGCCGCCCTTCAAGACAAGAAAAAGAGCTTTTGTTATACTCACCTACAGGGGGGTCCTGTCTGATGGGCGTCACTCGTCTATGTGCGGCGCCTCCTCTCTTCTTGCGATTGCCATCCTCCTGCACTGCTTCATGTGGATGACGCATCATACGGCATCCACACTGAGCAGAGGAGGATGACATTGTAAGGAGAGAGGAGGCATAGAATCCATACTAGTGACCGTTCCATAGGTGAGTATAATAAAATCTTTTTTTCTACTCTTGCATGCTGGATTCATTTCAAATATACAGAATTCCAGTATGCGATATATGAGGGCTTACAGGTACTGGCCTTACCTCATATGGAAAAACCTGCTTACAGGTTCCCTTTGATGACAGAATCAAGCATCAATCCAGAGCCCAGTGCCTCCCACCAACACCCACAAAGTAGTCAAGGGTTACCATACCAGCTGGGGGCCTTCTTTAGACTGGGCTTCATAGGAAATTAGCAATTTTACAATACAGTCATATGCAAAAGTTTGGGCACCCCTATTAATGTTAACCTTTTTTCTTTCTAACAATTTTGGTTTTTGCAACAGCTATTTCAGTTTCATATATCTAATAACTGATGGACTCAGTTATATTTCTGGATTCAAATGAGGTTTATTGTAGTAACAGAAAATGGGCAATCTGCATTTAATCAAAATTTGGCTGGTGCAAAAGTATGGGCACCCTTATCATTTTCTTGATTTGAACTCTCCTAACTACTTTTTACTGACTTCCTGAAGCACTAAATTGGTTTTGTAACCTCATTGAGCTTTGAACTTCATAGCCAGGTGTATCAAATCATGAGAAAAGGTATTTAAAGTGGCCACTTGCAAGTAGTTCTCCTATTTGATTCTCCTATGAAGAGTGGCATCATGGGCTCCTCAAAGCAACTCTCAAATGATCCGAAAACAAAGATTATTCAACATAGCTTTTCAGGGGAAGGATACAAAAAGTTGTCTCAGAGATTTAACCTGTCAGTTTCCACTGTGAGGAACATAGTAAGGAAATGGAAGAACACAGGTACAGTTCTTGCTAAGCCCAGAAGTGGCAGGCCAAGAAAAATATCAGAAAGGCAGAGAAGAAGAATGGTGAGAACAGTCAAGGACAATCCACAGACCACCTCCAAAGACCTGCAGCATCATCTTGCTGCAGATGGTGTCACTGTGCATCGGTCAACAATACAGCGCACTTTGCACAAGGAGAAGCTGTATGGGAGAGTGATGCGAAAGAAGCCGTTTCTGCAAGCACGCCACAAACAGAGTCGCCTGAGGTCTGTGGAAACTGACAGGTTAAATCTCTGAGACAACTTTTTGTATCCTTCCCCTGAAAAGCTATGTTGAATAATCTTTGTTTTCAGATCATTTGAGAGTTGTTTTGAGGAGCCCATGATGCCACTCTTCATAGGAGAATCAAATAGGAGAACTACTTGCAAGTGGCCACTTTAAATACCTTTTCTCGTGATTTGATACACCTGGCTATGAAGTTCAAAGCTCAATGAGGTTACAAAACCAATTTAGTGCTTCAGGAAGTCCGTAAAAAGTAGTTAGGAGTATTCAAATCAAGAAAATGATAAGGGTGCCCATACTTTTGCACCAGCCAAATTTTGATTAAATGCAGATTGCACATTTTCTGTTACTACAATAAACCTCATTTGAATCCAGAAATATAACTGAGTCCATCAGTTATTAGATATATGAAACTGAAATAGCTGTTGCAAAAACCAAAATTGTTAGAAAGAAAAAAGGTTAACATTAATAGGGGTGCCCAAACTTTTGCATATGACTGTACTTGTAAATCTGAACTATTGCCGTATATTGTGCAGGTGATCAAGAAATCACAGGTTCATGCTATCCAAAAGGACTGATAAATGGCATTTAAAAAAAAAAAAAAAAAAATAGTATATAAACACTTTAATAAACCTTTCCCCAAATGAAAATAGGAAAATTTAAAACAATTAACATACTTAGTATTATTTCATGCAAAATTGCCCAGATAAATAAAATGGCACAAACGTTGCACTTCCGAATGTAATCATCAACGTCTTTATGAGCGTTTTGTCGCCAAAAGGACCTAGCTATAGCTATCCAGGTGGATGAAGGACCTGGGTGCCTGGCCGACACAGAATCATGTTACTTTGTTAAAACAATCTGTGTGTAACGAGGACAGTACAAAAAGGTTGTTCAGGGGTAAGTCCTCCGGCGCACCATCTTGAATGCATTGTCTGAGATCGATCTGCAAAGCACCCACCACCACCCCTTCACTAAGAATTTTGACAATATTCTCTTCCCTCAACTCCGAAACAAAACTGCATGACGAAGCATCAGTTTTGACATTCTTAGATCCAGGAAGGTAAGTCGCTGAAATGTCAAATGCTCTCTTAACCGCCAAGAGTTCTCGGTCCCCAATATCATAGTTAGATTTGGCTTGTGAAAATGTCAGTGATAAAAAGCAGAAGGAGGAAGGTAACCATCTCTCTATGCGAGAGAATGACACCCATTCCCACAGAAGAGGCTTCTACCTCCACCATAAAAGGCAAGTCATTATCGGGTTGACTAAGGACAGGGAAGACTATCTTCAGAGCAACAAAAGCTACACAGCCTAATTAGACCAGGAGGAGACATCAGTACCCTATTTGGTAGATCAGTAAGGGGTTTAACTATGACTGAGAAATTCTCAATGAACTTTTGGTAATAGTTTTGCAAAGTCTAAAATCCTCTGCAACGCTTTAAAGCAAACCTGTCAGCAGGATTGTGCTAAATAAACTACACACAATGTCATGTCAGCGCCGTTATACTGAGTAAAATGATACCTTGGTTGATGGAATCTGTCTTGTGGTTGTTGTTTAATCGGTATTTGCAGTTTTCAGATAATGAGATTCTTGTGCTTAGGAGGGGCCTGTGGGGTGGTCTTCATGTGGTGCTCTGCTTACATATGCATTCTTATGGGCTTATGACAGGTCACTGATCCTTCAGTGACTTGCCTCCTAATTTACTTAATGCATATAATATTACTGATATTTTTATTCATAATATTGTTGATATGCCCTATAATATTGTTTGCTATTGTGATGCTTAAAAAAGTAATTACTTTACACCAGGGGTGGCGTCTGCACCCACATGGGGTGGTGCCATTTTGCTGAAGGAAAAAAGATTTAGCTGCAGAAAAATGGCGGCGGCGCTTACGCAGTAGCATCTGTTGGGAAGCAAGAGATGTTACTGGGCATGCGTCGCCGCTGCCGCCATTTTGCTTGAGGTGCCGGCCATGGTGCATGCACAGTAGCATCCATCGGTAAGAGATAGCTGGTACTGTGCAGGCGCCGCTGCCGCTGCTATTGTGCTGTATGTCAATTTGTTTTTTCTAAGCCTCACAATAGCCAACAATATTATAGAAATCATTTTGCTTTCAATCATCTTGAAATAAGACATTAAGTTTATTAATCATCAGCTTGTAAACACGGGTATAATTTGAAATTACTGTTCCATGTAGAAATATTCTTTAAAAGGCCTTCCTCCTCCTTCATAGCAGCATGCCACTGGCACTTCCAGAACATTATATACTCCAATAATGGCTATTCAGTGGCTTGCAATCATGAGTCTATGATACGGATCAGTAAATATACATTTTATTATATTATTATTTGCTCTCATTTGTTCTTAGTTTTCTTTATTTCTAGTTTATTTTATTCAGTTTGCAATTCCTTGAAAAAATTATGATGTGATAACATTAGAAACTACATCATTTCTCAGTGCTAAAAATACATTTTTTTCTTATGTGCAGATAGAACTTAAACCCCAAGGTAGAATGATAATGAATGCAAGGTATTTCCTGGAGCAATCAGGCAAGTACATTTTCTTTTTTAAAACCACATTTTTTTTTCTAACTATGAATTCCCACTAAGGCTGAGTGCACACTCTGAGGATTAACCTGCGTTTTTTTTCCGTGCGGATCTACAGGTAAAACCGCAGGTAAAGTGACCTGCGGATTTGCCTGCGGTTTTCCACTGCGGTTTGACACCTGGACAATTGAACAGGTGCCAAACCGCTGCGGAATCCGCAGAAAGAATAGACATGCTGCGAATTGTAAATCGCAGCAAAACCGTGCAGAAAAAAAACGCAGCGTGGGCACTGCGGTTTGGAAATCACTGGATAACATGGTACTGTACCATGTCTGCAGAACTGGTGCGGTTCCGCAGGGCCAAAAACGCTGCAGAACCGCAGCAGAATCCGCAGCGTGTGCACATAACCTAAATCTAGACTAGCTCTGTTTCATAGCTTGTAAAAAAATGCTATAAAAAATCTTGAAAGGCTCTTTCTATTCATTTCTATTGTAAAACAAATTTGCTGGTGAAATGTTCAGTATTTTTTTAAGCTATTTGTTCACATCATGTTTTGAAAAATGCATGCTGGCGAAAATGAAAGTACATGTCATTTCTTTGAAATGTCTCATGATGGAACACTCTCAAACTTGTCCAATTAAAAGGCTGCAAAAAACACTTCAGGAAACAAAAATTCCTCCAAAAACTCCTCAAAAAGGAGCATTTTTCCAATTAGCTTCCACTAGAAAACTCATTATTTTTGTCCGGCTCAAAACATCTGTGTGTGCTGCAGTAGCGTAGCTACCGAGGGGGCAGAGGGGGCCCCAGGCCCTGCGCTCTAAGGGGGCCCACCCGGAGCTACGCTATTGTAACTGAATGGGCGTGCGCAGCACGCCGATACAATTACATTCTGTGGCAGAGTAGGGAGAATCGATCGCTTTGATGAGAGAAGGAGGGAGCGCTCCTTCTCCCATCATTCATCTGTCAGCGTCTGACGTCACCGACACTGACACTGACAGTGGGCGCGATGACGTCAGTACTCTGCGCCTGCAGTCGGAGATGAGTGGGAGCAGCACAGGAACCGGGAGGAAGAGAGGTGAGTATTTAGTTTATGGGGGAGGGGTGCATTATCCTATAGAGGGTGGCTATGGGGGTTCATTATTCTACAGTGGGTGGCTATGGGGTGCATTATACTACAGAGGGTGGCTATGGGGGTGCATTATACTACAGAGGATGGCTATGGGGCTAAATTACACTACAGAGGATAGCTTGAGCTTTTTTCTAGTTTTTGTGTGCTAATTGGCACCTTTTGGCTCTGAGTTTATCATGCTACCTGGTGGTGTTATCATTACACTACAGAGGGTAGCTATGGGGGTGCATCACACTACAGAGGCTGCCTATGTTGGTGCATTACACTACAGAGGCTGCCTATGGGGGTGCATTACACTACAGAGGCTGCCTATAGGGGTGCATTACGCTATAGAGTCTGCCTATGTGGAGTTCATGATATTATAGAGTCTGCCTATGGGGAATGCATTATATACAGTATAGAGCCTGCCTATGGGGAGTGCATTATACAATATAGAGTCTGCCTATGGAGAGTGCATTATACTATATGGAGACCTATGGGGAGTGCATTATACTATATAGAGGACTATGGGGAGTGCATTATACTATATGGAGACGGTGGACCTATGGGGAGTGCATTATACAATATGGAGACCTATGGGGAGTGCATTATACTATATTGAGATCTATCTGGTGTATTATGCTATATGGAGGCTATCTAGGGGCCCATCATACAGTGTGGTGATTATACTGACGGGGCCATCATACAGTGTGGGAATTATAGCTACGGGGCTATCATACAGTGTTGGAGCCATTAAATAGTTTGGTGGATATTAAGGGGTCAGTATATATATACAGTGAGGGGGCATTATACTGAGTATAAGAGAGCATCATACAGTGTTTAGGGGAGCTGTACAGGGGGAGACTCGGGACATTATTAAATGTAAAGTGGACACTTATTGTTATAGGGTACTTAGGTTACTGTGACTGTCAAATGGGCACACAGAGGGCATTATTACATTCTAGGGGACAAAATGTGGGCACTGTTTTCTAGGGCTCTTGCACCTGGCATTACTATTTTCTAGAGGGTTACTTTAGAATTTAGAGGTCACACAGGTCCACTAAGCAGGTGTATTAATAGGGACACATACGGCAGCAACGGCTCAGCATTGAGGTATCAACAGGATGAGGAGTTTGTGCAGGTTGGGAATAGTCCTGTTTTGGACAGTGCTGAAAATGTGAGAAGTGAAACGTGTCTTTGTTGTATTCTCTGTAGCCGAGTCCTGGCTGGAGGAGTTGTCATGTCGGTCTGGGCCAGATGGAAAAGGCATGAAAAGTGAACAATTCCTTCAGAAAGAATGTCAGCGGTAAGTCATTATCTGTAGCTGTGCTGTGATCTCTTATACAGTATGTTCTGTAGTACTGGTATCTACCACTGACCATATGGCGGCAATATCAATGTTGATCTTTATATACAGGAAAGATGTATATCTTTGTACTGTGTTAGCCAGTAGATAGAAAAATATTCAGGATTGAGAGTCCTCAGTAGTTGATACCTTTTAATGGCTAACTGAAAAGATGGTAACACATTGCAAGCTTTCGAGACTACTCAGGTCTCTTCATCAGGCTAGACTAATACAAAATCTGAAGTCACATATTTATGCACAATACAGCCATTAAAAGGTATCAACTACTGAGGACTCTCATTCCTGAATATTTTTCGATCTTTATATAGCGATTATTTTCAGTAACAGCGCCGTCATCTGCTGAGGTTCTCCACTATTAGGGTGCGTCACCCAGTTATAATCAAGGTTACCTGGTTAGGGGCCTACTCAGAAGTTTCGCCCCCCCTGAACCAAAACCCTAGCTACGCCTCTGGTGTGCTGTAGTGCAGCTGTGTCCACACTGTGCAGTGATGAGGTAGTGACCCAGGAAAAGTTCAAAGCAAAGCATGTTTAATGTCCAAACTCACAGAAAATAAACAGCACATGGTATGCTCGGATTGCAGCCGGGAAACAAGACAGTCCACATCCGAGGCCGGTTGCAGTGGGCGACTACACCATCATGTACGCTGTGGGTGCCAGGCCTTTTGATTCCGCTTGCCTGTGTTGCCTCACACAGGTAGAGTTCTGCAGAGCCTTCTTGTCTGCACACTTGCAAACCCAAACTGGCACACTCTGACACTGACACACCCTAACCCTTTACTGTTTTTAACTGGAATCTGTGGCTATGGGCCACATGGGAAATCTGGGCCAGGGTGGAGGAAACGGACTGCCCCACTATCACCCTGTAGTCCGTGTCAAAAATAAAATCCCAGCAGGGTTTTCTTAAATCTGCCCAGGACAAATAGCTTGCCCAAGACTAACACTTTCTTTTATTTTGTATTGCAATCACAGCTATTCCTGTGACTGCAATGCACTCCTGCAGCCTCAATATGCTACTGTGCGCATCCTGGGGACACATAGTGACCCTCACATATGACTCCGGTCACTGCCTCACAGTGCATATAATCAGTTAAAAGAAATAATGAGATCTGACCCTTTAATAGTAAGGACACAATTTAGCGTATTTTTGGACTATAACACGCACTTTTTTACCGCAAATTTGGGAGGAAAATGGGGGGTGCGTCTTATAGTCTGAATGCAGGCTTACTGGGGGGTTTGCGGAGGTGGTGCAGCAGGGAGCAGAAGTGTGGTGATGCTGCAGGCCTGAGGTCGTCGGTGAGCAAAGCAGAGTGTGTTGCATGGAACAGGGTCCCCTCCTCAGGAAGCCATCAGCGGCATAAGTGTGTTGATGTTGCGGGCCCGATGTCGGTGGTGAGCAGAGGGGAATACATTATTGGTTTCCCAGGGGCCATTTTCCTGAAGCCAAGGGCTGCCTCCTGTGGCACATATGTGGCACCCCTGAGGCTCAGTCGCCACAAAGAGGTACTGCACCTTCTCCTAAGGTGTAGTGCCCCACCGTCCGGGTAAGGTGGGAACTCCTTTCCACACTCCAACACTCGCACCCTACACAACAGCTGTGACACATCCCCCTGACACCGGCCCGGTACCGAGTACCCCACGGCCCTGGGAGGGAGACCCAATTTGGCGTCACGTACAGGATGTAGAGACGCGAAGCAATCGGGTTCTGTGTGCCTGAGATTTGTTGGACTTTGAACTTTTGAAAATGTACAGAAGACCCAATTTGATAGACTGTGACATGAATATTAAAAATGGCCGCTGGCACGGAGAAGGGCGTGAAGTGATTGGAGGTCCTAGAAAAAAATACAGCGAAGAGTCTTGGGCCTTCCCTGCCTGAATTACTATGTGACAGTAATATGGCCCACCTCCCGAGGGGTTCGTATACTGGCTTGGTATGGAGGCGCTGGAAGAAGACGCCGCCCCTGGAAGGAGGGGCAGAAGAAGCCAGTGGCGGGAAAGGGGCCGAGACAGGAAGAAGAACGCCAGAACACCATTTTGGAGAGAGAGGGAAGGAGGCCTGTGGAGCGCAGGGAAGCAGATCTCCCCGGCGCCATGGCTGAAGGCTCCCACCCTGTAGCAGAAATTAACCGTCAGCAGCTGGAGGACGAAATTGCCCAGCTGACGCGCCGCCTGCAACTGCGGCAGGAAGCACTATGGACATTGAATCTGCAGCGCGCCCAGGAGGGGCCTTCACCTGCGGTACCCCCGACACCGGTATCAGCCGCTGCTGCACCGGACCTCTTCCCGGCAGATCCTGTGGAGCCTGCCATGTCACCAGCAGCGTGCCCTGTTCCTTCTCTGCCGCTAATACCGGAGGAGTTGTACACAGCCCAGGGAGCTGAAGCAGAGGAAGAGAAGCCCCTGTCTGGGCCTGACGCGGCTGCGCAGGTCCCGCCAGTGACCCCCGCCGAGCCGGAGCTGCCTTTGGCTCCACCGCCGTCCCCGGTGTCTCACCGGGTGGCGCCCTTTGCCACCATGCCTGCACCGGAGCGGAGGCCACACCGCCAAGAGGCACCAGGTATATATCCCGGCTCTCCTAATGGGTTGCCCTCAGAATTCACATTGTCCAAGGCAGGTTTGTGACAACTAGAAATGGGGCAGTTGGAAGAGTCCACTGGGGGCACTAGTCAGTCAGAGATGGGGCAGTGGCAGAGGTCCCTACTGAGAAGGGTACAGCTGGAACAGGCGCGCACGATTCGACATCTTCTGGGAATAGAGGAGTCTATGTCGCTTTGGGAAAGTGACCTCGGGATCCCTTCGCTGCCAAGTCCCCATGTAGTTGCCTATCAGCTCCGAAAAGCTGCGGAATCCCTCGGTGCTAGGCCTCGTACCAGAGCAGCGGAATCACCTATTGAGATGGAGCAGTTGATGGGCATTGAGATGCATCATGGGTTCCCTTTACCAGAGCTTCAGTGCCCTATAGCAGGTAACCAGCAACAGAATGGAGACCCCCAAAGTACCACATCTGGTAGCAGTTCTATTTCAGCTTCCAGAACCCCGGGAGAGGATCAGCATCAGTAACTCTCGTGACCCAGGAGGGTTTGTTTGCACCGTTGTGCCTTTTGTTTATTTTTGACCATCATGGTTTAGTTTTGTTTTCCCAGTGTTGCCCTGTGTTGTTGGCAGCCTACCTAGTCAACTAGCAATCATGAACTTGGAGTGATCCAAAAACTTTTACCTGTAAATAGTTGCACCTCTTTAGGTGCCCTCTCTTGGTTTTACATATGGACACTTTGCAAAGATGATGTCTACCTCAAAGCACTCTGCAAGAGATCCCGGCTGGGAGCCGTGTCCAGCACTTACAAGAATAATTGTTGAAAGTTTTAATGTGAAGTATTTCATAATGTGTCTTATGATAGCTTTTATATAGAGTGAGAAATGTTTTGATACAGAGATGAGAGATTTGAATAAAGAGCTGAAAATGTAAATGGTGAACCAGGTATCACAGGTGTCACTTGAAAGAAAGTAGAAAATGTGCACTAGAAAGAGAAGAAGAAATGTGTACTAGAGAAGGAAAGATGAAGAATACTGACGTGATAGTGAGTCACAGATCATAGCACTTAGAATTACGTAAAGTATGAAAAATTGCACTTTTGACTTGAAATTTAGATAGTTAATTAAGAATTGTTTGCAACGTTCATGAAACAATGCCTCCTATATTAGGAAGTTTAGCATAAGAAATGTTTATGCAGCATTACAAAATTTTGTATGTTCCTGTACTGTCAACTTTGTTTGTCTTGCAGCCCGCGGACGTGCTGTGTTTAACGGGGGGGGTATGTGGCGCCCCTGAGGCTCAGTCGCCACAGAGGTACTGCACCTTCTCCTAAGGTGTAGTTCCACACCGTCCGGGTAAGGTGGGAACTCCTTTCCACACTCCAACACTCGCACCCCACACAACAGGGTAGTTCTGCACAACCACATTGCGGCTCAGTGCTTAGAGAGTAGCAGAGCACCTTTGGTGGTTCCCTGCTTGGAACACTGGATGTGCTGGGAGGTGGGTGGAGTTAAGATACATAAAAGAGTTGGAAAGTGTAGGATGACAGGTCAGTCTGACAGAAGGTCAGTCGGGTAAGAAGTCACTCAGACAGGAGTGAGGATCCCTGGAAGAAGGGATGGAGGAAGGAGTGCTGCAGCTGCCTCAGTGCTCTGAGCCAGCTGGCACAGGAAAGGAAAAGAAGGAGAAAGACATAGAACTGAAACCTAAGCTTCCATAAGAGAGAGAAAGACAAGTACCGAACGAGGGAGTAAGGAGAACAGAGAGGACGTGGGTTAGAAGAGGAACCCTGCCTATAGGTTCTCAGCGCAAGGCCGGGGCCCGGTCCCCGAGGTTGTATGGACACTTATGGTTCTGCAGCAGACACCGGTGGAGTAGTTGGCTGTAAATGCACTACTCCCATCTAAGACTTGGGGCACAACAGCAACTGGATAGAGAGCCGGGACTGAGGAGAAGGGAGTCCCCGAAGCAGGCTACAGCTGTCTGCCATACAAGTAGAGTTCTTGGAAACATCAGTCAGGAGGAACTCCAGTGTAACTCAGTACTAGGAGATCTTCACACTTTAAGGAGCTATAGAGGAGTCGTTCAGAAAGATAGAAGTTGGCGGAGTGTTGTAGGGGAGCGTTCCATCTTGCCTGGAGGTTGACTGAGTCTCTGACCCGGAGGACACGGCCCGGAGGCAGGCACCCTTGTGTACCGCAGACTGTGAGTAAAGCTTTGGAACTACAAGCCCCGGTGTCCTCCATTCATTCTTGCGCCAACCCGCTCAGGACTGCTACATCTGGGTACCATCATTTACACCGCCTGCGCCTCTCCTCAACTATTGCAACTACACGGCCCTGGGGATACAGCTTCACCTGTGGGGAGCTACACCATCTATGCTGCAACAAACCACCAGCCCCAGAGGATCTGCATGCAGCGTCGGCCTAACACCTCCCTTGCTGAGCACCACAGGTGGCGTCACAAACTATTCCACTTAAACTACATTACAAACTTCCATTGATTTTTGGGCACCCAGGGCCACGGACCGGGTCACCGCTGCTGTGACACATCCTCCTGACACCGGCCCGGTACCGAGTACCCCACGGCCCTGGGAGGGCGTCCCACATATGCAGATTGGGATTTCAGCCCAGGAAAATGGGCACCGGGAAACCAATGATGCACTCTGCTCTGTTTACTGCCAACATCAGGCCCGCAACATCGCCACACTTCTGCTCTTGAGGACTGGGCCAAAATACCTGCCGAGAGGTGCAGAAGTCTCATTGACAGTTACAGGAATCATTTGATTGCAGTGATTGCCTCAAAAGGTTGTGCAACAAAATATTAAGTTAAGGGTACCATCATTTCTGTCCAGGCCTATTTCATGAATTTTATTTTTTTCTTTAAATTCTGTGGAAGCATGGTTGAAAAGCAATGTCTGACTTTCATTTGTTCATTTTCATAGATTTTTGATTTATTATTACTAGAGTTGAGCGAAACAGGTCGGTCAGATTCAAAAGTCGCCGACTTTTGCCAAAGCGTGAGGTCAGTCATGCGGCCGGCGTCCCGAGCACCACAGTCGCGCTTCCCATAATGCTTACAGGCACCTTTTCTCAGCCAATGAGCAAGGACGCACACTGTGAGCAACGCAATGACATAGGCAGCGGCCACCACCACCTTAGAGAAGGGCATTGCAGTGATTGGCATGCTTTGTGTGGCGTTAAAGTGGCTATAAAAGCCCTGACCGCCGACCGCCATTTTACTTCTGCCGATCTTAGCATAGGGAGAGGTTGCTGCCGCTGTTTCTCAATAGGGAGAGTGTTAGGCAGGAAAGAAAAAAGATAGGCAAGAAAGAAAAAAGAATCTGTGCTTCTGCTGATAGCAATTGTGCTGTACAGTTAGTGTGCAGTGACAGGGGAGGATTTTTTTGTGCAGCAGCGCTGGTTATTAGGCTGCCTGATAGCTGCGTTGCTCTGTGCACACTGCTGTGCAGACTGCTTTTTAAACAGCACTCATACTTTTATTCTTTTTTTCTGCAGAGTTACCGAGCGTTCATTTTTTCCCACACCGTATAGAGCTGTACGCTCCTCACACACTACCGTGTACCGGCTGGTATCACAGACAAATACATGCTGACTATCTGTGTGTGACTACGGATATAAAAATATAGAGATTTAAAATTTCCCCTACACCGTATTCAGCTGTCCGCTTCTGATACAGTACTGTTGTGAATTTGCTTTCTGGCCTCCCTCTGGTTATTACTGAAGGTAGTGGAGCTGGTCGGATCGACAGAGGGGTTGAGAGTTCTCTTTCTGGGATCGCTCTGGTGGTTACTGGAGGGTAATGGAGCTGATCTGATTGACAGAGGCTTGCCACCTGATAATGATGATGACGATTGGAGATCTGGGGTTTCAGATTGGGATTTAAGACAGCCGACTCCCTCTATCCCTGCTGGTGTTTTGCTTCCTATTCCTCCTGAGGTCTGATCTCTCCAGCTCTGTCCCTGCATGTTCAGCTAAGTGGTTTATTTGCTATTCTGTTTGCATTTGATTTGGTTTGGTCTATCTCTTCTTGGTGCGGGTCAGCCAGCTCCGGCTGGGGCTGTGCTGAATCACCGTCCTTATGTTACTGCTTGTTACAGTTTGTTTTATCCCCTGTTAGATTGGTCTCTTTTTGCTGTGCTTTCAGAATATACCAGAGTGCTGATATAGTGGGGGGCGAAGTCGTGTGTCTTCAGTGTTTTTTGCATCAGACGTGTTGGACTTTTTGCAGGTTTTTTTGCGTGATTGCAGACAGTGTCTTTCCTTTCCTGTCCTGTCTAGTCAGTGTGGGCCCCATCATTTGCTCAGTCTATTTTCCTGCCTATGTTTGTGTTTTCATCTTGTCTCACTGACAATATATGTTTGGGGGCTATCTATTCCTTTGGGGTCTGCTCTGGGACAGTTTAGATTTCCCCTTTCTTGCTTTAGGCTTAGTTAGCTCTCCGGCGGTGCCGAGGCTTCTAGGATCATCGTAGGTACACTCCACGGCTACTGCTAGTTGTGTGGATAGGATCAGGGGTCTGCAATCCGCTTAGGTACCAACCTCTCTGGTTTTCTGTGGCTTAGCCTGGACCTGCTCTCCTCCTCAGTGACCCATTCATAACAGAATCACCAGCCTAACTGTAGACTCTAGGGTACTCCAAAGAAGGAAAGAATTTTTAAAAAAAAAGTGTCAGGATTTTTTATATATATATAATTTTTCCTCTTTTTTGGGGGGCTGCAGGAGATTTTTTTTCTCTCTCTAAATGGAGACTAAGCAATTGTCTGATCGTGTTGAGCAGCTCGCTGCTGAAGTGCAGAGAATTTCTGCCTATCTCGCTCAATCATCTGCTGTTGAACCAAAAATCCCTACTCCTGATGTGTTTTTTGGGGATCGGTCTAAATTTTTTAATTTTAAGAATAATTGTAAACTATTTTTTGCTTTGAAACCTAACTCATCGGGGAACTCTGTGCAGCATGTTAAAATTGTCATTTCACTGCTGCACGGCGATCACCAGGATTGGGCCTTTTCTTTGACACCCGGAGATCCTATTCTGGCTAATGTGGATGCGTTTTTTCAAGTCTTGGGGTTGTTGTATGATGAACCTAATGCTATTGATCAAGTGGAGAAAACCTTATTGGCATTGAACCAGGGTCAATATTCTGCAGAGTTATATTGTCAAAAATTCTGAAAGTGGGCGGTCCTTACTAAATGGAATGACGATGCCCTAGCAGCTCTCTTTCGGAAGGGTTTGGCAGAAACCATAAAAGATGTTTTGGTGGGATTTCCTGTTCCCTCTGGTCTAGACGATTCTATGTCATTGGCCATTCAAATTGATCGGCGTTTACGTGAACGTAAAACTACACAAGAGGTGTTGCCGCTAGAGTTGAGCGACTTTAGTCGGATCGGGTTTCATGAAACAAAATTTGTTTCAGATGAAACTGGTCCGACTAGGGCAAAAAAAGTCGACGTTTCGTCCGAAACCCGACCCCAATGCAAGTCAGTGGGAAAAAAAGTTGGCATTGAGCAGATGACATTCATCCACTCAATGCTGACTTTTATTCCCCATTGACTTGCATTGGGGTCGGGTTTCGGACGAACTCCGACTTTTTTGCCTTGTCGGACCAGTTTCATCTGAAACAAATTTTGTTTCATGAAACCTGATCCAACCAAAGTCACTCAACTCTAGTTGCCGCCTTTTGAACGAACATCTGAACCCATGCAATGTGATAGGGTATTGTCTAGGGCGCAACTTCAGGAGTTTAGAAGGTGTAATAAGCTGTGTTTTATCAGTGGAGATTCCTCTCATACTATTTCTGTCTGCCCTAAACGAGAAAAGCGTTTTGCTCACACACTTGCGGTGGGCAGTGTACAGCCTAAGTTTCTTTTGGCGATTACCCTGATCTGCTCCTTGTCTACATTTTCCGCTAAGGCTTTTGTAGATTCAGGAGCAGCTTTGAATCTGATGGATTTGGACTTTGCTAAACGTTGTGGTTTTCCTATGATACCCCTGCGGACTCCTATCCCTTTGAGGGGTATTGATGCTACTCTTTTGACGAAGAATTAACCTCAGTTTTGGACCCAGGTGATAATGCGGGTCGCTCCGGACCACCAAGAAAATTGTAAATTTTTGGTGTTGCACAATTTGCATGATACTACTGTTCCAGGTTTTCCTTGGTTGCAAACTCATAATCCTGTTTTGGAATGCAAATCTGTGTCTGTGATGAGTTGGGGTTGTCAATGTGTTCTTAGTGACACTCCTGTTTTCTCCACCTCTCCCCAGTCTCATGATATTCCTGACTATTTGGCTGATTTTTCTGATGTATTTAGTGAGAGTAAGGCCGTCGTCACACTAGAGAGGAATACGGACGAGTGAGAGGCGTTAAAAAAACGCATTGCACACGGACCAATAATTCTCTATGGGGTAGCTCCCATCAGACGTATTTTTCTTGTGTATATTTTACGGTCCATGCCAATTGCAGCATGCTGTGATTGTCAGCGTACTACGGCCGTAGTACGCCAATGCAAGTCTATGGGTGCGCTAAAAATACGCATTACACACGGACCACACGTGTGACTTGCGAGAAATACGCACCCGGTGCCTTTTAGAAAAGCCGGCAATTCAGTGCGTTATACAGTAAAATCACACTGACAGGTTTAATAAAGAAACAAAAGAATAGATCTAGACACATAGAATACATATATATATATACATGTCATTGAGACACATATATATTTATATATTTATATTTCACCGAGTCCTTCATAGCTGAATAGCCGCTAATTCAATTGCCAGCTTCTGTCAAATCATTCCCCAACCCGACATGAAATGACACATGGTTTACATACAGTAAACCATTTCATTTCATGTCTTTTTTATATGTCCCTGACTAATAATTAGATGAGGGTTTGTGTGCCAAATTTGGGAGGTGTTGGTGTTAATTTAAGGGGTTAATTCGTTGTAATTTGTCAACCAGAGATGTAAAGCAGGTGAGTGAGGCAGATTTTAATAGCCATGAGAGAGACCATTGTTTTTGCCCCCCCCCGGCTCCAAAAATCTGCCCCCAGACACTCCAGAAAAGGCGCATCTATAAGATGTGCCAATTCTGGCACTTGTCCTCTCTATTCCCATTGCCCTGTAGTGGTGGCAAATGGGTTAATATAACAAAGGGTTAATGTCACGATTCGATTGTAGGGTGACATTAAGCCGATTAATAATGGAGAGGTGTCAATAAGACACCAATCCATTATTAACCCTATACTAAGAAAGGGTTAAAAACCACATACAGACATTAATTAAAAAGTCTTTTAATGAAATAAATACACCAAGTTTTTGACAAATTTTTCTTAGTCTGGTAATCCAAAATAAAACCATGACCTGCAACAAAAATAACATAAAAAATCACCAATATCCTTACCTCTCCGTTGTTCAGTCATGTCCCACGCTGCAATCCAACAGAAGGGGTTAAATAGTTTACAATGTGGACCGGTGATAATGCGACCAGCCTCACTGTAATCTACTACAAAATGAATTGATTCAGCTCTGCGCAGCCTCAATGGCTGCCTGTAGATGAACTAATTACTGTGGGAAAGTTTCTGACTTTTTTCCCATGGTCATTATTTCATTCACAGATCAGCCGGGGACTCCCCGCAGCCTCAGTGACGTCAACGGGAGCCCCCAGCTGATATATGAATGAACTAATGACCATGGGAAAAAAGTCAGAAACTTTCCCACGGTAATTAGTTCATCTACAGGCAGCCATTGAGGCTGCGCAGAGCTGAATCAATTCATTTTGTAGTAGATTACAGTGAGGCTGGTTGCATTAGTGGCGAGTCGGTCTTTTTGGTGGCCTGCCTTATCTCGTGATGTCAGGAATTTTGTGCAGTCCTGTGGGACTTGTTCTCGGTCCAAGCCCTGTTCTCGTTCTAGTGGGTTGTTGATGCCCCTGCCGGTGCCCAGGAGGCCATGGACCCATATCTCAATGGATTTTATTTCCGATCTTCCTGTCTCTCAGAGAATGACTGTTATCTGGGTGATTTGTGATAGATTTTCTAAGATGGTCCATCTTGTACCACTCCCAAAGTTGCCATCTTCTTCTGAGTTGGTGCCCTTGTTTTTACAACAGGTGGTTCGGTTGCATGGGATTCCTGAGAACATTGTGTCGGACAGAGGAGTCCAGTGTGTTTCCAGATTTTGGAGAGATTTTTGTTCCAAACTGGGAATTCAGTTATCTTTCTCCTCTGCATTTCATCCTCAGACCAATGGACAGACTGAGAGAACAAACCAGACTTTGGAGTCCTATTTGAGATGTTTCTTATCTGCTGATCAGGATGACTGGGTCTCATTTTTGCCCTTGGCCGAATTCGCACTAAACAATAGAGCTAGTTCTGCCACTTTGATGTCACCCTTTTTCTGTAACTTTGGGATTCATCCTCGATTTTCTTCAGGGCAAGTGGAATCTTCGGCCTGCCCAAGTGTGGAATCTGTGGTAGAGAGAATGCAGCAGATTTGGGACCAAGTGGTGGATAAGTTGTCCCACTCTCAGGAAAAAGCTCAACGGTTTTCCAACCGGCATAGGACCTTTGGTCCTCGGTTTAAAGTGGGTGATATGGTTTGGTTGTCTTCAAAGAATATTCCTATGAAGGTTGCGTCTCCAAAATTCAAGCCAAGATTCATTGGACCTTATAAGATTTTGGAGATCCTTAATCCTGTTTCTTTCCGATTGGCTCTTCCAGTTACGTTTAAGATCCATAAAGTGTTTCATAAATCTTTGTTGAAGAGTTTTGTGGAGCCAGTAGTTCCTATGGTGGCGCTTCCTGACCCTGTATTGGTTAAAGGCAATTTAGAGTATGAGGTATTGAAAATATTGGATTCTCGTTTGGCTAAACGGAGACTCCAGTACTTGGTCAAATCGAAGGGTTATGGCCAAGAGTATAATCCTTGGGTCTCTGCTTCTGACATTCATGCCGAAAGATTCGTTCGTGCTTTTCACCAGGCCCATCCTGATCGGCCTGGTGGCGTGGATGAGGGTTTGGTGACCCCTCCTCAAGGGGGGGTACTGTTGTGAGTTCGCTTTCTGGCCTCCCTCTGGTTATTACTGAAGGTAGTGGAGCTGGTCGGATCAACAGAGGGGCTGTGAGTTCTCTTTCTGGGCTCCCTCTGGTGGTTACTGGAGGTAATGGAGCTGATCTGATTGACAGAGGCTTGCCACCTGATAATGATGATGACGATTGGAGATCTGGGGTTTCAGATTGGGATTTAAGACAGCCGACTCCCTCTATCCCTGCTGGTGTTTTGCTTCCTTTTCCTCCTGAGGTCTGATTTCTCCAGCTCTGTCCCTGCATGTTCAGCTAAGTGGTTTATTTGTTATTCTGTTTGCATTTGATCTGGTTTTGTTTATCTCTTCTTGGTGTGGGTCAGCCAGCTCCGGCTGGGGATGTGCTGAATCACCGCCCTTATGTTACTGCTTGTGCCAGTTTGTTTTATCCCCTGTTGGATTGGTCTCTTTTTACTCTGCTTTCAGAATATACCAGTGTGCTGATATAGTGGGGAGCGAAGTCGTGTGACTGATGTTTTTGCATCAGACGTGTTGGACTTTTTGCAGGGTTTTTGCGTGATTGCAGAGTATCTTTCCTTTCCTGTCCTGTCTAGTCAATGTGGGCCCCATCATTTGCTCAGTCTATTTTCCTGCCTGTGTTTTTGTTTTCATCTTGTCTCACCGACAATATATGTTTGGGGGCTATCTATTCCTTTGGGGTCTGCTCTGGGGCAGTTTAGATTTCCCCTTTCTTGCTTTAGGCTTAGTTAGCTCTCCAGCTGTGCCGAGGCGTCTAGGATCATAATAGGTATGCTCCATGGCTACTGCTAGTTGTGTGGATTGGATCAGGGGTCTGAAATCCGCTTAGGTACCAACCTCTCTGGTTTTCTGTGGCTTAGCCTGGACCTGCTCTCCTCCTCGGTGACCAATTCATAACACAGTACTGTATATCTGCTGTTTGGATTACGGTCAAATCCATACCGAAACAGCGTCTCTGTGTGACTCCGGAAATAAATATACGGAGATTTAAAATTTCCCCTACACCGTATTCAGCTGTCCGCTTCTGATACAGTACCGTATATCTACTGTTTGGATTACGGTCAAATCCATACTGAGACAGTGTCTGTGTGTGACTCCGGAAAGAAATATACAGAGATTTAAAATTTCCCCTACACCGTATTCAGCTGTCCACTTCTGATACAGTACCGTGTATCTGCTGTTTGGATTACGGTCAAATCCATACTGAGACAGCGTCTGTGTGTGACAAAGGAAATAAATATACTTAGATTTAAAATTTCCCCTACACCGTATTCAGCTGTCCGCTTCTGATACAGTGCCGTATATCTGCTGTTTGGATTATGGTCAAATACATACTGGGAGAGCATCTGGGTGTGACTAAGGGAATATATAAAAGGAGATTTAAATTTTCCCCTACACTTTATACAGCTGTACGTTTATGATACAGTACCGTATATGTGCTGTTTGGATTACGGTCAAATACATACTGGGAGAGCGTCTGGGTGTGACTGAGGGAATATATAAAAGGAGATTTAAATTTTCCCCTACACTTTATACAGCTGTATGTTTCTGATACAGTACCGCATATCTGCTGTTTGGATTACGGTCAAATACATACTGGGATAGCGTCTGGGTGTGACTAAGGGAATATATAAAAGGAGATTTAAACTTTCCCCTACACTTTATACAGCTGTACGCTTCTGATACAGTACTGTATATCTGCTGTTTGGATTACAGTCAAATACATACTGGGGGAGCGTCTGGGTGTGACTGAGGGAATATATAAAAGGAGATTTAAATTTTCCCCTACACTTTATACAGCTGTACGTTTCTGATGCAGCACCGTATATATCTGCTGTTTGGATTACTGTCAAATACATACTGGGAGAGCGTCTGGGTGTGACTAAGGGAATATATAAAAGGAGATTTAAATTTTCCCATACACTGTATGCAGCTGTACATTTCTGATACAGTACCGTATATCTGCTGTTTGGATTATGGTCAAATACATACTGGGAGAGCGTCTGGGTGTGACTAAGGGAATATATAAGAGGAGATTTAAATTTTCCCCTACACTTTATACAGCTGTACGTTTCTGATACAGTACCGTATATCTGCTGTTTGGATTATGGTCAAATACATACTGGGTGAGCGTCTGGGTGTGACTACGGAAATAAATACCGAGATTTAAATTTTCCCCTACACTGTATACAGCTGTACACTCCTCATACAGCAGTACCATATATCTGCTCATATTTTTGGTACATTTTCCCAAACATGAGGAAGTTTGGTGGAAGAGGCCACAGAGGTGGGCAGGGGGGCAGCTGGTACTGATGGTGGTGGTTGTACATCTGCTGGTTATGCCAAAAGCACAACAGCAGCTAAGGCAGGAGGTGTGGATCCTGCATCATTGTCTGGCTCAAGAAGGCCTGGAAGGTTCCCTTTTCTGGGAGTAGGTAAACTGCTTTTAAAGCCGGAGCATCAGGAACAGGTTTTGGCTTACATTGCAGAAACAGCCTCCAGCTCTATCACCTCCTCTTCTGAAGTGTCCAAAAATGCAAGCACCGAGTCATCAGTGCAGGCTTCTGGTTAGGAACAACACCTTTCCTTGTGTCCTTCACCCCCACCAAAAGTGAAGGATGCGGCAGGCCACACTTCTGATTACTCCATGGAGCTCTTTTCACATACCATGCCTGGATTACCAAGTCAAATCCTGAATTTCCCAGTCCAAGATGAATTTGACATGGAGTGCACTGATGCACAGCCACTGCTAGATGATTCTGCTGGTACATTGACCCAGAGCACTACATTGCCCTTGCAGTCTACTGAGCCAGAATCTGACCCTGATGAAACTCAGGTGCCCCTTCCCACATACTATACCACCTTACACGGTGACACAGAGGAAGGTGCAGCTGAAATTGAATAGGCGGTAATGGATGACCCAGTTGTTGACCCGGATTAACATCCATTGGGGGAAGAGGGTGCCGCTGGCAATAGCTCAGAAGAGGAGAAGGATCCGCAGCAGGCATCGACATCACAGCAGCGGTTATCTGGCAGGCCTGTAGCTGTCCAAAAACATGGTAAAAAAACAAAAAGAGTTGCAGCACAGCTTGCCCAGACTGTCAAATTAGCACAGCGTGCAAGCCCTGAAAATTTATACCATAGTTGGAAGCGTGCAGTGTGGCACTTTTTTGACGAAAATCATATTGATGAGGCAAAGATTAACTGTAAGAGGTGCGGAAGGACCTTTAGCCGAGGGAAAAATCTCCAAAATTTGAATACCAGTTGCATGCTTAGACATTTAATCACCATGCACTTGCAAGCGTGGACAGACTACAAAACCTCAGGTAGCACATGTGCACCTGCTACACTGCAGGTAGCCAACAGTGCTCCATCGCTTCCCTCACTGTAAGCCGACCGGTAAGCACACCACCAGCAAGAAATATTGAGGTGTTGTCGCAAGGCCAAAGCAGTCAGGGAATCACAATGTTTTTGCAACGAAAGACTGAATCTAGGCCATCACCACCAGCACCACCACCACCATCACCATCACCAACCCCCTCTCAGTCCGTCAGGTCCACCACAAGTTCCCCCATATGCAGCTATCAAATCCAGCTCACCTTAGCAGACACTCTGAGTAGGACAAGAAAGTACTCATCCTCTCATCCACGTACACTGGCTTTGAACGCCTACATTGCCAAACTGATCTCATTAGAGGTTATGCCCTTCCATTTGGTTGAAAGTGCAGCATTCCGAGAGCTCATGGCCTACGCTGTCCCACGCTATGACCTACCAGTCGGCACTTCTTTTCTAGCAAAGCCATCCTTGCCCTCCACCTGCATGTGAAAGACCACATTGTCCATGCACTCAAGCAATCCGTGAGTGGAAAGGTGCACCTCACAACAGATGTATGGGCCAGTAGGCATGGCCAGGGCCGTTACGTGTCCATCACTGCGAACTGGGTAATTGTGGTGGATGCAGGCTCCACAGGGGACAGCGGCGGTGGAACATTGCTGCCTAGCCCACGGTGTGGGAAACAATTGGATGTTCGACCCTCCTCCTCCTCCAGAAGTGAAAGGTCGTCGACAGAGCACAGTCGCACAAGCACTCCATCCGCAGCTGCAAGTGTTGCACATGAGGTATCCTACTATCGAACAGCTAGTGGTAAGCGTCAGCAGGCTGTTTTAAAGATGATGTCTTTGGGCGACAACAGACACACCACGGAGGTACTGGCCGATTACTTGCAGTGAGAAACTGAGTCATGGCTGGGCAGTCTACATCTTGAGCCAGGCAAGGCATTCAGTGATAACGGACGTAATTTTGTGTCGGCCATAGCCCTTGCAAAACTCAGACACATACCTTGCCTGGCTCACACTTTGAACCTGGTGGTGCAGTGCTTCCTAAATAATTATCTGGAGTTAACAGCCCTGCTCCATAAGGTGCGAAGACTGTGCTCGCACATCCGTCGCTCGCCCATAGACTCCAGTCGTATGCAGAGGCTGCAACGATCACTCAACCTCCCCAAGCACTGCCTAATTATAGACGTTGCAACAAGGTGGAACTCCACCATGCACATGGTTGAGAGGCTGTGCGAACAGAGGCAGGCTGTAATGCATTTGTGGGAGGATACCTGGGCAGGCAGTTTGAGGGCAGACATGGAGTTGTCGGGTGTGCAGTGGTCAAAGCTGAAAGACCTCTGTAAAGTCCTTCAGTGTTTTGAGGAATGCACACGGCTGGTAAGTGCAGACGACGCCATCATAAGCATGAGCATCCCACTTATGCGTCTGCTCATGCAAACTTTGACGCACATTAAGAATCAGGCGTCTGCAGCGGAGGAGGAAGAGGAGGAGGAGGGAAGCCTTGATGACAGCCATTGTCTGCTGAGGGAACTGTCCTGGATGAGGTGTAGGAAGAAGAGGAAGATGAGGAGGATGAGGGGGATGATTATTTTGGAGAGGAGGATGCTTCTCGGGGGGCAAGAGAAAATGTTGGCTTGCCAAGGTCAGGTACAGGGTTTGTGCGTGACTGGAGGGATGTGGATTTGGCAGAAAGTGCTCCTCCACCCACCACTTTCAGTGCATCATTGACACCTGGAACATTGGCCTACATGTGTGATTATCTCTTGCGGATCCTAAAAAGGGACCCCCGCATTGTCAGAATTATGAAGTATGTTGACTACTGGTTGGCCAGCATCCTCGATCAATGATATAAAGGCAAATAACAGAATATCATGCCACAGGAGAACCTAGAGCTAATATTGGCGAACAAAGAAGCAACTCTGGTAAACCGTTTGTTAGAAGCATTCCCAGCACACAGCAGTGGTGCAGGTTCTACCACGAGCCGTACTGGGCCAAATGGAAGAAGTGTTCGTGGTGCACACAGCTGAACTGGCGTTGGAGACAGGGGTTCCATGACCATGTTGTGGACTAATTTCTCAAGGACCACTCACACGACTGATAATACTGAATCGAATGCACCAGACAGGAGACAGCAGTTGTCAACTATGGTTCAAAATTACCTCTCCTCCCCTATCGATGTTCTCCCTCACAGTTCATTCCCCTTTGACTACTGGGCCTGCAAACTAGATAGCTGGCCTGAATTGGCACAATATGCCTTACAGGAGCTCGCTTGCCCTGCTGGTAGTGTGCTATCAGAAAGAGTCTTCAGTATTGCTGGAGCAATCCTGACAGAAAGAAGGACCCGGCTGTCGACCCAAAATGTGGATGATCTCACCTTCATTTAAATGAACCATGCATGGGTTTCAAATGATTTTGTCCCACCTTCCCCTGATGACACATAGGTTGCCAGCAAAATGGCTCGCTTTGTCCTCCTCTTCCTCCGACTTCTCCAATTCCGCCATTTGCAGCTGCTGAACGTCCAGCCTACACCTCAACATATGCCAGTTTTTCCACCTCCCTAACTGGGCTTCCCCACCCAGGGCCGGCATCAGCACCTGGCACACCCGGGCAAGTGCCAGAGCCTTGAGCAGGTGGGGGGACCTCTCATGTGCGACGGCACTGGCACAGGGCCCCTCACAGTAGACCGGTGTCTCTGACGTTGGGGGGCCACTCGCCATTACAGACACCATCGTACTATGAGGAGCCCTGTGCCAGAGCAGTCACCCATGAGTGGGCCCCTGCTTGCTCAGGGCACCAGCACTTGCAATACTTACCTCTCCCTGCTCCACCGCTGTGACGTCTTCCGCGTTTCCTGACAGTGACATTCAGGTCAGATAGCATGATGACATCACATCTGTACACCCTCTGCCTGAACAGTCCAAGTGCACAGAGCTGTAAGATGGCAATGCTGAGGAGTCTAGAGTAAAGCAGTGCCCAGCGAGGATAGGTATTTAATTTTTTTTTAATGTTTGGAGCAATATATGGGGAGCATTATACACTGGTGAATTATATATGGTGCCCATCATACACTTGAGCATAATAGATAGGGCCCATTATACACTGGAGCATCGTATGGGGCCCATTACATATGGAGCATTATATGGGCCCATCATACACTGGAGCATTATAAATGGGGCCCATCATACACTGGAGCATCATCCATGGTGCCCATCATACACTGGAGCATCATATACGGGGCCCATTATACACTTGAGCATTATAAATGGGGTCCATTATATATGGAGCATTATACACTGTTTGCATAATTATTATTAGGCAAGTTGTATTTGAGAGGATTCTTTTTATTATTGAACAACAACTATGTTTTCAATCAACCGAAAAGACTCATAAATTTCAAAGCTTCCTATTTTTGGAAGTTGGAGTGGGGTTTTTTTTTTAGATTTGGCTACTTTAGGAGGATATCTGTTTATGCAGGTAACTATTACTGTGCATAATTATTAGGCAACTTAATAAAAACCAAATATATACCCATCTCACTTGTTTGTTTTCACCAGGTAAACCAATATACAGTAACAACACAAAATTTAAAAATAAACATTTCTGACATTCAAAACCAAAAAAAAAAAAGGGACCAACATAGCCAGCTTTCTTTATGATGACACTCAAAAGCCTTCCATCCATAGATTCTGTCAGTTGCTTGATCTGTTTACGATCAACATTGTGTGCAGCAGCCACCACAGCCTCCCTGACACTGTTCCGAGAGGTGCAATGCTTTCACTCCCTGTAGATCATACATTTTAGGAGGGACCACAGGTTCTCTATGGGGTTCAGATCAGGTGAACAAGGGGGCCATGTCATTATTTTTTCCTCTTTTAGACCTTTAATGGCCAGCCACACTGTGGAGTATTTGGATGCATGTGATGGAGCATTGTCCTGCAGGAAAATCATGTTTTAATTGAACGATACCGACTTCTTCCTGTAACACTGCTTGAAGAAGGTGTCTTCCCGAAACTGCCAGTAGGTCTGGGAGTTGAGCTTCACTCCATCTTCAACCCGAAAAGGTCCCACAAGTTCATCTTTGATGATACCAGCCCATACCAGTACCCCACCTCCACCTTGCTGGCGTCTGAGTCAGAGTGGAGATCTCTGGCCTTTACTGATCCAGCCTCGGGCCCATCCATCTTGCCCATCAAGAGTAACACCTTGTGCTTTTTGATACTCCAGTAACGTTGCAGCTCTGAAATATGGCAAAGCTGGCGTCAAATGGCATCTTGGCAGCTTTACGCTTGATTTTCCTCAATTCATGGGCAGTTATTTTGAACCTTTTTTTTGTATCAACACCCTTCTTGCGATCCTGTTAGCTATTTGCCATGAAACGCTTGATTGTTCAGTGATCACGCTTCAAAAGTTTGGCAATTTCAAGACTGCTGCAACCCTCTGCAAGACATCGCACAATTTTTAAATTTTCAGAGTCCGTATAATCTCTCTTCTGACCCATTTTGCCAAAGGAAAGGAAGTTACCTAATAATTAAGCACACCTTATATAGGGTGTTTATGTCATTAGACCACACCCCTCCTCATTACAGAGATGGAAATCACCTGATTTACATAATTGGCAGTTTGCTTTCAAGCCTATACAGCTTGGAGTAGGACAACATGTATAAAAAGGATGATGTGATCAAAATACTCATTTTCCTTATAATTGTGCACACAGTGTATAGGCCCATCACACACTGGAGCATCATATGGGGCCCATCATATACTAGAGCATCATATGGGGCCCATCATATACTAGAGCATCATATGGGGCCCATCATACAATGGAGCATCATCCATGGGGCCCATCATATACTAGAGCATCATATGGGGTTCATTATTTATGGAGCATCATATAGGGTATGGAGCATTATATGGAGCACATTCTATATGGATCAATATATGGGGCCCATCATATACTGTATGGAGCTTTATATGCGACTCATTATACTGTATGGAGCAATATGTGGGGCTCATTCTACTCTATGGGGACTGTCCTATACTGTATGGCACATTATATCGGGACCATCATATACTGTAGCATTATGTGGAGCTCATCATATACTGTATGGAACATTATATGGGACCAATTATTCTGTATGGGGAAATATATGGGGCTCATTATTCTGTATGGTGCACTATGTGGTGGCCATAATACTGTATGGAGGAATATACTGTCTGGTTTTTGAGCTATTGTAGAATTTAAAATAGATATCAGTCATGTCATGTAAGCAGTGAAGTATTTGTCATTGCACTATACCAATATTTCTCTGTCGTATCGGAGCATCATGAATTGTGGTATGTGTTAAAGGGGCCCACTGACACTCTTTCGCCCGGGGCACACGAAAACCTGGAGCCAGCCCTACCCCTCTCACAACTTTAGCCAAATAACCCCCAGTTTTCAATGCGTAACTATTATAAGGAAGTAAATTAAGGTTGACAAGCTTCAGTTATAAGAATTGATGTTTTTGGCATTGAAATGGGCACTGTAGGTGTGTTTACTGTCCTCCACTCCCTGACGACTTTGCTTCCCCATTGACTTGCATTGGGTTTCGTGTTTCACTCGGACCTCCGACTTTTCCCAATAGTCGGACGATTTCATTCGACTCGACTTTTGAGAAAGTCGGGTTTCATGAAACCCGACTCGACCCTAAAAAAGGTAAAGTCGCTCATCCCCGATTATTACTTTTGTCAGATTCAAGCTATTTCTGTCACCATTGTGGATTTTTCTGTCATTAAACAGGGGGTACCCACAATTTTGACCACATAGGTATAACTGAACATGAGGTTCTTAGTTTAACATTCTCATCAGACTGTATGAAGGCCACTACCACGTCATGGCGAACCTCTCAGTGAGTCCTAACTTATGCTACCTTAAAGGAGCCGCATTGTGCGATTGTAACAAGGGTAACTGGGGGGAATAGTTGTGGCGAGTTATTTAAAGGTGCAGAACATAGTCAGAGTCCACTGAGCTAACAGTCAGCGAGCACCCCCCCGGGCCCTTGCACATAGATAGACAGGACCAACACAGCTTTTCCTACAGGTTACCTTTTCTTCCTCTGCTCACAGCAGTCCAGGCAAATAAGGGTGTGGAAGGCAGCTGTACTCCAACAGGGAAAATGAACTTTTATTAAACAAATGATGAAGGATGAACAAAAAGACAATTTCAACACTGACTTCCTGCTCTCTCCCTGACACCTGCTGTGGCCGTACCCACAATATCCACAGTGGCCGAGATTCGCAGCCGTCCAATCGCTCGCATCTGGGCGCCTGAGGCCCCTTAAGTGAAGGCCCTTCCCAAGTCCTGAGGGCCTGTGTTGTAGGCCTTTAGTCTGTAAAAATCCTTGGTCCGGGGCAGCAGTTCTCTCCCATCCGGGAGTCTTGCAATGCCCCTTCAGTAGCACGTGTGCCCTGGCCAAAAGTATGGGCTTTCTGGCTTGCAGACTGAGACTTCCTGTCTGCTCTGGAGGCTGATGACCCAGCCCCCTAAGTTACTTAACTCTTTCCCTACTTCTAACAGTTACATACAGTACAATAGTAAACATTAGGACCAGGCAAACACAGCACAATACATTAGGAATATATAACATATTTATATAAGGTGCACAGGGGGTCACATGAAAGGAGAGGAGGGCACAACTGAGGGGACCTGCCACCCCCTTACACGGTAACAACCGCGGAAGCGATAATGCACCAGCAGGATGGGCAGCCTGGTGCCTCACAGCACCCATGCTGCAAGACTGAGTCCCAGTGACTCCTGACCGTACCGCCCCACAAGCACAAAATCACAGCAACAATGGCTGCCACACAGCAGCAAAAACAAATGAAAGAGCATTGAAACTCACCTTCCTCAAGCTTTCAAATGAGAGCAAAATAGGCTAGACCCCCTTTGCAGTCTCCTGCAAATTAAAATCACCTGTGCCAAATGGCAGAAGTGCAAAAAGTGGAAAAAAGGACAGATCACGCAATACGCCGAAAAAAAGAGAATGGACAGCACCTCTATTGAATACTCCAATTCTGGCACTTACCCTTGCTCTTCCCGCTTGCCCTTATGCGTTACCAAGCAGAGTAATATTTTGAGGTTGATGTTGACTGTGTAAGGTCAGCTGGTATCAAGCCCAGCAGTTAGTAATGGAGAGGCATCTATAAGACACCCCCTTTACTAACCAAGTACGTAAAAAGTAATAAAGACACACACAGAAAAAAGTCCTTTAATTAGACACCATATAGTATGACAAAATAAAATGAAAGAGATGACTCACTAGATACGAATGGATCTAAAGTTCACATGCTGTTAAGTGTGGGGGTCACACATGAATGTTCAGAGTTCTGTGGTCACAAGTAAATACAATTGCTGTATGAATTGCTGTGAAATTGTTGTGTTAGTGCAGATAAAAAACAAAACAGCTGCCCAAGTCTCTATCCAACACTGATATTGCGCGCCTCTTCATAAATCTAGGGCATCTAGCGAGTGGTGTACGCCTTCTTGCCACTTTTTTTTAAGTAAAAACTTTGATGAATCGGGGCCTATGAGTTGAACCAAGTCTCCAAATTAATCCATGCCGTGGTGTTTGCTTATTTCCTGTAACCCATCTAAGCCTATGTAACTAATGAGAGGGGTAATTATTAGTGATCCAGGTACTATAAGCCA
Organism: Dendrobates tinctorius; assembly: GCF_039654945.1. NCBI lineage: Eukaryota > Metazoa > Chordata > Amphibia > Anura > Dendrobatidae > Dendrobates > Dendrobates tinctorius. Next base: position 9,815,604 of record NW_027361773.1, read on the forward strand.
GGCAATCCAAAAAAGCTTCAAACAAACATTGCCATACAGCATCCAAATATTTACAGACTAACCGTAACCGTCATTTAATCTTTAATGTTTCTTTTTTTATATATACATCAATAGTTTACATGAAAATAAGAAATTTTGTGATGTATTTTATCACATAAATCTCATTCTTTCTCCTCATGGACTGATTATTCATTCTCAATATTCTGAATTCAGAGGGACAATCTGTGTTAAGTTGTTACAGACTTTCCCATTACTGAGATAGGACATGGCAGCTGATGCTCATAAAGTTCTTTGGAGAGGGAAGGGGAAGGAGGACAAAGGATATAGAAGCAGACACAAACATTCTCCGTCAAATTTACCTGAAAAGTTAAATTTTAAAGGGGTTATCCGAGATTTTTGTATGTTTTACTCATGGGGCTAAAAACTTTCAGGCAGGAAGTTGCTAACTACCTGACTGTTGTGTCCGATGCCGATCTCTGTTGGGAATCTACGGCTTCCGATGATGTCACTCTGCTCTGTTGACAGGTGTCTCTGCTGATATTAGGCTGATTGATAGGCAGCTCCTTGTTGCCTAATTGTGTGGAGCTAGCTGTCAATTAGCATGACGTCTACATTGATACCTCATCAACAGAGCAGAACTGAAGAGGAAGAGCTGTTCTGATAATGTGAGGTTAAGTGAAGCAGCAGAATCGCTAGCAGGAGACGTCCATGACTGTTCTGAGCCAGTAGAGACCGATGCCGAGTAGAACAAGGCAGGTAGTTAGCAACTAGCTAACATAGGATAACTAGCTCCATAAGAAAATAATACTAAAGTACCAGATACCCCTTTTAATCATATGGCAGACAAATATACTATGTCACCTAATGTTCTGGTAATGTAATACATTTAATACAACACCCAGAAAAGGTTGGTAGGTTGTAGATCTTCACTGTGGGCATACATTAACAATAACATTATATTTGGCAAATTAATGACTTGAATGTTGAATATTTAACATTGACAGTAATGTGGGAATGATGCTCTCCTGTTTCTGTGTAGCACAGAAGTAGAAAAAGCAAGACTCTTTCAAAGCAGTAATGAGCAGTGTATCAGTGAATCATTAATCTGGCACTGAGTAGAGATAAACACTTACTAAAAAGCTGCAGAGTAGGTTTGTTTGTGTATGTGCCTCTATTTTCTACTTTATAGTTCAATCTGCTCAACTTATCTTATGACGCGTTTTTGGATAAATTTGCCACTGCAAGTACAAAAAAGCACAAGGGGTCTGTTGCATAGGTCATATCAACTAGAACAAGACCCATGAACAAGAGAGATGTATTTTGTGCACCCTACTGGTAATGGGTCGACCTCCCAGGGCTGTGGGGTACTCGGTACCGGGCCGGTATCAGCGGGATGTGTCATGGCAGCAGCGACCCGGTCCGCGGCCCTGGGCGTCCAATTAATAGGGGAGATTGAATGGTGGAAATACAATAGATTTAGATGAATAGTTCGTGACGCCACCTGTGGTGTTCGGCAATTGAGATGTTAAGCCGACGCTGCATGCAGATCCTCTGGGTCTAGTGGTGTGGTGCTGCAAAGATGTTGAAGCTCCCCACAGGTGGAGCTGTAGTCCCAGGGCAGTGTAAAGGGGATGATAGCGTGGGTGACGTGGATGGTGCAGAAATGTAGCAATGTTGAGGATGTTGGCGCCGGAATGAATGGAGGACACAAGGGCTTGTAGTTCCAAAGCTTTACTCACAGTCTGTAGTACAAACAGGTGCTTGCCTCCATGCCGTGTCCTCCGGGTCAGGGGCTCAGTCAACCTCCAAGCAAGATGGAATGCTCCCTTCCAACACTCCGCCAACATGTGCCTTTCTGAACGTCTCCTCTATAGCGCCATTGAGTGAAGTACTCCCAGTACTGAGTTACACTGGAGTTCCTCCTGTCAGATGTTCCCAAGAACTATACTTGTACGGCAGACAGCTGTAGCCTGCTTCAGGGACTCCTTACTCCAAAGTCCTGGCTAACTATCAAGATTGCTGTTGTGCCCTCAAGTCTTAGATGGGAGTAGTGCATTTACAGCCCACTACTCCACCGGTGTCTACTGTAGGACCCTTAGTATCCATACAACCTTGGGGACCGGACCCCGGACTTGCGCTTAGAACTTCTAGGCAGGGTTCTCTTCTAACCCACGTCCTATGTTCCCTTTTACTCCTACGTTCTGTACTAGTCTTCTCCTTCTTATGAAAGATCAGGGTTCTCTTCAATGTCTGTCTCTCTTTCCTTTCCCGTGCCAGCAGACCCAGGTCACTGTGATCTGCTGCAGCACTTCCTTCCTCCATCCCTCTCTCTGGGATCTCCTCTCCTCCTAACTGAACTCAACTCTCTACTGAACTAAACTGAACTCCTAATCCTTCCCACTCTTTTATGTATTCTAACTCCACCCGCCTCCCAGCACGTTTCGTGTTCCAAGCAGGGAGCCACCAAAGGTGCTCTGCTACACTCCAAGCAGGGAGCCGCAATGTGGCTTTGCTACACTACTTTGTGTTGATGGGTGCAGGTGTTGGAGTGTGGTCAGGAGCCTCCAACTTACCTGGATGGTGGGGCACCACACCTCAGGAGGAGCTGCAGTACCTCTGTGGCAACTGAACCCTCAGGTGCGCCACAGTAAGTTAGCCTGAAGCCTCATTCAGTTTTTTTGCATACAAGAAAAACATATTTCTATCAGTGTGCTAGATTTAACTTTCACTTATTTGTCGCCCAGGCATCAGTTTTTACGATCAGTGCAGAATCCATTTTTTTCTTGTATCTTTATGAAAGAAAAAAAAATATCTCCAAACTTCTCCCACCCATTAAACAGTTAAAAAAAATAATAAGACCAAACTAAGTTAACCAGAGCAGAGTATCAGGGCAGAGTGTCAGGGAAAAATGACCAGCGTATATGACTAGGCAAAATGATAATGGCAGAGTGTCAGGACAGAGTGACCAGAGCAGAGTGTCAGGCATGAGTGACCAGAGCAGAGTGTCAGGCATGAGTGACCAGAGCAGAGTGTCAGGCATGAGTGTCAGGACAGTGTGACAGTAATATTAAAATAGGGAAAGCAATCCTTGTGTAAATCTGTGGATCTTGTATCAATACCAGATAGTGCATTGCTCATCTGGGGAGGTTGTACATTGCAGGCACAACACTGGAGAGGGCATGAGTCCACTAGAGACAGCTGCAGCTCCAACCGCTGGTTCCTGGGCGTTTATTGCTGGAACTGTAATGAACGTTGGAGAATCAGAAGAAACTTGTAGGATATTCTGGGCGCTGCCAGTGGATGATGGATGCCCAAAGTCAGGTAGATGAACAGGTTATTTTTTATTGTATTACACGTTTTGGAGTTTAACCAACTCCTTCTTCAGATGCATTAAAGAATAACTTTTGATTTTTTTTTCTCATTTTGTTTTTATTTATATATCTACAGGGTGGGCCATTTATGTGGATACACCTGGGTGGGCCATGTATATGGATACACCTAAATAAAATGGGAATGGTTGGTGATATCAACTTCCTGTTTGTGGCACATAAGTTTCCCCCTTCCCATATACTAATGTGCCACAAACAGGAAGTTGATATCACCAACCATTCCCATTTTATTTAGGTGTATCCATATACATGGCCCACCCAGGTGTATCCATATAAATGGCCCACCCTGTAGATATATAAATAAAAACAAAATGAGGAAAAAAATCCGTTAAAAAAGTAAATGTTAATACAACTACGATAAGGAGATACAATTTGGGGGTGACTAATATTACAAATTTTTAAGATATGTTTTAAATTAACTAATTGCTGTTAAATTAATTTATTGTTGTTATCATGTGTGATGCTAAGTGTAGCATCATTATTGACCCTTTTCAAGGTCAGGGGTGATATCCTGTTTTAATGTATCTGAGAAATAATCAACTCCGAAACGCATAATACAATAAATTAAAAAAATTCTTCATCTACCTGACTTTGGACATCCTTCATTTTCTTGCATCGCCTGGAATATCCAGCAAGTTTTTTCTGATTCTCAAAAGGGCAGAGTGACAGGGAAGAATTACTAGAGCAGAGTACTGGGACAGAGTGTCAGCTCAGAGTGTCAAGGAAGAGTGGCCAGGGAAGAATGACCAGAGCAGAGTGTCAGGGAAGAGTGACCAGAGCAGAGTGTCAGAGCAGGATGTCAGGGCAGAGTGTCAGGGAAGAGTGACCAGAGCAGAGTGTCAGGGCAGAATATCAGGGAAGAGTGACCAGAGCAGAGTGTCAGGGCAGATTGTCATAGAATCATAGAATCATAGAATCGCAGAGTTGGAAGGGACCTCCTGGGCCATCTGGTCCAACCCCCTGCTCAAAGCAGGATTCGCTAAAGCATCCCAGTCAGATGTCTGTCCAGCCTCTGTTTGAAGACATCCATTGAAGGAGAACTCACCACTTCTCGTGGCAGCTTGTTCCACTCATTGATCACTCTAACTGTCAAAAAGTTTTTTCTAATATCTAATCTGTGTCTCCTCCCATTCAGTTTCATCCCATTGCTTCTAGTCTTTCCTTGTGCAAATGAGAATAAAGTTGATCCTTCTACAATGTGACAGCCCTTTAGATATTTGTAGACAGCTATTAAGTCTCCTCTCAGTCTTCTCTTTTGCAAACTAAACATTCCCAAATCCTGCAACCTTTCCTCATAAGACAGGGTTTGCAGACCGGTCACCATTCTGGTCGCTCTTTTCTGAACTTGATCCAGTTTGTTGATGTCTTTTTTAAAATGTGGTGCCCAAAACTGGACACAATATTCCAGATGAGGTCTGACCAAAGAGGAGTAGAGGGAAATAATGACTTCACGTGATCTAGACTGTATGCTTCTGTTAATACATCCTAGAATTGCATTTGCCTTTTTTGCTGCTGCATCACACTGTTGACTCATATTCAGTCTGTGATCTATTAGTATACCCAAGTCTTTTTCACATGTGCTGTTGCTTAGCCCTATTCCTCCCATTCTGTATATGCTTTTTTCATTTTTATTGCCCAGATGTAGTACTTTGCATTTTTCCCAGTTAAAAACCATTCTGTTAGTTGCTGCCCACTTCTCCAGTTTATTTATATCTTTTTGAATCCTCTCTCTCTCTTCTCTAGTATTAGCTACCCCTCCTAGCTTTGTGTCATCAGCAAATTTAATCAATTTGTCAGGGGAGAGTGTCAGAGCAGGATGTCAGGACAGAGTGTCAGGGAAGAATTACTAGAGCAGAGTGCTGGGACAGAGTGTCAGCTCAGAGTGTCAAGGAAGAGTGGCCAGGGAAGAATGACCAGAGCAGAGTGTCAGGGCAGAGTGTCAGGGAAGAGTGACCAGAGCAGAGTGTCAGAGCAGAGTGTCAGGGAAGAGTGTCCAGAGCAGAGTGTCAGAGCAGGGTGTCAGGGCAGAATATCAGGGAATAGTGACCAGAGCAGAGTGTCAGGGCAGATTGTCAGGGGAGAGTGCCAGAGCAGGATGTCAGGGCAGAGTGTCAGGGAAGAGCGACCAGAGCAGAGTGTCAGGGCAGATTGTCAGGGGAGAGTGACCAGAGCAGAGTGTCAGAGCAGAGTGTCAGGAAAGAGTGACCAGAGCAGTGTCAGGGAAGAGTGACGAGAGCAGAGTGTCAGAGCAGGGTGTCAGGGCAGAATATCAGGAAAGAGTGACCAGAGCAGAGTGTCAGGGAAGAGTGACCAGAGCAGAGTGTCAGGGAAGAGTGACGAGAGCAGAGTGTCAGAGCAGGGTGTCAGGGCAGAATATCAGGGGAGAGTGACAGGAGCAGAGTGTCAGGGAAGAGTGACCAGAGCAGAATGTCAGAGCAGAGTGACCAGAGCAGAGTGTCAGGGCAGAGTGTCAGGGAAGAGTGACCAGAGCAAATGACAGGGCAAATGACCAGAACAGCACGCGCAAGATATTGTGTCAGGGCTAAATGTAAGAGCCGAGTGTCAAAGATGAGTGTCAGGGAATAGTGATCAGAGCAGAGTGTCAGGGCAGAGTGACAGAGCAGAAGTGCAGGGCAGATTGACAGGGAAGAATTGCAGGGCAGAGTGACAGGACAGTGTTATAGACCTGCACATCTCTGAACAACCCCCTCCCACACCATGAGGTCCAGGCATAGGTCAGGGATCACACCCTGCCAGACTTACAGAAACCAAATCCCTGTCCTGTCTGCAGAACACAGGGAGGGGAGATTATTTCATGAATATGAGGGAAGGAGCAGGACATCTACACCAGGGCTTCAGTCCTTGTGTGAAACACTCCCTTCTCCCACCGAGAGAAATTATGTTGGGAGTCTTGATCCTCTTTCCCTCCCCTTCACACAACAGGAGCACAGCAAGCAGTGTTAGTGCAGAATTGCTGGAGCAGCAGTGGATAACTGCAGGCGCATCTTCCTCCTCCTTAGCGCTACCTTCAGTCTTCCCTATGCACAATATATTTGTCTACTGATTGGCAGAACCACAGACCCTGTGGACTGCTGTTCTACCAATCAGTGCTGAGCATACTTTTTTTCACTGCCTCACTTTGCAGCACATTCTGTCTGCCCTCCCCACAGCAAGAAAAACAAATCTCTCTCCCCTCTCATAAATCAGCAGAATGACTTACAAGTCTGGAGGGAGCGTTTGTCTCAGTAACCACCTAGCACCACATCGCATCAGCTCCGATTATACGTGTTTAGGTAACCCTAACTGTTTAAAAGAAAAATTGGGTGGAGACCAAAAAATAAATTAAAACGCTCATGAAAGGGCTGAATTGTGGAAACCATACACTGCATTGCCACTACTAATATGTCAAATTAATGTAAGAAAGGTATTTGTTTTTATACTTTGATTTTATCTTTAATTTTATTTCATGTTTTCCTTCTACAGATCCAAAAAGCCATTATGATCCAGACTCAGAAAGCCAATTTGCCTTACATCAGCGTCGTGGAGCCATTAAACAGGCCAAAGTTCATAACATCAAGTGTCATGAGTTTATAGCTACTTTCTTCCCACAGCCAACATTTTGCTCCGTTTGTCATGAATTTGTTTGGTAAATTCAATGATTAGTGCTTTATACCTGAAAGCATTAAATGTACATTTAGTTATAATTTGGTTTGTGTGTATATGTGTATCCAACTTTCATGTTGTATTCTAGTTTGCATGCATAGGGCCCAATCCATGAATAAGGTGTGCCTAATTCAGTAATAGGCACACACCACTTAATAAAATAGGCATACCTTACACATGGCGTGCGCCTCCACCATAAATGCTACGAGAATTTTTCTAGTGAAATTTACGCCTGTAAAGTGGAGTACATTTTCATGAACTTGACGGGTGGGATTGGCCATACTGTCCCACCATAGCCACTCTCCTTTTCACAAAGCCTAAAAATACCAAAAATCACCTTACTTTTGCATAAATTCGAGATGTAGAAAAATGTTGTGGCATTTCAAGGTGTTTGAAGCCAGTATAAGAACCTTGATGAATCAAGCCCGCTAAATGTAGCATATGTTCTGTTGTTTTTTTCCTACTTTTATCCTGCCTTAGCAATGTCTTAACACCTGTATTGGTCTAGTTTTGCTGAGACCCCATCAATCCTGAGAACAGTGTTCTGGAACCTGGAAATCAGGCTCTGCAGAGTCCTATATTGAGGTGTACATGCTCATCTATGGGACTATCAAAAATATCCCATTGTTGTGGCTATCATTCTTCGGCAGTGCCATAAACAATGCATGGAGCAAAGGTCGAGCATCTGCACCCCCACTCCATTCACTATAGGGCCTTGTAAAGCAAGCTTCGTGGATTCCAGAGCTTCGTTCGTGGGATTGCTTGGGGTCCCAGCAGTTATTGGATGGGCCAGTGCTCCTCCTTGAGCTATAATTGAGGCCAGCAGTATTGCTATGCCATTGGCACATCAATGCTGTTATATGGTGGCACTTTGACTCTGTAGCATTAGTAGTGCATTAAAAGTGCAATGGGCCTGGAGAAAGGTAGCCAGAATTTGGAGCTACAAATGCTTCCGCTATCCTCTCTGGCCTTAGTGTGTGTTTTGGCAAAAAGCAGTAACAATAATAGAAAAAAAAAAGTTTTATCTTGAGAACAGAGTACATTTTTAAAAACTAAATTGCCTAGTTGCAAGCACTATCCAAGTATACCCATAAACATATATATATATAAATATATATATATAAGAAGACGGGAATAACCTTTTAAGAGGCACTACACATTTTATGAGCAACCCCAACCCAGGTCGGAGGCTATGGCATGTCCCATATGAGCCTAGTGGGATTCAGCCGGGCATAAAGGAGAGCAGGTCTGAATTCCTTGGATAATGGCTAATGCATGGCTCTTACTTTGTTTGACACAATTTTTATTTATACACTTGATAGAGTATGAAGCCTTTTTTCTTGTTATTTTAAGGGCATTTAAATGTAGTTGGCTTCTGCCTTACACAAAAGTTATGTTCTATGTAATCAATATTGTGTTTCATAGGCTATTATATCATACTAATGGCCAGAGGGGTTGGCTGAATCAAGGCTTAGATGATGAATCTTTGAAAGATCGAATGGAATTACATTAATATATATCATTAATTGCATTTTATTTAACTTAAACTGTAAAAACGATTATTTATATTAGTTCTCTATGCTGTCGTTTTTTTAGGGGCCTCAACAAACAAGGATACCAATGCAGACGTAAGTATTTTAGATCTTATTTTAATGCTTGCAAACTTGTTAATAACTGCCCACAATATTTATTTTTTCCATGTTTCATATTTTGCATTTAGAATGCAATGCAGCTATTCACAAGAAATGTATTGACAAAGTCATAGCAAAGTGCACAGGATCTGCGATCAACAGCAACGATACAGTGGTATGTTTGATATCGATATTTCATTCTGTGTAATTCCTCTGTATGATACTTTATACAGAAAAATATGCAGGTAAGAACTATAGTGGAATATGTTAGGCAGTGGGACAAACATAGAATTGAGGGATTCCACAGAAAAGATTAAAATGCCTCCTCATTATAGTTGTAGGTTTTTCCCTATATGACCCACTTACAAGGTCGGCCAAACCTGCCAATATCGACTGCTTTGAATGACAGGATTTGATATGTGTTTATTTTGCCTTTTATGCCCTTTCAATAACTTTTCTCCCTCACTTGTATTCAGATATGCCGCCTAGGGAAATATAGATTTCAAGTCGGTTTCTCCAGTAAAGAAATGATAAATGATGTTACTGGTAGATGCTAACTCATTTCTATACCTTTCTGCTTGCACTACACTCCTGATTCACACATGACCACTTCAGAAAACCTTCAAGTCTCCTCCATTTCAAATGTGTTTGAAGTCTACTGTAGTCCCTATACCCTTGAGACATACTTTGTACCTTCCATCTCCACTTCATAGGTTTAGGCTCATGTAACAAAAATTATCATATACAGAATAACAAATGTAAGCAAGGCACGCTTAGTAGCACTCCTTCTCATGATGAGGACTTCTTTGTGTCTTTTGAATCTTTTGTTGTTAGAGGTTTGTAAAGTGATATGACTTTGATGCCACATTTTTTCTGACAATGTCACCATTAACAGTCAGTAATAAGTAGGTAGAAAATGTGTGACTCACTTTAGTAAGAAATCAACAAAGGTGCACCCCGTGTCATGTTGGGTTATTTTCGAATGAACATGCTCTCTTTTCATGTCCTGGCTTAAAAGTGGTTTCACACATAGCAGTGCATTCTTGTGGCTTCTTCATTCAGTTTGTACTTTTTACAGTTCTGTTTTGTTTTTGATACAGGAAAGATGTATATCTTTGTACCGTGTTAGCCAGTGGATAGAAAAATATTCAGGATTGAGAGTCCTCATTAGTTGATACCTTTTAATGGCTAACTGAAAAGATGGTAGCTTGCAATGTATTACCATCTTTTCAGTTAGCCATTAAAAGGTATCAACTACTGAGGACTCTCAATCCTGAATGTTTTGTTTTTGTTGTTTTACAAAATCAGAATGCTCTAGTTATATGCTGTCTTAATCATTATTCCATAGGTTTGTATATCAGAAAAATGCATGAGTGCTTATATAGAAAAGCTATAAAAACTTCTAAAAGGAAGCAAGAAATTGACGGCGTAAAAAAAAATGTAAAAATTTTGGAACAAAATCTAAAGGAGAAAGTATTATGTGACTACCAAATACCAAAGACATGCTGGTAGGATTCCCAGGCAGTGAATGTGTTAGCATCAGAATTCCTACTAGCCTATGGAAGGAGACTGGTTAAAGGGAATCTGTCACCCCACTTTTGGCCTACAAGCTGTGGCCACCGCCACCAGGGGCTTATCTACAGCATTATGTAATGCTGTAGATAAGCCCCCAATGTAACCTGAAATATAAGAAAAACAAGTTAGATTATACTCACCGGGGGGGCGGGGGCGCTGGGTGTCGCGGTCCGGTCCAGCGCCTCCCATCTTCTAACGATGACGTCCTCCTCCTTACTTCTGCCACGTCTCCTGCGCAGGCGTACTTTATCTGCCCTGCTGAGGGCAGAGTAAAGTACTGCAGTACGCAGGCGCCGGGAAAGGTCAGAGAGGTCCGGCGCCTGCACACTGCAGTACTTTATTCTGCCCTCAACAGGGCAGATAAAGTACGCCTGCACAGGAGATGCGGCAGAAGTAAGAAAGAGGACGTCATCGCTAGAAGATGGGAGGCGCCGGACCGGACCGCGACACCCATCGGACCTGACCAGACCCCCTGGTGAGTATAATCTAACTCATTTTTCTTCTCTTTCAGGTTACATCGGGGGCTTATCTACAGCATTACAGAGTACTGTAGATAAGCCCCTGATGGCTGTGGCCACAGCTTATAGGCCAAAAATGGGGTGACTTGTCACCAGGAATAACGCTGTTAACCTGCAGATATGGGGTTAATCTACAGATTAACAATGTTACTGCTGTCTGGCGCCTGCAGGCAGTCGAATGAGGCAGGATGAAAAGCATCTTTATTTTTCCCGCAAGATTCGCTACGTATTCATTCACAGGGGCGTGGGCAGCATCGGTTCAGTCACCGCTCTGAGTAACCATGTCCCAATGTAGAGCCAGTCAGTCAGGGTCAGAGGCGCAGTTACAGTGACCGCTCTGTATACCCAGAGCAGTGACTGAACCAGCGACGTCTCCGCCCCTATGACAGAATATCAAATGCTGGTGCGGGGAATAAAGATCATTTTCTTCCCGATGCATTTGTCTGCATGCAGGCGCAGGACAGCATCATAAAGCTGTTAACCTGCAGATTATCCCAATATCTGCTGTTTAACAGAGTTATTCCTGGTGACAGGTTCCCTTTAAAATCATCTACAGCCAGACTGTATCACAGAGTATTAGACGTGTTCACACGCTCATATATCAAGTTGTGCATGTCTGCTAAAGACATGTCTCTTCATGCTACCTGCCAGAGCGAAGCGATTGTAGACCTGGAGATGTCATTGTGACTTTCTGGCCATGACATAAATCAGATCAATAAGGTACTCATGTTATTGAGCACTGCTGTCAGTGTGCCACCAGTTGTGTGCCATCTGTTGTTCACACTGGCAACATATTTTCACTGGTTGTGTTGAGTATGTGGCAAAGTGAAGCAGCAGCCCTGTAGATCTTGAAATGGGGGAGTTGATTGATTTTTGCAAGCATCTTGAGAGTTGACAACTGGGGGACTGGGTGTGATGATTGATTTTTGTAAATTATTCTGCATCTTCCTGATGGCTGTAAATCCTAAGTGTTCTAACTATCAGCTTCTTAGATAATATTCTAACTCACACTCACACCACCAGGTGTCCGCAGATAGGTTAACTCCACCGGCAATGCAACTGTAAAAAGTCCAGGAGAAACAATGCTGTTTCCTTCCAAAATCTTGTATTAGTTACAATGAACAGTAGGTAAAAAGGAGTAATCTGTACAGGGAAGTACACATGAGTTTTGAGTAATGGCTGCTGTAGGCTAAACTGAAGAAGAAGGGAGGAGCAACCTAATACAGAGCTCAACTATGGGAGGGACATAGGGACAATCTTCACACAGTCTAATTCTACCTAGCAACAACAGGGAATTTGCTGATTGGAGGAAAAACCCAACACAGAGAATATATATATTACAGGTTGTTCCCATTCGTGGGACACAACATAAATGGTGAAACAGGATTCTAACACTGGTATGGAAAGATGTCACAATAGCAACTCTACATGCGTCATTGATTCCTGTAAATGCAATTTTACACTTTAAAATTAGTGTCATATGTATATGTACACATGAAACTAAATGCTGAGCCTAAGATGATAGTGGAGCAGGTCATTTGTTTTACTATGATAATGATTTGGCAATATTATTATCCAGGTCAATATAATTACTAAGACACGAAACATGCAAAGTTTTTGTTTTATTAAGTGGTGAAAAAATTCAGAAATTTGTTAAAAAAAAATAAAAAACAGAACCCAAAAATTTGTTTGTGGCGTCATGTTCGAGATCAATAATGTTCTCAATTTTAGGGATATGGAGCTATGTGAGGGCTTGTTTTTCTGTGCCTGAGCCGATGTTTTTATTGATATCATTTTGGGGTAGATACAATGTTTTGATCGCCTCTTATTACATTTATTGTGTTGTTATGATGAATGAAAAACCATAATTCTGATGTTTTGATTTTTTTCTTTTTGTGTTCCAATATTTTTTATTAATTTTAACATTTTTATGAGGGAGGGGGAATAGGGTACAGAACAAAAACAAGGGGATTAGGGTAGGGAGAACAAATCCCTGTAAAGACAGGGATATCCCCACAAAGTGGGGAAATAGACAGGCAAACATACAAACTGTACATACAATGCAGTAGTTCCAAAGCAAAATATTATTTAACCCCTTCCTGACATGAGACGTACTATCCCGTCCACGGTACCCGGGCCCGTATGACCGGGGACGGGATAGTACGTCTACCGCGATCAGCGGCGCCCACGTGGTGAGCGCCGCTGATCGCGGCCGGGTGTCAGCTGATTATCACAGCTGACACCCGGCACAATGTGTCAGGGGCGGTCACGGACCGCCCCCGACACGTTAACCCCTTGCACACCGCGATCAAACATGATCGCGGTGTACCGGGGGTTAAAGGGAAGCATCGGCAGGGAGGGGGCTCCCTCCGTGTTTCCCTGAGCCCCCCACGGCAGCGCAATGTGCAGCGCTGCTGCGGGGGGCTCCTTTCCTCCAGGCCCCCGAATCCAAGATGGCGACGGGGGCCTTCGGGGGCCTGGGGAAGCTGGCTTCCTCAGTGCCTGCAAAGCGCAGGCATGAGGAAGCCTTGTGCACTGCCTGTGACAGATTGCTGATCTGTCACAGTGATCTGTGATGTGACAGATCAGCGATCTGTCACAGGACAGTGATGTCCCACCTGGGACTATGTAATAAAGTAAAAAAAAAATTAAAAAAAAGTGTAAAAATAAATTTAAAAAAATCGCCAAATAAATTAGTAAAAAAAAAAAAAAATATTCCCCAATAAATTCATTTTTTGAAAATAATAAAAAAAAAAAACAATAAAAGTACACATATTAGGTATCGCCGCGTCCGTAACGACCTGCCCTATAAAACTGTCCCAATAGTTAACCCCTTTAGCGAACCCCTTAAAAAACAAAAATAAAAAACGAAGCAAAAAATAATGATTTATTATCATACCGCCAAACAAAAAGTGCAATAACGCGCGATCAAAAAGACGCATATAAATATCCATGGTACCGCTGAAAACGTCATCTTGTCCCGCAAAAAACAAGCCACCACACAGCATCATCAGTGAAAAAATAAAAAAGTTATAACTCGCAGAATAAAGCGATGCAAAAATAATTATTTTTTATATAAAATAGTTTTCATTGCATAAAACCGACAAAAACATAAAAAAACGACCTAAATGAGGTATCGCTGTAACCGTACTGACCCGAAGAATAAAACCGCTTTATCAATTTTACCGCACGTGGAACGGTGTAAACGCACCCCCCCCAAAAGAAATTCATGAAACGCTGGTTTTTGTTAATTCTGCGTCACAAAAATCAGAATAAAAAGCGATCAAAAAATTCCACGTGCCCGAAAATGGTACCAATAAAAACGTCAACTCGTCCCGCAAAAAATAAGACCTCACATGACTCGGTGGGTCAAAATACGGAAAAATTATAGCTCTCAATATGTGGTGATGCAAAAACTATTTTTACAATAAAAAGCGTCTTTTAGCGTGCGACAGCCGCCAAACATAAAAACCGCCATAAATAGTAAATCAAACCCCCCGTTATCACCCCCTTAGTTAGGGAAAAATAATAAAATAAAAAAAATGTATTTATTTCCATTTTTCCATTAGGGTTAGGGCTAGGGTTAGGGCTAGGGGTGTGTTGGGGTAGGGTTAGGGTAGGGTTAGGGTTAGGGCTAGGGCTAGGGTTAGGGCTAGGGTTAGGGCTAGGGTTAGGGCTAGGGCTAGGGTTAGGGCTAGGGTTAGGGCTAGGGTTAGGGGCGTGTTGGGGTTCGGGTTGGAGTTAGAATTGGGGGTTTCCACTGTTTGGGCACATCAGGGGCTCTCCAAATGCAACATGGCGTCTGATCTCAATTCCAGCCAATTCTGAGTTGAAAAAGTCAAATGGTGCTCCTTCCCTTCCAAGCTCTGCTATGCGCCCAAACAGTGTTTTACCCCCACATGTAGGGTATCAGCCTACTCAGGACAAATTGCAAAACAATTTTTGGGGTCCAATTTCTCCTGTTACCCTTAGGAAAATAAAAAATTGGGGGCAAAAATATCATTTTTGTGGAAAAAAATGATTTTTTTATTTTCACGTCCGAGCGTTATAAACTTCTGTGAAGCACTTGGGGGTTCAAAGTGCTCACCACACATTTAGAAAAGTTCCGTGGGGGGTCTAGTGTCCAAAATGGGTATCACTTGTGGGGAGTTTCAATAGTTTAGGTACATCAGGGGCTCTCCAAACGCACATGACACCCGCAGACCATTCCATCAAAGTCTGCATTCCAAAACGTCACTGCTTCCCTTCCGAGCCCCGACGTGTGTCCATACAGTAGTTTTCTCCCACATATGGGAAATCAGCGTACTCAGGACAAATTGGACAACAACTTTTGTGGTCCAATTTCTCCTGGTACCCTTGGGAAAATAAAAAAATGGTGACTAAAAGATCATGTTTGTGGAAAAAATACGAATTTTTTATTTTCACGCCCGGGCGTTGTAAACTTCTGTGAAGCACTGGGGGGGTCAAAGTGCTCACCACACATCTAGATAAGTTCCTTGGGGGGTCTAGTTTACAAAATGGTGTCATTTGTGGGGGGTTTCCACTGTTTAGGTACATTAGGGGCTCTCCAAAGGCAACATGACACCCGCAGACCATTCCATCAAAGTCTGCATTCCAAAACGTCACTACTTCCCTTCTGAGCCCCGACGTGTGCCCATACAGTAGTTTTCTCCCACATATGGGGTATCAGCATACTCAGGACAAATTGGACAACAACTTTTGGGGTCCAATTTCTCCTGGTACCCTTGGGAAAATAAAAAAATGGTGACTAAAAGATCATGTTTGTGGAAAAAATTCGAATTTTTTATTTTCACGCCCGGGCGTTGTAAACTTCTGTGAAGCACTGGGGGGGTCAAAGTGCTCACCACACATCTAGATAAGTTCCTTGGGGGGTCTAGTTTCCAAAATGGTGTCATTTGTGGGGGGTTTCCACTGTTTTGGTACATCAGGGGTTTTCCAAACGCGACATGGTGTCCGATCTCAATTCCAGCCAAAAACGTCAAATGGCGCTGCTTCCCTTCCGAGCTCTGCCATGCGCCCAAATAGTGGTTTACCCCCACATGTGGGGTATCAGCGTACTCAGGACAAATTGCACAATAACTTTTAGGGTCCTGTTACCCTTGGGAAAATAAAAATTGGGGTGAAAAGATCATTTTTGTGGAAAAAATATGATTTTATAATTGTATGGCTTTATGTTATAAACTTCTGTGAAGCCCATGGGGGTTCAAAGTTCTCACCACACATCTAGATAAGTTCCTTAGGGGGTCTATTTTCCAAAATGGTGTCATTTGTGGGGGGTTTCCACTGTTTTGGTACATCAGGGGTTTTCCAAACGCGACATGGTGTCCAATCTCAATTCCAGCCAAAAACGTCAAATGGCGCTGCTTCCCTTCCGAGCTCTGCCATGCGCCCAAATAGTGGTTTACCCCCACATGTGGGGTATCAGCGTACTCAGGACAAATTGCACAATAACTTTTAGGGTCCTGTTACCCTTGGGAAAATAAAAATTGGGGTGAAAAGATCATTTTTGTGGAAAAAATATGATTTTTTAATTGTACCGCTGTACGTTATAAACTTCTGTAAAGCCCTTGTGGGTTCAAAGTTCTCACCACATATCTAGATAAGTTCCTTGGGGGGTCTAGTTTCCAAAATGGGGTCACTTGTAGGGGGTTTCCACTGTTTAGGTACATCAGGGACTCTCCAAACGTGACATGGCGTCCAATCTGAATTCCAGCCAATTTTGCATTGAAAAAGTCAAACTGCGCTCCTTCCATTCTGAGCTCTGCCATGCGCCGAAACAGTCGTTCCCCCCCACATATCAGGTATCTGCGTACTCAGGACAAATTGCACAATAACTTTTGCAGTTCAATTTCTCCTGTTACCCTTGGTAAAATAAAAAAAATTGAACCTGAAGTATTTTTTTTATGAAAAAAAGTTAGATGTTCATTTTTTTTTAAATATTCAAAAAATTTCATGTGACGCACCTAAAGGGTTAATAAACTTCTTGATAGTGGTTTTGAGCACCTTAAGGGGTGCAGTTTTTAGAATGGTGTCACTTTTGGGTATTTTCTATCATATAGACCCCTCAAAGTGGCTTCAAATGTGATGTGGTCCTAAAAATAAAATGGTGTTGTAAAAATGAGAAATCGCTGGTCAACTTTTAACCCTTATAACTTCCTAACAAAAAAAAATTTTGGTTCCAAAATTGTGCTGATGTAAAGTAATCATGTGGGAAATGTTAGTTATCAAGTTTTTTTGTGCCGTATCTCTGTGATTTAAGGGCATAAAAATTCAAAATTGGAAAATTGCGAAATTTTCAAAATTTTCGCCAAATTTACGTTTTTCTCACAAATAAACGCAAGTTATTTGAATGAAATTTTACCACTAACATGAAGTACAATATGTCACGAGAAAACAATGTCAGAATCACCGGGATCCATGGAAGCGTTCGAGAGTTATGACCTCATAAAGGTACAGTGGTCAGAATTGTAAAAATTGGCCCGGTCATGAACGTGCAAACCACCCTTGGGGGTGAAGGGGTTAATATCAATAATACACAAATCAATTGTTGCTTAAATACAAACCTGTAGGAAGAAAAAGGTTAAAAGACAATGACAAATGCAAAGATCATTATATTTATATAATAGCCGTAGGAAAAATCAGTACACATATTGTGCTATAAAATTTGCACAATTATGATAGCTTAAAAAACAAAACAAAAGATCAATGCACTTATTATGCTAATACTTAAAAAAAAAAAAAAAAAAAAAAAATGAAGTACCCAAGTAAGTTATAAAAAATATGAATGCCTGTCCTGTCCGGAACATACTGTGATGTCCCTAAGACTGAGTGAAGGCCAAAAAAATTGGTTCAGTCAAAAACTGTAAAGTGGAAATATTTCTTCAGACTGTTTTATATATAATCTAGATTACTCAACGACAACTAAATCAGAATTGAAATTCGGTTCCTTACGAAAAAAAAAAAACAAAAAAACTAAAAGGATGGAAAAAATTTATTTTCAGCCGCTTGATATAAAAAAAGAGTAACTAAAAAAAACAGTTAAATAGCTCCTTCAGCCGAGACGAAGATCCGATTTCAAAGTGGAAGAAGTTCCGGGAGAATCCTTGGAGGACATTATTCCAATGCATTCAAGAAAGTCATTCCCCTCATCCGGGGTAGAGATAGGAACCAATCTCGATGCGTATTTCACCTGAAGAGTGGAGGAATGAGTCCAGGTGTAAGGAATCTCTGCGCGTAGGAGTTCACCAGTAGTATGGGAAAATGCTTTCCTTTTCTGTAAAGTGTCCTTTGAAAGATCCTTGAGGAAAATCAGATGTCTATATTTGGAAGACAAGAATCTTGGATCTTTGGAGATACCCAGCAACGTGTTTCTTAGCCAATTGGGGTAAAAAGATACTATAGTGTCTCTTGCTAAATCATGAGGGAGAGTGGATGGCCTGCGAATCCTAAAAACCCTTTCAATCAGACACTTCTCATTGATGTCAGGGAACAAATGAGAGACCATTTACAATATGTAGCCCTTCAGTTGGGGAGCCTGAATTGACTCAGGAATCCCTCTGATCTTCACATTATTTTTTCTTCTAAAGTCTTCAAAGTTGGCCATATTAATTTTGAGAGAAGTAATGTCTTTTTGTAATTTATCCAGGGAATCTGAAAATGAAGGAAGGATCTGCGGCTGACTTGAGTCTAAAATCTTGTGATTTCTAAGAGTTTCGGGTATTTTTTGTTCTTTTGTGGCGTTACCGTAATCCTTCGTAGAAGTCGGGTAGGAGTCATCAGTTAAACGCATCAGGGTATCTTTGAAGAGGTCTTTTACAAAAACTTCAGATGCTTTAGATTTATTTTGCATCTTAAACGGATTTCCCTGAAGGGTAGGAGTCCCCATAGAGGCGTTCAACGAGTCCAAAAAAGCTTTGCACAAACTGACCATAAAACCTTCAGTAGCGTAGTCATCCGAGGCGGGTATGGCATCTAGTAATAATGTATTTATCTCACATTTAGTTCCCCCCTCTGAAGAAGAGCCCGATGATAGAGGTTCATCCAATGCCTGATCACTGAGACAATCGCTCCCAAGTTCATCATATAAATCACCATCCGCAATAAATCCCTCCGAACAAAAACTGTCAAAATCGTATGATAAGCCATTTTTATCTGAGTGTCCCACTCGATCTCCTTTGTTAACATTATAGGATGACCCAAAAGACTCCAGACCACCATCGTTATACAGATGCTTAGCACCTTTCATCTGTGATCCCTCTACGTTGTTCTGGTGCACTTCCCCTTTACATTTAGGGATAAGAGTGGAGGGACTGGGAAACAAGCATCCATTAGTAACCCCTGTATGAGTATTATGTTCATATAACTTTTTACCCCCATTATTCAGCCTGAGTCCAGTAGCATGTTCCCCAGCATCAAGAGGGGATTGTAGATCTGTGAGTGCAGGGATATGACCCTGCAAAACTGCAGATATAGGGATAACTTCCTGCTCATCGCTCCCTTTAAGCTTCAGTTGCCGCTTCTGAACCCGGTCTCCTCCACTACAGACTGACCTGGGTATAAACTCTGGTGCCTCAGAACGCAGAACCTTTCCTGCAGCTCTCCTCAGCTGTGCTGCCCGCTCTGCATTGCTGTGGTTTCTCCTCCCGGCTTGGTCTGACTCTGCAGGTGCCACCGCGCTGCTCCCCCGCTCCATCTTCACAGTCTTCTCTGTGTGCAGCCGCAGGGCTGTCACAGAGAAACCGTGGCTTCTCTCCCCAACATTGTCAGCATGTGAGGAGGTCGGGGCCTCCTCTTTCTGCTCACCACGCTTGCTCCATCTGTTTCTGGGAGCTGCAACAGGCCTCCCCGCCGTGCTCCTCCGCTGTACTGCTAGCTCTGCTTCCCTGCTGCTTCTCCTCCCGACATGAACATTCAGTGGAGGTGGCTTCATGCTGCTCCTTGGTCCTGGCATCATGCTCCTAGAAGTCGGGAATGCCGTGACAGACATCCTCGTTGATGTCTCTCTATTCCTCTTCTCTGTCCCAGGCCTTGCTGTATTCACCTTCTTCCTTCCTGCAGGCAGTGTGGATGAGTCAGCAACTTTTGCAGACCCCTTTCTCTGCTCCATGAAAGGCTTTTTTTCTTGAGTAATCCGCAGCAATCTTCTAATTTTCCATTCCAGGCATATTCTTTTAGCTTTTAGTCCAAAAAAAGTCCACTTCAGTATGCTTTTAGCTGCTTATTTAGGGGAAATTGCAGGAGCTCCTGAGAAGCATGTCTGCTCCCTTCCCCTGCAAACCACGCCTCCTGATTTTTTTCTTTTTAAGCCATTTCCTGATTGGATTAATTTAATTTATATTTTGATAGATCGACTTTAATGAGCGCAGCAATATCAATATGTAAATTTTTTTTTAAAAATTATTTCTTCATTTGTATTGAGGAAAAAGGGGTGATTTGAATGTTCATATTTTTTAAAGCTTTTTTTTACTTGTCAATGTATTTGTTAGCTTTCTTAGGGGAATTGAATCTGTGATCATCTGATCATTTGTGTTATATACAACAATGCCAGAGTATGGCTGTATGTAGCAAAATTCATGGTCTCCTATGAATGCCAGCCACGTACTGCCTTTCACAGGAGTACTATCATGACAGGCACAGGGGTCTTCAGGAGATCCATTACTGTCATGGCAACCCAACAGCACCCTACGGTTATGTCATGAGAGCACCAATAAATGGCATGCCCCCCTGCTGGCATACTGTAAATGCCACTGTCGCAGATGGACAGTGGCATCAGACAGGTTAACAGCCACAGGTGGAGCTTCACTCCACCCACGGCTGTTAGAGGTAGATGATGGTTGATTTATCACAGCCATCGTCTGCCAACAAAAATGCAGGCTCTGCTTTCCAGACTGCATCAAATTCCGGGAAATGGCATAACACACAGTCTGTATATACCATGGGGGAAATAAGTATTTGATCCCTTGCTGATTTTGTTCGTTTGCCCATTGACAAAGACATGAACAGTCTATAATTTTAAGGGTAGGTTAATTTTAACATTGAGAGATAGAATATCAAAAATAAAATTCAGAAAATCACATTGTATAAATTATATGAATTCAGTTGCATTTTGCAGTGAGAAATAAGTATTTGATCCCCTACCAACCATTAAGAATTCTGGCTCCTACAGACCAGTTAGACGCTCCTAATCAACTTGTTACCTGCATTAAAGACAGCTGTCTTACATAGTCACCTTTATAAAAGACTCCTGTCCACAGACTCAATCAGTCAGATTCTAACCTCTACAACATGGACAAGACCAAAGAGCTTTATAAGGATGTCAGGGACAAGATCATAAAAATCCGCAAAGCTGGAATGGGCTACAAAACCATAAGTAAGATACTGGGTGAAAAGGAGACAACTCTTGGTGCAATAGTGAGAAAATGGAAGAAATACAAAATGACTATCAACCGACATTGATCTGGGGCACCATGTAAAATCTCAACTCGTGGGGTATCCTTGATCATGAGGAAGGTGAGAGATCAGCCTAAAACTACACGGGGGGAACTTGTTAATGATCTCAAGGCAGCTGGAGCCACAGTCACCAAGAAAACCATTGGTAACCATTACGCCGTTGAAATCCTGCAGTGCCCGCAAGATCCCCCTGCTCAAGAAGGCACAAGTGCAGGCCCATCTGAAGTTTGCCAATGAACACCTGGATGATTATGTGACTGATTGGCAGATGGTTCTGTGGTCAGATGAAACAAAAACTGAGCCCTTTGGCATTAACTCAACTCGTCGTGTTTGGAGGAAGAGAAATGCTGCCTATGACCCAAAGAACACCTTCCCCACTGTCAAGCATGGAGGTGGAAAAATTATGTTTTGGGAGTGTTTCTCTGCTAAGGGCACAGGAATACCTCACTGCATCAATGGGAGAATGGATGGAACCATGTACCATAAAATTCTGAGTGACAACCTCGTTCCCTCTGTCAGGACATTAAAAATGGGTTGTGGCTGGGTCTTCCAGCAAGACAATGACCCAAAACATACAGCCAAGACAACAAAGGAGTGGCTCAAAAAGAAGCACATTAAGGTCATGGAGTGGCCTAGCCTGTCTCCAGGCCTTAATCACATAGAAACCTTATGGAGGGAGTTGAAGCTCCGAGTTGCCAAGCAACAGCCTCAAAATCTTAATGATTTAAAGATGAGCTGCAAAGAGGAAAAGAGGAGTGGACCAAAATTCCTCCTGACATGTGCGCAAACCTCATCAACTACAAAAAATGCAAATGAATGTAAAATGCAAATAAATGTACATAATTTATACTAAATGATTTTCTGGATTTTACTTTTGATATTCTACCCTTAAAATTATAGACTGTTCATGTCTTTATCAGTGGACAAACTTACAAAAATCAGCAAGAGATCAAATACTTATTTCCCCCACTGTAAGCGCCTGTATAATATATAAACTGATGTCCATATGAGCATATAATTTAGGTAAATGCATAATGCAAAACAGTCAGATATGGATGCATCAAGATGCCATAAAGACGAAGATGTCATTGAAAAGCAAGTAGTTATGTAGCCATGGCCACAAAGGTGTAAAGGCAGATAAATATGTTAGTGCCTGTATAATATATAAACTGACTTCCATTGAGCATGCAAAAAATTAATAGCTAGTGCCAAAAGAGTCAGACATAAATATCTCAGGATGCCATCTGACTGTTTTGTATCACGCTTTGACATACATTATTTGCTCATATGGACATTCGTCTATCTACCTTATAGGTTCTTATTATCTGTTTATCTCTGATCTTGTTATTTGACTGTTCACTCACCGCAGTGTCTGATGTACACATGGTTTATATTATATGTCATATTTTGCTTTTCAGTCATATTTTGCATTTCAGGTAAATCAAATTTTACATTTTCCTTAAACTTTTGTTCGGCATCTGTGATTTTTTTGTTTTGGTGTCATAAAAAAGCAATATTGTTTCTAAGATCAGGAAGAGTGCTCACATCCCCAATGCCATTTCATTCATCCTCCACAAACACACTATATATCATAGCTCACGCAGGTCATAAAAATTCTATAATGGGACAAACTCTAGAGAAATAACATATCTGCGTTATTAAATAGGTGAATAACTAAGCCAGGTACCATTTCAGTTATCATTAGTATTTAGCTGTACACAGCCTGCCTCCTTCAGTATTTACATACCTATTTACAAGGGAAATAGTAAAACCCAGCTGTCAATTTATTCACATTTCTAAAAGGCATGACAGAGGAAAGTATACTTTTTATACTACTTTCTTCCAAAAAAATCACAAAGGCATATCCGATATTTATCAGTGTCATTAATGAAAATCATCTATAAAATTCTTAGGATCACAAAAAATGTGCTGAAAAACTTGGCTTATACACGAGTATATACGATATTAGCTTTTTCCTTTTCATCTACAACCATACTTTGCTCACAATTTTTTAACGGGCCTACACTTTCACTTTTGCTTCTTTTACTATTGATATAGTTGAACAGTTTGGGATTAGTTTTACTCTCCTTAGCAATGTGCTTCTCTGTTTCCTTTTTGGCAGCTTTAATTAGTTTTTTAGATAAAGTATATTTCTCCCTATAGTTTTTAGAGCTTCAACGGTGCCATCCTGCTTTAGTAGTTTAAATGCTTTCTTTTTACTGGTAATTGCCCCTCTTACTTTTTTGTTTAGTCACATTGGGTTTTTCCTATTTCTTGTCTTTTATTCCCACAAGGTATAAACCGCTTACAGTGCCTATTAAGGATGTTCTTAAACATTTCCCATTTATTTTCTGTGTTCTTATTTCTGAGGACATTGTCCCAGTCAACCAGATTAAGGGCATCTCTAAGCTGGTCAAGCTTTGCCTTCCTAAAGTTCAGTGTTTTTGTGACTCCCTGCCAAGTCCAAATGAAACTGTACAATATTGAGGTCACTATTTCCTAGATACCCAGCGACCTGCAGATTTGTTATTCTGTCAGATCTATTAGATAGTATTAGGTCTAAAAGTGCTGCTCCTCTGATTGGATTCTGCACACATTGTGAAAGATATTTTTTCTTGGTTATTAGCAGAAACCTGTTGCCTTTATGGGTTTCGCAGGTCTCTGTTTCCCAGTTAATATCCAGGTAGTTAAAGTCCCCCATAACAAGGACCTCATTATGGGTTGCAGCTTCATCTATCTGCCTTAGGCCTGTTTCACACATCAGTTTTTTCAAATCAGTCAAAATCCGCCAAAAAGTGAAAATGGCGGATCTGCTAAAATGTGTAAAAATGGATGCAAGCGGATGGTACGGCTCCGTTTTTTGATGGATCCGCTAGACTGATTTCTGTGCGGATCCGTCAAAAACCGGATCCGTTCCATCCGCTGGCATCCATTTTTGCCATCCGTTGGATCCGTTTTCTGATGGATCCATTTTTCCACACCTTCAAAATGGGATGCTCCCAAATATGATTGGCTCTTGGAAAATGCTCCCAAATATGATTGGATACTGGAAACTAGGGAAAACTATATCTATGGTGTTGTAAAACAATATCTTTGAAAGGTTGTAGAGCTAGTGGCAGCGATGGAAGGAGTTATTGCAAGTATTAACAGCTTCTGTGTGGAATTTGATCTTCACTGCAATCGGTTGGCAATTATTGCTCTCCAGAGGGAGAAAAGAAGACTGCAAATCCTGCGTTGGAGAAAGAAGAGACGACGGCAGTGGATTCATCCGATAAATGCACAGAGGTTTACCCTTGGCGTGTTTTCTACATTCTCTCTTGAATTGAGGGAGAATCCGGACAAGTTCTTCAACTATGTGCGCATGAGACAGGACCTGTTCGAGATATTGGTGGAGCGTGTTGGAGCGCAAATCCGGAGACGGGATACCTACATGCGCTTTTCTATTTCACCGGCGGAGCGTTTGATGGTGACCCTTCGGTAAGTAATCTATTTTTTAAAATGTTTCAGATTCTGCAGACTTTTATTGTTATGTTATGGCTTGTAGTTTGCATAAATTTTACTTTTTTCCCTTTTTTTTCCAGATTCCTGGCAACTGGAGAATCCTTCACCTCCCTCCATTACCAGTTCCGGCTTGGGATTTCAACAATATCTGGAATTGTCCTACAGACCTGCCGGGCGTTGTGGGATTGTCTACCCGAGGAATACATCCCACAGCCAACACAGGAGAGGTGGCTGGAGATTGCGGACAACTTTGAACAAATCTGCCAGTTTCCAAATTGCGTTGGTGCTGTGGATGGGAAGCATATTAGGATTGTGAAACCCATTGGATCTGGATCAGAATTTTTCAACTACAAGAAATTCTTTTCAATTGTGCTTATGGCCATTGCAGACGCAATCTGCAAATTTATTGCCGTGGACATTGGTGCGTATGGTCGTTCAAATGATTCTCAGGTCTTCAAGATGTCCGCATTGAGACGTCATTTGTATGAAGACAATTTTGATTTCCTACCTCCAAGACCACTCCCTGGAACAACAGGCCCACCAATGCCATTTGTGTGTGTTGGTGATGACGCATTTCAGCTGTCCAAACATCTTCTCAAGCCATATGGTAGTCATGGATTGACACACGGGAAAAAAATATTTAACTATCGATTGACCAGAGCTCGAAGAGTGGTGGAGTGAGCTTTTGGGATTTTAACTGCAAAATGGAGAGTGCTGTTGACGGCCATAAAAATGAAAGCTGACACTGTGGATGAGGTGGTGAAGGCATGTGTCATCCTGCACAACTTTGTACTTTCAAAGGAACCTGTTTCCATGGAAGAAAATGTTTGTGAAACCACTTTGTGGGATTATCAGCAGACAAGTGTTCGGAGTACTGGGTCAGTGTCAAGAATGAGGGACACATTTGCGGATTATTTTCTGTCACCAGAAGGAAGATTGGAGTGGCAAGATGACAAGGTATATTTTTTTTTTTTTTTTTTTTACTAAGGTTCCTTTTTTGGATAAGAAAAACTTTAGTAATTTTTCCTTTTTTAGTTTTGACACCTTTACAAAAATTTTGGGTAATAACAGTGTTGTGTTTTATTACCTGTACACCACCAGTGTAGTTTACCAAGTGTTGTGTATTTGTATCTGTACACCACCGGTGTACTTTGAAATGTTACCATGTGTTGTGTATTTGTATCTGTACACCACCGGTTTACTTTGAAATGTTACCATGTGCTGTGTATTTGTATCTGTACACCACCGGTGTACTTTCAACCTTTGTCCAAGAACTTAAGAAAAAAAGGAAAATACACAATAAAATTATTTTGAAACAAACATGTTTATTTTTCAATTTTTTTTCAAAATTATAAAATGTTTTATTATTTGAGAAACTGTTTTTCTTTTTTTCAGAAAACTGTTTATTTTTTTTATAAAATTAAATATATAACAGATTACAGATGCCGATATTGTTGGGTGGAGATATCAGCGGAGGGGTTAACAGGGTTGACTACATCGAGGGGGGGTGTAGGACTGGGAAGGGAGTTGCTGAGGATCAGAAGTGGAAGAGGGGTTGAAAACATGAGGTTGGGACGGGAGTTGATGGTGAGGGCATTGGGGTATAATGCAATGGGGAAGGAAGGTACTAGGAAGAATGGAATGGGGAACTAGAGAAAGGAGAGGGAGTGGTAGGAGGATGGATGGTGGTAGGATGATGGATGGTGGTGGAAGGATGAACGGGGGAAGGATGGACAGAGGGAGGATGTGATGGAATAGGTGCATGGGTAGAATGGGATGCTTCGGAGAGTACAGCCACTAGAGCATTGTGACAGACTTGCATCACATGCATCTGCTGGTGAGTACTTAAACCTTCCATTTGCCGGACAACTGACTGAAAAAAAATATGTCTCGGCGTCTGGTTTGACTCTGCATTAATCCGTTCCATGTAGCTTCTGAGTTCCATGATACTTTGATTTATCATGTTCAACCCAGAAGCTAACTGTTGTCCATAAGTGTGGAAACCATTCTGGACGGATGAGTTCAGACTCAAACAGTCAGACAAGGTCATCCTTTCCTGACCTCTCAGACGCTGCCGGCCAGAACCAAAAGTTGGTAGAGATGTTGCGGCAGTGTCAGAGGGGTGGGGTAAAGGGTACTGTAAGTTGTCACCAGCAGCTTCATGTGATGAAGTCTGCCCTGCTGCTGCAGTGCTGGTGGAGGGAATAGAGGGACGAGACAAGAGGGAAGGTAGAGAGGGGTCGGATACCTCGATGTGGTCACGGTGGCGGTCTCCGAAGGGATCCTTCCAGAGGGAGGCAACTCAGAAGCAGGCTCCCGAGTGCTGCAGGCGGTGCTAAAGAAAAGAGAAAAAAATATATGTTAATATATTTATATTTCATTTAACATTGCTGAAAAAAAATAGGTTAAACATGTAAACATTTGTACTACAGAAATGGTGTGTGGAATATTTACCTTCTGCTCACCATCGTTGACAGGAGGAATGACAGGGCTCTGTAATGTTTATACGGGGTGCTCCTGCGTCCTCCCGATCCACTCGGGGCCTGCATCTCCTTGTTGAAGTCCCTCTTGAAGCGATTCCTGAGCGACCGCCACCGTATGATAACCCTGTCACCTGTGAAGGAAAAAAAAAAAGTGGTTAGTATTCAACACTTCACATGCTGGAATATAGGTTACTGAAATTGGAATACTTACGCACAAAATCCCTGGCTCTCGCATCGAGCTCCTCCCAGTTCTCTACAACCTCCGAACACACCTCATCCCATAGCCGTTGGGTGGTTGATTGGTCGGCATGTAGGAGGTTTGCCATGTTCCACAGCGGCTCCCGTGGTTGGACAACCTCAATGAGGAGGTCGACATCAATAACAAGAGCGTCTTCCACATGTCGTTGGGGAGCACGCTGTGAAACCTGTGAAGAAAAAGAAATAAACAAAAAAATGATTACATTCAAACACATGAGGTTCATTAATCAATCACCCAAATAAAGTGTTACTTACCGCTCGCCGACCACCAGATGCAGCACGTCGACGACGCTGGGATGTCCTGGGAGTCGCTCTAGTGTGGCCACCGGATTCTGAAGACTGTAAAAAAAAAAAAAAAATTTAGGGTTGTATGGATGCGTAGTTATTGTGTGTGCTGTGATGAATGTTTGTGTTGGGTGTAGCATTATGTATGTATGTGTTTTTTTATCTGCTAAACTTACACTCTGCACGCCCCCTTCTTGCATTTCTCCACCTTGCATGTCTCCTCCTGGAAGCTCCTCAGATTCAGCCTCCTGTGAAAACATAATACATGCATATAGGCTTAAAAAAATGAAAAAAATAAAATTTTTACCTCAGTTCGCTGATGCTGTGAGGGGGAGCTCCCTGAAGAAGACATATTAAACTGCTGCGGTTTTGCTGGCAGGTTTGCTGCAACCTTGCTGGCTGGATCTGTAAGTAGAAAGACACTTGTTTAGCTACTATACAAAGAATTAAATAAGCTTTCAGGCCTTTATATTTACTTGGAAAACTGAAGTGTTTTCCTAGGATGCTCTGCTGCAACCTTGCTGGCGGGTCTGCTGCAACCTTGCTGGCGGTTCCGCTGCAACCTTGCTGGCTGGATCTGTAAGTATAAACACACTTGTTTAGCTACTATACAAAGGATTAAATAAGCTTTCACACCTTTATACTTACTTGGAAAACTGAAGTGTTTTCCTAGGATGCTCTGCTGCAACCTTGCTGGCGGGTCTGCTGCAATCTTGCTGGCAGTTCTGCTGCAACCTTGCTGGCTGGATCTGTAAGTATAAAGACGCTTGTTTAGCTACTATACAAAGGATTAAATAAGCTTTCAGGCCTTTATACTTACTTGGAAAACTGAAGTGTTTTCCTAGGATGCTCTGCTGCAACCTTGCGGGCGGGTCTGCTGCAACCTTGCTGACGGTTCTGCTGCAACCTTGCTGGCTGGATCTGCAAGTATAAAGAGAAATTTAGTAGCATAAAAAAATTCTTCATTGTTATTAATGTGTGTAATTCCCTGAAACTCTCACTGAGCGTATACCCAAGTGTTTGCCCTGAAACTCTCACTGAGAGTATGCCCAAGTGTTTGCATGTGTGTAATTCCCTGAAACTCTCACTGAGAGTATACCCAAGTGTTTGCATGTGTGTAATTCCCTGAAACTCTCACTGAGAGTATACCCAAATGTGTTTGCATGTGTGTAATTCCCTGACACTCTCACTGAGAGTATACCCAAATGTGTTTGCATGTGTGTAATTCTCTGAAACTCTCACTGAGAGTATACCCAAATGTGTTTGCATGTGTGTAATTTACTGAAACTCTCACTGAGAGTATACCGAAATGTGTTTGCATGTGTGTAATTCCCTGAAACTCTCACTGAGAGTATACCCGTATTTGCCCTGAAACTCTCACTGAGAGTATACCCAAGTGTTTGCCCTGAAACTCTCACTGAGAGTATACCCAAGTGTTTGCATGTGTGTAATTCCCTGAAACTCTCACTGAGAGTATACCCAAATGTGTTTGCATGTGTGTAATTTACTGAAACTCTCACTGAGAGTATACCCAAATGTGTTTGCATGTGTGTAATTCCCTGAAACTCTCACTGAGAGTATACCCGTGTTTGCCCTGAAACTCTCACTGAGAGTATACCCAAGTGTTTGCCCTGAAACTCTCACTGAGAGTATACCCAAGTGTTTGCATGTGTGTAATTCCCTGAAACTCTCACTGAGAGTATACCCAAGTGTTTGCATGTGTGTAATTCCCTGAAACTCTCACTGAGAGTATACCCAAGTGTTTGCATGTGTGTAATTCCCTGAAACTCTCACTGAGAGTATACCCAAATGTGTTGGCATGTGTGTAATTCCCTGAAACTCTCACTGAGAGTATACCCAAATGTGTTTGCATGTGTGTAATTCCCTGAAACTCTCACTGAGAGTATACCCAAATGTGTTTGCATGTGTGTAATTCACTGAAACTCTCACTGAGAGTATACCCGTGTTTGCCCTGAAACTCTCACTGAGAGTATACCCAAGTGTTTGCATGTGTAAATTCCCTTACAATCTCTCACTTGTGAATATAACCACACTTGTATACCAAAAACCAACACTTAATGTAACCTTTTTTACACATATACCCATACTTAATTTTACCTGGTTTTAAAATAATACAACGGACAGTTTTTAAAAACAGTTTTTATTAAAAAAAATTTATATTTTTTTTCACAAGTAGGAACTACTCTGCTCTTTATTTTAAATACCACAATAAATGAAAAATAAAAAAACAGTAATATACAACAGAAACACCACATACAACACCAGTTATACCAAATACAATACACAGCACAATTGCAAATATGGAAATAAAATTACAGTACTATGAAAATAAAATTCAGTACACATGCAACAGAAAAACAATTAAAGTATGAAAAAAAGGCATAATAAAAATACACACACACACAGACATGCAACACTGGCAGGCCACGAACATACATGCAGGAAGGCAGACCACACACATACAGGCAACACAACACAATCACAGCACAATTGCAAATATGGAAATAAAATTACAGTACTATGAAAATAAAATTCAGTACACATGTAACAGAAAAACATTTAAAGTATGGGAAAAAAAGCATAATAAAAATACACACACACACAGAGACATGCAACACTGGGAGGCCACGAACATACATGCAGGAAAGCAGACCACTCACACAAACATGCAGGCCAAACTCACACGCAGGCCACACACACACAGACAGACCACACACACAGGCAGACAAGCCACAGACACACAGACATGCCCCACACAAATAGTTTAATACTCACTCAATTGCAGGCTTTGGTAGCAGGCCTCTCCGTCCTGGCTTGGTGCTTGCTGCTGGGCAGGTGCTGTCAGGCCTCTTGCTCCAGGAGTCTTGCAGCTGGGAGTCTTGCTGCTGGGCAGGTTTTATAGCTCAGCTGGGGGTCTTGCTGCTAGGCAGGTGCTGTCTGTCTGGCTCTGGCTCTGTCTCTTCAGTGTGGCTGGTGCCGGATGTCTGGGCCCAATGATTAATTAGCCCACCTTATATAGTTTTTGGACTGTCTGGAAAAGTATCTTTTTTTCTGAGCATGCTCAGTGCGATTTAGCGGATTCCACCGGCGGATTACGCAAAATAGCGGATCCCGGTGGATCCGCCGCCCATAGGCGCCCATTCTATCGCATGATGGATGATGGCGGATCCGCCGTCTCCCGCCATTTTGACGGCGCCAAAAAACGTTGCAAAGTCCGTTCACCTCAGACGGATCCGCCGAATAGCGGACGTAACAGACGACCATCTGCCAAAATCCGCCACTAATGTATCTCTATGGGAAAAAAATGGCAGATCCGCCACAAGAAAAGCGGATCCGCCATTTTCACTTTTTGGCGGATTTTGACTGATTTGAAAAAACTGATGTGTGAAACAGGCCTAAGTAGTAGACTTTCTATGATTTCTGTTACTGTATATTTGGGGGTTTGTAGCAGACTCCAACAAGAATTTTGTTACTATTTTTCCCTCCATGTATTTCGACCCATATGAACTCGACATCCTCATTCCCTTCGCTAATATCTTCCCTTAAAGTGGACTTTAGACAAGACTTTACATAAAGACAAACCCCTCCTCTTCTCCGATTTTTATGATCCTTTCTAAACAGACTGTAACCCTGTAAGTTAACTGCCCAGTCATAGCTTTCATCTAACCATGTCTCGGTTATTCCCACTATGTCATAGTTACCTGTAGATAGTTCTGGTTCCAGTTCTTCCATCTTGTTTGTCAGGCTTCTGGCATTTGTGAGCATGCAGTTTAGAGGATTTTGTTTTGTTTCAATCTGGTCCCTGTCCGCATAAACATTTCCACATTTTTTCATGTTACCCCCCAAAATTAAATACATTGTATTGGGATTTTATGTGATATACTAACACAAAGTGGCATTTAGTTGTTAAGTAGAAAAAAATTGATACATGGATTTCTAATTTTAAAAATATAAATATGACAATTATGATGAACATTTGTATTCAGTCCCCAGTAGCCTGATATCATTAAATAAAATCCTGAGTGACCAATTGCCTTGAGAAGTCACATAATTAGTAAATTGAGTCCACCTGTGTGTAATTTAAATTCAGTATAACTACAGCTGTTCTGTGAAGGCCTCAGAAGTTTGTTTGATAACACTAGGGATAAAACAGTATTATGAAAACCAAGACAGGTCAGGGATAAAGTTGTGGAGAAGAGTAAAGCAGAGTTGTGTTATACAGTAATAGCCCAATCTCTAAACATCTCAGGGAGCAGTGCTCAATTCTCCATCTAACAATGGAAGGAGTATGGCACAACTGCAAACCTACCAAGACATGGTTGTCCACCTAAACTGACATCCCAAGCAAGTAGAGCACTAATTAGAAAATCAGCCAAGAGACCCATGGTCAGTCTGGTGGAGTTTCAGAGATCCACAGCTCAGGTCAGAGAATCTGTCCACAGGACAATCAATAGTATTAGTTGTATACGCCATAAATCTGGTCTTTTTGGAATAGTGGCAAGAAGAAAGCCATTTTTGAAATTAAGCCATGAGAAGTTAATTTGCAGTTTTCAAAGAGGAATGTATGGAAGAAGGTGCTTTGGTCAGATGACACCAAAGTAGAACAATTTGGGCTAAATGCAAAAGGCTATCTGTGGCAGAAAACTAACACTGTACATCACTCTGAAAACACCATCCCCAGCATCAAACATGGTGGTGGCAGCATCATGCTGCAGGATGCTTTTCTTCAGCAGGGACAGGGAATCTTGTCAGAGCTAATGAGAAGATTGAGTTGGGTAAATACAGGGCAATCCTGGAGGAAAACCTGTTAGAGGCTTCAAAAGACATGACTGAGGCATAGGTTTATCTTCTAGCAGGACAATGACCTTAAACATACTGCCAGAGTCACAATGAAATGGTTTAGATAAAAGCAAACTCATGTGTTTGAATGACACAGTCACAGTCCAGATCTAAATTGAGAATCTGTGGAAAGACTTGAAAATTGCTATTCACAGATGCCTCCATCCAATTTCACTGAGGTAGAGCTAGTTTGCAAAGAAGAATGGGCAAAATTTTGAGCCTCTAGATATGCAATGCTGGGAGAGAGAGACCCCTAAAGATTTGCAGTACTAATTGCAGTGAAGGGTGATCCTATAAATCTCAGGGAGGCTGGATACAAATGCACTTCACAATATTCAGATTTAATTTTTTAAATATTTAGAAAACGACATATCATTTCCTTTGAACTTCACAAATACTTACTGCTTTGTGTTATTAAATCACATCAAATATATTTAAGTATGTGGGCGTAATATGTAAAACTGCTGAAAAGTTCACAGAGTATGAAAACTTTTTCAAGGCACTGTGTGTTAAAAATATTTAACGAATAACTGGAACATGACCCATTGCACTGCTGTCACATCAAAGAACATGACCCGCAAGCACCTCTCAGTGCATATAATACATACCACATTTTACCTGCATATCACAATGATAATAATGACTGTAATGAATGCCGCACACCCTGAATACAATATCTAAGCCTCAGAACTTGGATTGTATCTTATTGTAAAATGTCATATTCCAATGCTCAGTAGATTCCAATGACCTATCTTTTCACAGCTCCACAAGGAGAGATTTAAGATAGACATGCCTCACAGATTTAAATCATACAATTATAAAAGTCCAACCTTCTGTGAACACTGTGGGACGCTTCTGTGGGGCCTGGCAAAGCAAGGATTAAAGTGTGTAGGTAAGTCTAGGAGTCTTCTTATTGACGGCAGTATAGAAGAGCAGTTATTCTATCTATAGCACCAACGCTATTTTACACTGCCTGAGAAATACCGCCTGTGGTTTCAGCTATTCGGAAGATTTTATTGGCAACTCAAGAAATAATTACTGACCCTATGAGATAGTATCTACTGCTTATTTCCATCATCAGGCACTGTCTAGATTTACCGCAAAGGTGTATTTAGAGCTTTAACTTTCTAAATTGATAACAGTTTATTTTTACTATGTACTTTATATGGAATTTAATTAAGTTTATAACGTACATGCAACAATCATTAAAGAAAAAGAGCAACAATATGGTTTTGTAAACCCCCATTCACTACTGTTGTACTCTACTTGCATCTGAATTATGCCCATAGACGCGATTTGGCTCGACCTGCAAATTTTAGTAGGACGCTCCTTTTATCCCTGCAATGGATAAGTTATTGTTAGAGGCGTCTGACAGAGACTCATTCCCTATTGATTTTTAGGAACACGTTATTAGGCTGTCTTATTTCCAACATTGAAAAATATCACCCACCCACAGTACGGAGGTCAGCCCAACTGGACCTTCATCAATCCCACTCTAGAATGCCCCTCTGGAATGAAGCATGTGTACCACCATTTCATTAATTGTCTATGGGACAGCCAGAGAAAACGAGTGCTGCACTTTGGTATCTTTGCTCCATTCATTGCCCACGAGACTGCCGGAGGCGCGCACCCTCAGACACCACTCCATCCCGAAAGGGCATTTCATTGCACATTCTCATGCTTATGGAGGAACAGGCAACAGGACCTCAGCTGATCAGAAAGTGATCATATAGCCAAAGTTTCATTGTTTGGAATAACCCTATAAGTATGCCAAATACAGCTAGTAAGTTGATGAAAATTGCTGTATGGCGCCAGATTTTTTTTCATTACTAGTGATTTATTCAAGAAACTATAATCATTGTTTTTGTCCTTTTTTTTATAAAGAATGTGGTATGAATGTTCATCACAAGTGTGAAAGTAAAGTAGCGAACCTATGTGGGGTTAATCAGAAGCTGATGGCAGAAGCGCTGGCAATGATTGAGAGCACACAACAGGTAATTAGTGATCATGCCTGGAAGCTTTACATCGCTCCATTAGCATTTACATTCTCATGTAGTGAAATGAAATGTGCACTGATATACAGGGTGGGCCATTTATATGGACACTCCTAAATAAAATGGGAATGGTTGGTGATATCAACTTCCTGTTTGTGTATATGGGAAGGGGAAAACTTTTCAAGATGGGTGGTGACCATGGCAGCCATTTGGAAGTCAGCCATGTTGGATCCAACTTTATAAATGGCCCACCCTGGGGTATCTATATAAATGGCCCCTCCTGTACCGTCTACTTATACTTATTATGTATATACTGTATTTTTATTATTGATTTACATACTACATTTCCATCTAAGTTCATAAGCCAAATGTGATCTGAACCACATTTACTACTATGCATTCTATATCCTGACTTTTTCCACAAAAAAGCATTTTTCAGAAGAGTAAAAGAGAAACATCCACACGGAAAGTTTAGTATCCACTATTTAGAGTGGCCCAATTAATAAAAAAGAACATGGGAAATGACTTCTAAGCCAGTGTGAAGTGAACGTGAAAAGCTTCAGATTCCCATTTATTGCTATTTCTCACTTTCTAAAACTGAAATGGATTTCATCACATTTATCACAAATTACATAGGCAGTGTTCACATTAGTATCATATCTTCCATTTAGAATGCAGGCTGAATCAAACATTTCATGTGACAGCTTTCTACAATGCTGTATTATGACCCAAATGCGCTCTACAGAACACAAAAAAATAGCTTTTAAAATACTCACCTACGGGGCGGTCCAGTTCGATGGGCATCACTGGTCTTGGTCCAGGGCCTCCTCTCTTCTTGCAATCGCCATCCTCGTTCTTGTTTCATGTGGATGACGCATCCTTAGTCATCCACACAAAGGAATGACCAAAGGGCACATGCACACTTCAGTACTTTGCTTTGCCCTCGGCAGGGCATAGAAGTGCGCATGCGCAGGTGTGCGATGAAGGACACTGTGTAAATGACGTAGGACACATCATCCACATGAAGCAAGATGGAAGATGGCAATTACAAGCAGAGAGGAGGCACTGGATCAAAACCAGCGACACCTATCAGACTGGACCGGACTATAGGTGAGTATAATCAAAACTATTTTTGCGTTTTCAGAGCACATAGTGGACATATATACAGCATCTAGAATTCTGTAAGGCCAGGTTCACATAGCGTTATGTGAACCTGGCCTAACAGAAGACGTACAGGTGCTGGCCATACTTTATATGGGGAAAATTCTGGTTACAGGTTCTCTTTAATTATTTTTTTACAACACGATTCATGATTATAGGTAGGAGTTCACTTCAGATACATTCCCAATTCAAGTTTTGAAAGGCAACCTCCTCCTATTCTGAGCCGTATTTAATACTGGTGTATTCTTATGTAGTAGTGTGCCAGATAACATGGGTTGTCCAATGTTGGTTTATGAACCAATCATTTCAGCACTCTTGGGATCTTCTTTATAAATCTGTGTTGCCTTTATAATCCTATAAAGGGAATTTGTCACCAGGGTTTTGCTACCCCATCTGAGAGCAGCATACAAGAGCAGAGACCCGGATTGTCAGCTGTCTGTGTTCACTGTACATAGGCAGAAAGGTTCAAATCAGTGGTGGGAACGAAGTTATACATAGGTCATGAATATGGAAGATTAATTGGCAGCAGATATACTCTAGTGATGATCTCCTACTTATAAAATATTGATTTTAATAAAACTACAGCAAGCAGCCTGGTAAGTGACACATTGCAAGAATCAGAGTCTTTTTTATCTGAAATTAAGTGGCAAAGATCTAGTGGGAGAAGAGAAGTTGCGAATTATAAATATTTTGTGTTATACTTTTGTTCCGAATTTAGGGTAGGCGACAGAGAGCATCTGAACATATCTACAGAGAGGGGCCTATTGAAGTTGGTGACAGGAGCACATTTCAGGATCAAGCTGTAGTACTATCTGTGAAGAAAGGTACAAGGCATGATGATGTACAAGAACATACAGTGTGATTAGCAACATGATTGGCTTCCTCCATTATGTTTGCATTGGAATTAAATTTTATACTTATTATTTATATGCTCTATTTTCATTATTGACCTACGTACTATATTTTCTTCTCTCTAAATCTGTATATACCAGAGTCTCAAGGTATTTCTTGGGAGTCACCAGTAGAACAGCCTAAATATGCAGAGAACACGGTTGGGCCGGCAATGAGGATAGAAGAGCCATGCAGTCACATTAAAGTGACATTTGATGACTTTGTATTGCATAAAATGCTGGGAAAGGGAAGCTTTGGAAAGGTAACACTTCACAGATCACCACCTTGTTTTGGAATATCAACATTCGTATGGTAAATTACATTAAAGAAGCACTCCCATGAAAGTTTTTATCCTTTTACTACATTGCAGTCAACATATTATATAGCACTATGTACTTAAAATTGCTCATTTTGCCTTTCTACCCAATTTTTCTCTTATATGTCTATAATATCACATAATTAAAAACCGACTAGCTGAGTCCTTCTAAGCTCTATGTAGAAAAGGAAGTCACTTTTTTCCTGCCTGAGACATCATTAAAACTTCAATTATACACCAGTGCAAAGTCTCTGACAAGGGGGAGGAGTGAAACATTGGGTCAAGAGTTGAAGGAGTGGCGCTAGGCTGCCAGGGATTTTGCACTGATGTAGAATTGTACTTATAGTGCTGACTCATGCAGGTAAAAGAGATTCCTGTTTCTACATAGAGCTTAGAAGGATTCAGCTAGTCTGTTTTTAATTACCTGATGTCATAGGCCTAATGGAAAAGAGAAGAATTAAAGTAGAAAGACAAAATGAGCAATTGTAAGTACACAGTGCCATATAATATGAAGACTGCAATATATTAAGAGAATAAAAACTTTCATGGAAGTGTTTCTTTACTATTACAGTAAGAATAATATTGGCTACTAAGAGAATAAAAAAGAGACTGATGCATTACAAACAATATGCACTTTTAAAAGTTTCTATGTATTTACTAAAGTAACACAATATCGGCATTCTGTAATACTTCAGGAAACAAATAAATCAAGACAAATTTCAATAAAACAATTTTTTTTATTTTTGGCTTTTCCTTTGCATTAAATAGCTCTGGGTATATTTGTTCTTTCATGATACAACTCTGAATATGATTTATAGCCAGGGTCTCTAACCAAAAATCATATCAAAAACCCTAAAAACGAATACTTTATTGTTAAAAGAACCCCACTCAAGGGTTCACACCACAAAGTGAACACAACAGAAACAAAACAAAAACTCAAGTGCCCAAAAAATTCCAATTATAAAATAGAGATGGGGATTAACTAGGAGTCCCTGATGAAATCTAGTATTCACACCTTCCTAGCCGTGGAGGTTGGCATCCTAGGGGGGACGTTGTGGCGCCCCCGCTCAATGATGACTCTCCCTAGGGACCCTATTACACCCTGCAGCCACTAGGGAATCCCCTTCCCGAATGCTAAAGGGACCCCTATCACTATACAGAGGTAATCCTATGATAAGGAGGACCCTATACCCCAGAAAGATTAAAAACATGTACAGGAGCAAATTTGTTCCTGGGCTGGTGGGAGGAAACTATTGTCTTCGGAGATGACACTAAGTGGTGGCAAGAATACATCTCTATATGGTATCACTATATAGATGATGTCTTTGTCGTATGGTCAGGGATGAAGGAGCAATTTGAGGCCTTTGTAAGAGAGCTGAATCAAAACAATATAGGACTCAGATTTACCTCTGAGATTGAGAAGGAGGAACTAGCCTTCTTGGATGTCAAGATTAGGAGGGAGTCTTTTGGGTCCATCTCCACGAGTATTTACCGTAAACCAACAAGTACCAATAGTCTGCTTAACTGGCAGAGTCACCACCCAATTCCTCTCAAGAGAGGAATTCCCAAGGGTCAGTTCCTCAGGCTAAAGAGAAACTGCTCTAGGAATGACCTTTTCCATAGTCAGGCTGGGGACATGTATAATAGGTTAGGAGAAAAGGGTTATTCGACACATGTCCTTGATGCAGCTTATAATTTCACAGCAAGAGCAGATAGGCAACAACTCTTACAGAAACGTACGGAGAGGGATATGACGGATACTCTGAGAATTATTGGTATGTTTGATGTCAAACATCAAGAAGTTAGGAGAATTTTGACAAAACATTGGGATGTTCTGAAGTTAGACCCTGATATCAAAGATCTGAGAGGTGAACATCCCAACATCACCTTCAGGAAAGGGAGGTCCATAAGGGACATGTTGGTGCACAGCCTGTATAAGAGACCGGCAGTGAAGGGTACTTGGCTTGACAGGAAACCTTGTGGTTTCTTTAAGTGTGGGGATTGTAGCAAGTAGGATGAAACCTAATAAATCCTTCTGTAGCTCAGCCACGGGGAAAACATTTTACCAACGTGATTTTTCAAACTGTAAAACCACTGGAGTAGTTTATTTGGCTACATGCTCCTGCCCAAAGGATTATATAGGTAAGACCAAAAGGGAATTTAGACGGAGAGTGGGGGAGCATATGGGGGACATTAGGAATGGAAGAGACACTCCACTGGCAAAGCACATGCAACTTGTCCACAACAGCCATCTTGCGGAAGTTTACGGTTATAATTGGAATTTTTTGGGCACTTGAGTTTTTGTTTTTTTTCTGTTGTGGTTCACTTTGTGGTGTGAACCCTTGAGTGGGGTTCTTTTAACAATAAAGTATTAGTTTTTAGGGTTTTTGATATGATTTCTTTCAAGATACGCATCTTAGGAAAAAAAATTGCATGTGTGTTCAACAGATGTATCAGCCAGTCCCAAGGGATCATAGGCCATATTAATACAGGGAAAGGAAGAGTAAGATGCCTTGAAGTGTGGATAAAATATTGATCACAGGCAACCTTCTTGGCAAAGCAGATACAGTACATGAAAAAATAGTATTAAGAAATAATAAGAAGAAAAATAAGAAGAAATTCAAGCCAATACTTAGCTTAATCCTTACCAAAAAGAATTCACAAGGATTTCAGTCGTCTCCTTTCTGCAAACTAGCGCAGCATGCACATGTCACATTATTGTAGGTTTAGTCTCTAAGTCAGTTTCCTTGTTTGAAATGGGTTAGTGAAATGAATCCCCTTATTTCTGTATTTCTTCCATTTCTTTAGGTTTTCCTCACAGAACTGAAGCAGATCAACCAGTTCTTTGCAATGAAAGTTTTGAAGAAAGATGTGGTTCTCATGGATGATGATGTTGAATGCACAATGGTAGAGAAAAGAGTCCTTTCTCTCGCATGGGAACACCCTTTCCTGACACACCTATACTGTACATTTCAGACAAAGGTACCAGCACTTTAATAATCCAGTATGACAAGGTTCTTCTTTGTCAATGTCACCTGTGTACATCATCCTCATAAAAGGCACATAGAAGTTAAAGTAATGTTTTGGTTGAGCGGGGTACGAATATAATTTATTATCGGAGGTTTCCGTGTTCAGTTACCATCTTTATGGAACATCTATTACTTTCCTACACTCTTCACCAGTATTCTTATTGTGAAGGTTTATTGAAGATGGTAATATACAAAGCACTAAAGTATACTGTGATTATAGACGTAGGGTAATAGAAAAAAATGTAATTACATATGGTCCTGGTGGTTTAATTCCAGATTTACATTTTAGGAGCCCATATGGACAGAATTTCTGCCCACCATGTAGTTCACAACGTATCTTACTTGTGATTCTACCATTTTTGCCTGCTCTGTAAAAAAAAACTAAGCAGAAATTCCTAAATTTGCCATATCTAAACTAAAATCCTCTCTTTCATCTATACACAGCTGGATTAGCTTGTTATAAGTATTGTCAGATTTCATGTTCCTCGATGTTTCTGTGCTCCACTGAATCCTCCATGGGCTATAGAAACACACATGCATCACTAGAATAAGTCATTATTATAATCAAGCGCAATAAATATTTAGTTGCAGTTATAGGGCAGTGCTCGGTAAAAACTACTTTAAATGGAATCTGTCCATAGGATCTGTCTAAGGCCTCTTTCACACTTCAGTTGTTTGCATCAGTTAGGCTAGTTTCACACTTGCTTTTTTTTGCAGCGAGTTTTTCCCGCAAAAAAACGCATTGAAAAAACGCATACAAAAGCATACAACTGCTGCGTTTTTTTCAAGCATTTTTATGAGCATGCATGAAAAAAACGCAGCGTTTTTATGCGTTTGTATGCGTTTTTAGTGCGTTTTTACCGCGTTTGCGTTTTTTCCCAACATTAGGTGGCCCCTCACACTAACCCAAACCATGACTTTACTAACCCTGACCCTAACCCTAACCCTAACCCTGACCCTAACCCTAACCCTGACCCTAACCCTTAACCAAATCATACTTAACCCTAACCCAAACCCTAAACCCTAACTAACCCTAACCCTAACCCTAACCCTGACCCTAACACTAACCCTAACCCTAACCCTAACCCTGACCCTAACCCTAACCCTAACCCTGACCCTAACCCTTAACCAAATCATACTTAACCCTAACCCAAACCCTAAACCCTAACTAACCCTGACCCTAACCCTAACCCTAACCCTAACCCTGACCCTAACCCTAACCCTAACCCTGACCCTAACCCTTAACCAAATCATACTTAACCCTAACCCAAACCCTAAACCCTAACTAACCCTAACCCTAACCCTGACCCTAACCCTAACCCTAACCCTGACCCTAACCCTAACCCTAACCCTGACCCTAACCCTTAACAAAACCATACTTAACCCTAACCCTGACCCTAACCCTAACCCTAACCCTAACCCTGACCCTAACCCTTAACCAAACCATACTTAACCCTAATCCTGACCCTAACCCTGACCCTAACCCTTAACAAAACCATACTTAACCCTAACCCTGACCCTAACCCTAACCCTAACCCTGACCCTAACCCTAACCCTGACCCTAACCCTTAACCAAACCATACTTAACCCTAATCCTGACCCTAACCCTGACCCTAACCCTTAACCAAACCATACTTAACCCTAACCCTGACCCAAACCCCAACCCTAACCCTGACCCTGACCCTAACCCTAACCCTAAACCCCCTTAACTAACCCTAACTCTAACCCAAACCCCTAAATTCCATGGTTAAAAAAAAAAAACGCATATGCAAAAAAACGCATACATGAGCATGCCAGTGCACACATATGCGCATCCATAGGCTATAATGGCCATTTTTAGCGCAAAACGTGCGCATATGTGCGCATGCGCTTTTTTGCAGGGCCAAAAAATGCAACATGCTGCGTCTGGAAAATACAAACGCACACCCCAAAAAAACGCAGCGCATGAAAATCGCATACATGCGCTTACAAGCGCGCAGGTATGCGCACCCATGTTAAATATAGGGGAAAAAACGCATGCGCACATATGCGTTTTTTTCCAGCGCTAAAAAACGCAAATGTGAAACCAGCCTTAATCCGCCAAAAAGGCAGACAAGCGGATCCGTTCTCAACTGATGTGAACGGATGGCACAGGATCCGTTTTTAGACGGATCCTAAAAATGAGGAAATTTAAAGGAACCGCTGGCCGGGAGAGAGAGAGAGAGAGAGAGAGAGAGAGAATTTTTTTTTTGTCCGGCACCCAGACAGAATTTGGGGTTAATTCAGTGTCTGGAGGATCCGCCGGCCAAAAAAACGTTGCAAGCTCCGTTTGGAAATCTTTGAGGATGTTGACAGACACTAACATTGTGGCGGATCCTCACAAAAACGGATGCAACGGACGGCAATCAGTCAGGATCCGCCAATAATGAAAGTCAATGGGGAAAAAAGCGGATCCGCAAAGAGAAATGGCGGATCCGTTTTTTTCATGCAGGGCATAAGAAGCTGAATAAAATGACACCTTGATATTTCCAATCTGATGTCTTAATACATGTTTTTCTTATATGTAAATGAGCTGTTAAAATCTACAGTGGCTTGCGAAAGTATTCACCCCCGTTGGCAATTTTTCGTG
Source organism: Dendrobates tinctorius (assembly GCF_039654945.1). Classification (NCBI taxonomy): domain Eukaryota; kingdom Metazoa; phylum Chordata; class Amphibia; order Anura; family Dendrobatidae; genus Dendrobates; species Dendrobates tinctorius. The sequence continues at coordinate 9,858,236 of NW_027361773.1, forward strand.
CTTTGCTACCTCACAGTCTGGAATGTCACAGGTTTTTTTTTGAGGGTTTGCATCAGTTCATGTAAAGATCATACTTATAACTGTGAACATTTGGTTTTCTTTTTATTGTGAAGTAAACAGTAAAAAGGACAAAATAACTGAAAACATCAGTGTGCATAACTATTCACCCACCTCTACTTTGTAGAGCCTCCCTTTGCCACAATTATGGCTGTAAGTCGTTTTGGACAAGTCTCTATGAGCTTTCCACATCTTACTACTGGGAGTTTTGCCCATTTCTCAAGGCAAAACTGCTTCAGCTCATTCAAGTTAGATGGTTTCCACTGGTGAACAGCAATCTTCAAGTCTGACCACAGATTCTCCATTGCATTAAGGCCTGGGCTCTCACTAGGCCGCTCCAAAACATTTGCTCATTTCCCCTTAAACTACTCAAGTGTTGCTTTAGCAGTATGCTTTTGGTCATTGTCTTGTTAGAAGGTAAACCTCTGTCCCAGTCTCAAATCACTGACAGACTGAAACAAGTTTTGCTCAAGAATATCCCTGTATTTTGCACCATTCATCTTCTCAGCTTGGAACATTTTCCCTGTCCCTGCTGCCAAAAACATCCCCACAGCATGATACTGCCACCATCATGTTTCACTGTGGGAATGGTGTTCTTGGGGTAATGAGCTGTGTTGGTTTTTTGCCAGACATAGCGTTTACTTTGGTGCCCAAAATGTTCAGTTTTGGTCTCATCTGACCACGGCACCTTTCTCCATACATTTGGGGAGTCTCCCACATGTCTTTTCACAAACTCAAAATGAACCTTACAAATTTGTGTGTAAGTAAAGATTTTTTCTGAACATTGTTCTATAAAGGCCTCCTCTATAGAGTATACAGCTTATTGTGATTATATGAACAGATAGTTCAGTCTCTGCTTGGGAACTCTGCAGCTCTGTCAGGGTTACCTTTGGACTCTCTGCTGACTCTCTGATTAATGCCCTCCTTGCCCGGGCTGAGAGTTTTGATGGGCGGCCCTCTCTTGGGAGGTTTGTTGTGGTACCAAGTTCTTTCAAATTAATAATAATGGATTTGATGGTGCTTTGGGAGATCAGAGATTATGATTTTTTTTATAACCCAACCCTGACTTGTACTTCTTAACAACTTTGTCCTTGGCTTGTTTGGAGATCTCCTTGCTCTTCATGGTGGTCTTTGGTTAGTGGTGCCTCTTGCTTAATGGTGTTGCTGCCTCTATGTCCTTTCAGAAAAGGTGTGTATATACTGACAGACCATGTGACACTTAGATTGTATACAGGTGGACATCCTTTCACTAATAATGTGACTTCTGAAGGTAATTGCTTCCACCCTAAATTTTTAGGGGCTTCATGGCATAAGGGGTGAATACATATGCACATTTTTAGTTATTTGATCCCGTAAATTTAATTTATTACAAAACACATTGTCATTGTGCCCGTCACACAGTGCACATTGCGAAGGGACTAGTACAGCAGCCCCTGAAAGAGCATCACTGATGACTATTTCAGGGAGGTGGTAGGGACTGTGGCAGTGGCCGCATCCTCTGCCCCCTGATGACGCTTTGTTCGAGTATCTCAGCATGCACTGGTGATACTCAAATGAAGCATCATCAAAAAGCAATTAGAAAAAAATTGAGAGAAAAGCAATCAGATAGTGTAATTAGGGAAGGATGTGGAATTTTTAATTCAAGTATATTAGAAAATAGTTTAGATTATGGCATCAGATAGATAGGGATTAAGGATGAAAATTAATTTAAATTTCGGACCACCCCTCTAATGAGCAGGTGTGAAAGTGGAGCTTATGACTTAAGAGTTATAGCTAAAAAGGGGAAAACTCATGTTAACTTGATTGGGAACTATTTTAGTAAGGGTTTACCGTATGTTTATTTTTAAATGTACAGTAGTTGCTCAGATAGTTTTTGTTTTACTTTCCCTGAATCACACAGGCTTGTGGAGGATTGAACGTAACTATGTAATAGCAATAGCAATTTTCAATAAATTAGCACACACTGTTCATGGGTTGATCCAAAGACCGATATTTCAGCATTTATCGCAGAATTGCAATTACAGGCATTTTATCAGTCTACTTTGTGGCCAATGTTTGTAGGGTAATACTGAATTGCACTGTAAAATTGCCATTGTCTGTATATAAGTGGAATGGATATCAACTTGTTATCACTTTCAACAACTCCAAAACAAAAATCACTCACTGTCACTCAGACTGTCCATTTTTATGTGGATTGATAAAGATCTATGGCTCCCTCTAGCATAAGTTTGCCTGCATTCATAGGCCGGTGATGCCTAGTGCTTGCCTCTAAACTGACAAATATTAGCTCAATCAATCCTGTGTGTACTCCTGTAAGAGCTCTTGTGTCGATTGTGCCAGTAAAATTAGAAGAAAGGAGTTCCCATTTTTGTAACGAGCACTTTTTGTACCGAGCACTACCACTTTCTGTCACAAATACCCAGCAACCCTTTAGGCTTCAGCAGAAATATGAAGTATCTGTATTAGGAGCATCAGTTTATTTATTACTGATCTCTGTGTTTATTGAGCCCCACGTTACAGTTAGTGTCAACTGAAGTGGAGCTGAACCGCAGCTGTGAATGGAAGACACATTAGATACCTTCGGGATGTCTAAATGTTTGCAACATGTCCTAAAATAACCTGTGAATTATAATTCCCAGGAGTGCTAAGTTTTTCAACTTTACGCATTTGCCATCAACCAGAACTTTAATTGTTAAATAGAATTTTTCACATATATTTCAAACATTAAACTACAAACTGCCATTTGTGAGTTTATAAGATTAAAACCGATCCCCAACCCCAACAGTCTAATGTGTATGGAGGCCTCCTAGATGATGTTGAGTGACAGAAGGAACCTATATGTACTATTTTGGGATTTCAGAAGTCTGGCAGAGGTTCTCTTGTAGTGAGCACAAGTGTGATCAGTCAGCTGAGCTGAGGAAGGGAAATGTGTTACCACAGAGAGCAGGAGCTGTGAGCCCATGCTGTTATCTGTATGCTCACTTACCATGAGTAACTTATTACTCCTCATGGCTAGGAGCTTGTGTTATGGGCACAAATTTGAGTATCTCTGCGTGGTCAGACACAGCCATCACACAGTATATAACTGGGATACATTTATAAGATTATCTCAGCACAGGAACATTTTTAACACATCCAATTGTGGAACTTAATATTCCAAAATCTTTTAATTGAAATGTATTTTGTAAATGGGACAACCCTTTTAAAGTAATGTAAGAGTTTGTGTCAAGTTTGGAAATAATCACCTATCCATAAAATTACTACCAAGGGGATATCTTCTTTGACCAATGGAACCACCACAGATCCCAAGAATGGGGCTCTGAAGGAGCATGCTTGACCTCTACTTCATTCACATTCTATGGATCAGTGGTGGTCCCAATGCTCAATTCCTCAGCAATGTACAAAGCCTTTGCCCTAATTTACGGATAGGAAATAACTTCAGAACTTTAAGCTTAGGTGAGTGCAATACAATATTAGTTCAGATATCAATTGGTTCCTGCAACTATTTTAATTTTATGATTTTATCGATTGATAAAGGCGTCCTAGCACATATTATGCTTCAGCCTGACCGTGAGATAATAATGCCTCCTGAACACAGTATAAATGATAGCGCAATTCATAAAATAATATCATCTCTTCAGGGAACAGATAAATGATGATGACTATAAATGATGTTGCAGTTCTAACGATATCAGTGTTTCCTGAGCACACAAAGTGCTCTGTACAACGCACGTTTAAGTAGAATGATGCCTTTCTTTGCTTTAGATTAACCCATTTCTTAATCCAGGGAAACCAGGGAAAGGCTGAATAAATCACTGTGCACTTTGGGCTTCATTTAACAGCCAATTACTGCTCTGTCCTTTTACCATAACACACAATTCAATCAAAGATGGTGTTTAAAAGTCAAATGGAAAAAGCAGAGAATAGAGCGAGGTGCAGATGGTGTAAAGATTTTTCTGCCACCTTTTAATTCCAGTATCGTGCTGGCTCGGAATTGATTTCTGGATGTCTGACCTTTTCCCCAGCTTGATGGTCACTCGGCACATGAAAGGCTTTCACAAGAAGAGACATTCCGCCAGTCAATAGGGCTTTTATACTTTGAAGAGTGGGACCATATCTACCATGTAGCATTACGCACAGGCGTATTTGTGATGAGAGCAGCTGGAATACCTAACATGACAATGCTGAAAACTTTAGAAATATGTATTTCTTGAACTACTTCAGATAATATTTTTAGACATGAAAACATCTGACAATGGAATAAACTTTTTTTGCAGTACAAAATTATATGTAAATCCTATATAATTTGTTTGTGGAACTTAAAAATACAACATGTCATTCAATGCTCCATTATACAAATTAGTCATACTGAATCATTTACTAATATATTTCTTTTTAGATCAGGGCTTGCTTTCCTTTTTTTTATTTTATTTTCTTTATGTATTTATTCGGTTCTGGAAACAATACATCATATTCAAATGTATAACAACAACACAAATAGCATCTTTATTTACACTTCTACACACTTCCCATCCACCCCTACCTGGATCAGTAGAAAGAAATAGTAATAATAATAATAATTAAAAATGGAAGGGTGGGCAAGACTCTTCAGTTCCCCCTCTCAACTATTCACCTATGCCACGTGAGTCAATTTTTTTTCCCCCAATTTTACCCCTTTCGCTATACTAAATATGTTCATATTAATGTATTCACCAGATTTTCCCATTCCTTTATTATCTGTACCATCACAGACTCATAAAAGCAACTTCAAAATCAACTACTTATGATTATCATAAGTCTGTAAAGCAAGGTGGAATTAATGGCGCTATATAAATGAGTAAAATAAATAAATAAAAATAATAAATTATCAGAGAATTTCCGATCAAATAAACAATCCAAGATCTTCACTGATAATATTGTAGAGAGAAAAAAATCCAATTTTCTATATATAGTCTAGAACACCTCATACCAAAAACTACTAATGATGGGCAGATGATGTGAGAGAAGTCTGCAGCGAGATGGACAAGACAGGCTGAGTAAGGGAACACCGCCATCTGATGGAGCAAACTGAAAGTGAAAGTAAAAAAGAAACATTGTGCTGGGAGATTTACAGGGGAATTGAATTCACCTCCTGAACCTGATCAGGTGACACGCAGGAAGGACTTCCTGAATATAAAAGGCCTGGCCAGGATGAGAAGGGGAGTTAGTGCCAGAACCTGCACTAGGGCAGGCTGTAAGCCTACGAGGTGGGCTTGCAGCCACCATTGCCACAGAAGAGTCCAAGAGGGGTCTGATTGCGGAGAAGGCCTGAGTTGTGAGGAAGATCTGTGTCCCACTCCAGTGGAAGGCCGTAACCGGAGCTGAGCCAGACCTAAAGAACACCGCAGATGAGTTACTTGGACATGCTTGGAGAGCCAGACATCTGTGCTCTCTTCTTTGGCCTGTCCACCCCATGTACTCTCCCCCTTGCCTGCAGTCTCTCTCTCCCCTCATGTGCCGTCCCATTTGAGCTGTCTCCCCCCTGTGCTCTGTCTCTCTCACCCCTGTGTCTGACCGTGTACAGAACATACCACAGCTCCTGGGCAGGGGAGGAAGCAAAAGACAATACTGGCATTACAGCAGGAGATCGCAGAGGATACATTTTGTGAGGTAAAATATTGTTTAAAACAGTCAGTGAAATATTTTACCTCACAAAATGAATCCTCTGTGATCACCTGCTGTATTGTCAGTATTGTCTTTTGCTTCCTCCCCAGATCAGGAGATGTGGTATGCTCCATACACGGTCAGACACAGACAATTTTTAAAATGAACTTTTGTTCGTGGGAAAACCCCTTTAACGTGACTGGCTTCCTCTGCCTGTAGACACGTCGTGCATCTGCCCCCGGGATCAGCCGAATAATTAACTATGCTTGCGCGCAATCCGCACAGGCGCAGTGCGACGGTGTTCCGCTGATGTTACCGCACGTAAGATGCGTGAGAGTCTGAGGTGCGTACGGCGTACAGTGAGTGTGTGGTGTGATGGTGTTCCGCTGGTGGTACCATGCAATAAGTTAGTACCAGCAGCAGATTCCGTATTGAGACACTCATCACTTGGGTGTCCAAATATGGCGGTCAGTGAACTTCGTCCGCTTGGAATTCTGGGATACGGTGACATCTGGACAGAGCAGGAAATGAAAACATTACAAGGCAATTATATAAGTAGATACAGCATGCTATCAGGACACAGTTCAGGCAGTCTATCAGCGTGGAAGCAGTTCTATCCAATGACTTTGCATTAGGGCTTGCTAACATGCTGAATACGATCCTATTTTATCGATTAGCACTCGGCCCGATGTTGTACTATCGGGCATTTTAGATCTACAATTATTTTCTCATGCCGATTCGACATGAGAAAACATCCACAGCATGCTTTAAGTAATTGGATATTCGGATCACGTGCAACCATACAAATCTTTAGGTGTGTACAGAGACAATGGAGAAAAGGGGGAGATTAAGTTCTCCGTCTTCACCACACCTGTGCTGTGAATCTCTCATGACAGAAAATCGGAACACAGTAAGGTGACACTCGGATCAAACTCTGACAGTTTGTTCTAAGTGACATAAACATAAACAACCAATTCTCTCACAAGAGAGAATCTTCAGCCATGTGACCCCAGCCTTAGATTAAAAAGTGGCTCCTGATTGCCGTTTATGGTGCCCCCATAAACTTCCTTTTACGATTCCCAAATTCCCCATAAAGGATATTGAAAAGGACAGTCTGGGACATTAAAGGGGTCTTCAGGGCATATGATAATGATGACCTATACATAAATTAGATCATTAGGGGCTTAATATCCAGCACTCCCACCAATCAGCTGGCATTAGCTCTGGTGGTGGCTGGATGTAAACAATGAAAAGAAGTGCACTGTGCAGCTTGGTTCAATGTAGTCAATATTATCCAAACAAAAGACATTATATGATAATATATTAATTTATCATGACAAGTTGTCTATAAATAGCCAAAAAGGATAGTAATGGATACTCCCTTTAAACATATAACAAGAGACTAGGATTCAAAGTCCATAAAAGTTTAGTAAATCTAATATATAAAGCTGAATGTGTGTGTGTGTGTATGTATGTGTGTATGTGCATCTGCACCGTTGCAGCTACCGCCATAAAATTTTGCACAGTCACACGTCTGGACCCGGAGAGCGTCATAGTGTCAGAGACACCGCACTGCACTTGCTCATAGAGCCAGTGCGCGTGTCCTGAGTACAGAAGCAGTGCTAAGAGTTACCTGGGGAGCAGGGCAGCAGAGGTGACCAGGCGTGCTTCAGGCTAATAGTGTCAGGGTCCAGTCAGTGCTGGAAAGTAAAGATGCATAGGACCTGCGGACACTGAAACTGAATAGTCTACACGGGACCTATGGTCATGTGACTGCAAGGGGGCGGGGCTTAGCGTCCTGTATTCAGATAGGACAGGACACCATACAACAACTCAGAGTCAGGCAAAACAGAGGTCACAGCAGTACGGGCAAACGAGGCACAGGAGCGACAAACAGACGGGTAGTCAGACAGAGCCAAAGGTCATACACAAGAGGGCGACGTGGTACCAAGGGGACGAGCAGAGAGGAGTCGGGTCACAAGCAGAGAGTCATACACGAGAGGTAGCACAGTACAAGAGGGTCAGGCAGAACTCGTAACAGGGACAGAACCAGATCACAACCGAACAAGCACGCAAGATATCAGGCACAAGGCACACGTACACAAGAGGTCACTTAACTCAGCCGAGGGCAGGAGTATAACTGACACCGGACCCAGGTCCAGTGAGCACTAAATAGCCTCCTGCTGCCAGAGAGAGGCAGCACAATTAATCCATAGTCTAACCAGGACGGGTCAAAGCGAAATCCCGTCCTGGATCATGACACATAGGCTATGTTGTGAGGCGAAATTTTAACCCTGTGCGTTCCAATTCACTAAACAATTTGGCCTATTATTCTTATCATTTCTATGGTGTTATCGTCCTTCTGTAAAGCTGAAAATAACACAATTTATTACTGTGCCAACACAGACCACCCTCTGACACAGACTGCAGGGAAAGCCCAGTATCACACAGGATAGGATTAGATACACGGCTTAGCAGTCAGTATCACACAGGATAGAAGCACTGCTCAGCAGTCAGTATCACACAGGAGAGGATTAGACACATGGCTCAGCAGTCAGTATCACACAGGATAGGATTAGATGCACAGCTCAGCAGACAGTATCACACAGGATAGGATTAGATACACAGCTCAGCACACAGTATCACACAGAACAGTATTAGATTCATGGCTCAGCAGACAGTATCACACAGAATAGGATTAGATACCCAGCTCTGCAGTCAGTATAACACAGGATAGGATTAGATACACGGCTCAGCCATCAGTATCACACAGGATAGGATTATATACACGGCTGAGCAGTTAGTAACACACATGATAGGATTAGGTACACGGCTCAGCAGTCAGTATCACACAGGATAGGATTAGATACACTGCTCAGCAGTCAGTATCACACAGGATAGGATTAGATACACGGCTGAGCAGTCAGTAACACATGATAGGATTAGATACACAGCTCAGCAGAAAGTATCACACAGGAGAGGATTAGGTACACAGCTCAGCAGACATTATCTCACAGGATAGGGTTAGATACACAGCTGAGAAACAGGATGCGCCAAAGGAGAGGACATTTTCATTCCAAGAATTCCACTCATTCCATCTGATTTTTTTTTTTGTTTCCAGTTGAACTGCTATTTGCAATGTCCATTTACCCCTTCACTACCAAGGGTGGTTTGCACGTTAACTCCCGGGCCAATTTTTACAATTCTGACCACTGTCCTTTTATGAGGCCATTACTCTGGAACGCTTCGATGGATCCCGGTGATTCTGACATTGTTTTCTCATGACATATTGTACTTCATGTTAGTGGTAAAATTTTATTCATATAACTTGCGTTTATTTGTGAAAAAAATGGAAATTTGGCGAAAATTTTGAAAATTTTGCAATTTTCCAACTTTGAATTTTTATGCCCTTAAATCACAGAGATATGGCACACAAAAAACTTAATAAGTAACATTTCCCACATGTTTACTTTACATCAGCACAATTTTGGAACCAAAATTTTTTTTTGTTAGGAAGTTATAAGGGTTAAAAGTTGACCAGCGATTTCTCATTTTTGCAACACCATTTTATTTTTACGGACCACATCACATTGGAAGTCACTTTGAATGTCTATATGATATAAAATACCCAAAAGTAACACCATTCTAAAAACTGCACCCCTTAAGGTGCTCAAAACCACATTCAAGGAGTTTATTAACCCTTCAGGTGCTTCACAGGTAATTTTTTGAATATTTAAAAAAAATGAACATTTAACTTTTTTCAGAAAAAAAATACTTCAGGTTCAATTTTTTTATTTTACCAATGGTAACAGGAGAAATTGGACTGCAAAAATTATTGTGCAATTTGTCCTGAGTATGCAGATACCTGATATGTGGGGGGAAACCACTGTTTCGGCGCATGGCAGAGTTCAGAAGGGAAGGAGCGCCGTTTGACTTTTACAATGCAAAATTGGCTGGAATTCAGATCGGACGCCATGTCACATTTGGAGAGCCCCTGATGTACCTAAACAGTGGAAACCCCCGACAAGTGACCCCATTTTGGAAACTAGACCCCCCAAGGAACTTATCTAGATATGTGGTGAGAACTTTGAACCCACAAGGGCTTCACAGAAGTTTATAACGTACAGCGGTACAATTAAAAAATCATATTTTTTCCACAAAATGATCTTTTCACCCCCAATTTTTATTTTACCAAGGGTAACAGGACCCTAAAAGTTATTCTGCAATTTGTCCTGATTATGCTGATACCCCACATGTGGGGGTAAACCACTATTTGGGCGCATGGCAGAGCTCGGAAGGGAAGCAGCGCCATTTGACTTTTTTGGCTGGAATTGAGATCGGACACCATGTCGCGTTTGCAAAACCATTGATGTACCAAAACAGTGGAATCCCACACAAATGACCCCATTTTGGAAACTAGACCCCCCAAGGAATTTATCTAGATGTGTGGTGAGAACTTTGAACCCCCAAGTGCTTCACAGAAGTTTATAACGCCCAGGCGTGAAAATAAAAAAATCATATTTTTTTTCCACAAAAATGATATTTTTGCCCCCAATTTTTTATTTTCCTAAGGGCAACAGGAGAAATAGGACCCCAAAAGTTGTTTTGCAAATTGTCCTGAGTAGGATGATACCCCATATGAGGGGGTAAAACACTGTTTGGGTGCATGGCAGAGCTTGGAAGGGAAGGAGCACCATTTGACTTTTTCAACGCAGAATTGGCTGGAATTGAGATCAGATGCCATGTTGCGTTTGGAGAGCACCTGATGTGCCCAATCAGTGGAAACCCCCCAATTCTAACTCCAACCCTAACCCCAACACACCCCTAACCCTAGCCCTAACCCTAACCCTAGCCCTAACCCTAGCTGTTGTGAGTTCATTTTCCCCTTCACCGTCGATGTCTGATGAACTCCCTCTTCTGGTGAAGGAAGGTAGTGAGGCTGATTACCAAACACCTGATCTGGTAGATGATGACTGGGTAACAGGAAATTCTGACTGGATATAAGGCAGCCGACGCCCTTCTGAGTCGCTGGTGATTTCTCTGCTGGATTCTTGGAGACCAGTCTGATTCCTTCTTCCCAAAGATAAGTTTTTGCTCTGCTATTGAACTTATTAGTTTTGTTTTGTTTACCTTGTTTTTTGGAGTTCAGCCATCCCCCATCAGGGGTGTGCTGAGTTCCATTTTTGTCTCTGATCAGTTTGTCTCTTTGCTCTGTCTTCAGAATTTACCTGAGTGCTGATATAGTCTTTTTGAAGTCCTAGCGACTTCAGGGCCTGTTTTTCCTATCAGATGGTTGGGACATTATTTGGTAGGGTTTTTTACGGATTGCAGACAGCAGCTTTTCTATCCTGTCCTTTTTAGTTAGCTTGGGCCCCATCGTTTGCTCAACATATCTTTCTATCTGTGTTAGTGTTTTCATCTTGCTTCACTGTCATTATATGTTGGGGGCTGCCTATTGCTTTGGGGTCTGCTCTGGGGCAGTTTAGATTTCCCCTTTCTTTCTTTAGGCCTATTTTGTTCTCCGGCTGTGATCGAGGGGTCTAGGGCATCGTAGGAACCCCCCACGGCTACTGTTAATTGTTGTGGATAGGATCAGGGGTCTGCAATCCGATAGCTACCAACCTCTCCAGTTTTCTGGACTTAGCTTGTATTTTTGTTTTTTCCTCCTTTGGTGACTCAATCATAACACCTAGCCCTAGCCCTAAACCTAATGGGAAAATGGAAATAAATACATTTTTTTAATTTTATTATTTTTCCCTAACTAAGGGGGTGATAATGGGGGGTTTGATTTACTATTTATGGTGGTATTTATATTTAGCAGCTGTCACACGCTAAAAGACGCTTTTTAATGTAAAAATAGTTTTTGCATCACCACATATTGAGAGCTATAATTTTTCCATATTTTGACACACCGAGTCATGTGAGGTCTTATTTTTTGCGGGACGAGTTGACGTTTTTATTGGTACCATGTTCGGGCATGTGACATTTTTTGATCGCTTTTTATTTCGTTTTTTGGGACGCAGAATTTACAAAAACCAGCGTTTCATGAAATTCTTTTGGGTGGTGCGTTTACGCCGTTCCGCGTGCGATAAAATTGATAAAGCAGTTTTCTTCTTCGGGTCAGTACAGTTACAGCGATACCTCATTTATGTCTTTTTTTATGTTTTGGCGCTTTTATGCAAAGAAAACAATTTTATATAAAAAATAATTATTTTTGCATTGCTTTATTCTGTGAGCTATAACTTTTTTATTTTTTCGCTGATGATGCTGTGTGATGGCTCGTTTTTTGCAGGACAAGATGGCGTTTTCAGCAGTACCATGGATATTTATATGCGTCTTTTTGATTGCGCGTTATTGCTCTTTTTGTTCGGCGGTATGATAATAAATCATTATTTTTTGCTTTGTTTTTTATTTCTATTTTTTAAGGGGTTCGCTTAAGGGGTTAACTAATGGGACAGTTTTATAGGGTGGGTCATTATGGACGCGGCAATACCAAATATGTGTACTTTTATTGTTTGTTTGTTTTTTTATTTCCAAAAAACGAATTTATTGGGGAATTTTTTTTTTTTTAATTTATTTAGCGATTTTTTTTTTTTTAATTGTTTTTACACTTTTTTTTTTTTTTACTTTATTACAATGTCCCAGGGGGGACATAACTGTCATGTGACAGTTCGCTGATCTGTCACATCACAGATCGCTGTGACAGATCAGCGATCTGTCACAGGCACTGCTGCAAGCTTCCTCATGCCTGCGCTCTGCGGGCAGTGAGGTAGCCAGATTCCTGCAGGCCCCCGGAGGTCCCCGCCACCATAATGGATCCGGGGACCTGCAGGAAAGGAGCCCCCCGCAGCAGCGCTGCCGTGGGGGGCTCAGGGAAGCACGGAGGGAGCCCCCTCCCTGCCGATGCTTCCCTTTAACCCCCGGTACACCGCAATCGTATTTGATCGCGGTGTACAAGGGGTTAACGTGTCGGGGGCGGTCCGTGACCGCCCCTGACACATTGTGCCAGGTGTCAGCTATGATAATTAGCTGACCCCCGGCCGCGATAAGCTGCGATCACCACGTGGGCGCCGCTTATCGCTATGACGTAATATTCCGTCCATGGTAATTAGGGCCCAGGGCACATGGACGGAATATTACGTCCAATGAAGGAAAGGGGTTAAAAATGCTCAGGGACAGTCCTTGAAAGTCGTAGGGATCTGGTCAACATTACGTGGTCTGTTCAAGAGTTGGAATTGCCAAAAATCTGTTCATCTTTGCACTGAAAGGAAAAACCAAAAATCTTGAATGAGTTGAAAATAAAATACTATCAATACTTGGGTAATCATTTAGTTAATTTGTGTTGCAAATCTGTAGTGTTGAATATATGATGTGAAATGTTTTTATGTGCAATATAATCATTATAATTTGTTATAACTAACCACAGTTGGTTACTAAGCCCAGGCAACGCTGAGCTCTTCAGCTAGAATAACAAAAAGTTTGTTACAAACGTTACAAAGGACACTGGCAAGGAAATAAAGTAAAAAAGTCAATAGTGATGACACAAGGTGTTAGCATGCTACAGTTCCACAATATCGTAATGGGTACATGAAAAAATGGACCAATAAATGTACACCAATAAATGTACATTCAGTGTTACATATAATATCTACACATAGGAGACATAAAAATCAGGGAAACAGAGTAATAAAAAAACAATGACTTGAAAAAATCTTAGTATCTCAACATTATAAAGTAGCCAGTGCAAACATAATTATATCTCCTAGACATTGTATATATGCAAGTGGGACATAGTAACAGTGTCTATAGGTAGAAAACTACATGTAACATGGTGTCAGTCCTATATAGCAGGTGTACAGAATGGTCACATGCAAGTTTTAAACTGGAAAGGAATATACACCCAAAGGGCCATCTTACCCATAGTGCCCCCTGTGGAAGCGAGCAAGAAACAAGCAGCCCCAACGCGCGTTGTACATTTATTGCTCCATTGTTTCCTGTACCTGTTACAAAATTGTGGAACTGTAGCATGCTTACACCTTGTGTCATCACTATTGACTTTTTTTACCTTATTTCCTTGCCAATGTCCTTTGTAACTTTTGTAATAAACTTTTTGTTATATTTATAAAACTTTTTTGAACTTCGACTCCTAGTCTCTTATAGGTTATTTGTTCAATGTGCAGCACATGCTGCCAAGTACAGCACATTATTTCTGAAAAAGGATAATAGCTGATCTACAGTATGCAGCGGCAGCTGCTACACCTTGCACAGAGCTGTGCAGTATGTTCAATGTTAATATCTGATGGACGCCGTACACCTCATAATGGTTGATCGGTGGGGAAACCGAATGTTGAACCCTTACCAAACTAAGACTGATCAGTAATCACCTGTTAAAGGGGTACCACGACAGAGTGTGCTCTCCTCTATTGCATTGGTCAAAAGATCACGACGTTTGGATATATGCACACCGGCACTAGTTGGATCTGTTTTGCTTTCCAGTTAGCTGTACAGATTTCCCTTGTTCTGTTCTTGCAAGGGTTAAACACTTCTGCTTGTCCCCTAAAGTTTTCCATCCTAAATTATCTCAGCTGTTCTGATTTCTCCAATCCCCTCTGGTATAAGTGCTCACCTCTTAGCTTGGATAGTTGCCAGTGATAGCTTTCTATGTCTTGGAATTGGATAGGAGCTATGAGCCATGGATAGAGAAATCATTTAGGAGTCATCTTGGGAGATTGCTGTTTGAAAATTTGTGTGTTGTCTTCCTTTTCCTTATCCTCCATTTGGTTTGCTTCTCCCATCCTTTCACTTTATATACCATTCCTTTATTTGTGTGCACTTAAAGTGAATGCTGTTTTCTTTTACCCTTGTCTTTGTGTCTGTAATATAGAGCTCGACTAGCGTTGATGTTGCCCCATGTGCTAGCCAGTGTCACTATCAAGCAAGGGATAGGAATATGATTGCCACACCGGGTGAAAGAACCCGTCTAGGGACGTCAAGGAGCTCAAGGTTATGCAGGGCAAATTTCAGGAGCTGCCCCTCTATCCTTAGTGGCAGTGCTCCCCTTCCCATTTGTCTCGCCATGCACTGTATGGCTCCTTGGTGAAGCATGACACTATCTTTAGAATAGGCTTTCAATGTTAAATTGATGAATGTCTGATATCCAGAACCTGCAGCAGTCAACACAATGGACACCTCTATGGCCCTTTCTTATCCACAAATGCCTGGTGGCTTCTTTGTGTGAGCAGTCCTTCCTAATAGTGCAGGTTATCCCATTCAGTTGGACAGGACAATACACAGTGCATTTTAGATGCTTGTTAACCAGAAGTGAATCCTAGAAAAAAAACATATGATTTATTTTTCTTTATTTAATCCCAGCTTCACCTGTGAAAACCATAGAAAAACAGCACCGAATCCTAGCAGTGCGAACAAGGTTTTTGATTTATTTGCAGGCTTGGTGTATTTCTGCAAATTAATCTTTTTATGATCAATCATGTATTTTTATGATGATTCTTGTAAAAATGAATTGGCCATGACAGATTTGATGAAGACATATGATACAGTTTATCAGTCTGGCTACCATGAAATGAATATTATCTCTTGACAGATGCGTAGTGAATCATAATTAGTTAATTAATCAGTTGTATTCAGGACTATTGGGTGATTGAGGGATGCGCACTTTTCAGTTGTTTGGTGTCTTCTATTCGTCACCTTACCCATACTTTACATTAACCTCGTCTCAGGGGTTTTTGCCTTGCTGTCGTGTAGGTTTCGCCAGGAAGCTGACTCATCATCAGTCAGTACATTTATACCACAGTCATATCTGCCCACAGGTGACTAATGTTGGGGCTTCTACCTGTTCTAGTAATGACATAGGAGGTCACAGTGGAAGGCGGTGAATAGTTTGATAATATAAATTGATGAAAAGTTGTTATGAATGTAGATCACATTGTAGAGGTTTTGTTTTGTCCCTTCATGCACACAATTTATTTACATTAGTGTTTCTTGGACAGGAGAACCTATTTTTTGTCATGGAATATCTCAACGGAGGAGACCTCATGTTCCATATACAAAGCTGCCATAAGTTTGATCTTGCCAGAGCTACGTATGTTTCCTTTATATTTTATTAAAATTGCTTTATAAACGTTTCTAAAAGTATTGTTTACCAAGTCTATTATGTAGAACTGCGTAACTAAAATTTATGGATAATCCATAGGAAACGCCGTACATGTTATTAAGGTGGGGTACCCAAATTTGAAATCCCCACATGTCCAAAGACCTCTGTACTAAGAATGGTGGCCAAAAGTGGCACATAGGATATGATTACACAGCCATTTTTGCATCAAATTTTTCTGTATGAATAACATACGCTTTTGTGCTTTTCATTTTTTGCACCAAATATGAGAAAAAAAGAAAGTGATGAAGATTTCAGAAATCACATTGATTTTTCTGGTACTGTAAAGCGATGCATATTTTATGCACCAAATCCGACAAGTGAAAAACGCAGCAAAAACACTGGAATTATACCATGTGGAAATATACCCTTAATGAAATTCAAAATCAAAAGGTGGCCCTCAAATATGCTTGATTTGCTCCTTTCTGTAAATCTTTTAGGCCTCCTTCACATATATGTGTCTCCGGTCTGTGTAGCATCCATTTTTACACTTATCAGAGTTATGTGTTCACACGTACCTATTATAAACTAGGGGCTGAGCACATATGTTTTCACACAGAGCGTGTGTCCATGTGACCCACACATAGACATGTCCGTTTTTTTCTAGCAGAACGGATGACAAGGGCCAATACAAGTGAATGGGTCCATGTAGATACATACAGCGCACAGATGACATCCTTGTACCGTCCGAGTGACACGTACCAGAATAGAAAGAAGAATAGAAATTATAAGTTTTTTATGTGTTAAGATGTGGAAAGAAGATAGATAGGTAGTTAGATGTGTAGCTTATTGTACATCTTTTAACCTAATAAATAAATAAATTAAAAAAATGAAATTTGGTCCCACTATATTTTGTAACCAGCAAAGGTAAAACAGACAGCTGAGAGCTGATATTTATCAGGCTGGAAAGGTGCTTGGTAATTGGGCCCTTCCCAGCCTTAAAATACCAGCTCTCAGCTTCCCCAGAAGTGGAGCATCACATGAAATGCTCCAATTTTGGCACTTTGCAGTTGCTCTTCCCGATGCTCTGGTGTGGTGTCAATCGGAGTAATGGGGCTTGGGGTCGATGTCAGTTGTGAATTGTCCAAAAATCCAGGTGTCATAAATCCTGGTGTTAGTAATGGAGAGGTGCCTATCAGACACCCACGTTACTAAACTAGGGGAAAAAAAATAACACACAAAATGCGTTATTTAAATAAACACCCTCTGACATTATCCCTAGTTCAACACTTTATTTAAAAAAAAAATTACCATGCAGGTCTGACAAAGTTCAGTGAATTTGACATAGTCCAGCAAATGGAAACCTAAAAAGAACAAGCACACACAACACAAAACAAAGAAACTTTCTCTTGTTCACCACTTTTTAAAAAAAAAAAAAAAAGTTTCCATACTGGAAGTCCAAACAAATCCAGTGAAGTTGACCTAATTCAGAGTGCAGCATGACCCGGTGACTGTAAAAAGCGGTAATGGTACTGATTTCCAGAGTCGCCAGGTCTTGTTCTGAGCCATGTGACCCAGAAGTGGCTGTTGACAAAGCTTATTCTGGCTCAGAACTCCATAGGCTTTGTACGGAGGATTCGATGGAGTACATTGGACCTGCGTGGGATTTTTTTTTTTTTTTTTTTTAAACAGTGGTGAACCAGGGAGTGTTTATCAGCTCTCAGCTGTCTTCTTTACCTTTGCCAGTTACCAAAATTGGGGGGAACCCAACATAATTTTTTTCATTTATTTATTTATTTGTTTATTTATAAGATTAAACAATGTACAGTAAGCTACACATGCAAGGCATAAATTATATCTCAGGGATATTTATTTATCTATATATTTATGTACAGTGCCTTGCGAAAGTATTCGGCCCCCTGGAGCTTTTCAACCTTTTCCCACATATGCTTCAAACATAAAGATACGAAATGTAAATTTTTGATGAAGAATCAACAACAAGTGGGACACAATTGTGAAGTTGAACGAAATTTATTGGTTATTTTAAATTTTTGTGGAAATTCAAAAACTGAATAGTGGGGCGTGCAATATTATTCGGCCCCTTTACTTTCAGTGCAGAAAATTCACTCCAGAAGTTCATTGTGGATCTCTGAATGATCCAATGTTGTCCTAAATGACTAATGATGATAAATATAATCCACCTGCGTGTAATCAAGTCTCCGTAGAAATGCACCTGCTCTGTGATAGCCTCAGGGTTCTGTTTGAAGCACAGAGAGCATCATAAAGACCAAGGAACACAGCATGCAGGTCCGTGATACTGTTATGGAGAAGTTTAAAGCCAGATTTGGATACAAAATGATTTCCAAAACTTTAAACATCCCAAGGAGCAATGTGCAAGCGATCATATTGAAATGGAAGGAGTATCATACCACTGCAAATCTACCAAGACCCGGCCGTCCCTCTAAACTTTCATCTCAAACAAGGAGAAGACTGATCAGAGATGCAGCCAAGAGGCCCATGATCACTCTGGATGAACTGCAGAGATCTACAGCTGAGGTGGGACAGTCTGTCCATAGGATAACAATCAGTCGCACACTGCACAAATCTGGCCTTTATGGAAGAGAGGCAAGAAGAAAGCCATTTCTCATAGATATCCATAAAAAGTGTCATTTAAAGTTTGCAACAAGCCACCTGGGAGACACACCAAACATGTGGAAGAAGGTGCTCTGGTCAGATGAAACCAAAATCAAACTTTTTGGCAACATTGTCAAATGATATAATGATATGTTTGGTGTAAAGGCAACACAGCTCATCACCCTGAACACACCATCCCCACTGTCAAACATGGTGGTGGCAGCATCATGGTTTGAGCATGCTTTTCTTCAGTAGGGACAGGGAAGATGGATGGAGCCAAATACAGAACCATTCTTAAAGAAAACCTGTTGGAGTCTGCATAAGACCTGAGACTGGGGCGGAGATTTGTCTTCCAACAAGACAATGATCCCAAATATAAAGCAAAATCTACAATGGAATGATTCGCAAATAAACGTATCCAGGTGTTAGAATGGCCAAGTCAAAGTTCAGACCTGAATCCAATTGAGAATCTGTGGAAAGAGCTGAAAACTGCTGTTCACGAACGATCTCCATCAAACCTCACTGAGCTCAAGCTGTTTGCCAAGGAAGAATGGGCAAGAATTTCAGTCTGTCAATGTACAAAACTGATAGAGACTTACCCCAAGTGACTTGCAGCTGTAATTGCAGCAAAAGATGGCACAACAAAGTATTAAGTTAAAGGGGCTGAATAATATTGCACGCCCCACTTTTCAGTTTTTGAATTTCCACAAAAATTTAAAATAACCAATAAATTTCATCCAACTTCACAATTGTGTCCCACTTGTTGATTCTTCACCAAAAATTTAGATTTGGTATCTTTATGTTTGAAGCATGATATGTGGAAAAGGTTGAAAAGTTCCAAGGGGCTGAATACTTTTTGAAGGCACTGTATCTATTATCTACCTGTTTTTTTGTGAGGCGAGTTTTTCATTTTTTTATGATTTCATTTTTTTAAAGAGGAATCAATATGATTCATAAAAACAGTAATTCTGGCAATTCAAATTTGTTTTTACAGAACTCACCATGTAGAATATGTGCCAAGTAGACAAATGCTGCTTACCCCAAGTGCCACTCTATTTTTATAGTAAGCTAAAAAAAAAAACAGAGCATGGACTCCACCTCCACTTTAATTTTATTTTTTTGTTTAGTTTTTTTTATGCAATAAATCAGAAAATGCATGTAATTTAAATGTTTTGCTTTATTTTTATCTATATTATAAAAAATGCAAGTCGATGTAAACACAGCCGGAATCACACACTTATACTCGACATGTGACAAACATATATATATACAGTGGGGAAAATAAGTATTTGATACACTGACGATTTTGCAAGTTTTCCAACCTACAAAAATGGATAGGCTGGAGTGTGATTGTGTGTGGACAGGTGTCTTTTATACAAGTAACAAGTTGAAACAGGTGCAATTAGTAAAGGTAATGAGAGCAGAGTAGGAGGGTTTCTTAAATAAAACCTAACAGGTCTGTGAGAGACAGAATTCTTGCTGGTTGGTAGGTGATCAAATACTTATTTCATGCAATAAAATGCAAATTAATTTTGTAAAAATTATACAATGTGATTTTCTGGATTTTTTTTTTAAGATTCTGTCTCTCACAGTTGCAGTGTACCTATGATAAAAATTACAGACCTCTGCATTCTTTGTAGGTGGGAAAACCTGCAAAACTTGGCAATGTATCAAACACTTATTTTCCCCACTGTATACATCACATTTTGAGACGAATTTAAAGAATAACTATCATTAATCTTCTTTTATATATATTAAACACACTTCAAATAGCAGCTGATTGATGGGGGTCTGAGTGTCGACTCTACTCTTCAGAGTATTGATTTGTGTGATTTCTGAGGGTCTTGGGACCCAAACCCCAACCGATTGACAGCTATTTCAGTGTCTATAATAAAAAGAATCTTTAACAACAGTTACACTTTAAATAAATATTACATATATGAACCAAATATTTGAAATGATTATTCCCATCTTCATAAATTTATATTTTTGGATAGTGCTTGTAAATATATGCAATTTTGCAATTTATTGCTTCTTAAAAAGTTATGCTATTCTTGAGGTATTAACACTTTTCCTTCTTTACAGGTCATTGCAATAGGGACCGACCACCACTGCTAGACATCAGAACATGTGAAGTGCTTACAAGCTCTTTTCTATTGAACTTGTAAGCACTGTTATAAAACAGGCTAGAATCAGTTACTTCCTAATCCCTGCCAGCTTCAGCACAGTGCTTGCAAACTACATAACAGCAGTGATTGGACTCCTAGTCAAAAACCCGTTAGCAGAAAAAAGTGTTAATGTCTCAAGAATGTCTGCAAATTTTATTAAGCAGTAAATTGCATGTTTTTACAAGTATTATATGATAATTTTCATCTATAAAAATGAGTACAATGTTTAATATATTGAGTCCATATACAGTCATATGTAAAAGTTTGGGCACCCCTATTAATGTTAACCTTTTTTCTTTATAACAATTTTGGTTTTTGCAACAGGTATTTCAGTTTCATATATCTAATAACTGATGGACTCAGTTATATTTCTGGATTCAAATGAGGTTTATTGTACTAACAGAAAATGTGCAATCTGCATTTAAACAAAATTTGACCGGTGCAAAAGTATGGGCACCCTTATTATTTTCTTGATTTGAACACTCCTAACTACTTTTTACTGACTTCCTGAAGCACTAAATTGGTTTTGTAACCTCATTGAGCTTTGAACTTCATAGCCAGGTGTATCAAATCATGAGAAAAGGTATTTAAAGTGGCCACTTGCAAGTAGTTATCCTATTTGATTCTCCTATGAAGAGTGGCATCATGGGATCCTCAAAACAACTCTCAAATGATCTGAAAACAAAGATTATTCAACATAGCTTTTCAGGGGAAGGATACAAAAAGTTGTCTCAGAGATTTAACCAGTCAGTTTCCACTGTGAGGAACATAGTAAGGAAATGGAAGAACACAGGTACAGTTCTTGTTAAGCCCAGAAGTGGCAGGCCAAGAAAAATATCAGAAAGGCAGAGAGGAAGAATGGTGAGAACAGTCAAGGACAATCCACAGACCACCTCCAAAGACCTGCAGCATCATCTTGCTGCAGATGGTGTAACTGTGCATCGGTCAACAATACAGCGCACTTTGCACAAGGAGAAGCTGTATGGGAGAGTGATGCGAAAGAAGCTGTTTCTGCAAGCACGCCACAAACAGAGTCGCCTGAGGTATGCAAAAGCACATTTGGACAAGCCAGTTACATTTTGGAAGAAGGTCCTGTGAACTGATGAAACAAAGATTGAGTTGTTTGGTCATACAAAAAGGCGTTATGCATGCGCTGTATTGTTGACCGATGCACAGTGACACCATCTGCAGCAAGATGATGCTGCAGGTCTTTGGAGGTGGTCTGTGGATTGTCCTTGACTGTTCTCACCATTCTTCTTCTCTGCCTTTCTGATATTTTTCTTGGCCTGCCACTTCTGGGCTTAACAAGAACTGTACCTGTGTTCTTCCATTTCCTTACTATGTTCCTCACAGTGGAAACTGACAGGTTAAATCTCTGAGACAACTTTTTGTATCCTTCCCCTGAAAAGCAATGTTGAATAATCTTTGTTTTCAGATCATTTGAGAGTTGTTTTGAGGAGCCCATGATGCCACTCTTCATAGGAGAATCAAATAGGAGAACTACTTGCAAGTGGCCACTTTAAATACCTTTTCTCATGATTTGATACACCTGGCTATGAAGTTCAAAGCTCAATGAGGTTACAAAACCAATTTAGTGCTTTTAGTCAGTAAAAAGTAGTTAGGAGTGTTCAAATCAAGAAAATGATAAGGGTGCCCATACTTTTGCATCGGTCAAATTTTGTTTAAATGCAGATTGCACATTTTCTGTTAGTACAATAAACCTCATTTGAATCCAGAAATATAACTGAGTCCTTCAGTTATTAGATATATGAAACTGAAATACCTGTTGCAAAAACCAAAATTGTTATAAAGAAAAAAGGTTAACATTAATAGGGGTGCCCAAACTTTTACATATGACTGTATGTACAGTGGTATCGTTAGTGGCTTGACCATTGGCATATCATGTTTCCACAACTGCTAGGTGTCACCTATATGAAAGAAGTAAATTATAGCTTGGTATATATATATCACTTTCCTATGGTATCTTCTATTTAACTTAACATTTCCTCATTTTTTTTGTAGTTTCTATGCTGCTGAAATTGTTTGTGGTCTCCAATTCCTCCATTCAAAAGGAGTAGTATACAGGTAATAGCCATGTTATTTATTGCATTAATGTTTGGAAGCCATTGATATACAGTTTATACTAAGACATATTGTTTCATGCAAACCATCCAGGTAGTGTTCGTTCCGGTTAGTGATAATACAGGGATACTATTCCTTTTAGCCGTTTTTCATTCAATCTCCCTGGGCATTTTACTATTGCTGAGCAACTTATGTGGATCATGTGGTTGCCTATATTTATAAAATTACATATGCGTTACTCAGCAGCATTTATTTGGGAGAACCTGGATGGTTTGTTTATTAATTTTCTACAAATTTTCTAAAACCTACCATTTTGTAATGATGTAATTAATGTGTGCTATATTTAAATTCCTGGTGCATCTTTTCAGTGTCTTACCACCTGGGACAATACACTTATTCATTTTTTATTGTGTTTGTACTATATTATATGTAATTTCCAATAAAATGACATTTTTATAAGAAAGAAGATGTTTTTGCTTACACATTGTTTGGGGCAATTTAGACTCCAGCTTCTCTTGTATGTTTAGTATTTATATAATAGGGGGATGCCCAATCTTTAAGATGTATTGATGATGGCAGGTTTGATACCCTATGTTGTACTATACAGTATATATATATATATATATATATATATATATATATATATATATATATAATATATATATATACACACACAAAATAATATATATAATATATTATATTAAAGATATAGGGAATATATATGCATATAATATATATATTATATATTTAATATATTAACATTTTATATATACATATCATATAATATAAATATATTAAAAATCTAATATATATAATGTCCAGTACCTTCCCTTCTGCTTTCAAACATGCTACAATCATGCCTATCCTTAAAAAGCCAACCCTCGACCCAACCGCTATGTCCAGCTATCGCCCAATATCGTTGCTCCCATTCGCTTCCAAACTCCTGGAACAGCACGTCCACGTTGAACTTTCCTCCCACCTCTCATCTAACTTGCTCTATGACAATCTACAATCTGGTTTCCGCCCCCATCACTCCACTGAGACAGCCCTGACCAAAATTACTAACGACCTACTTACAGCCAAATCAAATGGACAATACTCTATACTCCTGCTTCTAGACCTGTCCTCTGCATTCGACACAGTTGACCACTGCCTCCTACTACAGATCCTCTCCTCCTTTAGCATCAAAGGCCTTGCCCTATCCTGGATCTCCACATACCTTGCCAACCGCACGTTCAGCGTCTCCCACTCCCACACTACCTCCTCATCTCACCCTCTCTCTGTTGGAGTCCCCCAAGGCTCTGTTTTAGGTCCCCTACTCTTCTCAATCTATACACTTGGTCTGGGGCAACTCATAAAGTCCCACGGATTCCAGTACCACCTTTATGCTGATGACACTCAGATCTACCTCTCTGGCCCAGACGTCACCTCTCTGCTGTCCAGAATCCCAGAGTGTCTATCAGACATATCCTCCTTCTCCTCTCGCTTCCTCAAGCTCAATGTGGACAAATCTGAACTCATCATCTTTCCTCCATCTCACAGATGTTCCTTACCCGACCTAGCTATAACAATTAATGACATCACGCTTTCCCCAGTACCAGAAGTCCGCTGCCTCGGAGTAATCTTTGACTCTGCCCTGTCCTTCAAACCACACATCCAAGCTCTTTCTACCTCCTGTCGCCTCCAGCTCAAAAATATTTCCAAAATCCGTCCTTTCCTCAACCCTCAATCTACTAAAATGCTTGTGCATGCCCTCATCATCTCCCGCGTCGACTACTGCAACATCCTTTTCTGTGGTCTCCCTGCTAACACCCTCGCACCTCTCCAGTCCATCCTCCACTCTGCCGCCCGACTAATTCATCTCTCTCCTCGCTACTCCTTCGCTTCTCCCCTCTGCAAATCTCTTCACTGGCTCCCATTCCCTCAGCGTATCCAGTTCAAATTACTAATACTGACCTACAAGACCATCTATAACCTGTCTCCTCCATATGTCTCTGAACTAATCTCCTGATACCTTCCCTCACATAATCTCCGGTCCTCCCAAAACCTCCTTCTCTCCTCCACACTTATTCGCTCCTCACCCAATGCCTCCAAGACTTCTCCTGAACTGCCCCTATTCTCTGGAATTCTTTGCCCCAACAAGTCCGACTATCCACCACATATGGATCCCTCAGACGGAACCTGAAAACCCACCTCTTCAAGAAAGCCTACAGCCTGCAATGACCCCGCTACCTCCTCTCTCACCACTACCGGTGATATCACCTCAACCAACACTGGAACTGCTGCAACCCACCAACCTATTGTCTCCTTCCCCACCATCCTGTAGCATGTAAGCCCAAAGGGCAAGGTCCTCTCTCCCCTCTGTATCAGTCTGTCATTGTTAGCTTGTTTACTGTAAGTGATATCTGTAATTTGTATGTAACCCCTTCTCATGTACAGCACCATGGAATCAATGGTGCTATATAAATAAATAATAATAATATATATATATATATATATATACACATGTTAGTGCCAAATACAATTAGTATAGTATTATGGGCATGTATTTACTAAATAAATGATTATTTCCAGGAACAAAATGGCGTAGGGTCCCCCTATAATTTATAGACAGCAACACTATACTAATGGTATTTGTCACTGATATATATATATATATATTTTTTTTTTTAACAATATATATTTTATATGTAAATATTATATATATATATATATATATATATATATATTGCATAGTAAGATTGAATGAAAGCCGTTAATTCAATTGCCAGCTTCCCAAATTTTACACACAAAGCCTAATCTAATTATTAGTCAGGGACATATAAAAAAATAAATGAAATGAAATGGTTTAGGCCTCTTTCACACATCAGGTTTTCGGCGTCAGGCGCGATCCGGCGCTTTTGACTAAAACCGGATCCGGCGAAATGCAATGCCGGATCCGGTTTCCCCCCCATTGACTTGCATTAGAGCCGGATCGAGCCGGATGGCCATGCGTTTCATCCGATTTTCGCCGGATCTGGCAATGTGACGCGATCCGGCATCTGGAAAAAACGGAGACTAACGTTTTTTGTCTCCGGCGAAAAAGCCTGACACGCCGGATCCGGCGTGTCCGGCTTTTTCATACAATGAAAGCCTATGAGCGCCGCAATGCGCCTGATCCGGCGACAGCCGGATCCGGCGGCCGGATCCGGTTTCTTTGGTCTGAGCATGCTCAGTAGCTCTGCCCACAGGACATATATAAAAGCAAGACAATGGGACCCTCAGCCACAGCCAACATGCCACCCAAGCCAAGAACCAGGAGCAGGAGAAGGCAGCAGACATCTGCAGCAGCAGCACCATCAGCACCACCCCAAATGGAGCAGCATGCTGAACAACGGGAGGGGAGTCCAGCAGCAGATGAGAGACGGTAATTATCAAATCCCCCATTCCTCCAAACTAGGGCTATGGAATATCAAGATATTCATTGGCCCTTTGTTTCTCTTTATTCAACAGCCGCCCAATAGATGCAGCAGCAGCAGCAATGGCAGCAGCAGAAACACCACCCACAGCCATGGAGTCTGGCCATGAGGAAGACAGCACATCTTCTGGGAGCCCTCCCTCGCATCGTCAGCGTTTGACGGTAAGTTTTTATTTCCAAAATCCATCATCTCTGTAATATATGTGTATTCATTGCCTTTTATTTCAAAACAGGAATCACAAGATGAAGAGGAGCTCCCAGAAGAAGAAGGAAGGGGTGGACAGACACTTGGAGTGGGCTCACAATTGGTAAGTTTTTTGCATCAAACGCAGAAACACAACATCACACTACACACAACACATAGAAAACAATGTTCTGCAGACCACACACAGCAAACAAATGCCTACATCCAAAGACATAACATTTTTTGTTTTCTTCTCTAGTCTTCCCAATCTGGTGCTCGGCCAAGAGGTCCTCGCAGTGCCTCCCAGGGTCGTCGGCGACAGCAACGCGGCGGTCACCAGCGTGTAAGTATAAATATTTTTGCTTTGTTTTTTTTGCACTTTTTATTTCATTTCTTTTGTGGAGGCTAATTATGTTATTTTTGTCTTTTTCTTTAACAGCCTTCACAGCGTGCTCCCGACTCTGACGGTGAGGATGGAGGGATTGATGTGGACCGCCTCATCTATCCCGTCAGAGAAAGGGAGCCGCTCTGGAATATGGCTGACCGCCGCCACGCTGACCTGATCGTTACCCGACGACTCTGGGAGGAAATCTGTTCGCTCCTTGTGGACCGCTGGGAGGACCTCGAAGCTCGGGCCCAGATTAAAGAGCGTAAGTATATGCAGTACCGGTTGCTTGATTTAAACCAGTGTTTCCCGAACTCCAGTCCTCGTGGTCCCCACGGATCATGTGTTCAGGATTTCTATTTACTTTGGAAATCCTGAAAACATGACCCCTGGGGACCATGAGGACTGGAGTTTGGGAAACACTGATGTTGTATACTAACCACTTTGTCCTTTCTCGTTTCAGGGAACAGAATTGTGAAGCGGTGGCGGTCTGTGAGGGATCGTTTCAAGAAGGAGTTCAATAAAGAGATGCGGGCCCCGAGTGGATCTGGAGGACGCAGGAGCAAGTACAAGTACGCACGAGCCCTGTCGTTCCTCCAGGAGACAATGCTCACCAGAAGGTAAATATTACACACCACATGTGACAAAAAAATGTTTAGATGTAACTTTTTTTTTTCAGCCAGGGCCATACCATGTCACTATTTTAATTGTTTTTTTTTCTCTTTATTCCACAGCACGGTGAGCAGCACTCGGGAGCCTGCACGATTGGACCCTTCTGAGGCGATCCCTGAGGAGACCGGCACCGAGGGACACTTCGACCGCCCTGGTACATCTGCACCTTCCCAGCCTTCCCACACATTCGACCCATCTGTCCCATCCACCAGCACAGGAGCATCGTGGCCGCCTACATTACATGAAGCTGCTGGTGAGGAGATCGCTTTCCCTTTACCCCACCCTTCTGCCCCTGCCACCTCTAGTACACCTGCGGGTACTGGGCAGCAGTGGCAGAGGGGTCAGGAAAAGACTTATGCGCCAGAGTTCTTGCATCTGAATGCATCTTTCCAGAACTGTCTAAAAGTCTTGTCAGAGCAAATCTCCGCAGGCTATCAGCAGATCAACTCCAGCATTCTGGAGGTGAAGACACTTCTGCAAACCATGCATTCAGAAGCAAGATCTTCGCCAAACCACACCTTTTTCAGGTCTGTTGTGGAGCGCATGGAAACGCTCTCTCCTGCCCAGCAGATGCATGTAATGCATTCATGCCACGCTGCTCTCCAGCAAGTTACCTCCCAACCTCCTCCTCCCACCACAGTAGTTCCTCCACCTGCACCCCCTCCAGCCACTTTCCATCCTCCCCCTCCTATTACATCTACACCCCCTCCAGCCACTTTCCATCCTCCCCCTCCTATTACATCTACACCCCCTCCAGCCACTTTCCATCCTCCCCCTCCTATTACATACCATCCACCTCCCCAGCACCAGCAACCTCCCCAGCACCAGCAACCTCCCCAGCACCAGCAACCTCCCCAGTACCAGCAACCTCCCCAGTACCAGCAACCTCCCCAGTACCAGCAACCTCCCCAGTACCAGCAACCTCCCCAGTACCTGCAAACTCCCCAGTACCAGCAACCTCCCCAGTACCAGACATCTCCCCACTTCCAGCAACCTGCCCCGTACCAGACATCTCCCCACTTCCAGCAACCTGCCCCGTACCAGACATCTCCCCACTTCCTGCAACCTGCCCCGTACCAGACATCTCCCCACTTCCAGCAACCTGCCCCGTACCAAACTCCTTCCCCATACAACTTGCCATCAACATCATCTGCTCCTACAGTCCCTGCCCAACCCTCCACTCCACCACCCACCACCTCTTCTGCTTCCCACATGTCCACCCATTCTGTAGTTTTTTCCACACCTTCACCTCTAACTGTTCCTTCCCCACCACGATCCCAGTCCTCTCTCCACACTCCCAGTGTCGAAGTGTCCCGCAGCCCCTCCAGCAGTATTTCCACCACACACTACACAGATTTATAATGTGTGTATTTAAATAAAAATGACCAGTTTTATGGTTTCAAAGCTTTATTAAACAAGTTTATTAAAATTTTAAAAAAGTTTACTAAAAAAAACATTTTTCAATAAAAGTTAAATTATTTTACACTGGTTGTCTGTCATTTCTTTCTGCGGCGAAAAAGGTTAAATACAGGGTATTTAAAAGGTGAAATGGTATTCAAAACTAGGTATATAACTGTGGGTAAATTTTAGCTTTTTGCCACAGTTGTGTTCCTGGTTGTGTTTGAAGCAAAGTATTTCACCTAAAAAGTTGTGTTTATTGTTGGTGATTTCCTAACAATGTACACAACTTTTGTTAAAAGGTGAAATACTTTGCATAAAACACAACCAGGTACACACCTGTGGCCTAAAGCTAAAAATAGAGACCATGACAAGATAGCCAACTTTGGTTGGCAAAGGTATATACTGTTGGTACAGAAGGTACACAAGTTTGGTTAGGGCACAAATCTTTCACACTCTGTCATCCTGCCAGTGTACTCTGCCTTGAGGTGACATAAAGTATAGTGCAAAATTGTCCCTCATTACTGAAACCGTCACAGAACTTCTAGTGGTAATGTCATGGTAATCTTGCAAGGTGGTTTCTCAGAGGTGTCCTCAATGGAAATGGGTTCCTTGCAGATAACAAAATTGTGGAGTACCACGCACGCTTTGATCACCTCGTCCACAGTTTCTGTCTTGAGGTTGATCGCAGTCAATAGGACCCGCCATTTGGCTGTCAGAATACCAAAGGTACATTCAACCATTCTTCTTGCTCTTGTGAGGCGGTAATTAAAAATGCGTTTTGGTCTTGTCAATCCTCTGCTAGAGTACGGTTTCAAAAGGTGTTCTGACAGCTGGAAGGCTTCATCCCCTACACAGACAAATGGCATAGGTGGACCAGATGTTTGCGGCAGCGGTCTAGGTGGTGGGAACTGGAAGGTGTTTCCATACAGTTTACGCCCCATGGCAGACAGTTTGAAAACTTGAGAGTCATTGGAGCGGCCATAGGCCCCAATATCAACCGCAATAAATTTGTATTCCGCGTCAGCGATGGCCATGAGGACAATTGAAAAATATTTCTTGTAATTGAAATATTCCGATCCCGATCCAGCTGGCTTTACAATGCGGATATGTTTCCCATCCACAGCGCCCAAGCAGTTGGGAAACTGACATATCTGTTGAAACTTGTCAGCAATTTCAATCCACCTCTCTGTTGTGGGCTCTGGTAAAAACTCTTCAGCTAAGGAGTCCCACAGTGCACGGCATGTGTACTTCACTATTCCAGATATGGTGGAAATCCCGAGTCTGTACTGGACATGCAGTGACGAAAGGGATTCTCCAGTTGCAAGAAATCTGTGGGGAATTAAAAAACAATAAATTAGTTTTAAATCACAGCATTACATACCAAAACTGAGCTATAACACTAGGAGATACAAACTACCACCAACAAGATTGCAGTGAAAGTGTGCTCTGATGCGATCACATCCAATAAATGTGGATTACCTTAAAGTCACCATCAGACGCTCTGCGGGTGAAACAGAGAAGCGGCAATAGGTGTCCGCTTTTCTTATGAGGTGTGCAATGCGCTCCACCAAGTAATCAAAATTCTCCATTTTCATCCTAACATATCCAAAAAATTTATCCGGGTTTCGTCGAAGGTCCATGCAGAGTGTAGAATAGACCCCACGCGTCATTCTCTTGGCTGTGATGGGGTGGATCCACAAACGTCGTCTACGATGCCTGATGCGCTGCTGTCTCGCTCTCTCCTTCTCCAGAACAATCACCCTCAAACGATTCGCCTCCGCTATAAAATCCGCCAAATTCTTCAAAATATTTCCAATGACAACATCCATCTTCGCCAGTAACTTGCTCTTCTCTCCAACCTGCACTTTCTCCTCTACAACCTGTCAAAGAAGGGCTGTAGGAACATGCTATATATAGTTTTCCAGTAGCCAATCCCGTTCGGAAGGCCACAAGGGTCAATTTTAAAAACCGGATCCGGCGTAATCCGTCGAAAAACTGATAGAAAAACGGAAGAACCAGATGAGACGGATCCGGTTTTGTCTGTTAAGAAAAAGACGGATCTGGCAGAAAACCGGATCCGTCACATCCGGTTTTACAAAACATTTGCCGGATCCGGCGTTCCGGCACGACGCCGGATCGTGCCTGACGCCGAAAACCTGATGTGTGAAAATAGCCTTACTGTATGTAAACCATGTGTCTTTTCATGTCGGGTTTTGTATTGATTTTACAGAAGCTGGCAATTGAATTAGCGGCTTTTGTTCAATCGTACTATGCAATATATATATATTATATAAAGCTCAAGTGTGTGTATGTATGTATGTGTGTATGTATGTATGTGTGTATGTCCGGGATTGGCATCTGCACCGTCGCAGCTACAGTCATAAAATTTGGCACAGTCACATGTCTGGACCCCGAGAGTGTCATAGGCTATGTTGTGAGGCGAAATTTTAACCCCACGCGTTCCAAATCACCAAACAATTTTGCCCCTATCTACATAATGGGGAAAAAGTGTCTGTGTATCAAGCCCCGCCCCTCATTATGATGTCATAATGGTTGACTATGGGATGGAGGATGTGTGATGGGTATATGGTCACTGGACTATGGGATGGAGGATATGTATGACGGGTATATGGGCACGGGACTATGGGATGGAGGATATGTATGATGGGTATATGGGCATGGGACTATGGGATGGCAGATATGTATGATGGGTATATGGGCACTCGACTATAGGATGGAGAATATGTATGACGGGTATATGGGCACTCGACTATGGGATGGCGAATATGTATTATGGGTATATGGGCATGGGACCATGGGATGGATGTGTGATGGGTATATGGGCATGGGACTATGGGATGGAGGATGTGTGATGGGTATATGGGCACTCGACTATGGGATTGAGGATATGTATGATGGGTATATAGGCATGGGCCTATGGGATTGTGGATATGTATGATGGGTATATGGGCTTTTGACTATGGGATGGAGGATAATTATAACAGTTAGTTACTATGCCCGGGCAGCGCCGGGCTCTTCAGCTAGTGTGTATATATATATATATATATATATATATATATATATACACACATTTCATATATAAGATGCATAATAAATATATATAATCTATACATATAAAATATATATATATGTCAGAGATAGCCCCATCCTGGATCTGCCCCCATCCACTTTTCCTACAGCCCCTACCCAACATCCCTACAGTCCCTACCCCTTTTCCCTTTTGTACAATTGCTTTGGCAAAACTATTATGTATTTAGTCCTGCCAATAAAGCTTCTTTGAATTTGAATTTGACATATACAATTACCGTAGTATAGTGTTGCAGTCTATAAATAATAGGTGGACCCCACGACATTTTGTTCCTTGAAATAATCATGTATTAAATAAATACATATCCATAATTTAGAACCAACATTAGAATAATTGTATTTGTCACTAACATGTGTATGTATATATATATATATATATATATATATATATAAAATATATTAATATATTAAATATATAAAATTTATAATATATAATATATATATTATATATATATATATTATACTAGCTGAAGAGCCCGGCGCTGCCCGGGCATAGTAACTAACTGTGGTTAGTTATAACAAATTATAATTTTCCTCCATCCCATAGTCCCGTGCCCATATACCCATCATACATATCCTCCATCCCATAGTCCAGTGCCCATATACCCATCATACATATCCATGATCCCATAGTCGAGTGCCCATATACCCATCAGACATCCTCCATCCCATAGTCCCATGCCCATATACCCATCACACATCCTCCATCCCATAGTCCCATGCCCATATACCCATCATACATAATCGCCATCCCATAGTCTAGTGCCCATATACCCATCACACATCCTTCATCTCATAGTCCCATGCCCATATACCCATCACACATCCTCCATCACATAGTCCCGTGCCCATATACCCGTCATACATATCCTCCATCCCATAGTCCAGTGCCCATATACCCATCACACATCCTCCATCCCATAGTCCCATGCCCATATACCCATCATACATAATCGCCATCCCATAGTCGAGTGCTCATATACCCATCATACATCCTTCATCTCATAGTCCCATGCCCATATACCCATCATACATATCCGCCATCCCATAGTCCCGTGCCCATATACCCGTCATACATATCCACCATCCCATAGTCCAGTGCCCATATACCCATCACACATCCTCTATCCCATAGTCCAGTGCCCATATACCCATCACACATCCGCCATCCCATAGTCCCGTGCCCATATACCCGTCATACATATCCTCCATCCCATAGTCCAGTGCCCATATACCCATCACACATCCTCCATCCCATAGTCCCATGCCCATATACCCATCATACATAATCGCCATCCCATAGTCGAGTGCCCATATACCCATCATACATCCTTCATCTCATAGTCCCATGCCCATATACCCATCATACATATCCGCCATCCCATAGTCCCGTGCCCATATACCCGTCATACATATCCACCATCCCATAGTCCAGTGCCCATATACACATCACACATCCTCCATCCCATAGTCCCGTGCCCATATACCCATCATACATCCACCATCCCATAGTCCCGTGCCCATATACCCGTCATACATATCCACCATCCCATAGTCCAGTCCCCATATACCCATCACACATCCTCTATCCCATAGTCCAGTGCCCATATACCCATCATACATCCGCCATCCCATAGTCCCGTGCCCATATACCCGTCATACATATCCTCCATCCCATAGTCCAGTGCCCATATACACATCACACATCCTCCATCCCATAGTCCCGTGCCCATATACCCGTCATACATTAGAGATATATATATATATATATATATATATATATGCAGTATGTCTGTGTCACTGACATATGTGTGTGTATATATATGTATGTACTCTATGTGTATATATGTACATATAAAAAAGTAAATGAAATAAAATGGTTTACTATATGTAAACCATGTATCATATCCTGTCGGCTTTTGCAATTATTTTACAAAAGCCGACAAATGAACTAACGGCTATTCTGCTATCTATGTCTGTCTCATATATATATATATACAGTCATATGTAAAAGTTTGGGCACCCCTATTAATGTTAACCTTTTTTCTTTATAACAATTTTGGTTTTTGCAACAGCTATTTCAGTTTCATATATCTAATAACTGATGGACTCAGTTATATTTCTCGATTCAAACGAGGTTTATTGTACTAACAGAAAATGTGCAATCTGCATTTAAAAAAAATTTGACTCCCATACTGTCACACCTTGGGGCATTTGCACACTTGTTTACTTATTTTGTTTTTATACATCTATTTACTCTATGCATCACCATACTATCCATTTTTTTAATGTCATTTCTATGCTATGTGTGTGTACCTATCGATCTTATATTTACAACCAATGTGGGGGTTTTATATTGTAACGTGGGTCTGCTTTTTGCATCCTACATATTCCCCTATTTTCTCTTTATAAATAGTTTTAATATGTATGTCCCTTTGAATTGATGAACTAATAAAGGCTTTTTAAATTAATCTTTTTTCTGTTGGATCTATAGAGATAGATATTATAGATACATAGATATAGATAGACAGACAGACGGAGAAATATAGACATATAATTGCACTACCCTCAAGATATTATAAAATTGTACCACGTGGAGCATATTGGACAGCTTTTTATGAATAATAAATAAATGTAAAAATGACGTAGGATCCCCCTTATTCAGTGTAGAAGCCATCCTCTTTTCAACTTTTACAGATTATATTATGTTTGTATCAAGAATTTGTTGAAATTTCACTGAATCCATTCTTCCTCTACCGGTGAAATTTTGCCATTGCCATTGGCTGCAACATAACCCCAAAGCATTATTGAGCCCACCCCATGGTTAACTATTAGCGAGATGCTCTTTTCCTGAAATTCTGTGCCCTTTTTCTCCACACATACCTTTGATAATTGTGGCCAAAGAGTTCTATTTTAGCCTCATTGGTCCACAGGACTTGTGTCCAAAATGCATCAGGCTTGGTTAGATGTTGTTTTGCATACTTCTGACAGTGAATTTTATGGTGAGGACACAGGAGAGGTTTTCTTCTAATGACAATTCCATGAAGGCCATATTTGTGCAATTGTCAGGTGTCTATGAACAGCAGAACAGTGTACCACAATTCCAGAGTCTGATAAATCATTCTGTAGGTCTATGCAGTCAAGCATAGATTTTGATTTGCCTCACAAGTAATACTACGAGCAGCTCTCACTGAATTTTTGCTTGGTCTTTCAGACCTTATCTTGACTTCCATATCCATAGGTAAAATCACCTCATTATTTTATTATATTGGATAAATTACATAAAAAAATAGAATAATATAACAATATTATGGCAGAGTGTAAAACTAAGAGACTTAAGTGCAACATTAGTGCAACAGCCCCCGGAAGAAGCCCACACGAAACGCTCATCGGGGCGCGCCGTGCAGGCCTTCTGATAGCTATGGGTAAGAAACATTGATTGGGGTGATGACCTACTGACTGATAGGCGAGGGATCACTGGGATATTTGTATACCTCACTAGGGGATTAGCACACCTCTGCCAATCTTTGTCTGTGGGGCCTCATTTATGTTGTTGCACTGGCAATATATACATTTTGACATTACCTGCTGTCAGTAATACTGCACTAGTGTTGCACCTTGGTCTCTTAGGTTTACACTCTGCCATAATATTGTTATATTATTCTGCATAATTTTTTATCTAATTTATCTAATATAATAAAATAATGAGGTGATTTTACCTATGGATATAGACTCCTTTCTTTTTGCATGTTTATAAGGTTGATGGAGTTTTCCTGTGGCTAATGCCAGTTGGTGGTGGGGGGTTTTCTCTGACCACTACCCTTTATTATGATTTTTGCCATTGGGATTTTGTATTATCTTATCTTGACTTCCACTGTTCCTGATAACTGTAATTTCTTAATTACATTTTGAAATGAGGAAAGGGCCACTTGAAAACACTTTGCTGTCTTCTTATAGCCTTCTCCTGCTTTGTGGGCCTCCACCATTTTCATTTTCAGAGAGCTAGGTAGCTGCTTAGAAGAACTCATTGCTGCTGATTTGTGGCACAAGGTTAGAGGAGGCTTGGTTTTTATAAAGCTGGGAAATTTGCATCACCTGGCCTTTCCTAATGATGATAGTTAACAAGCCATAATACTAACAGGCTAATTAACTTATGAAAGTTATCTGAGCACACAAATTTCTTTGCCCAAATTTGCCCAATTGCCCAAACTTTTGCATTGGCCAATTTTCCTTTCTGTAATTTTCAAAATGTAAAAAATGACATTATATATATATTTGCGCATTTTTGCCACTGCGTTTTTTTCTGCCAAGAGAAGCAAAAATGGCGCAGAAATGTCTGCATCTAAATACTCAGCGTGTGCACATACCCTAAAAGGTTGGTCATAGACTAAAATTGGCCATAAGACTTGTGTTGATTGATAGAGATGATTTGGGGATGGCTCTTGATGGCCCATGTCAATGAGAAAGAAAGGTTTGAATTTTAGCCTGTCCAGTCATTTCTACCCCTTGGAGATATGTGGTACTAAAGGTGTATGGTCCTTGAATATACCCAATATTGGGTCGTTAATAAAGTAGCACCATATAACATTAAAATACTGTGAGGAACTATGCCTTCCGTTTGTGGGATAACTGATTGTTTGTTCTATACAATTTAATCTAGACTTACATTTCTTTGTCATATTTCAGGGACCTGAAGTTAGATAATGTACTCTTGGACATGGAAGGACATATAAAAATAGCAGACTTTGGAATGTGTAAGGAGAATATGTTCGGAGATGCCAAAACAAGTACATTCTGTGGGACACCAGATTATATTGCTCCAGAGGCATGTATTCCTTTCTATAATTCTATTATTACCTTTTATGTTTCCATTAAGTTTAGAGATAAGTAAATCCTTAACCCCTTCACAAAATTTGATGTACCTATATGTCATGGTCAGTGAGGAGTTCCCCTTCTGATGAGGTGTGTATAGGTAAGTCATGGCGTTCGTGCACGGCACAGGAGCTGTTTCAGCGCTATCGCCGCCAGGAGCTCGGCTTATATGGTAGCCGAGTTCCAGCTGTCACAGCCAGGAGCAGTGCCCACACCATCCACAGCTGTTTAACCCTCTAAATGCTGCAATCAATTTCGATCACAACATTTAGGAGGCTAGGAAAGGGAGGGTGCTCCCTCTTCCAATAAGGACGCCTCTGATGTCATTGTGAGGGCCTGATGGTCCTCATGGTGATTCAAGGTCGTAATTACAACCTCCAACTCTATCAACAATGGTGGCCTGCTTAGACCATGCCAAGAGCATGGTCTAAGAGGTTTTGTCAGGGTAATAATCTTTAATAATAATAATAATCTTTATTTTTATATAGCGCTAACATATTCCGCAGCGCTTTACATTTTGCACGCATCATCACCACTGTCCCCGACGGGGCTCACAATCTAAATTCCCTATTAGTATGTCTTTAGAATGTGGGAGGAAACCGGAGTGCCCAGAGGAAACCCACGCAAACACGGGGAGAACATACAAACTCCTTGCAGATGTTGTCCTTGGTGGGATTCGAACCCAGGACAAGGCTGCAGCGCTAACCACTGAGCCACCGTGCCGCCCTAGTGTAAAACAGACATGTATAATGCATTGCAATGCATTATACCTGTGACCAGAGCAATGAAAGTTAGAGTCCAATACAGGCACTAAGTAAAAAAAATTTTAAAAAGTTTTTAAGAAATTGTCAAAATATTTTAAAGTAATTATAAATAATAAAAATATTAAAAAAGTACCCATAAATCCATATATTTATTTAAAAAATAAACAAAAAAGTACACATTTGATATTGCCGTGTGTATAACTACCTGATCTATAAAACTGTCACACTAGTTAACCCCTTCAGTTAACACTGTAAAAAACGTGGGGGAAAAAACTATGCTTTTTCATCAAACTGCTGAACAAAAAGTTGGAATAGAAAGTGATCAAAAAATATTATGTTCCCAAAAGTCGCACCAATAAAAACAGCTCTCACATGACTCTGTTGGGAGAAATATTGAAAAATGAGAGCTCTCAAAATATGGCGAGGCAAAAACTTGTTTTTTAGTGTATTATAGGAGGCAAGCATAAAATAAATTATATAAACCTGATATCGCAGTAATCGCACCTACCCAATGAATAAAGTAGTCTAATCACTCATACTGCACGAGAAACGGTGTAAAAAAATAATTTAAAACAAATTCTTGATTTGCTGTTGATTTGTTTATTCTGCCTCCCATAGATTGCAGTAAGGCTCGGCCCACATTTAACCTACACCCTGCGCTGAGCGCTTACATCGGGATTTGCAAGTAAATCTCTGAAATACGTAATTCAGTAGGAACACCAGCGGAAAAGTCCCTATAATAAGACAGATGGAGGCATTATGGACACCATCTGGCCTGTGATTTCGGCCTTGCCCATGTTTTTAAGCATGCATAAAAGCGAGGTCCGCGACAGTTTTGTGCACTTTTGCAAAGAAGGACTCCACTGAACAGAGGCCAGACTGAGTACAGAGTAATTCTACTGCCTCATTATAGTGAATGGATCCCTCAGAGGTTTCATGTTAATTACATAATTTGGAGATTTAGATAGAAACCCCGATATAAGTGCTCAGCATAGAGCACAGGATAAAAGTGATCCAAAATGTTATGTAAAATGTTCCCAATAAAAGCTTCAACTCAATCCAGAAAAAAATCAAGTCCCCACTCAGGTCTGTCATCTATCAATGGAAGTATAGGGGGCTCCCTTGTTACTGGAAGCCCAAATGCTCTGAAAAGCGCTATATCTTGTCACCCCCAAAAGAAATTCAGCAAATTTTGCGATCCCAAATCCAAATGCCCCCCTCCCTTCTAAGTCCCAGTGTGCCTGAACCACATTTTAACATCCACATGTTTGGCAGGTTTGACCTAAATTACGGATGCATGTCTTGAGAAGCATGAGCTGGGCACAATATATGAGCGCTACAATGTACTGGGCACTGCAATGTACATGCACTACAATGGCAGATTTGCAATTTTTACTTTGCAACATCAATGGCTGCTTGTTTCTGGGAACCAGCCATGGAGTCAGAATCATCACTACACCTGTAGATACATTCCCAGATGGGTGTAATTTCAAAAATGTGGTCACTTGAGGGGGAATTCTGCTCTTCTGGCACTGAGGGGCTCTGTATATGGAGTCCACAGACTATTGTAGAAAAATCTGTGCTCTAAGATTCAAATAGCGCACTGTCCCGCTCAAGTTTTGCCATGTAGCTAAGCAGTACTGTACAGCCACATTTGGGGTGGCAAATTTTGGGCCACTTTTACCCATTCGCCCATGTGAAAATGTGTAATCTGGGACTAAAACAAAATTTTGTGGTAAAATTGTAATTATTTTTTCTAAACTGTCAAATGGTATAAATTTTTGTGACATACCTGTGGTGTCAGTATGATCATTGAACCCTTACTTGATTTCAATGAGTGGTGTAGTTTGTAAAATCTGGTTACTTAAGGTGGATCTGCTGTTCTGGCACCTCAGGGGCTCTTCCAGTGCATCATGGTACCTGCAAATCACAACAGCAAAATCTGCACTATAATTTGGCACTCTTTCTGAGATTTGTGCTGTACTTGAAAAGTAGTTCCCTATTACATGTATGTTATTGGCACTCTCAGTAGATTGCACAACAAACTGTGAGGTCTAATTTTATCTATTAGCCATTACAAAAATTAAAAATTTGGAGCTAAAACAATATTTTAGAGATAAAAATGTAATTATTGATTCTTCACTGCCCAATAGTATAAAATTCTGTGAAGCATAGTGGTATCAACATGCTCACTGCACCCCTAGATGAATTCATTGTGGGTTATAGTTTGTAAAATGTGGTCACTTATTGGGGTTCTGCTGTTCTGGCACCTCAGGGGCTCTGCCAATGTGACATGGCACACTCAAACTATTCTAGCAAAATCTGAACTCCAATATGGTGCTTCTTACCTTCTCAGCTGTGCACTGTGCCTCAAAGGTAGTTTTTGACCACATATGGGGTATTGGCGTACTCAAAAGTAATTGCGTAACAAATTGTACCATTTATTTTCTACTGTTATCCCTTTTGAAATTTAAAAACTTGGGTCCAAAGCAATATTTTGGTGGAAAAAATGGTAATTTTCCATTGACTCAGCCCAATACTATACAATTCTGGGAATCACCTGAGTGTTAAAAACACTCACTACACCCCCAGATGAATTCACCAAGAAGAGTAGTTTCCAAAAAGAGGTCACTATGATTGTTTTGGCATGTCAAGGGTTTTTCAAATGTGACATGGCATCCGGAATCTATTCCAGCAAAAATTGAGCTACAGAATTCAATTGGCATGCCTCCCTTTCTGAGCCTTGTGTCCAAATAGTAGTTTTCCATCACATATGGGATATCAGTGTACGCAAAAGAAATTGCACAAAAAATTGAATAGTCCATTCTGTTACCCTTGTGCATATGACAAATTTGGGGCTAAAGCATTATTTTTGAGGAAAAAAAAGGAATTTTTTTTTTCATTTTCACAGTTCAACATTATAAAATTCTGTGAAGCACCTGAGGTATCAAAGTGCTCACTACACCTCTAAATAAATTCCTTGAGAGGTGTAGTTTCCAAAATTGGGTCAATTTGGGGTTTTACACTGATTAGGCACATCAGGGTCGCTGCAGACACGACATGGTATCATCTATCGATTACAGCTAATTGTACGTTTCAAAAGTCATATAGTGCTCCTTCTCTACTGAGCTCTGACGTGCACCAAAAAAGTAGTTTTCCACCACATACAGGATATCGGTGTACTCAGAAGAAATTGCACAGAAAATTTTATGTCCATTTTCTCTTTTTACCTGTGTGAAAATGGAAAATTTGGGGCTAAAGCAACACTTTTGTCAGAGAAAAAATAACATTTTTGTTTTTTTCTTACACATTGCTTTAATTCCTGTGAATTGCTTGAAGAGTTAAAGCATTAGAGTTATTGAGTTTGGGTTGTTAGGAAGGTAAAAACAGGCCTGGGGCTGAAGGGGTGAAATTGGAGGTCCAAAGGCAAACAAAATTTCATTCTAAATTCCTATGTAAATAGTGCTGTAATCTAAGCTGTTTTCTAGAATACTTGTATTGAAAAATCCCTACTATTCCCTAAGTACAGTATCTAACTGCTATTCTATTTTTAATCCTATTTCCTGTGTGATAATGCCATGTTTGAGACAAAACGAAGCATCATCAGAGCAGGGAGCAGAGGCTACGGTCACTGTCACAGCCCCTCCATGAAGCAAATCGTCATCAGTGATGCTTAATCCAGGGGTTGTGCTCGTCCCTGCTGTGTCCTTCCCTGCAAGCTGGTCACTGATCTGCCCAGTGACAGCGTCCACTTTGTTGGCAGCTCGAATCAATAATAATCACCTGGCAGCAGAGCGGTGTCAGAATAACCGGCGTGCAGGAGACTAACGCTTCCCCACTATTGAAGTCACTGGTCTCTTGCATGCCGGGTATTCTGACACCGCTCTGTTGCCAGCTGATTTTTACTGATGTGAGCTGGAAGATGTCACTGTACAAATCGCACAGTGCACAGTTCGCAGGGAGAGACACAGCAGCGATGAGCACCACCCCTGAAACAAGCATATGAGGCTTCATTTCAGAGAGGGGGCAAAAGTTGTGACAGTGACCTCAGCCTCTGTCCCCTGCTCCGATGACGCTTTGTTTGAGTATCCCAGTATGCAGTGAGATTCTCAAGCGAAGCGCCATCACACATGAAGTAGGGAAAAATAGAATAACAGTTAGATAGTGGTTAGGGAAGAGTAAGACATTTTTATTACAAGTATATTAGAAAATAGCTCGAATTAAAGTACTAAATACATAAGGATTAAGAATGAAATTGAATTTGCCTTCTGACCACCCCTTCAATAATATTTATACATCAATTTTGTAATATATGAATTTCTATGATTCAGAAAATCAGGAAATATGTGAATGATGATGCTTGCACTCAACTCACATTACCACTGGACTTTATATATGTTGGTATAGCCTCCTAAAGTATGACCTGATTTTGAAGCCCAGAATGGAACAGAAGGTCAAATAGTTGCAAATATCACCCATAAGTTCCCATGACAAAAGAGTATACTGTGTGTTAACTTTTATAATATGGTGAAAAATATAATATGACAAGAAGAATTAGATTTTGAATTTTCATCTCAAGGATATCAAAGGCTAAATAATGTATATATGGACTGTTGATTGTGGAATTAAAAACATGCTGTAGACATGAAGCCATCTCTGAAGAGACTTAGATGAAAGCTGTGGTGCTCCTATGTACTTCCGCCAACCAGAGTACCTAATGATAGCTAATCATCGTTAATGTTGGATGTTGGACCCACTTCGATCTGGTATTGATGATCTATCATAGGGATATGTCATCAGTTTCATAGTCCTAGACAGTCCTTTTCCGTCTTTGCACTGGCACAAGTTCTCAACAGATACAGTCATATGTAAAAGTTTGGGCACCCCTATTAATGTTAACCTTTTTTTTTTATAACAAATTTGGTTTTTGCAACAGGTATTTCAGTTTCATATATCTAATAACTGATGGGCTCAGTTATATTTCTGGATTCAAATGAGGTTTATTGTACTAACAGAAAATGTGCAATCTGCATTTAAACAAAATTTGACCGGTGCAAAAGTATGGGCACCCCTATCATTTTCTTGATTTGAACACTCCTAACTACTTTTTACTGACTTCCTCAAGCACTAAATTGGTTTTGTAGCCTCATTGAGCTTTGAACTTCATAGC
This sequence comes from Dendrobates tinctorius, assembly GCF_039654945.1. Classification (NCBI taxonomy): domain Eukaryota; kingdom Metazoa; phylum Chordata; class Amphibia; order Anura; family Dendrobatidae; genus Dendrobates; species Dendrobates tinctorius. The sequence goes on from NW_027361773.1 coordinate 9,900,941, forward strand.
CAGGTGTATCAAATCATGAGAAAAGGTATTTAAAGTGGCCACTTGCAAGTAGTTCTCCTATTTGATTCTCCTATGAAGAGTGGCATCATGGGCTCCTCAAAACAACTCTCAAATGATCTGAAAACAAAGATTATTCAACATAGCTTTTCAGGGGAAGGATACAAAAAGTTGTCTCAGAGATTTAACCAGTCAGTTTCCACTGTGAGGAACATAGTAAGGAAATGGAAGAACACAGGTACAGTTCTTGTTAAGCCCAGAAGTGGCAGGCCAAGAAAAATATCAGAAAGGCAGAGAAGAAGAATGGTGAGAACAGTCAAGGACAATCCACAGACCACCTCCAAAGACCTGCAGCATCATCTTGCTGCAGATGGTGTCACTGTGCATCGGTCAACAATACAGCGCACTTTGCACAAGGAGAAGCTGTATGGGAGAGTGATGCGAAAGAAGCCGTTTCTGCAAGCACGCCACAAACAGAGTCGCCTGAGGTATGCAAAAGCACATTTGGAAAAGCCAGTTACATTTTGGAAGAAGGTCCTGTGAACTGATGAAACAAAGATTGAGTTGTTTGGTCATACAAAAAGGCGTTATGCATGGAGGATAGAAAACACAGCATTCCAAGAAAAACACTATTTTTATGATGCTGCAGGTCTTTGGAGGTGGTCTGTGGATTGTCCTTGACTGTTCTCACCATTCTTCTTCTCTGCCTTTCTGACATTTTTCTTGGCCTGCCACTTCTGGGCTTAACAAGAACTGTACCTGTGTTCTTCCATTTCCTTACTATGTTCCTCACAGTGGAAACTGACAGGTGAAATCTCTGAGACAACTTTTTGTATCCTTCCCCTGAAAAGCTATGTTGAATAATCTTTGTTTTCAGATCATTTGAGAGTTGTTTTGAGGAGCCCATGATGACACTCTTCATAGGAGAATCAAATAGGAGAACTACTTGCAAGTGGCCACTTTAAATACCTTTTCTCATGATTTGATACACCTGGCTATGAAGTTCAAAGCTCAATGAGGTTACAAAACCAATTTAGTGCTTCAGGAAGTCAGTAAAAAGTAGTTAGGAGTGTTCAAATCAAGAAAATGATAAGGGTGCCCATACTTTTGCACCGGTCAAATTTTGTTTAAATGCAGATTGCACATTTTCTGTTAGTACAATAAACCTCATTTGAATCCTGAAATATAACTGGGTCCATCAGTTATTAGATATATGAAACTGAAATAGCTGTTGCAAAAACCAAAATTGTTATAAAGAAAAAAGGTTAACATTAATAGGGGTGCCCAAACTTTTACATATGACTGTACTTATTGATATTTGTATCTTTCTGGGCATAGTTTGTTTCTGTTTGCTCGTAATAGGTATAAAGTGTGTAGAATTTGATGTAGCACAAATTACACATGTGTCTAGTGCCAGCTTGTTATGCACTTCCCAGCATCAATAACATTGTGTCAAAGCCCTACAAAAAAATAGTCAGTAAGAGAAGCTGTAATGTCACGGAAAAGTTGGGTCACATACATAACTTTCCTATGATTCTATAATAATTAGCTTTTCTCTGGCTTGTGTTGTAGATTTTGCTGGGACAGAAATACAGCTACTCAGTTGATTGGTGGTCATTTGGAGTGTTGGTGTACGAAATGTTAATTGGCCAATCTCCATTCCGTGGTATGGATGAAGAACAGTTATTCCAGTCTATAAGAATGGATGACCCATTGTATCCTCGTTTTATCGGTAAAGAGGCAAAAGATATACTGGTTATGGTAAGATAAATGGTATACCTATTTTTGTCACATGACTGATTTTATGTACCGTTATCTACTATACTAAGGCTATGTTAGTGATTATTGATGTGAAAATAGGAATTTATGTTTAACCCCTCATCATCACTTTTGCTCAAAAAGTCATTTATGTTTCGCTCAGAAGCTTTTCTTAAATCTCTGAAATGTTGATGCTGATGGTGAAATAGAAAATTTTGAATGTTATTGAAGAATATCAACATCCAATGAAATGCAAATTGTGATTTCTCAGATCACAGGCTGCTGAGAAATGATTCATGGTCAACTCCAGTTCTTCTTTTACTATGCATTTAAAGGGACTCTATTAGCAGGTTTTTGCTATCTAATGTGAGAGCTGCATGACAGACCTTGATTCCAGTGATATATCACTTTCTCAGCTGCTTGTTGCCATTTCAATACAATACAATGTTTTATCATCAGAAGATTACTTAAAGAAAAGATTCTATTTCTGATGAGTTGCCCTCATGATTTTTCAACTCTTCCTTCATCACAGGCTTCTGTAGACTATTTGAGATGTCATAATATACTGTTATCTCGCGTATACTCAAGCACTAGAAAATGTATTAACTAAACGCTTTATTTTTTAAAATTTCCTGGCTTTGGTTACCACTTTCAAGTAGATTTATAGTAAATCGATCCCCCTTTCACCCCTTTCAAAATAGGCAAGGACCTTTAGCTGATAGTCAGTAACTTCTGATTTGCCACAAATGGTCATTGATCACTAAGCATGAATATGAAATGAGTATTGGATCACAGCTGTAGTACAATGAAGAAGTGGATTACCAGCATTGACAAGTAAAACAAGGCAAATATCCTGTTCAGAGAGAAAGAGAAATAGAACTTCAGTGTCACCTATTTGGGTAGCAATCCTAAGAGTCAATATCGACCCTTTTCTTTTAGGATTGCTACCCCAGTTGGTTGCACTAGAGTTCCAGACCTTTTCCTCTCTGAACAGGATATTTGCAGGGGATCATTGCATGGCCTATAAGTCTCCTTACGGCCGTTTGGCACTCTCCAAAAGTATAAACTTCCCCTTGTACTCAAACTAAAGCAAGGAATAACCACTGGATCACCAGGTATTCACCAGGTGAAGGAGATTGCGCAATAACTTAGTTAAAGTGAATATCTTACAACGTTTCTGTGCAACTTAGTTCTATGCCACGTTGTAAGAAAACAGATCCACAAAGGATGGGCACGCTCGACTAGGATTTATATTATTGCATCATAAGGCAAATATAAGGTAATGAAACCATGCACATAATCAATACATCATTTTATGTAAAAAAAAACACAGAATAAACTGTTTACCTTTTAGCACCAGACATGTGTAGCAATATGTTATATGTTGATGTGGCCTCTGGGGGTCTCACTACTTTGATGTGTGTACTATAGAGTGTAAGAACTTGTTGGTTAGTTGTTGTTAGCAGACATCTTGTAATGGAGGAATGTATCACAAGTCTCATGTAATAAACAAGCCTGGAGATATCCAAGGAGTGTGATCCTTGACCGGAAATACATAACAGAACATGGTGGCAGCAGTGGGATAGAACCTGCAAATCCTCAGAGCTTGTGTGAGGCTGGGACTGTACAGAGGATCACAGAGAATCACAGCACCTGTAAGTACAGACTCCCTGACATTACTGCAAAATGGAGACTGGTCTGAAGCCCCCTCAGGGACTGGATGTGACTTCATGTAATTTGTCCCAGACTTGGAGACATTGGAAGGAAGAGTTTACACTGTATGTGGATCTCACAGTGGCCCCCACTGATGACAAACGAAAAGTGAAGCTGTTTTATTACCTTATTGGGGAAAATGGCAGAGAATTAGCCCACACCTTACTCCCACATACAGACAACCTCCTTCTAGCAGATATTGTGCAGGCATTTGATAAACACTGTGACCCAAAGAAGAATGAGACAGTGGAAAGATATAACTTTTTCACAAGACTTCAGGAGGATGGTGAAAATGTGGACAGATATCTGACAGAGCTGAGGAGCCTGGCAACAACATGTGGTTTTGGAGAGATCAGGGACAGTCTGATCAAAGACAGAATGGTGTGTGGCATAAGAGACAGTCATCTCAAAGAAAGATTACTGAGAGAGGAAGACATGAATTTAGAGAAATGCATGCAAATCTGCAGGGCTGCTGAACTGACAAAACACAGCCTGAAGATGATGACAGACACCAATGATAATGATGATAAGGTACATGCAGTATCTATGAAAGGAAAGACAAGACCAAGCTCCCCTATAAGCACTGTCCACTGCAAGTATTGTGGGGAAAGACATGAGAGCGACAAAACCAAGTGTTCAGCATATGGTGATACCTGCAGATTGTGTGGAAAGAAGAATCATTTCTCAGCTGTCTGCAGGCAAGGAACAGGCAAACAGTACAGACAGCTCCACACTGTGACACCAGACACTGGCAGTGCAGAGGACATTACATGGCTACAACTGCAGCCTGCAGCAGAGAAAGTCAATGTAGTCAGGCAGTCACTAGGCAAGGATGCCAAGCAGATTTTTGCAACATTCTTGTTGGATGAGAAGCCCATTAGATTTCAGCTGGATTGTGGAGCAAGCTGCAATGTAATTCCATCTGCTCTGCTGAACAAACAGGTTTCTATTTAGCCAACTGACAAGGTACTGGTGATGTACAACAAAAGTGTTCTGAAACCGATGGGGACATGTAAGCTCAAAATACAGAACCCATGTAACAGAAAGAGTTATAGAGTTGAATTTACCGTGTTGTGTGGTGGTAACCATGTACCATTATTGGGAGTAAAAGCTGTTCAGGCAATGGACTTAATAAAAGTACAGCCACAGAATATTATGTCTGTTGAAGTCTCCCAGGATATACCAAATCCCAAACTAAATACAGAGCACAACTTGGATATTCAGAAAATAAAAACAAAGTGTGCTGATTTATTTGAAGGTGATGGGTGCTTTGAAGGTAAATATAGGCTAGAAATTGACAACACCGTGCAGCCTACCAGATTACCTACAAGGCGAGTGACTGTAGCTTTAATGCAACCACTGAAAGTAGATCTGCAAGATTTACAGAGAAGAGGCATGAGAGCACCAGTCCATAAGAGCACAGATTGGATCAGCAGTTTGGTCATAGCACAGAAAACATCTGACAAGTTAAGAATATGCATTGATCCTAAGCCACTCAACAAGGCGCTGAAAAGAAATCATTACCCCATGCCGACATTAGATGATGTTCTACCAGATCTATCAAAAGCTAAAATATTTTCTGTATGTGATGTGAAAAATGGATTTTGGCATGTGGCACTGACTGAAGAATCAAGTTTATTGACAACATTTTCTTCACCATTTGGACGTTTTAAATGGCTGAGGATGCCCATGGGACTAAAAACCTGCTCCAGAGGTGTTCCAGCAGACATTAATGCAGGCTTTGGAAGGACTTCCTGGAGTGAAGACAATAGCAGATGATATACTAATAGTGGGAGAAGGTGAAGGTATGGAATCTGCAATCAAGGATCACAATCAGAAGAAGATACAATTTTTGGACAGATGCAGCGCAAAACACATAAAGCTGAACTTGGACAAATTCAAACTGAAAATGACAGAAGTGGCCTATATTGGACATCATCTGACTTCAAACGGTGTAAAAGTGGATCCTGAAAAGGTGAGAGCAATACAAGATTTGCCTACCCCTACTGATGTTTGTGGAGTACAACGATTTTTGGGCATGGTAAATTATCTCTCCAAATTTTGCAGTCATCTGTCAGACATGTGTGAGCCACTGAGACAGCTAACCCTCAAAGATGTGCTCTGGGAATGGACGGAAATCCAGGAGACTGCTTTTCAATCAGTAAAGAAAGCTATTGCAGATGCAGCAACCCTAAAGTATTTTGATCCAGATCAAGAAGTAGTGGTACAATGTGATGCTTCAGAAAAAGGCCTTGGAGCTACATTAATGCAGAACAAACAGCCACTCACATTTGCAAGCAGAGCCCTTACAACAACAGAACAGGGATATGCTCAGATTGAGAAGGAACTACTGGCTGTGGTATTTGGGTTGGAGAAGTTTCACCAATACACCTATGGTCGACGGGTAAGAGTACAGTCGGATCACAAACCTTTGGAGAGCATTACAAAGAAACCACTACTGAATGCCCCAAAGAGACTACAGCGCATGCTGTTACGACTTCAGAAATATGATTTTGACATCGGGTACTGTCCAGGAAAAGACTTACTGATTGCAGATACGCTAAGCAGAGCTTACCTTCCTATCACAAATGATGAGGAGAAAGACATTGAAACCATCAATATGTGTAACTATCTTGCAGTGTCAAAAGAAAAGTTGAAGAAAATCCAAACTTTCACAGAGAAGGATAAAAGTCTCCAGAGTTTAAAGACTGTCATCTTGCAGGGCTGGCCAAAATACAAGCAACATGCTCCAAGGGAAGTTTCACCATTCTTCCACATAAGAGATGAATTGTCAGTGCAGCAAGGAATCATCTTTAAAGGAGACAGGGCGGTTATACCAGAAGTTCTCAGAAGAGACATACTGAAAAAATTGCACTCTTCTCACTTAGGCATTGAAGGATGTCTACGTCGAGCGCGAGAATCTGTTTATTGGCCAGGTATGAATGACCACATTAAAAATTATATAGCACAATGTGAAATATGTGCATCCTGCAGTGATAAACAACCAAAGGAGACATTGTAACCACATGAAATTCCACATAGGCCATGGTCAAAAATAGGAACGGACTTGTTCACATGGAAAGACAAAGAATACCTGATTACAGTGGACTATTTCTCTAACTTCTGGGAGGTTGATTTGTTGCAGGACACACAGGCGGGAACAGTGATTAAAAAACTCAAGGCCCATTTTGCCAGGTAGAGCATTCCAGACGTCGTTTTCTCGGACAATGCGGTGCAGTTTACTTCAGAAGAGTTCAAAACCTTCAGCAAGAAATGGGAATTTGAACACCAGACGTCTTCTCCCAGATATCCTCAGAGTAATGGGAAAGCAGAGTCAGCAATAAAAACAGCCAAAAGACTCATGCAGAAAGCAAAACAAGCAGGTAATGATGTATATCTGTCTATACTGGATCATAGAAACACACCCACTCAAGGCCTAGACAGCAGTCCGGCACAGAGGCTCATGAGTAGGCATACAAAGACACTTACCAACTGCTAGTCATCTGTTAAAGCCAAAGTTTCTGGGAAACATCAAAGCTAAATTACAGAAGAATCATTACAATAAATCTGCAAAGGATCTGCCTGAGCTCCAGAGAAATGACAGCATTCGGCTGCAGCCAAGCAGCACGTTTGACAAACACTGGCAAAAGGCAAAAGTTGTCCAGAAACTAAGACTTCGGTCCTATGAAATTCTAACAGAGGAAGGAAGAAGACTAAGGAGAAATCGGAGATATCTGAGGAAATCACAAGAAAGAGATAATTCATTTTCATGGCCTTTTGAGCAGTATCCTGACACTCAAGACAACGAGGCAGCAAGTACAAGACAAGTCAAGTACCAACAGTGACAGCTGACCATCAGGGTGAGAATTCTGGCCAGAGACAGACAATATCAGAAGGCATATTACCAGAATCAGAAGAACTACCAGATGTAGGCAGTGACACATCTTATGTTACTAGAGCTGGCAGAATTATCAGAAAGCCGGCGCACCTCAAGGATTATATCTAACTGGACTTATTATGTTATAGCTCTAACTTGGCCATGGTATACATTATTTATTAATTTTATTGTTCTTTCCGTTAAAAGAGAAAGGATGTAGCAATATGTTATATGTTGATGTGGCCTCTGGGGGTCTCACTACTTTGATGTGTGTACTAGAGAGTGTAAGAACTTGTTGGTTAGTTGTTGTTAGCAGACATCTTGTAATGGAGGAATGTATCACAAGTCTCATGTAATAAACAAGCCTCGAGATATCCAAGGAGTGTGATCCTTGAACGGAAATACATAACAGAACAACATGGAAGCATTGATATATAATACAGACACTATGTTATTTTACATGAAATAGTAATAGGGCCCTGCTTTGTTTGCTGCCTGGTATGCTCCTTAGACCCTTGGACATCGTTTCTTTTAGTGGGTGGAAGGATGAGCCAAGTTATTACTACCACTTTTCAAAGTGTTAATGTGACCTCAATTTGAATATACAGTTCAGTTCAGGATAGCGGTTCATAGAAAAGATACACTAGCACTTTCAGATTCGTGTTCGAATTCCCATGCATTTTTCCTCAAAGTTGACAAAATTCGGTCATAGTTCTGTAAATGATGGCGATTCCACTAATGCTTTTCTTAGGACTTTGACTAGGATAGTGGTGCTGCATGATGAGAGAGGTGGATGTGTTTGTATGAGGGGAGAGGGTGTGTATAGGTCAGAGGAGCGGTGGAGTGTAATTTTTATTTTTTTTAAAGTTAATTTAATGTGTGTACATTCTGGCAGCCAATCAGGGTGCAGAAACCATGTTGCAGTGACTATGTAAGCAGCAACGAGCCCTGGTGCAGTATGTCCTTTTGCATAACCTGGGCCTACGTAGTACGGACATTGTGCAAATAATGCTCGCTAAATGAGCAATGATGAAAGACCACTACACAGTTTTGAAATGGCTACTATATGGTTAGCGCTGATGATGCCGTCATCAGCTTCACTATTATGGTCATCTATATGCTGTAGCACACTTTGAATAGTCAGCGGGAGGAGATGGTGATCCCATAGGAAGAGGTGGAAGCAGAGGAGGATGCGGAAAGGAAACCAATATCTCAACTTTCGCCCAACACATGAACGCCTTCTTGTTGCACTTTCTGCAATATAATGTCCATATTGTTAGGAATAGAAATAATGCTAACTACTGGGTTGCCACTCTGTTAGATCCACAGTGCAAGAGTTAATTTTGCCAGATGGAAAGGGACGTGCACATGCTGGAGTATGGAAACACGCTTGTAGACAATCTTAAGAGTGGTTTTCCCCAAGACCATGCAGCCCATTTTTCTTGAAACAGCCATACCACTAGTTTTCAGAGAGTCCAGTATATCAGCTGATGTTATATGTGAGGTTTTCTTTGCATCCCAAACAATTTTCCTGGCATTTGTCACAGGTCACAGGTGAGTATGTTACCTTTAGTAGACATTCAAACCCATTTGTGTCAGCTTCTGTGCATGTTATCAAGCCAAAATCACCAGGGTATGTAAACTTTTGATCAGTGACATTTGAATGTTTTGGGTTGTCATTATGATTTAAAAAGAGAAAAAAACAGTACTTTGACAATAAATGGCTTCAACCAACCATTAACCATGAGTGGAGAAAAGGTTTTGGTGTTATCATTCATATTGTCATGATCCAGGTTGGATTATGACAGATTTTGCACAAGTAACCTTTTTTTTTTCCTTTAAGCTGTTTGCTTAAAGTTAGTTTTGTCCCCGGTGGCCATTAGGGTCATTACACTGTGGTTGTTTTAGTTCTAGTTTTGCCCCTCGGTGGCCGTTAGGGTCATTGCACTCTGGTTACTTTAGTTCAGTTGCCCCCAGTGGCCACTAGTGTTATTGCACGTGATAATGAAGCAGGTGTGATACCCTGGCTCCTATCTATAAAGGAGTAACAGGTGGTCTCACTCACTGTTGGTGATATTGCTCATTTCCAACCAAGTCTGGTGAAGGAAGGAGATACAGAGAGGAGTTCCTGGCAGCTCATGGGAGCTCTGGTGTAATAGCTTCAGGCGGAAGCTGAATTCAGGTGTCGAGCTTCTGGGGTGAAGCTGAACTTTGGTGTTGTACTCTGTTGCTGGGAGCAATAGCAACAGAGCAAAGCTAAGTGGTGTTTTCCCTGTTTGTTACTTTCCTTGTGTGTGTATTAGTGCAGTGGTGGGATTAGTTTCTGCACCGTCCAGTTCACTAGAAAGGGATAGGTGCAGGGCGGGCTAGGGATTCGAGGTATCCAGCTCGTCGCCAGGTGCGGAACCTGCCTAGGGATCATCAGGAGTGTAGGGACACTGGCTCAGGGGAGTGCAGGAGGTCTCCACGTCCCCGTTCCCTATTGCAGGGCCCTCCATTGTAATGGTTTCCCCGGTGTTTCCCTTAACTCTGTTTAAAATCGCCCTGCTGGAGGCGGTGTATCCAGGTTCACGGGTGTTATAGAAATTCACCCTGCTGGAGACGGTGTATCCAGTCACATGTGACATTACACATATACTCTGAAAAAAGGCCTTGGAAGCAAAAATTCTGCCAGGGTATGTAAACTTTTGAGCACAACTGTAAGCATATCTGGCTGTCCCTTGAAAGTGTAGACTGCCTAACTTTCATCAAGATGAACAAGTCATGTATCTCCAATGACTTTTGCACGCCAATCCCAGACTGGGCAGACTAGGTGATGGTGAAAGTTTTTAGTGTGTTGCATTGCTCTTGCGTTATTGCAGTCTGTGACACCTTTGTCGTGGCTTCTGTGCCTGCTGTTGCTACTTCTGCTGATATTGCAAACAATTTTTTGAAATGTGAAGATTCCAAGTTGGGTCTCCATCTGGTTGGTGGCCTGTAATGGAAGGGGTGTCAGAGCCCCATTACACTATTTCTACTCTGGGGAAATTGATGCCACTTTAGTGGTGTGTGACAATATTTTCTTAAATGTGGAGACTCCAAGTTGGGTCTCCATTTCATGTGTTACCTGTAGTGGAAGGGGTGTCAGAGGCCCATTATACTATTTCTACTCCTTGGAAATTTATGCCACTTTAGTAGTGTGTGGCAATATTTTTTTAAAATGTTTTCACTCCAACTGGGTTTCCATCTGGTATGTTGCCCGTAGGAGTAGGACTCCCAGACCATCAGGCTTACACTTACTTTTATTCAACTACCTGTGTTACTATCCTTAAATTTTTATAACATTTGTGGTCTACCAAGCTGATATTTGTGTCACCTGAGTGTGGCTGAGCAAAAAAGCAGTTTGAGCTGTTGCCTGAGGTATCAGGGCTCCCAGCAAAGTAGGTTTACACTGCTCTGTCACCCACCTTTTCTTCGAAACCTCAATTCAATGCCCTAAATGCTGGCCCAGACCCTGATACCTCATGCATGGCCCATGGTGGACTGGTGCTGTGCCATTCTAAATTTTCTACTGTGGGTGAATTGATCAGTCAGCTACCTGTGTTACTATCCTAAAATTTTTCTACCAATAGTAGTCTACAAAGCTGATGTTTGTAGCACCTGACTGTGGTTGAGCAGAAATCCACTTTGAGCTGTTGCATGAGGTATCAGGGCTCCCAGCAAAGAAGGTTTACACTGGTCCCTCACCCACCTTGTCTAAATTTAAAGTTAAAAACTATAAATGCTGGCCCAGACCCTGATTCCTCGTGGATGGCCTATGGCTGACTACTGCTATGCCATTCTAAAATTTCTACGACGTGTGAATTGATCAGTCAACTACTGTACCTGTGTTACTATCCTTCAATTTTTATAACATTTGTGGCCTACCAAGCTGATATTTGTGTCACCTGAGTGTGGTTGAGCAAAAAAGCAGTTTGAGCTGTTGCATGAGGTATCAGGGCTCCAAGCAAAGCAGGCTTACATTGCTCCCTCACCCATCTCAACTTAATTGAAACTTGAATTCAAAGCTCTAAATTCTGGCCCAGACCCTGATACCTCTTGCATGGACCTTGGCTCACTGCTGCTGTGCCATTCTAATATTTCTACTGTGGGTCAATTGATGCCACTTTTCCATGGGTCTGCCCCTAATTTTTGGAAATGTTTGGACTCCAAATTGTTCTCCTTCATGTGTGTTGCCTGAATTTGGTAGATCTCTCAGAGCACCAGACCAACACCTGTCACTCAACCACCTGTTAATGGGAATCTGTCACCCAATTTTTGCTCTATGAGCTGCGGCCACCGCCATCAGGGGCTTATCTGCAGCATTCTGTAATGCTGTAGATAAGCCCTGATGTAACCTGAAAGATAAGAAAAATGAGTTTAGATTATACACACCCGGGGTTCCGGTCCGGTCCAATGGGCGTCACGGTCCAGTCCGGCACCTCCCATCTCCTTCTTACTTCTGTCGCGCCTCCTGCGCAGGCGTACTTTATCTGCCCTGTTGAGGGCAGAGTAAAGTACTGCAGTGCGCATGCGCCGGACCTCTCTGACCTTTCCTGGTGCCTGTGCACTGCAGTAATTTACTCTGACGTCAATAGGGCAGATAAAGTACGCCTGTGAAGGAGCCGTGGCAGAAGTAAGGAGGAGGACGGCATTGCTAGAAGATGAGAGGCACCGTAGCAGACCGCGACACCCACCGCTCCTGACCACACCCCCGGTGAGTATAATCTAAGGGCGCCGTCACACACAGCGATCTCGCCAGCGAGATCGCTGATTTTGTGACACCACAGCGATCTCACCAGCGAGATCACTGTGTGTGACGGGGATCAGCGACCGGCCCCCTGCCGGGTATCGCTGATCGCGCTCCATCGTCCTGGGCCGTTTTTTGATCATTGGCCTCCCGCTGGCCAGCACACATCGCTGCATGTGGCAGCGAGAGACCAGCGATCAGCAATGCTGGACGCTGGTTTCCAATGTAAACAGCGAGTATCCAAGAGCCGCGCGGCTCTTGGATACCCGCTGTTTACATTGGAAACCAGTTTGCTCGCTGGTCCTGATCGCTGGAGGGGCTGTCTATGTGACAGCTCACCAGTGATCAGCCTAATGATGTCCCAGCGATCCCATCCATGTCAGATCGTTGGTGGGATCGCTGGGACATCGTTATGTGTAAAGGGGCCTTAACTTGTTTTTCTTATCTTTCAGGTTGCATAGGGGGCATATCTACAGCATTATAGAATGCTGTAGATATGCCCCTGATGGCGGTGGCTGCAGCTCATAGAGCAAAAATGGGGTGACAGATTCCCTTTAATGATCAATGTTTCAGTTAGAAATGCTGGTCAAAACCTTGTCCCAGGTCCTGTCCCATGCATCCGTGCTGCGCAATTATACTATTTGTACTCTTGGTCAATTGATGCCACTTTTCCTGGTGCCTGCTCAAAAGGCAAGGGGTCACTCCCTCCACCTGGTGAAAGACAAGTTCCATCTTCATAGATGACAAATCTTCTTTACCATGAAAACTATTAATCTGTGAAATAACCTACTTCAGGAGCTGGACACACCGGGATCTATAGTATGTATGGAAAGGCTTATATGCTTTCTTGGATGAAAATAAAATTAATACTTAAGTAAATGTTTAAAATTATTTTTCTGAATGTTGATCCAGTTGATCAACACTCAGGAGCAGGAGGTAAAAACTTTCTCTTTAGGACAGACTGGATCATGCATTAGGGATGAACCATAATCCCATTCTTTTGTCATTTACCATCCCTTGATTGAACTTGATGGACATACCGTATGTCTTTTTCAACCATACTATGTGAAGTGCATCAGACTCTCTGGAAAATACAGTTGTAACCAGATTTTACAGTGACTATTGCTGTACAAGCCTGCAAAGGGATAATATTGGCTTGTGTGCTACCAAGATTACTACAAAAGTGCCTTCAAGATATGAAACAGACCCTCTTACTGCTACAAGAGACAGTTCATTTAGTTACAAGAAAGATGAGAATTGGAAAAATGCATTAATTTAGCAGAACATATTGCTTTTGAAACCACTGAAATGCATATTAGTCCTGACAGGTTTATAATTAATTGACAGTGAATATATTCCCTGCAACCCCAGACAGCTAATTAAAAGCCACTATTCATTTACTATCCTAAGAGGGATAGAAAATAATAGGGTTTAGGCAGTGAACGTCTGACTCAAGTATGTCTGTGACATCTAAGAAGCCTTTTCCTCTAGCTTGCTGTTCAGAAATGCAAAAATACACTTTTGAGGTGAGATATAAATGTTTCCTCCTGACAAACTATAAAACAGAATATAATACTATGGTGATCTGCTATCTGGCACTTACTGAAATATTTATTAGCTCATGCATATTAGTGAAGCCTCTTTTTAGATTTAAATTAAAGTTCTGTGAATATTATATATAAATACATGAAACTTTGTACATTATTACATTAGGAAAAAGTACGTCTTCTTCACATTCAGCAGCATGCAACCCCATTTTTCCTATTTTCAGTAGTTTTGCCAATGATCAGAAACATCTTCAGTCACCAAAACAGTTGTCGGAGTTAAAAGAGTCAATGGAGGAGGAGGATGCAACTGCAGTGTGTGTGCGTATGTGTGTGCCTGTGCACGCATGTGTGTACTGTATGTGTATGTGTGCGTATGTGTGTCTTTAAAATGTATCACTAGGGAAAATAATGTCATAAATAAGGTAGATTTGTTCATTAAAAAGCCACTATCTTAAAGAGGTTGTCCTTTTTTGGAAAACTTTGTCATCTGCTGTCACTAAGCTTAGTGATTGGCTGCAATGCTGTCAACATGATGTCACCACTGCAGCCAAACAACAGAGACTGGAGCAGTGGCAGAAAGCTGGTGTTTGACCCAGGGAGGGTAAGTAGTATTGTTTGTTTTTTTATAACTATTGCAGCATATGGAATACTTTTTTCCAGTATTACCTTTGAATACTCTTGCCATACATATATTGATCTTATTTCCAATCTTCAGCTCTTTGTCAGAGAACCAGAAAGAAGACTTGGAATCAAAGGCAACATTCGTCAGCACTGTTTCTTCCAACTGATAGACTGGGAAAGACTGGAAAAGAGGGAAATTGAGCCTCCATTTAAACCTAAAGTGGTAATGAAAGACTACTTATACCATAATGCATTGATCATTGATCCTGTAACTCACTAGATAAGGTCAATAATTGTAGCGGTAATGATAATGTATAGTGATCGGTCACTTTTTTCTTCTTCATCTTTAGTCATTTTTATTTAGAATGAATAATTAGATGGAGTGTGGCATCAGAAAACTACTTATTTTTTAAATTATATATATTTTTTAATTTTCTGTATAACAATCCATATAATAAAATGAGCTTTTGCAATTTTCAGACTGGTCAGTAAGTCTAATTTTAGACTCACACTTCGCTTTTCAAAAGTCTCAATATCATCACAGACAAGATAACAATAGAATAAAACACCTCTCAAGACATCAGATAATCCAACATTTACAATGCCATCCTTTATCATCCCTCTCCTCCGGTATAATTTTTAAGCGGGTAACTCACTCATACACTGGAAGAGAGAATAATAAAGCCTACAACACAGGGAGGCTGCACTCACACCATACTGAACCCTGTATAGACTAGAAAATCCCTAGCTGCACAACTGAAATCACCACCTTGGACCTGGCTCCCTGAAAGGCCATCAAGGGGTTTCTTGTACCTTCTGAGGAACCACAGGGGAGGCTGCTGTGCACAGCTAACCAGGAGAGGAAAAGTGTGCAGAGGGATATGAGGACCCAGAGTAAGGAAACTTAAAGCACATGCAAAAAGGGGAAATAAGGAGGACTAAGGAGAGAAATAAATGAAATAAGAATAATCTCCCACCAACCTAACTGAGGAGAAGGGAAAGGTGCTGAGAAGGCCGACAAACAAACACACAGCAGAAATACAAATGGTGTTTGCCTAGCAGTGAAAATCCTTTTGCTGAAGAGCTGGAACTCCTTAGCACTAATCCACTGAGAAGTATAGCCAGCAAGGAAATGCAGTGAAGAGAAAATATATATAGCCCAACCCAAATTTTATAGATCAACCAAAACGGGACAATGGGAAACAACTCAAGAGGGGCAAACTTAAGAAGTAAAAATAAAGCCAAAGGAACCTTCAGCATAAGAACAGGGAAGAAAATATTAATAGTTCAGTAGACAAAAGAACTGATCATGGAACAAGAGGTCACTGGATCAATTCCCTAAACCAAGTCATGACAATATTGACCTGTGCCTTAATCAGAGTAGGCATATTACATAATACAACCAGGTAGGGTATGAGTCAGTCTGTTATTGCTAATGTTTATGTGGCTTTTCTGTAGGAAAAATAAATGAGTGCAGATTTAGGCCTAGCAGCTAAGTGTGAAAATTGCAAGATTTAGGAATTTTTACCAAAATTAAAAGAATATTTGCATTTATTATAAAAAACCTTATTTAAACAGGTAATTTTTTCATGTCACATTCTCTTTAAAGGATAAATGATAAAATTATTTATTCACAATGTTTTCTTGCCCCCTAGAAATCAGCGAATGATTGCAGCAATTTCGACAAAGAATTTTTGAACGAGAAAGCCAGAATATCAAGTACAGATAGGACACTGATTAACAGCATGGACCAGAATATGTTTAATAACTTTTCATTTGTGAATCCAAAAATGGAGTCAATTGTCTGCTAAAATGATGTCTTAGAATCCAAAAAAAAGATTTAATCTGAAATTGCATGAAACATTTCTGGCCTGCAAATTATGAACTGACAATGCCTATATTCTATTTTCATCTTCAGTTTACCGTTGGTGGAAAGACACTGTATCACATAACATTATTAGCCTCTGAAAAGAAATCCCAATATATACAGTGCTTTGCGAAAGTATTTGGCCCCCTGGAACTTTTCAACCTTTTCCCACATATCATGCTTCAAACATAAAGATACCAATTGTTAATTTTTGGTGAAGAATCAACAACAAGTGGGACACAATTGTGAAGTTGAATGAGATTTATTGGTTATTTTATATTTTTGTGTAAATTCAAAAACTGAAAAAGTGGGGTGTGCAATATTATTCTGCCCCTTTAACTTAGTACTTTGTTGCACCACCTTTTGCTGTGATTACAGCTGCAAGTCGCTTGGGGTATGTCTCTATCAGTTTTGTACATCGAGAGACTGAAATTCTTGCCCATTCTTCCTTGGCAAACAGCTCAAGCTCAGTGAGGTTTGATGGACATCGTTTGTGAACAGCAGTTTTCAGCTCTTTCCACAGATTCTCGATTGGTTTCAGGTCTGGACTTTGACTTGGCCATTCTGACACCTGGATATGTTTATTTGTGAACCATTCCTTTGTAGAGTTTGCTTTATGGTTGGGATCATTGCCTTGTTGGAAGACAAATCTCCGTCCAAGTCTCAGGTCTTTTGCAGACTCCAAAAGGTTTTCTTCAAGAATGGTCCTGTATTTGGCTCCATCCATCTTCCCAGCAATTTTAACCATCTTCCCTGTCCCTGCTGAAGAAAAGCAGGCCCAATCCATGATGCTGCCACCACCATGTTTGACAGTGGGGATGGTGTGTTCAGGGTGATGAGCTGTGTTGCCTTTACGCCAAACATATCGTCTGGCATTGTTGCCAAAAAGTTCGATTTTGGCTTCATCTGACAAGAGCACCTTCTTGCGCATGTTTGGTGTGTCTCCCAGGTGGCTTGTTACAAACTTTAAACGACACTTTTTATGGATATCTTTGAGAAATGGCTTTCTTCTTGCCACTCTTCCCTAAAGGCCAGATTTGTGCAGTGTACGACTGATTGTTGTCCTATGGACAGACTGTCCCACCTCAGCTGTAGATCTCTGCAGTTCATCCAGAGTGATCATGGGCCTCTTGGCTGCATCTCTGATCAGTCTTCTCCTTGTTTGAGATTAAAGTTTAGAGGGATGGCCGGGTCTTGGTAGATTTGCAGTGGTATGATACTCCTTCCATTTCAATATGATCGCTTGCACATTGCTCCTTGGGATGTTTAAAGTTTTGGAAATAATTTTGTATCCAAATCCGGCTTTAAACTTCTCCACAACAGTATCACGGACCTGCCTGTTGTGTTCCTTGCTCTTCAAGATGCTCTCTGTGCATCAAACAGAACCCTGAGACTATCACAGAGCAGGTGCATTTATACAGAGACTTGATTACACACAGGTGGATTATATTTATCATCATTAGTCATTTAGGACAACATTGGATCACTCAGAGATCCACAATGATCTTCTGGAGTGAGTTTGCTGCACTGAAAGTAAAGGGGCCGAATAATATTGCACGCACCACTTTTCAGTTTTTGAATTTCCCCAAAAATTTAAAATAACCAATAAATTTCATTCAGCTTTACAATTGTGTCCCACTTGTTGTTGATTCTTCACCAAAATTTACATTTGGTATCTTTGTTTGAAGCATGATATGTGGGAAAATGTTGAAAAGTTCCAGGGAGCCGAATACTTTTGCAACACACTGTATGTGAAAGGGTAGTAAACAAGTATTAAGTAGTATCAGAAAGGAAGCTGTATTTATTGTATGCTGATGACCCGAGGACATTTCAGAGTTTGATTTTTAACATTGAATGGATTCAGACATGTAAATAGTTAGCAATGTGCTATTTCTAAATTTCATCATTCATGTAAATATATTTGTAAATTATTGGAATTCTACTATAAAAGTCTGTGCAACAAGGTGTGTAATGTTAATATGGACTTGTATAAACTTAAAGTTACTGATACATTATCCCCTGCACCATGCTCATCTTGTTATATGCAAATGAATTCCTGTTCACATTACAATATTTTTGAAAGCAGTCAGAGACTGGACAGCATTGGAATGTATTTAACCTATGATGTTAGTTTACTACTGACAGATATGATTTCTAATACCTGAGCATATAATGGCCATTATAAGTAGCAGCAATTGTCTTAAAATGTGTAATGTTTTAGAATAATAATAATAATAAATTTTATTTCTATAGCGCCGACATATTCCGCAGCACTTTACATTTCGGAGGGGATTTGTACAGACAATAGACATTACAGCATAACAATAATCACATAGATCATAACAGATACCAAGAGGAATGAGGGCCCTGCTCGCAAGCTTACAGTCTATGAGGAAAGAGGTAGACACGAAAGGTGGGTGGTATCAGTTGCCCTGATTGTATGGACCAGCCATAATGTTAAGTGTGTAACAGTACAGACACAGAGGGCTAATGGATGCATAAAGCATGTGGGAACATGATGCGGGGAACCTGGTTATGGTAAAACTTTTGGCTCTGCCATACAGGGATAGATTAGGTTAATGTGTTGAGGAGATAGGCCAGTCTGTATAAATGCGTTTTCAGGGCACGCTTAAAATTGTGGGGACTGGGGACTAATTGTATTGACCTGGGAAGTGCATTCCAAAGAATTGGCGCAGCACGTGTAAAGTCTTGGAGACGGGAGTGGGAGGTTCTGATTATTGAGGATGCTAACCTCAGGTCATCAGCAGAACGGAGGGCGCGGGTAGGGTGGTATACTGAAACAAGGAAGGAGATGTAGGGTGGTGCTGAGCCATGGAGGGCTTTGTGGGTGAGGGTAATAAGTTTATACTGAATTCTGGAGTGGATGGGTAGCCAGTGTAATGACTGGCACAAGGTAGAGGCATCGGTGTAACGATTGGTGAGGAATATGATCCTGGCTGCAGCATTCAAGACAGATTGGGGAGGGGAGCGGGTCGCCCAGCGGCTCGCCCAGGGCAGTGGGTACTCGGTACCGGGCTGGTGTCAGGGGAATGTGTCACAGCAGCGGTGACCCGGTCCGTGGCCCTGGGTGCCCAATATCAGTGGCGGTGGTGTTAAAGGTGTTAGAGTTTATAGGTATAGTTTGTGACGCCACCCGTGGTATTTGGCAAGTGAGATGTTAGCCAATGCTGCGTACAGATCCTCTGGGACTGATGGTGTGGTGCAGCAGAGATGGTATAGCTCCCCACAGGTGGAGCTGTAGTCCAAGGGCAGTGTAGGTGCAATGGATGAGGAGAGGCACAGGATGGTGTAGATGTTGTTACCCAGGTATAGCGATGCGGGAATAACTGGAGGACACCAGAGCATGCGGTTCCAAAGCTTTTCTCACTGTTTGCAGTTCACACAACCCCTGCCTCCGTACTGTGTTCTCCAGGTCAGGAATCCAGCCAACCTCCAAGCAGGACAGGACTCTCCCTTCCACACTCCGCCAATATGTACCTTCACTGAACGACTCCTCAAATGCCCTTTTAGGTGCCAAGCACTCCAGTACTTAGTTACCCTGGAATGCCTCTCTCTAGATGTTCCTAGTCTCTACTTGTATGACAGACAGCTGTAGCCTGCTTCGGGGACTCCTCTCCTGAGTTCCGGCTCTCTATCCGTTTCGCTGTTGTGTCCCAAGTCTATGGTGGGAGTAAGGCGTTAGCGGCTCACTACTCCTCCAGTGTCTGTTGCCGGATATAAAGATCCAATCCACCTCGGGGACCGGGCCCCAGCCTTTGCGCTGAGAACCTATAGGCAGGGTTCCTATCCAACCCACTCCTCCTCTCTGTTCTCCTTCGTTCCGATCTGTTCTATCTCTCTCTATTGGAATCTGTAGTCTTCAGTCTATGTCTCTTTCTCCTTCTCTTCCTTCCCTGAGAAGCTCGTTCCACTAAGACCAGTCCTCAGCCTCTCATGTCTGACTGCCTTCATCTGCCTTGAGCTCCTCTCAGGCTGACCTGCTGTCAGCCTGCTCTCTTCTTTGGGTCTCTCCCCAGACCGACCCCTTCTGGGTCTCTCCCAGACTGAACTCTGTCAGACTGACCTCAAATCCTACACTTTCCCTCTCTTTTATATCATCTAACTCCACCCGCCTCCCAGCACATCTCGTGCTACGAAGCAGGGTTCCACGAGGGGTGCTCTGCTAACCCCCAGCCTAAAGCTGTTAGGTGGCCCCACTGAACTATCCTGTGTGTGGAATGCAGGTGTGGAGCATGGTCAGGAGTTCCCACCTTACCTGGATGGTGGGGCACTACACCTTAGGAGAAGGTGCAGTACCTCTGTGGCGACTGAAGCCTCAGGGGCGCCACAGGAGAGTTTGGTAAGAGGGATAGAATAGTGGATGTATAACATGTACATTGAAATATTTGAAATGTATTTTCCTTTCGTAGATTATATTGTTGTATACAATACAAAGTGTTGGCACTCTTGGAATTGTTCCAGAAAAGTATTTCTCCCAGAAAATTATTGCAATTCCAAATGATTTGCTATACACTTGTTTATTTATTTTCCTCTCCTTACCAACACAAAAAAATGAGAAAAAAAGGCAAATTGGACATAATTTCACACAAAACCCCAAAAATGGACTGGACAAAATTGTTATTAAACCAAAAAAATCCCAAAAATATAGGGGTGGATAGCTCTATAAATACTAATAAATACAACAGAAAAAATTAGCTTATATACCAATTTAAAAATGCTGAATAAATCTTTATTTTAACATATTAAAATATGATAAAATAGTACTCATAGCCACAAAACAGAGGCTGACAAACAATAACAGTCTGGGGAGACCTTAATCCATTATTGGCGCACTTAAAGTGCATATAGTAATACAGAAAAATAGAATTTCTTTTAAAAGTAAAGTGCAAAGTCTCTTTTGTATAAAAATATCAATTCATAATTATCACTCATAAAGTGCATTGCTTATATTATCAGTTGTACATGAAAGATGACTAATCATAAAAAAAATTGCTAATACATTATAGCCTCAAATGTGCAAAAAAGGAGTTAGAACTGTGCTATTATTGTGCAAAAATAATAATACGACAATGAAACCAAAAATAGACTTACTCACTTGAGCTTAGTCTAATGAAGGTGCTCCCGGGCGGCGGGAGCACCTTCATTAGACTAAGCTCAAGTGTGTAAGTCTATTTTTTGGCTTCATTGTCATATATTATGATATTTATCACTGGCACTTTATGGTTAATATATTATTAGTTCATATACCACCATTTTGATGGCCTCTTAGCTATTTTATGCATATGCTATTTTTTTGCACAATTTGCATTTTTTGCACAATAATAGCTCAGTTCTTACCCCTTTTTTGCACATGTATTGCACTATTTTTTATGATTAGTCATCTTACATGTATAACTGATAATATATTATATAAGCAATGCACTTTATGAGTGATAATTATGAATTGATATTTTTATACAAAAGAGACTTTGCACTTTACTTTTAAAAGAAATTCTGTTTTTCTGTATTACTATATGCACTTTAAGTGAGCCAATAATGGATTAAGGTCTCCCCAGACAGTCAGCCTCTTGTTTTTTTGCTATGAGTACTATTTTATTATATTTTATGTTGATATGTTAAAATAAAGATTTATTCAGCATTTTTAAATGGGTATTTAACCTCATTTTTTCTGTTGTATTTATTTGTGCAAAATTGTTCGTGTCTTTCCAAAATTGTGGGTAAACAACTTTGATTTGATCAGGTGATGCTCGCTGAAACTCACCTTTGGTAAGTAACAAGTGTGGGCAATATGAAAATCACACCTGAACCAGATAAAAAGTGGAGAAGTTGACTCAATCTTTGCATTATGTGTCACACTAAACATGGAGAACAGAAAGAGGACAAGAGAACTGTCTGAGGACTTGAGAACCAAAATTGTTAAAAAATATCAACAAGCTCAAGGTTACAAGTCCATTTCCAGAGATCTTGATGTTCTTTTGTCCACGGTGTGCAACATAATCAAGACGTTTAGAATGCATGGCACTGTAGCTAATCTCCCTGGTCATGGACGGCAGAGAAAAATTGAGGAAAGGCTGCATTTCAGGATAGTCCAGAGGGGGTAAAAAAGTTAAATGGGAGTAAAATACAACAAAATGCAACAGCCCCGGAAGAAGCCCACGCAAAACGTGCATCGGGGCGCGGCGTGCGGCACTTTTGACAGCTATGGGTAAGATTTACACATGGGGTTATGACCTGGTGACTTATTAGCGAGGGACTGATGGGATATTCACACCTCACTTGGGGATTACTATGTCTCTGCTGATTCATTTTCTGGGGACTCTTTAGTTTCATTGCACTGGCAATATATATATTTTTAGGGAGATGTTAGAATCTTGCTGTCATTAGCGCTGCACTTGTGTTGCACCTAGGTCTCTTACTAATATTCTGCCAAAATACTGTTGTATGACTGTCTGTTGATATATCTGTGATGTAATTATAAATAAAATAATGATGTGATTTTATTTGTGGATATACTCTTTTTCTGCATGTTTACATGGGAGTAAAAACGTATAAAAGCCTACAAGTAAACTCCCATTGACAAGAGTATAAGTTCAAATCAATAACACTGTGTTACCAAGGTTTTGTCCCTCTGTCAATTTTGAGTGTTCCTGATAAATTTTTTCATGGTGATTTCAGAAATGTCATCAGATTTTTCCTATCACGTAAGGTTTTTGAGAAATGATACAAAACATTATAATATTCAATTATAATTCTAAAAACTCATATACAAACTTTTTCTGAAACAGTATATTATGAATTTTCCACTGAAATAACATAAATTGATGATCTACACACATATGCAAGCACTTATGCGAATTCCGTGCAGGCGTTGTGAATCATTCGGCTGACTGTGTATGAAGCATACCACATCTCCTGGGCAGGGGAGGAATCAAAAGACAATGCTGACATTTAGAGCATTGCTGAATGGATCACGACCTTCAATGCCGTTCGCTGTTCCAATGATATGGAGAGAGCAGAGAGATCATGTAACAGATTGCAACTTCTGCTTTACAAATGTAAAAGGATAATAAACAACAAATCACACAAGCGCTTACCAAGCAATCAACACTAGTGATTCCCCAGCTGCTAGGTCTAGTGCAGGTCAGTGTCAGCCCACAGTTAGAAAACAAATGCAAAATAAACAGGAAGACCTGCGCTAAAAGAGTTAAATCGAGGCTGCAAAAGGTAAACAAATGATAGTCAAAGGCACCCCCCAAGTAAACAAACACCAGTTCAACAAAAGTGCAAGCTCCAAATGCAATGGATAGTTGCACATAAAACAGTAATCATTAAATACTCGTCCTCAAGGGAACAGGCATGCACTCACCAGAGAAACGATGATGATGATGATGATGATGATGATGATGATGATAATAATGAAAGCAAAGGCTGAGCATGTCCTGGAATGAACAGGGACATAAATTACAAAAACAGCAGGAGTTGCATACCAGCAAAGGTGACGGGAGCACAATGCAGGGTTATAATGTGCTAGGAAGTCCGTGCACAAACGGCATGCTGCCAAGATAAGAAGCGTTTGCACAGGCACAGGGGGTGCCTTTGACTATCATTTGTTTACCTTTTGTAGCCTCAATTTAACCCTTTTAGCGCAGGTCTTCCTGTTTATTTTGCAAATGTAAAAGGATATTCAGCAAAAAACACGAAATCAATAGAATATCCAAATCTTCCTTCAGCCATAAGACCAGTGCCACAAGATGAAAGTCTTTGTGTTCCAAAGCCGCCCAAAGTATGGACAATGGAGGATGATGAAGATGAACTAACAATGTCAGTGGAAAATGAAACTGCTGCAGACCCAGACTTTGAACCTTCTACATCTAATCCACATCTGTTCAGTCAAGGTGATCTGAGTGACTTGGTTAGAGATTTAAAATTGTCAAAGAGGCAGGCAGAATTATTGGGATCAAGGCTACAAGAACGGAATCTCTTATTATAGGCCGGTGAGTCTGACTTCTATACCAGGAAAGATCTTTGAACAAATTATTAAACAACATGTATGTCAATACCTGGATAAGAATGAAGAGATTAAACAGTCAGCATGGGTTTGTAACTAATAAGTCATGTCAGACTAACTTAATTTCCTTCTATGACGGTATCACTGATTGGGTGGATCAAGGAAATGCTGTAGATATAGTATATCTTGACTTCAGCAAAGCATTTGACAAAGTCTCTCATACAATCCTTATTGAAAAAATGGCTAAGTATGGAATGGACAAGGCAATTGTTAGGTGGATTCATAACTGGCTTAGTGATCGGACCCAAAGAGTGGTCGTAAATGGCTGCACATCCAGTTGGACGAATGTCTCAAGTGGGGTACCACAGGGCTCTGTCCTGGGCCCTGTATTGTTCAACATCTTTATCAACGATTTAGATGAAGGAATTGAGGGTAAACTGATTCAATTTGCTGATGACACAAAGCTAGGAGGGATAGCTATTACTAGAGAAGAGAGAGAGAGGATTCAAAAAGATTTAAATAAACTGGAGAAGTGGGCAGCAACTAACAGAATGGTTTTTAACAGGGAGAAATGCAAAGTACTACATCTGGGCAATAAAAAGGAAAAAAGCATATATAGAATGGGAGGAATAGGGCTAAGTGACAGCACATGTGAAAAAGACTTGGGTATACTAATAGATAACAGACTGAATATGAGTCAACAGTGTGATGCAGCAGCAAAAAAGGCAAATGCAATTCTAGGATGTATTAACAGAAGCATACAGTCTAGATCACGTGAAGTCATTATTTCCCTCTATTCCTCTTTCGTCAGACCTCATCTGGAATATTGTGTCCAGTTTTGGGCACCACATTTTAAAAAAGACATCAACAAACTGGAGCAAGTTCAGAAAAGAGCGACCAGAATGGTGACCGGTCTGCAAACCCTGTCTTATGAGGAAAGATTGCAGGATTTGGGAATGTTTAGTTTGCAAAAGAGAAGACTGAGAGGAGACTTAATAGCTGTCTACAAATATCTAAAGGGCTGTCACATTGTAGAAGGATCAACTTTATTCTCATTTGCACAAGGAAAGACTAGAAGCAATGGGATGAAACTGAATGGGAGGAGACACAGATTAGATATTAGAAAAAACTTTTTGACAGTTAGAGTGATCAATGAGTGGAACAGGCTGCCACGAGAAGTGGTGAGTTCTCCTTCAATGGAAGTCTTCAAACAGAGGCTGGACAGACATCTGACTGGGATGATTTAGCGAATCCTGCTTTGAGCAGGGGGTTGGACCAGATGGCCCAGGAGGTCCCTTCCAACTCTACGATTCTATGATTCTATGATTCTATTACCAGGAACAAGAGTTTCTGTTTTCGCAGTCGTCAAGAAGACCTTAATCAAGGTTTCAACCATGTTAACAGTTTAACCTTTTGCAACAACGTCTTGGGGTTGTTTGGTGCTCTTGGATGCGAACATGACCCAAAAGAATGGTGACTGTTCATTGACTCATCAGTTTTAAGTCTGAAGGCTGTTTTACTACCCAACGGAAATATCTATCCTTCTATACTTACTTTACATGCTGTACACATGAAAGAAACGTATGAGAATATGGAGTTACTGTTGACCCACATTAATAGAAATTATAAATGGAACATATGTGGTGATCTAAAGTTGTTGCACTTCTTCTTGGACTGCAACTTGGATATACCAAGTATTGTTGTTTTATTTGCGAGTGGGACAGTCGTGCACGAGAAATGCACTGTTTCAGAAAGGACTGGCCACTCCACGAAAACCTGGTTGCTGGACAGAAGAATGTTAAACATAATCCTCTCTGTTATGAATGGGTCACTGAGGAGGAAAAAATCAACACATGCTAAGTCTCAGAAAACCAGAGAGGTTGGTACCTATGCAGACTGCAGAGCCCTGATCTGAACACACAACTAGAAGCAGTCGTGGAGCATGCCTATGGTGGTCCTGGACACCTCGTCACAACCGGAGAGCTAAATAAGCCTAAAGTAAGAAAAGAGGAAAACTAACTCCCCAGAGCAGACCCCAAAGGAAAGACAGCCCCCCACATGTATTGACGGTGAAGCAAGATGAAAACACAAACAAAGGCAGAAAAATAGGCTGAGCAAACGATGGGGCCAAACTAACTTGAAAGGACAGGAAAGGAAAGATACTGTCTGCAATCTGCCAAAAAACCCTACCAAAAATAATGTCCAACGCTTCTGATAACAAAATTAACCCTGAAGTCACTAGACTTCTCCCACTATATCAGCACTCTGGAATATTCTGAGACAGAGCAAAAAGAGGCCAATCTAATAAAGGACAAAAAGGCAAATTGGCAAATACAGATAAATAAGAGTGGAAATTCAGCACAGCCCAGCCGGGCTGGCTGACCACACAAAAACTGAGTTAACCAACAAGAGCAAGTGTGAACATTAGCAAAAAACAAACTTAACTTGAGATGACTGGAGCAGAGCTGAAGTCCAAGACCTGAGAAACAGACTGACTCATCAGCAACAGGATAGGGCGTTGGCTGTCTTATATCCAGTCTGATACTCCAGAGATCCAATCACTATCCTCCTCGTCAGGTGGCAGACCATTACCAATTAAACTAACCTCACTACCTCCTGTCACTACCAGAGGGAGAACGGAAGGAGAATTCCCAGCTGGTGGAGCAGAAAATGAGCTCATAACACCTCTCGTTGATCCAGCATAGATATTTCTCCCTCCTTTGCATATTAAACTTGGGCTTATGAAGAATTTTGTCAAATTAATGAACAAAGATTCGGAAGCCTTTTCTTACTTAAGACAGAAATTTCCAAGAATAAGTGATGCAAAGATTAAAGAAGTTATTTTTATTGGCCCATAGATCAGAGATATAATGAATGACAGTAGCTTTGATGGTTTTTTGCAAGGTGCTGAACAAGTGGCATGGAGAGCCTTTAAAGCTGTGACCTTCAACTTTCTTGGCAACAGCAAGGCACTAAACTTTGGACAACTCGTGGACAACATACTCACAGCATATAATTTGATGAAATGCAATATGTCACTAAAAATGCATTTTCTACATTCTCACTTGGACTTTTTTCCAGCCAATCTTGGTGCCGTTAGCGATGAACACTGTGAAAGATTTCACCAAGACATTGCGCTGATGGACAAAAGGTACCAGGGAAAGTGGAGTACATCAATGCTGGCTGACTATTGCTGGAATCTTATTCAAGAAGCATCTGACACGGATTATAAACAAACGTCATCTGCAAAACACTTTTGAACAATTGCTTTTGCTACTGACATCAATGCACATGTATGTAGTGTTTCGGACGTCATAATGTTGACTATAAACTGTTATTTCTTAACCCTTTACTGCCAGCTGACAGAATAGTACATCAGCTGGCAGTATCCCCTGCTTTGAGGTGGGCTTTGGCGGTGAGCCCACCTCAAAGCCGTGACATGTCAGCTGTTTTTAACAGTTGACATGTGCCCGCAATAGGCGCGAGCGGAATTGTGATCCGCCCGCGCCTATTAAGTAGTTAAATGCCTCTGTCAAACTCTCACATCGGGCATTTGAATGCACTTCCGGACGACGACCCCCGTCACATGATCGGTGGTCATTGTTGCATTGCCATCACAACCAGAGGTCTCCTCGAGACCTCTATGGTTGTTGATGACAGATTGCTATGAGCACCACCCTGTGGTCGGCACTTATAGCAAGCCTGGAATTCTGCTGCATAGAGGTGATCTGATCATCACCTCTATGTAGCAGAGGCGATCGCACTTTGGCAGCTTCTACACTCGTATGGAGGCTATTAAAGCATGCCAAAAGTGAAAAAAAGTGTTTAAAAATATAAAAAAATAAAAAAAAACATAAAAATCAAATCACCCCCCTTTCGCCCCAATCAAAATAAAACAATAAAAAAATCAAACCTGCACAGATTTGGTATTGCCGTGTTCAGAATCGCCCGATTTATCAATAAAAAAAAATTAACCTGATCGCTAAACGGCATAGCGATAAAAAAAATCAAAACTCCAGAATTACGTTTTTTTGATTGCCATGACATTGCATTAAAATGCAATAACGGGCAATCAAAAGAACGTATCTGCACAAAAGTTATATCATTAAAAAAGTCAGCTCGGCGTGCAAAAAATAAGCCAACACCAAACCCGAGATCACGAAAAATGGAGACGCTACGGGTCTCGGAAAATTGCACTTGTTTTTTTAGCAAACTTTGGAATTTTTTTTCACCACTTAGATAAAAGAGAACCTAGACGTGTCTGTTGGTGTCTATGAACTCGTAATGACCTGGAGAATCATAATGGCAGGTCAGTTTTAGCATTTGGTGAACCTAGCAAAAAAGTCAAACAAAAAACAAGTGTGGGATTGCACTTTTTTTGCAATTTCGCCGCACTTGGAATTTTTTTCCCGTTGTCGAGTACACAACATGGTAAAACCAATGGTGATGTTCAAACGTACAACTCGTCCCGCAAAAATAAGCCCCACACAGCCATATTGACGGAAAAATATAAAAGTTATGGTTCTGGAAAGAAGGGGAGCGAAAACGAAAACAAAAAATCAAAAAAGTTACGGTCATGAAGGGGTTAAAAACCTTACGTGATACAGACTTTTGGAGCACGTATTCATGTTCAGCATATCAAAATCTATAAGATACAGTAAAATTTTCTCAGGGGTCAAGAACTTCCCTGAAATTAGTTGCGCAGTGTCATCTTTATTAAATGACAAAACAAAATAAAACAAAATTAAATAAAAACATTTAAAGGAGATATACTGCAGAATATCACAAGGCTGGAATATAGATATAAATACATGCAAATGTTCAGTACATTATTAGATAGCTAAATTGATTCATGTGAAAGGGAAAGGAGAACATTATATTCACAAAAAGATTTTTGCATAGAAATATATGTGTAAGTGCACACATGCAGTTCCACTTCGTTTAATTTTATATGAGGTTTCCACCTAGTGGTGTAGAAGAATATTGCACATTAGCAGGAGTGGAAGTGCATCGGTGCTCAAAACCATAAAATTATCTACATCTAACTCTCTCTTGTTTTTGGTCCGCTGTCCATATATTCAGGGATCCATCAATGTTAGAAGTATTATAAAGTGCAAATGCATAAGTCAGCAAGCACATTGATAAATAAACATAAATATTTCCCAAGCACAGGGCAAGCAAATATTTCTAATAGGTAGTGCATGATCACATATAGTTACCAGCCTGTACCCTGTAACGTACGTTTCGCTTACTGCTTCCTCAGAAAGTCTGGATGGTGGATAAGAAGCCCCAATCAAGTTCTAAAGAAATTCAGGCTGTCCTGCAGTCTCAGGTTGCATCAATGTCAGCACAAACTATCCGTCGACATTTGAACTAAATTAAACTCCTTAGCAGGAGACCTAGGAGGACCCCACTGCTGACATGGAGACATAAATTAGCTAGACTGCAGTTTGCCAAAATGTGCGTGAGTAAGACAAAATCACTCTGGGAAAGAGTCTTGTGGACAGATGGTACCGCACATCAGTCTATTGTTTTAACAAAAATGGAATGAGGCCTACAAAGAAAAGAACAGAGTACCTACAGTCAAATATGGTGGAGATTCAAAGATGTTTTGGGGTTGTTTTGCTGCCTCTGGCACTGGGTGACGACTGTATGCAAGGCATCATGAAATCTGAAGATTACCAGCTGATTGTGGGTCGCAATGTAGTGCCCATTGTCAGAAAGCGGGCTTGTGTCCTAGACCATGGGTTTTCCAGTAGGACAATGACCCAAACATACTCCATGAAGCACCCAGAAATGGATGGTAACAAACTGCTGGAGAATTCTAAAGTGGCTAGCAAAGAGTCGGGATTTAAATCCCATTGAACACCTGTGGAGAGAGCTTAAAATTGCTGTTGGGAGAAGGCACCCTTCAAATATGAGAGACCTGGAGCAGTTTGCAAAAGAAGAGTGATCCAAAATTCCAATTGAGAGTTGTAAGAAACTTGTTGATGTTATAGGAAGCGATTGATTGCAGTTATTTACTCCAAAGGGTGTGCAACCAAATGTTAAGATGAGCGTGCCAACAGTTTTCTCAGGGCAATTTTTGGGGTTTTGTGTGAAATGATGTTCAATTTATCATTCTCTGTTTTTTTTGTGTTGCTCCCATGCACACAAAAGAAATAAACATGTATAACAAATCACAAGTAATTGCAATAATATTCTGGGTGAAATATTTAATTTACTGTAATAATTTCAAGGGTGGCAACACTTTTGGCAATGGCTGTATATAGCATATTAACTGTTCATATAATGAAAGAATAGAGTCATAGATCAAACAATCTATATAATCGCAGAATTCCTGCTTTGCAGTTACAGTGCAATAAATTATAACTAAGTTATACCAAGTGGAGCACTTCAATTATTTTTCAACACAAAATGTTTGTAAAACAAGTGCAGTCTGAAAGGGGTTGTCAGCAGTAGTGGGATTCAAATTTTTAACAACAGGTTCTTTGTTTGTGTGTAGGAAAGCCACACCCATTTTTAAGCCACACCCATTTTTAAGCCACACCCATTTACACGCACCTTTTCCTCAAACATATACAAGTAGGGGTGCAGTCAAACAGTTAAAAAAAAATAATACATTGGAATGAGATCAGAACAGTGCACAGGTCCCAAAAAGGCAGCACAGGTCCCCAATAGGCAGCACAGGTCCCCAATAGGCAGCACAGGTCCCTAATAGACAGCATAGGTCCCTAATAGGCAGCATTGTTCCCAAATAGGCAGCACAGGTCCCCAATAGGCAGGCACAGGTCCCCAATAGGCAGCATTGTTCCCTATAGGCAGCACAGGTCCCCAAAAGGCAGCACA
This sequence comes from Dendrobates tinctorius, assembly GCF_039654945.1. Lineage (NCBI taxonomy): Eukaryota > Metazoa > Chordata > Amphibia > Anura > Dendrobatidae > Dendrobates > Dendrobates tinctorius. The sequence goes on from NW_027361773.1 coordinate 9,931,967, forward strand.
GGTCCCCAAAAGGCAGCACAGGTCCCCAATAGGCAGCACAGGTCCCCAATAGGCAGCATTGTTCCCTATAGGCAGCACAGGTCCCCAATAGGCAGCACAGGTCCCCAATAGGCAGCACACGTCCCCAATAGGCAGCACAGGTTACCAATAGGCAGCACAGGTCACCATTAGGCAGCACACGTCCCCAATAGGCAGCACAGGTCACCAATATGCAGCACACGTCCCCATTAGGCAGCACAGGTCCCCAATACGCAGCACACATCCCCAATATGCAGCACACATCCCCATTAGGCAGCACACATCCCCATTAGGCAGCACAGGTCCCCATTAGACAGCACAGGTCCCCAGTATGCAGCACAGGTCCCCATTAGGCAGCACAGGTCCCCAATATGCAGCACACATCCCCATTAGGCAGCACAGGTCCCCAATATGCAGCACACGTCCCCATTAGGCAGCACACGTCCCCATTAGGCAGCACACGTCCCCAATATGCAGCACACGTCCCCATTAGGCAGCACACGTCCCCATTAGGCAGCACAGGTCCCCAGTATGCAGCAGAGGTCCCCAATATGCAGCACACGTCCCCATTAGGCAGCACAGGTCCCCAATATGCAGCACACGTCCCCATTAGGCAGCACACGTTCCCAATAGGCAGCACATGTCCCCATTAGGCAGCACACATCCCCAATATGCAGCACATGTCCCCATTAGGCAGGACAGGTCCCCATTTGGCAGGACAGGTCCCCATTAGGCAGGACAGGTCCCCAATATGCAGCACATGTCCCCATTAGGCAGCACACGTCCCCATTAGGCAGCACACATCCCCAATATGCAGCACATGTCCCCATTAGGCAGCACACGTCCCCATTAGGCAGCACACGTCCCCAATATGCAGCACATGTCCCCATTAGGCAGCACACGTCCCCAATAGGCAGCACATGTCCCCATTAGGCAGGACAGGTCCCCAATATGCAGCACATGTCCCCATTAGGCAGCACACGTCCCCAATATGCAGCACATGTCCCCATTAGGCAGGACAGGTCCCCAATATGCAGCACATGTCCCCATTAGGCAGGACAGGTCCCCAATATGCAGCACATGTCCCCATTAGGCAGGACAGGTCCCCAATATGCAGCCAGCACATGTCCCCATTAGGCAGGACAGGTCCCCAATATGCAGCACATGTCCCCATTAGGCAGGACAGGTCCCCAATATGCAGCCAGCACATGTCCCCATTAGGCAGCATAGCAGGTCCCTATTAGGCAGCAGCAGCACATACTGACCTGACACAGCAGCACCGACCAGTCCAGGATGATGAAGATGGCAGGCCGGGCCCGGGGTGACTAGGAAGGCAGGCCGCAGACCACGCAGACCACGCGCAGCTCACACTGGTTAGTATCAGTGCGCGGGGGCCGCTGAGGTCCGGCGGGGTGTGCTCAGTCCCTGCGGCTGGCCGGCTGCACGTATCAGTGCGCGGTATCCGGCGCGGCGGGCGGGACTAGGAAGCAGAGCAAGAGTCCTCCTCTGCTTCCTGCTCCTTGCCGGCTGCTGCAGGAACACAAAGTACCGGATCGCGGCCGTGAATCTCCCCGGTTTGGGGAACCGGCTGCTTTTTTAACAACCGGTTCCACCGAACCGGGGAGAACCCGCTGAATCCCACCCCTGGTTGTCAGTTCACAAGATATTGATGATCTATCCCTAGTATAGGTCAATAATATCAGATCGGCAGCTGATTTTTTCTCCAGTCCTCATAAAGGGGTGTGTAGGAGACAGATGCTCCCATTTCATTAAGCAGCACAAGCCTCCGTGCACCACACTAGATGTCTTACTCCAGTCACTGTATGAACAAGGGAAAAAAATTATGCGCATAAAATTTGGATTTTACACAAGTATTGAAAATCATTATGGAAATAAAAAAAAACAATAGTCATAACCGTTTTCACACCTACAGTTGAAATCAAAAGTTTACATGCATTATATAAAAAGACACATATGCATGTTTTTTTCAATATTTGGCATGAAATCAGAATAAACCTTTCCCATTTTAGGTCAACTAGGATTACCATAATTATTAATATTTGCCAAATGCCAGAATAATGAGCGATAAAGAGAGAACGTTTAAGGCATTGTTATTACTGCAAAGTCAAAAGTTTACATACATTTCATTAGTATTTAGTACTATTGCCCTTAAACTGAATGACTTGGGTCAAACGTTTTGGATGTCTTTCCACAGGCTTCTCACAATAGGTGGTCGGAATTTGGGCCCATTCCTCCTAACAAAACTGGTGTAACTGGTCCTGGTTTGTAGGTCGCCTTGCTCACTCCTGCCTTTTCAGCTTTGTGATGGCCACTCCAAAACATGGACTTTGTTATCCTTAAGCCATTTTGTTACCATTTTGGCAACATGCTTCAGGTCATTGTCCATTTGAACGATCCTTTTCCACCCAAGCATTAACTTCCTGGCTTATGTCTGGAGATGATGCTTCAGTATTGCCACATAATCTTCTTTTCTCATAGTGCCATCTATTTTATGAAGTGCACCAGTCCCTCCTGCAGAAAAAACAACCCCACAACATGATGCTGCCCCCACTGTGTTTCATAGCTGGTGTTCTTAGGCTTCCAAACTTCTCCCTTTTTGCTCCACACGTAACGATGGTCATTATACCCAAAAAGTTAAATTTTAGTTCCATCAGACTACAGGACAAGTCTCCAAAAATTAAGATCTTTGTTCCTGTGTGCATTTGCAAACATTAATCCGGCTTTTATATGTTTCTTTTGGTGTAATGGCTTCTTCCTGGCAGAGTGGCCTTTCAGCCCATGTAGATACAGTACTCATTTCACTATAGATATTGACACAATCTTACCAGCTTCCGCCATCATCTTCACAAGGTCTTTTGCTGTTGTCCTTGGGTTGATATGCACAAGTGGGATCAAAGCACGTTCATCTCTGGGACACAGAACCCATCTACCCGTATACTGAGCAGTATGATGGCAGGACAGTCCCATCTTGTTTGTCCTTGCGTATAATTGTTAATACAGATGAACGAGGCACCTTGAGGTATCTTGAAGTTGTACCCAAGGATGAGCCAGACTTGTGTAAGTCCACAATTCTATTCATGATATCTTGACTGATTTCTTGAGACTTTCCCATGATGTTACACAAAGAAGCAGTTTGTTTCAGGTGTGCATTAAAATACATCAACAGGTGTGTCTCTAATTAACTCAGATGTTGCCAAAAAACCTATCAGAACTATCCAAACGCATGACCTCATCATATGGGCAGTCCAAAATTGTTTAACCCCTTCACCCCCAAGGGTGGTTTGCACGTTCATGACAGGGCCAATTTTTACAATTCTGACCACTGTACCTTTATGAGGTCATAACTCTGGAACGCTTCCATGGATCCCGGTGATTCTGACAATGTTTTCTCGTGACATATTGTACTTCATGTTAGTGGTAAAATTTCATTCAAATAACTTGCGTTTATTTGTGAGAAAAACGGAAATTTGGCGAAAATTTTGAAAATTTTGCAATTTTCCAACTTAAATCACAGAAATACGGCACACAAAAAAACTTGATAACTAACATTTCCCACATGTTTACTTTACATCAGCACAATTTTGGAACCAAATTTTTTTTGTTAGGAAGTTATAAGGGTTAAAAGTTGACCAGCGATTTCTCATTTTTACAACACCATTTTATTTTTAGGACCACATCACATTTGAAGCCACTTTGAGGGGTCTATATGATAGAAAATACCCAAAAGTGACACCATTCTAAAAACTGCACCCCTTAAGGTGCTCAAAACCACATTCAAGAAGTTTATTAACCCTTTAGGTGCTTCACAGGAATTTTTAAAAAAAATACTTCAGGTTCAATTTTTTTTATTTTACCAAGGGTAACAGGAGAAATTGGACTGCAAAAGTTATTGTGCAATTTGTCCTGAGAACGCTGATACCTGATATGTGGGGGGGAACGACTGTTTCGGCGCATGGCAGAGCTCAGAATGGAAGGAGCGCCGTTTGACTTTTTCAATGCAAAATTGGCTGGAATTCAGATTGGACGCCATGTCACGTTTGGAGAGTCCCTGATGTACCTAAACAGTGGAAACCCCCTACAAGTGACCCCATTTTGGAAACTAGACCCCCCAAGGAACTTATCTAGATATGTGGTGAGATCTTTGAACCCACAAGGGCTTTACAGAAGTTTATAACGTACAGCGGTACAATTAAAAAATCATATTTTTATTTTCCCAAGGGTAACAGGACCCTAAAAGTTATTGTGCAATTTGTCCTGAGTACGCTGATACCCCACATGTGGGGGTAAACCACTATTTGGGCGCATGGCAGAGCTCGGAAGGGAAGCAGGGCCATTTGACGTTTTTGGCTGGAATTGAGATCGGACATCATGTCGCGATTGGAAAACCCCTGATGTACCAAAACAGTGGAAACCCCCCACAAATGACACCATTTTGGAAACTAGACCCCCTAAGGAACTTATCTAGATGTGTGTTGAGAACTTTGAACCCCCATGGGCTTCACAGATGTTTATAACATAAAGCCATACAATTAAAAAATCATATTTTTTCCACAAAAATGATCTTTTCACCCTCAATTCTTATTTTTCCAAGGGTAACAGGACCCTAAAAGTTATTGTGCAATTTCTCCTGAGTACGCTGATACCCCACATGTGGGGGTAAACCACTATTTGGGCGCATGGCAGAGCTCGGAAGGGAAGCAGGGCCATTTGACGTTTTTGGCTGGAATTGAGATCGGACATCATGTCGCGATTGGAAAACCCCTGATGTACCAAAACAGTGGAAACCCCCCACAAATGACACCATTTTGGAAACTAGACCCCCTAAGGAACTTATCTAGATGTGTGTTGAGAACTTTGAACCCCCATGGGCTTCACAGATGTTTATAACATAAAGCCATACAATTAAAAAATCATATTTTTTCCACAAAAATGATCTTTTCACCCTCAATTCTTATTTTTCCAAGGGTAACAGGACCCTAAAAGTTATTGTGCAATTTGTCCTGAGTATGCTGATACCCCACATGTGGGGGTAAACCACTATTTGGGCGCATGGCAGATCTCGGAAGGGAAGCAGCGCCATTTGATGTTTTGGCTAGAATTGAGATCGGACACCATGTCGCGTTTTGAAAACTCATGATGTACCAAAACAGTGGAAACCCCCCACAAATGACACCATTTTGGAAACTAGACCCCCTAAGGAACTTATCTAGATGTGTGGTGAGAACTTTGAACCCCCATGGGCTTCACAGAAGTTTATAACATAAAGCCATACAATTAAAAAATCATATTTTTTCCACAAAAATGATCTTTTCACCCTCAATTCTTATTTTTCCAAGGGTAACAGGACCCTAAAAGTTATTGTGCAATTTCTCCTGAGTACGCTGATACCCCACATGTGGGGGTAAACCACTATTTGGGCGCATGGCAGAGCTCGTAAGGGAAGCAGCACCATTTGACATTTTTGGCTGGAATTGAGATCGGACACCATGTCGCGATTGGATAACCCCTGATGTACCTAAACAGGGGAACCCCCCCACAAATGACACCATTTTGTAAACTAGACCCCCCAAGGAACTTATCTAGATGTGTGGTGAGCACTTTGAACCCCCCAGTGCTTTACAGAAGTTTATAATGCCAGGGCATGAAAATAAAAAATCGTATTTTTTCCACAAACATGATCAATTAGTCCCCAATTTTTTTATTTTCCCAAGGGTAACAGGAGAAATTGAACCCCAAAAGTTGTTGTCCAATTTGTCCTGAGTACGCTGACACCCCATATGTGGGATAAAACTACTGTATGGACACACGTCAGGGCTCGGAAGGCAAATTAGTGACGTTTTGGAATGCAGACTTTGATGGAATGGTCTGCGGGTGTCATGTTGCCTTTGGAGAGCCCCTAATGTACCTAAATAGTGGAAACCCCCACAAATGACCCCATTTTGGAAACGAGACCCCCTAAGGAACTTATCTAGATGTGTGGTGAGCACTTTGAACCCCCAAGGGCTTCACAGAAGTTTATAATGCCCGGGCATGAAAATAAAAAAATCGTATTTTTTCCACAAACATGATCAATTAGTCCCCAATTTTTTCACTTTCCCAAGGGTAACAGGAGAAATTGAACCCCAAAAGTTGTTGTCCAATTTGTCCTGAGTACGCTGACACCCCATATGTGGGAGAAAACTACTGTATGGACACACGTCGGGGCTCGGAAGGGAAGCAGTGACGTTTTGGAATGCAGACTTTGATGGAATGGTCTGCGGGTATCATGTGCATTTGGAGAGCCCCTGATGTACCTAAACTATTGAAACTCCCCACAAGTGACCCCATTTTGGACACTAGACCCCCCACGGAACTTATCTAGATGTGTGGTGAGCACTTTGAACCCCCAAGTGCTTCACAGAAGTTTATAACACTCGGACGTGAAAATAAAAAAATCATTTTTTTCCACAAAAATGATATTTTTGCCCCCAATTTTTTATTTTCCTAAGGGTAACAGGAGAAATTGGATGCCAAAAATTGTTTTGCAATTTGTCCTGAGTAGGCTGATACCCTACATGTGGGGGTAAAACACTGTTTGAGCGCATGGCAGAGCTTGGAAGGGAAGGAGCACCATTTGACTTTTTCAACTCAGAATTGGCTGGAATTGAGATCAGATGCCATGTTGCATTTGGAGAGCCCCTGATGTGCCCAAACAGTGGAAACCCCCAATTCTAACTCCAACCCGAACCCCAACATACCCCTAACCCTAATCTCAGCCCTAACCCTAACCCTAGCCCTAACCCTAGCCCTAACCCTAACCCTAACCCTAGCCCTAACCCTAATGGAAAAATGGAAATAAATACATTTTTTTCATTTTATTATTTTTCCCTAACTAAGGGGGTGATAACGGGGGGTTTGATTTACTATTTATGGCGGTTTTTGTTTGGCAGCTGTCGCACGCTAAAAGACGCTTTTTATTGTAAAAATAGTTTTTGAATCACCACATATTGAGAGCTATAATTTTTCCGTATTTTGACCCACCAAGTCATCTGAGGTCTTATTTTTTGCGGGACGAGTTGACGTTTTTATTGGTACCATTTTCGGGCACGTGAAATTTTTTGATCGCTTTTTATTCCGATTTTTGGGACGCAGAATGAACAAAAACCAGCGTTTCATGAATTTCTTTTGGGGGGGTGCGTTTACACCGTTCCGTGTGCGGTAAAATTGATAAAGCGGTTTTATTCTTCGGGTCAGTACGGTTACAGCGATACCTCATTTAGGTCGTTTTTTTTATGTTTTGTCGGTTTTATGCAATGAAAACTATTTTATATAAAAAATAATTATTTTTGCATCGCTTTATTCTGCGAGCTATAACATTTTTATTTTTTCACTGATGATGCTGTATGGCGGCTCATTTTTTGCGGGACAAAATGACGTTTTCAGCGGTACCATGGATATTTATATGCGTCTTTTTGATCGCGCGTTATTACACTTTTTGTTTGGCGGTATGATAATAAATCATTATTTTTTGCTTCGTTTTTTATTTTTATTTTTTAAGGGGTTCGCTAAAGGGGTTAACTAATGGGACAGTTTTATAGGGCGGGTCGTTACGGACGCAGCGATACCTAATATGTGTACTTTTATTGTTTGTTTTTTTTATTTCCAAAAAATGGATTTATTGGGGGAATTTTTTTTTTTTTTTCTAATTTATTTGGCGATTTTTTTTTTAATTTATTTTAACACTTTTTTTTATTTTTTTTAACTTTATTAAATAGTCCCAGGTGGGACATCACTGTCCTGTGACAGATCGCTGATCTGTCACATCACAGATCACTGTGACAGATCAGCGATCTGTCACAGGCAGTGCAGAAGGCTTCCTCATGCCATTGCGCTGCCGTGGGGAGCTCAGGGAAGCACGGAGGGAGCCCCCTCCCTGCCGATGCTTCCCTTTAACCCCCGGTACACCGCGATCATGTTTGATCGCGGTGTGCAAGGGGTTAACGTGTCGGGGGCGGTCCGTGACCGCCCCTGACACATTGTGCCGGGTGTCAGCTGTGATAATCAGCTGACACCCGGCCGCGATCAGCGGCGCTCACCACGTGGGCGCCGCTGATCGCAGTAGACGTACTATCCCGTCCATGGGCATAGGGGCCCAGGTCCCATGGACGGGATAGTATGTCGGATGGCAGGAAGGGGTTAAAGGCATAGTGATCTTAGTGTATATAAACTTTCGACTTTGCAGTAAGTAATAAAAATGCCTTAAAAATTCTCTCTCATTATTCAGGTATTTGGCAAATATTAATAATTATGGTAATCCTAATTGACCTAAACCGGTGAAAAGATTATTCAGATTTCATGTCAGGTATTGAGAAAAACATGCACGTGTCTTTTTATATAGTAGTGTTTGTAAAACTTCTAGTTTCAACTTTATATAGAAATAATAAATAATTATTATAAATAGTATAACAAAATACTGGACAAGCACTAAAAACTAGAAAGGTACGTCTATCCACCAATACATAGAATAAATATTGCTATATATTATTAGTATATCTAGAAGTGGGAAATAGAATGCACAATAGAGTGATACCCTATGGAGGGAGAGAAGGAGAGTGCTGGTTACGGTCACCTGATGGAGTTGTGACAGGCACAACATCTATGTAGGCATAAAGAAAAACAGCTGCTGCTGCCCTTTGGTTGCTGGATAAATCCTCCAGGAGATATTGGATCCGGTTCGGTGAACATGTAGGTGGGCTGCGCTGCAGGAGTAAATCAGTTCTTCAGAAATGATGATGAGGAAAAGGCTTTTAATTCACAGTGTATCTACTTCTGTAACCAATGCCATCAATATGTTTTGCATCAATAAAGTTATGAAGGTCTTGAGACAGCTCATGACTTTACCGATCATGAGATGTTTGTTGTGTGGCACCTTGGTAAAAAGACACCTTTTGTACGTCATCAGTTGAACCAGCTGATATTATTTTTCACTAAGTTGCAGGATTGCTAATTACTGATAGATTTCAGCTGGTGTCAGAACTTTCCATGTTTTTTTGCGCCTCTCTATGTGATGTGTTCAATACTTTTCCCTATGTAATTTCTCATTATTACACATAACTTAATTTGTAGACATCTATGGTTTGATTTATTTGCCTGTGTGGACTGGATGGGTTGTTACCAACATCTGATGAGAATTTCATGTCAATAGCACTTTTAGAAATATATGTACTTAAAAAATTGGTGATGTGCTCAATACTTTTTTCACATGCTGTATAACTGCTCTGTAATCGCTTATAGTCTTCTGCAGAACTGGTATCTTCCATACAATCACTATGTTACAGTAATATTGGTTCTTGGTCTTTGCATAATTATTTTGTTCAGTAACAGCATAATGTCATCTGATGAAGTTCCTCTATAACCACAATTAGGGTGCGCCACTATAGTTGTCAGAAACAGGGTGGCCATCAGGACATTACTGCCCTTATTGTATGGGACACAGAGGGGCCCGCAGGTCCAGGGCCCCACTTATGCGCTCCTGCTCACCAGGCCCGATTGTGCATTAAAGTAGTGCGGGCTGCGGCGCACATGTCGGCACTGGGGCCCGGGAGCTTTCTCGGAGCTGTGCACGGCCGTCTAACCTTGACCGCTGCTCAGTTCCCACTCCCTCCATCTTCTGAGTACTTCCTGTCAGGTGGCGGGGGCGCGTACGCCATGACATAACGTGCCGACATGTGACGGTTGCTGGAAGCAGAGCCTCGCTGCTGAGGAGCATCTGTGAGGTAAGTAGAAAAAAAACTTTTTTGTCTTCTTTACAAAATGAATTAAATGGGTTAGGCCTGTTTCACACTTCAGTTTTTTTCCATCAGTCAAGATCCGCCGTTTTCCTAAAAAAAACGGATCCACCATTTTGTTTGGCGGATCCGTTTTTTTTCCCATTGACTTGCATTACTGGCGGATCTTGACGGATGGCCATCCGTCGGATCAGTTTTTTGCGGATCCGCCAATTTTTTTTGAGTCCACCGACATGCCCGGACGGAGCTTGTAACGTTTTTTTGGATGAAGGATCCGCATTTTTGTACTGCGCATGCCCGGGGGAATGATCTCAGCCGGAAATTTAACCCTGAAATCATTTCGGGCGGACGGTAAAAATTCTCTCTCTCTCTCTCCCTCTCTCTCTCGTCCCCACACTGCGGTTCCTTTAAAATTCTTCAGACAACGGATCCGTCAAAAAACCGGTCCGCTGGCATCCGTCAACTTCAGTTACCAACGGATCCGCTTTCCGCCATTTTGGCGGATTTTAACTGACAAGAAAAAACTGAAGTGTGAAACAGGCCTTAGGGTTGGAGGGGGAACTGCAAATGATGAAGTGGGGGGGTTAAAGGGGACTGCACATGATGAAGTGGGGGCGTTAAAGGGGACTGCACATGATGAAGTGGGGGACTGCACATGATGAAGTGGGGGACTGCACATGATGAAGTGGGGGCGTTAAAGGGGACTGCACATTGTTTCTTCATTCTTATCACATGGAATGCAAATAATTATAATGGGTTTACATTTGTATATACATTTTTTACGCCATCATTCACACACACTCAGTGTGATCCATATGGTTTTTCTCCATGCTGTTATATATACAAACCCAGCGTTTTCCTACAGGGTAGAACTTTGAGACAAACAATGCTAAGCCTCACTAAGGAAAACAATAATGAAACCATGCCCGACATATTAGTGGTGTATTATAAACATTGGTCAGTAGATGTCACTATAGGACTTTAGAAAATAATCCAGTAACTGCTGTAGCTGATCTCTAATAAAAAATATTTGTTTGGAGTCATTAATAAAAAAGTTTCAAAATAATTTCTATTAGAGTTTTCATATTTTTTTTTGGCTGCTGACAGTGCTGAATCTTCTATTATATATCTCACCAATATATCTATTCTATTGACAAACATTAGTAGTGGTATTTGTAGTACATATTAGTATTAGTAAACTTTAGAATGGTGCAAGCAACAAACTAAGAAATTCTGACTTTAGCAAGTGGCGTGTAAAAAAAGACTTATCCTATGTTACATCAATCATCAGAGCATTCCAAACTGGCTTGTGAAATAGCATCAGCACAAGAAGTGATGGAGCTTCATGAAATGGGTTTCCATAGTGGAGCAGCTGCATACAAGCCAAAAATCACATTGTGCAATGCCAAGCATCAGCTGGAATGGTGCAGTGTGGTGTCACTGGAGTCTGGAGCTTGGCAAATGCATTTGGATCACCCCCAGGGCTGTGGGATTACTCGGTACTGGGCCGTTGTCTCAGAGGGATGTGTCATGGTGGCAGTGACCCGGTCCGTGGCCCTGGGTGTCCATGTAAAATGGATGGAATGAAGATGAATGCCATTTATAGGTAGATGATCCGTGACGCCACCTGTGGTGCTCGGCAATGAAGGTGTTTAAGCCGACGCTGCGGTGCAGATCCTCTGGGATGGATGGTATAAGGCAGCAAAGATGTAATAGCTCCCCACAGGCAGAGCTGTAGTCCCAGGGAAGTAGTAATAGGTGTTGCGGTAGATGGTGCATTGTTAGGCACAGAGATATAGCAGCACTGAAGGGGTTGCAGGAAGGATTCAAAGAACACAACAGGGTGCAGTTTCTTTTACCTTTTATGGTGCTTTGTAGGTACAGTCCAGGATCCAGATTACAGATATTACAGGAGCTGGTCAGCCTGGAAGCAACTTGGGAATCTCTCTATTCAGATGTTGTGTAGTCTCCTTTCTAGCGCTAATCTGAAGTACTTGCAGTTCTGAATTACACTCAAGTTCCTCCTTCTTGATGTTACTTAAACTCCACTCGTATGGCAGGCAGCTGTAGCTGTCGCTTTCTGGCTCACACACGTTACTGCTGTGACTCCGAGTCTTAGGTGGGAACAGAGCATTTACAGCCTCTTGTTCCTCCGTTTTCTGTTGCAGGATCATTAGTATCTATACAGCTTTGGACGCTGGGGTCTGGTCATTGCGCTTCAGCTAGGAGTGAGCTTGACTTCAGCTCAATCCTTCCCAGCTCGTCTCTCCACGTCCACACTCTTCCCCCTCTCTGCACGAACTAACTAACTTCCCTTTCCTGGCCACAGAGAGCATCTCCTCAGCAGTTTGGTTCAGAGCTCCCTCTGCTGGCCTGGAGTAGGAACTGTGCTGTGTGCTGGAATTATCTGATAGAGAGACCCTTCATTGCTTTTAAGCATGACATCCCACTCCCTAGGTGGGAGGTAATGCCTCTGTGGCGACCGTACTCCTGGGGATGCCACACATTCTCTTAAAATGAATCACACTTCATCATGTTGCAATACAAAATGATCAAGATAATATGTAACCTATTTGGTGAAACATTAAATGAACTGCTCCCTAGTGTGATGGCTGGGGTGCTTCTTCTTGGTGCGGTTGTGGTGTTAGGTGGTAAGGATGATGTTGCTACTTTCAGCTGTTTTTGTAGGTTTGTGTTGGTCTGGAGGACGGTCGACTCCTTGTCAGTTTTTAAAAAACTTCACGGCAGCAAGTTGTTCCAGCCACATACGTATATTTCAATGTGTCTCTCCTCAAGGTGGAAAAGTCATTACTGCTCCGGTAACATTTACAGAACTTATAGGGCTTGTCCACTACTCAATCTCAATGTTTGCCCACATTAAAATAAAAACACACATACTCAACTCCGGTGCCAGAGCCATTACAATGGTGTCAGCACTCACCCTCCTGGGGCTCACATGAGGTTGCTATGTCAGCGGAGCCCTGCACCCAATCAGCACTGATGCCACTTGTCCCTGCCTTCAGTAATCAAGAGGAAGGGATCAGCCAGCCGCAGCCCTGACTTCCTGTTGACTAATTATTCATCTTAAGATGGGGACAGTAAAGCCAAAAAACATATTGGAATGCAAAGACGCGGCCCAGCAGGCGCCTCCACGCTGACGGCGAAGGGCGGGCGTCCCCCGGGGACGCAATATGGACCCTCTATACCACAGAGGGGGACCCGGGCCTACCCGGACTAGGGAAGGGCAGCGACCGGGATACTGTGGCAGCTGAGCATGTGGACAAGGACATGTAGGACATGATGACACCGCAAAACTTCAGGTATAAATAAAGTAAAACGTTTTCCTAAAGTAAAGTCAGTACATAGCCAAAACCAGGACACACGAGGTCATCAGAATACATGAGGTCATCAGGACACGAGGTCATCAGGACATCAGGGAACATGAGGTCATCAGGATACACAAGGTCATCAGGACATCAGGACACACGAGGTCATCCAGACGCAGGCAGGACATCAAGGTCACCCACAGGACATCAGAGCCACCTGCAGACATCAGATGGGAGTCATTTGGTTCCGGACATCCAACACGATCTACAGGCACCGCTGCAGTCATCCAGCTCCAGGCTCCAGCCAGCGGTCATCAGGTTCCAGACTACGGTCGTCAGGCTCCAGGCATCGGACCTAGGAAGGAACTCAAGCGTGATGGTGCTAACACCGCAGGATTGCTGGGCCTGCATGGAGCTAGCACCGCATGGTAGTCAGAGCACAGCACAATAGATGCTCAGCAGGAACACCGGTTACCAGAGTCTCAGAGTCACTGGGTGCGAGGCTCCAAACACAGAGGGATTCCAGGAACACAACATAGCAGACAGTTCAGACATGGTCAGGTACAGGACAGGTACAAGGATCAAGGATTCAAGCCTGGATACACCACCTCCAGGGCAGGGTGAATTTAGACAGGATCAGGTACAGGATCAAGGATTCAGGCCCGGATATACCACCTCTGGGGCAGGGCGAAGGAACAGGACAAAGCAGGAATCAAGGCAGGGACTTTGGTACCATAACCGAGACAGATGAGGTCCACAGACACGAGACACACATAGCAAAGTCCAGGAGCGTTGTGAGTAGCTCTGGCCCCGCCCATAGGGCAGGGTCAGCTTATAAAGGAGCTGCCCCTCAGCAATTGGCTGGGGACAGCATTTCAAGTACACACACTAACTCTGATAAAAGCAGGGGAGGTGTGGCCGCGCACACCCTAAGAACACACTGAAACCATTGCAGCACAATCAGTGCAGGAACTGCAGCATAGAGCACCTGGCAATGGCTGCCAGCCAAGACACACGTGGCAAGTCATGCACCAGCTGCAAATGACCTCGCAACCCGTGGACAGCTTCCACAGCAGCAACCAGGGACCGCACATGTGGATAGTCAAGCAGCAAAGCAAAGACCTAACAACACATGTGCAGCTACGCAGCAGAGCCAGGAACTGATCAGGCTCCATACAGGTAAAAGCCAGCAGTATCCCAGCTCAATTAGGGGGAAAGGAGTAAGGGTTTAAAGCAAACTCATGCATTATCACGCCGACAAGCAGATACAAACAGAACAGCGTGACAGGGCCCATGTAGTGTTCATGAGTAAGGAGGTGACCGAGGTCGTCACATGCCTTCCCCCTCTTTGGACACTGTTCACATGGATCACGTGTGGCACCTTGTCATTTACCCATGTTAATGTATTCATGTTGTGTATGTATTTGATATGTACTGTTTATTAAAACCTTAGGGATAACCGCGGTGATAGTGCTGCTACGGCAGGAAGGGGCCCCAGGCTGAGGATTGTCCAGGTGGGTACTGGCTCAAGTAGGACCATCCTAGGAAGGATCCAGGGTCTATGACCAGGGCAGGAGTAGCTGAAATGGCAATCCTGGCACCTTTCCCTATTGGAACTGGACGAGGGGATGGCAGGGAGCTGGTGGGACTGAAGGCACTGATGGGACAGAGATTGCCTAGAGATAAGGCAGGGATTGCCAGAGGAAGGGAGACAGAGTTGACAGGAAGAGTAGAGGCTGCCTGGAAGGCAGAGAAAGCTCAGAAGATGTCCTTTTGTGTAACCTGTGCTGCAAGTGTGATGGATGCCCTACTACTTAGTAAAGTTAAACTGTTGCAAAAGAACTTTGCCTCAGTTTTATAGAGCTCGGGAACATGGAGCCGGAGTGACAGTACCTGAGAGGACTCTGACAGTGAATGCAAGTGTACTGTTGCGCACGCTGCACATGCAGCAGAAGGGACACTGTATTCTATCTGTGGGGCGCAAGGGTGTGAGAACAGTACAGCCTGTTGGCACGAATACCACCCTGGCCACCTTACACTTGCACAATGGCCCTTGTCTGTGTCCACTCCTGATATTTGGTGGTTTATAGATTTATCAACTATAATTTTGAATGCAGTTGGATGAAAGGTATACTGGTGTATATACCAGCCAAAGATGACAAAGGGGTAGTCTTCTTGTTGGGCCTAGCCAGCAGGAGTGTGCAGATGTTACATGTACACTGCCCATCAAGAATGTGTCCCAAAATACAATGTGGTGTGAAGCGAGAATTAAACTGTGACTGTATAATCCAAGTCAGTTCATTATTACACCATTTATATAAGCAAAAATTAAAAGAAAAGCGGCAGAAAGATGAGTTAACATTCCGCCCAAAATTCATGAATTAACAAAATAAAAAGGGGCAGCAGTATTTTCCTGCCCAAGTCTCAGAGTCAGAACTAATGCAGCAAATCTACAGTATATAGTTAAGATCAGGGCTTTTTTGTAAAAAAATACTTGCCGGTACGCAATATTTGCCCCCGACCTCCTCTGTGCACCCCCAGTCCTCCTCTGTGCAGCCCCCGACCTCCTCTGTGCAGCCCCCGTCCTCCTCTGTGCAGCCCCTGTCCTCTGTGCAGCGCCCGACCTCCTCTGTACAGCCCCCAACCTCCTCTGTGCAGCCTCCGTCCTCCTCTGTGCAGCCCCCGTCCTCCTCCTTCATACTCACCCTGCTGTGCCGTCGCTGAACATCCCTGAATCCTCCGTTGTCCAGCACTTACAGTTTCTTCCTGCCTTCAGCGGTCACATGGTACCGCTCATAAAGCTCATGAATATGCTTCCACGTCCATGGGCGTCCATATTCATGAGCTTAATGAGCGGTGCCATGTGACCACTGAAGGCAGGAAGAAGCTGTCAGCGCTTGGACAAGGAAGATGCAGTGGAGGGGTGAGTATGACTTCCCAGCCACCGGCTCCTGACGCCGCTCCCCCTCCCCCGCTGAAGCACCTTCAGATTTCCGGTACAACGTACCATCGTGTACCGGCGCAAAAAAAAGCACTGGTTAAGATGGTGGCAACACAGGTACAAAATACTGATGGGACAACCACTCACAGACTTCCAATACATGAAGGGAGTGATTGCTTAGGATTAAAATTGCATGCAAAAAAGGCTTCTACAGGCGTTGATCACAGGCATGTGGTGCCCTGTGTCTGGTTTACAACCTATTAGTGATGCCCACATTATTAGACTATACGGGCTGCCCAGCTATATAAGTGCACCCCACTAGGACAGACGGTCTACATGCTCTATTTTAATTCAGGGTGCAGCCAAGCCCATCAATGTTGGCCTTGTAAACTAGGGTGTCTCCCCTGGTGGCGTGTACTTAGATAATGCTGGGCAGACCGTCTAATCTAATAGCATGGGTGTCACTAATAGGCTGTAAGCCAGACACTGTGCACTATGTGTGTGATCAGCGCCCTATGCAAGCCTTTTTTGTGTGCAAACTTAATCAAATACATTTTATGTTTCTGAATTTAGGAAAAGTTCCAACATGTTGACATAGCTTCTATTATAAACAGAAGCCACGACACCACTGTAACCACAGCTTATAAAGAACCTGCCATTAGATTCATGCTGTGCCTGAACCACAGGCAGCATCAGAGCCTGACTGTGCTATTCCAGGTCCTACTCTGCAACACTGTAACTTTTCAGGGAAAACATAGTTTGAACAGGTAACAATAAGGAGAGACCTGACTAGTCCAATGTTGTCCTCGGATGCCTACTCCTGGCACGTTCCATTGATTAGCAGGTTTCTCACTATGTACATGCTGCGGTGTTTCAGAGTAAAACATACCTTGCTGAAATCGCCCAGCCATCCTCTGATCCCTGCTGCCTATGGTGTGACAGCATGAATTTAATGACAGGTTCCCTTTATTTGCTTTTTTAATACTGCCAAATATTACCACATAAATTTGTGTTTTGGGGGTACTGTATGAAGAAGGACCGTGCCGCGGGTACCTGTTCTGTGCTGGTTCCGGAACTGTCAGGGCTGTCTCCTCTGTTGTCCGGGGGAAAGCTTAAGGGACTGGACCATTCCTCGCATGCGGAAGCAGGGGGTGTGGCTAAGGGTTTACAGCCTCAGTGCACGCGGAAACAGGCAGACTTGGAGGGAATAGTCAGCACGCAGCAGTGACCAGTGAATGCTCCAGCCCTCGAGCATCCATACAGCGCTGGCCTGCGTCCTAGCAGATATTTGTGAGGAGAGACGTGCAGTGAGCCTGTTGGTCGCCACGAAGTGAGGTGCCTGTGAGGTTCTAAGCCATGTTTTCTGTTCTGCCTGACTTTGCGCTTAATTTTGCCCTTATCAAAGATGGAGTGAGCAGCTTCACAAGGGGCCATCTTGTTCCTGTTTGACTTTTCCTGTTTCCTGCCTGCTGTGTACTTAAGGGACTCTGCACATTATACCTGTGCTTGTGTATCTGGATCTTCACCTGCTGCCAAGCTTGGAGAACTTGCATTGGTACAGATTGCACTTGATGTGGTCATGCTCTAAATGTATTTAGGAGGCCGTAATGGCACAGCATTTATTAAAAATATATAGAGTAGGACCCCCCATATGAGATTGCCTTGGCGCGGCGGGGTGGCTCAATTGAATTGATCAATTTTTTTGCTAAATATCTCATTTTTGAATACAGCTAGACATTATGTGCATATGCACTCCAATTTATGCGTTCTAACCTTAAGCAGTGCTGGCTTCCCCCTCTATTTTCTTGAACTTGCATTGTGCCTGCTTCTTCTAAACCTCGGGATTCCCCGTTTGTTACTTACCTGCCGTCCTGCCTGACCGCCTCTCCTGTCCGGATCTGCTCTGCTTCGGTTATCTCTGCGGCCTGCTCTCCGCTTGGAGCCCGGTCCAGTCTCAGGACCTTAGGACTGTGTGCGCCTGGACCTCAGACTCTCGCCAGTTGGTTCGTACAGACTTTACCTGTTGCCAGATCTTATATCTACGTACCGTGCATTACTGAAGCTTGTTTACTATAATACCCTGAACTACATCTGCATAGTACTGAGACCTGTTGCTACAATACAATACTGAACCTTTGAACATATACTGTGTTTGTCTTCTCTGACCCATGCCACTGAGTTCCATAGAACCTATAGTACTAATTTGACAGGATACACAAGCCATCAAATATGGAGCTCGCTGGGTCAGATTCTGTGGATGTACGCCTTAAAAAGATATGCACATTTATCTCAGGACTTCAAGGGGAGCTTCAGGCTACCAAAACAAAATTGTCAGCACTAGAGACTCAAGCTAACCATAATGCTACTATAGCTGATACATCCATTCAGGCGTTAGCTACTCGTCTCTCAAAGCTGGAGACTACAGTTTCAGCCTCAGCCGCAACCCCACCTTCGGTTCCAGCTTTCCCTAAACTCCCGCCATTCAGGTTCGGTGGCGAAAGAGAAAAATTCCGAGGGTTCCTAAATCAGTGTCGGCTGTATTTTGCTGCGCATGCGGCTCAGTTTCCAACAGGACGAGACAAGGTGTTGACTATGATAATGCTGTTAACCAACAAGGCTCTTGCTTGGGCAAATCCCCTGACTGAAACTAATGATGTCTGTTTGAATTCTTTAAATGATTTATTTCCACAATGTGTCAGATGTTTGATGACCCTAACTGAAGTACCACAGCAGAAACCGCATTGCTAGCCCTCCATCAGGGAAAGCGCCCTGTCGTAGAATACGCAATGGAATTTCGGAGGTGGGAATTGGACACTACGTGGTGCGACTCAGCAAAATACGCAGTGTTTAGGAGGGGTTTATCTGCCACAATTAAAGACGAACTGGCTAGAGGCGAGTCACCCGCTGCCCTGAGAGACTTCATAAATCATTGCATTCGGATTGATATCCGTCTTGCAGAACGCCGGCAAGAGAGATGGGCAGACGCTAACCGCAGTAATTTTGTAACCCTGCCGTCTCCCTCCAGGGAAGCCCAGAGCAAGTCCTTCCTCCCAGTAGAGTCAGAACTTATGCAGGTCGATGCAGTCCGGAGAAGTCCTCCTGACCCACGCAAGGAGCACCGCTTTAGAGAAAATGTATGCTTCTACTGCGGAAAATCAGGTCACTATATTTCAAATTGTCCCGGTAAGAAGCGCAAGACCACGGCTGCGGTGATCGAATGCGACTTTTCGGACGTATCTTCAGTAGTTTCCCACTCAAATCCTCCTAGGAAAGAAATAGTCGACTGGAATCACGACTTCTCCAACTGTACTTCAGAAATATCCTCACCGGTGAATGCAGCCATCTCTTCAGTGAGTCCCACTACTTTGACCTTGGACGGCTCATGGAAGGACTCACACTGTTATATCCCAATCAAGATATGGACCCAGTCCCAATGGATTGCTAGTTTCGCTATGGTGGACTCAGGGGCCAGCGGCAATTTTATGGACATTATATTCGCTAAAGAACACAGTATATGTTCACAAAAGAGGATCTCTCTGGTATTGATGGAAACTGTGGATGGTTCCCCACTGGTGTCCGGGCCCGTAGATCTTGAAACAACATCACTGAAAGTCCGTATGGGGGCGGATCACTCCGAAAGACTGTCCTTCTTGTTAATTTCCTCCCCTCATTTTCCCATAATCCTAGGATTACCATGGCTACGACTGCAAAACCCTACTATCAATTGGGAGACAAAGGAAATACTAGAAGACAGATATCATCGAAGGAACCAGCTTTAGTTGGGTCAGCATGCTCCATTGACTTAAATCTACCAATAGAGTATCAGGATTTCATCGATGTATGTGACAAGAAAAATGCAGACAAATTGCCTCCACATCGGCCGTACGATTGCCCCGTGGAACTGCTACCTGGTGCCGCACATTATACCTGTGCTTGTGTATCTGGATCTTCACCTGCTGCCAAGCTTGGAGAACTTGCATTGTGCCTGCTTCTTCTAAACCTCGGGATTCACCATTTGTTACTTACCTGCCGTCCTGCCTGACCGCCTCTCCTGTCCGGATCTGCTCTGCTTCGGTCATCTCTGCGGCCTGCTCTCCGCTTGGAGCCCGGTCCAGTCTCAGGACCTTAGGACTGTGTGCGCCTGGACCTCAGACTCTCGCCAGTTGGTTCGTACAGACTTTACCTGTTGCCAGATCTTATATCTACGTACCGTGCATTACTGAAGCTTGTTTACTATAATACCCTGAACTACATCTGCATAGTACTGAGACCTGTTGCTACAATACAATACTGAACCTTTGAACATATACTGTGTTTGTCTTCTCTGACCCATGCCACTGAGTTCCATAGAACCTATAGTACTAATTTGACAGTGCCAAACGCTCCGGGCCCGTGAGTACTGTGCATGTGCCGCCTAATAGAGACCGGGTGCAGGACCATTGTCTGCGCCCCGAAACCCCAGTGTATATCCACTGGACCACGGTGGGCGCAGACAGTGTAGTGGCTCGCACTCTCCTGGCCACATCAGCATATGGACTAGGGGCTCAGTGGAAGGTACCTGAGACCAACCGCTGCTGCCAGAAGACGGTTCCTCGTTACCTTCAGGACCCCATCGGACACGTGCCGTGCCAGCCATTGTTGGCATCATCACCCGCTCTTTGATTTATTACGTCCTGAGAAAACGTCAGACAGGATAAGTTGACCCCTCAAGAACTGTTCTCTGACTCTGCATACTATTTACACTGTGTAGTTCACTGTTATCCATTTACCTCCCTGCGTGGAGTATTCCCCTGTTAAAGTAAAGTTATTAACCCATGCTCTGTCGTCTGTCTGTCACTGCATCCCGCAACCTGCTCACAGTACCACCACCAAACATGAAATCAAAGCGTCTTAATTTTGAAGGTATTCCTATTTTGTATTTAGATTGTATGCCTGGTGTTTTGACTTTTGTAGTATCCTAAAGGATAGATTTTATGTAGTGGTAGTCATTGTTTTCTAAGTGGCTTACAGGTGTCTGTTTCATCTGGATCAGTGGGTATTCCTTACTTAGCGAGGTGCCAATGTATTTGTACTATTACCAAATATTGTTTCTCAACAGATAGTAATAAACTAACAGCAGCAGACATAAATCTACTACTGCGATTATTCACATTTGCTCCATGCGACATCTATTTTTGTCTTTACTAGTATTTTTTAGGCTCTCGTCCTAGAATAGAAACATATTGATTCTTGCACAATGGAAGAGCAGCTCATCAGATCATTACCCATGTCACGCGATACAAACTGGGTCATACAAATTAGGGCATGTAAATCCCGTCACTGCCAGCGCAGGGTCTGGAAAATGTCTTTCTTGCATAAGAAGTTAATAAACATAAGCGGCATGCAGCACACAATGTTCTGCTCTACATGTAGTACGTCTGATTACATGTATTATACATTTATCTCACCACATGATTGTTCTTCATGCTGATTCATGGGCTACATATATATATATATATACTGTAGATAATGAGCCACTATTGAGACATATTGGGTAATTGTGCATTTATAATGAATGCTTATATTTATGCTATTATCCATTCAGTCTGAGTTTTTCTAACATTGTCCGTTGGTGTTGATTTAGGAGGTGGTAAAGTAAGACTGGTTTCACACTTGCGTTTTTTTTTCCTATAGTTTACATGGGTGCGCATACGTTTGTATGCGTTTGTATCCGCATGCTTTTTTTGTAGTGTGCGCTCGGGCGCACAAAATGCATTCTGTTGCATTTTTTGTGCGTCCGACTTGCCCCGAAAAAACGCATGCGCACGCAATGCGTTTTTTTTTCACCCAACCACCCATTATAGTCTATGGGTGCGCTGACATGCGCATAGTAATGCGCACGTCAGCGCAAAAAAAGCATGCTTTTTTTTAAAAACACGCACAAAACCGCAAAAACCGCACGATGCGTTTTTTATGTGCGTCTGTGCTGCGCACAGTGCGCAGCGCAAAAAAACGCAAGTGTGAAAGTAGCCAAGAACTACCTTAGTTCTGCAGAAATGTCAGCCTCTTCTTAATTTTCCTGTAACGCTTCTTAAACGTTTCTCAGGGATTATTTAATGTCATTGATCATAACCAACAACACATCGGAATAACTGAGTGCAAACTCCTCGGAATAACAAATCCCCAATGAGCAATATTTATATCTAAATTATTCCAAAATACTTTACCATTGAATTGAGGATTCTTATGAAAACCCAAAGTAATATTGAAGAGGAAAGTATAAAAAAAAGATTTTTCTTTATAAAATAGTTTTCATATTAAGTTTTATGAAAAAATTCCTGAAAGATTCTCTGGAAATATTTACCGGTAGTTTTATTGAGTTGCTTGGGAGAAATATGGAAAATGGAGTATAAGAGACACTTGAATTTTAGAATTTAAAATGCAGCTTTCAGGCCAACCCCAGACATCTCCCCCTGGCGAAATTTCTCTGAAAAAGAGAGCAAGGTACGTGTATTCTGTCACATCACCATAAGAGAGCTCACAAAGAAAGCGGAGCAAGACGGAGCAGAGTTCAATCCGGCCAGTGTCTCTGAAGAGAGCCAGTAGGAGAATGTGAAAGCTTCGCTACACTCCTGATAATAATAATAATAAATTTTATTTTTATAGCGCCGACATATTCCGCAGCACTTTACATTTCAGAGGGGATTTGTACAGACAATAGACATTACAGCATAACAATAATCACATACAGTAGATTATAACAAATACCAAGAGGAGTGAGGGCCCTGCTCGCAAGCTTACAGTCTATGAGGAAAGAGGTAGACACGAAAGGTGGGTGGTAACAGTTGCCCTGATTGTATGGACCAGCCATAATGTTAAGTGTGTAACAGTACAGACACAGAGGGCTAATGGATGCATAAAGCATGTGGGAACATGATGCTGGGAACCTGGTTATGGTAAAACTTTTGGCTCTGCCACACAGGGATAGGTTAGGTTAATGTGTTGAGGCGATAGGCCAGTCTGAATAAATGCGTTTTCAGGACACGCTTAAAATTGTGGGGATTGGGGACTAATCGTATTGACCTGGGAAGTGCATTCCAAAGAATTGGCGCGGCACGTGTAAAGTCTTGGAGACGGGAGTGGGAGGTTCTGACTATTGAGGATACTAACCTCAGGTCATCAGCAGAACGGAGGGCGCGGGTAGGGTGGTATACTGAAACAAGGGAGGAGATGTAGGGTGATGCTGAGCCATGGAGGGCTTTGTGGGTGAGGGTAATAAGTTTATACTGAATTCTGGAGTGGATGGGTAGCCAGTGTAATGACTGGCACAAGGTAGAGGCATCGGTGTAACGATTGGTGAGGAATATGATCCTGGCTGCAGCATTCAAGACAGATTGGAGAGGGGAGAGTTTGGTAAGAGGGAGACCGATTAGAAGAGAGTTACAATAGTCGAGACGAGAATGAATAAGAGAAACAGTAAGAGTTTTTGCAGAGTCAAAAGTAAGAAAAGGTCGAATTCTAGAAATGTTTTTGAGGTGCAGATGACAAGAGCGAGCCAGTGATCGAATGTGGGGGGCAAAGGAAAGCTCGGAATCAAGTATGACCCCAAGACAGCGGGCATGTTGCTGGGGAGTAATAGTGGAACCACACACGGAAATGGCAATGTCGGGTGTAGGTACATTAGTAGCAGGAGGAAACACAAGGAGTTCAGTCTTTGACAGGTTCAGTTTCAGATATAGTGAGGACATGATATTAGACACAGCGTTTAGACAATCGCCAGTGTTTTCTAGAAAGGCTGGCGTGATGTCAGGAGAAGAAGCGTATAATTGGGTGTCATCAGCATAGAGATGGTACTGGAAACCAAATCTACTGATTGTTTGACCAATAGGGGCAGTGTACAAGGAGAAGAGGAGGGGGCCTAGAACCGATCCTTGAGGAACCCCAACAGTAAGGGGAAGGTGAGAGGAGGAGGAACCGGCAAAAGAAACAGTAAAGGAGCGGTCGGAGAGATAGGAGGAGAACCAGGAGAGAACGGTGTCCTTGAGGCCAATGGAATGGAGCATAGTGAGGAGGAGCTGATGATCCACAGTGTCGAATGCTGCAGAGAGATCCAAGAGAATTAGCATGGAGTAATGACCATTTGATTTAGCTGTTAGCAGATCGTTAGAGACTTTAGTGAGGGCAGTTTCAGTGGAGTGTAAAGAGCGGAAACCGGATTGGAGAGGGTCAAGAACAGAGTTTTCTGAGAGATAGCGGATAAGACGGGAGTGGACCAGGCGTTCCAGGAGTTTAGAGATGAAGGGAAGATTAGAGACAGGTCTATAGTTAGCTGCACAGTTTTGGTCGAGGGATGGTTTTTTAAGTAGTGGATGTATGATGGCATGCTTAAATGAGGAGGGAAAAATACCAGAAGAGAGAGAGAGGTTAAATATTTTAGTTAGGTGAGGGGTGACAGCAGGGGAAAGGGACTGGAGGAGATGTGACAGAAATGGGTCACTGGTGCAAGTAGTTGGGCGAGAAGATGCAAGGAGCCTGCTTACTTCTTCTTCTGTGACTGGTTCAAAATCAGAGAGTGAGTTAGATGCAGTGGGGGAGGGAGGACAGTGCATGGTATGAGGGGATTTGGAGATAATTTCCTGTCGGATCTGGTCAATTTTTTCTTTGAAGTAATTGGCCAGATCGTCAGCTCGGAGCTCCGTGGTTGGGGCCTGTACTCTTGGATTGAGTAGAGAATGAAAAGTGTCAAAGAGACGTTTCGGGTTATTGGACAGTGAGATGATGAGGGTGTTGAAATAGGTTTGTTTGGAGAGGTGAAGGGCAGTGTTGTATGTTCTAAGCATAAACTTAAAATGGATAGTCAGCTTCATGGATGCTAGGGGCTCAATACATATGTCTTTCACAGACGGGGTTTAAAATGGTTCCACTCTGCATTACCATAGTTTTTTAAAAAAGGAAATTTTACACATTTCAAATTTTTACATTTAAAATGACAAATAAAAATATTACTAATACTTACAGATCCTTTTGGAAAAGAGAGAGAGGATTCAAAAAGATATAAATAAACTGGAGCAGTGTGCAGCAACTAACAGAATGGTTTTTAATAGGGAAAAATGCAAAGTACTGCATCTGGGCAATAAAAATGAAAAAAGCATATACAGAATTAGAGGAATAGGGCTAAGCAACAGCACATGTGAAAAAGACTTGGGTATACTAATAGATCACAGACTAAATATGAGTCAACAGTGTGATGCAGCTACAATTCTAGAATGTATTAACAGAAGCATACAGTCTAGATCACGTAAAGTCATTAACACCTCTATTCCTCTTTGGTCAGACCTCATCTGGAATACTGTGTCCAGTTTTGGGCATCACATTTTAAAAAAGACATCAACAAACTGGAGCAAGTTCAGAGAAGAGCAAAATGTTTTTTCCAAACTGAAACTGTTTGAGGTAAGGCTGGCTTTTTTTTTATCCTGAACCATTTTGGTAACATTTCCTGATGCATTTTCTTAGAATATGTTCACATTGAGTTTTTTGAGGCTTTCAAACACCAAAAAATGGTTTCTGCATCAGGACAAAGACGCTAAACATACAGCCAATGTCATTCAATGTAATCATCAGTGTAAAGAATAAAAAAGAGACCTGGAAGTGATGATAGGCCTCCCACAGAGCCCTGATCTCAACATCATCAAATCTACCTGGAATTACACATTACTACCTGGAATTACACAAATTGCAGATTTGAGGCAAGCTCTACACACAGTGGCTATTCATCTCTAAGCTCCTCAGTCTGTTCATATAAAGATCATTCATTGTGCAACACCCAAGTAGTGATCTCCGAGGCAGAGGTGATACGCATCCTGAAGGGACTTAAGGTCAAAAAGGCACCTGGCCCTGATGGTGTATCTCCAATGTGTCTGAAAGTATGTGCTACCCAGCTTGCCCCTATACTGACAAATATATACAATGTGTCACTGAAAGAGTGCGTTGTACCTCAGTGTTGGAAAAATTCCACAATTATCCCTGTCCCCAAGAAAGTGGGATCCTCTGAGTTGAACGACTATAGACCAGTAGCACTCACATCTGTAGCTATGAAAGTCTTCGAAAGAATTATGATGTCCCACCTGATAAAATTCACGCAGAAGCTATGGGACCCGCTTCAGTTTGCCTATAAGGAGAATCGTTCGGCAAACGACACTGTCAATCTGGCACTGAAGTACATTTTGGATCATACAGATGAACGGCACTCATATGTCCGGATTCTTTTCATGGACTTTAGCTCAGCGTTCAATACCATTGATCCGAATTTACTTCATAAGAAAATGGTAGCTCTTGGAGTCCCTCTCAACTTATGCTTGTGGATTTATAACTTCCTGACAGCCAGGATACAGTGTGTAAAAGGTGGACCATTCACTTCGGACACCTTGGTCACAAACATCGGGGCACCTCAGGGGTGTGTTTTGTCCCCGTTACTGTTTTCTCTCTATACGAATGATTGCATCTCTTCAGCAGACTCAGTAAAAATCTTGAAATTTGCCGATGATATGACACTGATTGGTCTCATCAGGGGAAATGCTGAAGACTTGTATCGGAGTGAGGTGGAAAGAATATGTGACTGGTGTAAAGCCAATAATCTTGTACTCAACACTAAAAAAACTGCTGAGATGGTTGTGGATTTTAGGAAAGATCAACATGAGATACTTCCAATCTACATCCATGACGAAGTGGTTCTTAGGGTCACAGAGACCAAATTCCTTGGTGTTATCATCTCTCATGATCTTAAATGGGGGAAAAACGTGGATGCTGTTATAAGAAAAGCACAACAGAGGATGTTCTTCCTGCGTCAGCTGAAAAGATATGGTTTGTCTAAGAATCTGCTGATCTTATTCTTTAATGCTGTCATCAGATCTGTGATTTGTTCCTCTCTGATAGTCTGGTATGGGGGAGCCACTGCGCATGACAAACTCCGCTTACAAAGGACTTTCAGAACAGCAGAGAGAATTATAGGCTCCCCCCTGCCTAAAATCCAGGATCTTTATGATAAGAGTATTCGATCCCATGCATTGAAAATTTCATCCGATCCCTCTCACCCGGGACACTCCTCATTCCAACTACTCCCTTCAGGACGTCGCTTCAGAGTCCCCAAATGCAGTACCAACCGCCATATGAACAGCTTCTATCCATTCTCTGTTCAACAATTAAATCGTCATGTGTAGACTATATACTGTATCTGTCTTGTTAGATGTTACTTGTTGTATCTGTTGTTATATATTATGTTGCCTCTTTGCCACAAAGAATTCCTTGTATATATGTAATATGTACTTGGCGATAATAAATTTGATTGATTGATTGATTGATTGAATTATATGAATAGACAGATGGATTTTCACAAGCCTTCATCCACAGAAGATCTGTGATTAGTTCTCCAAGATGTTTGGAACAACTTTCCTGCAGAGTTCCCTCAAAAGCTGTGTGTAAGTGTATGAGAAGAATTGGTGCGGTTTTAAAAGGAAATGAAAATCACAGCAAATATTAATTTGATTGACATTTCATTTTTGTTCACTCACTATATTGTTTATTGATAAAAATCAAACTATTAATGCTACTATTTTTTAAAGCATTTTTACTTTGCAGACTTTTTTTCCCACACAGCCTAATACTTTGATAGTACTATACTTCTTATATTTGGTCCCAGAGCCTGCTTGTTACTCGCAGAGACGTACCTGTGGTTTTCTGCCACTCTTAGGTGCATGCTGTACTGTGAAACCCATCTTGGTGTCTCCCTGACACATGCACACTTTCCTGCTATTTTCAGCTAACGATGTGGTCAGTGTTCAAACGTTTAAGAGTTGCAACCTCATGAGTTGTTATCAAATCTGATTTGCACCTTCAGCAATATTAGTCGTCATCATTCTGTATCAAATGTATTCCAAAGTCGACTATTTGAAGCACTGTCCCTTTAAGCTGTCCATAAGCATAAGATTTTGAATGCTAATATATGACTGATCACTTGCCTATGCAAGCAATCCTATCAGCAACATGTCAGACTAAAGTGGCGTACGTAATTTAACCCCTTAATGACCACCGATACACCTTTTTACGGCGCTGAGGATTAAGAGGCCTCCCTCTCTACGTCACAATTTTTAGATGTATATTTAGAAAATCATGTATCATTACAATTCACAAACTACTTGCTACTTTGTGTTGGTGTATCACGTAAAATCCAAATAAAAAATTAAAGTTTGCAGGTGTAAAATGTACCTTGCAAATTTCGTACTCTTGCAAAGTAGAATCATGCCTGGAAGTGAGAATACAGTAACACTGCTTTGTGTGCACTCTCATGCAGGAACAGGGTGCTAGAGCGCTCCTGTTTCCTGAGCATATGTGACAATTTTTTTCAGAGAATATGTAGGTCTCGGGATCAAGATTTGTGGGGAATTTCAGGTCTTATAACCTACTAGGAAAAAGAAATGCAGGTACCCTAATGGGTTATTTCCATCCTAGTCATTAATGATTGAAATGGGAATATCTACAGTTTATGTATTTACCTGCTAGTAGTGAACAGAGAGGAGATTTATCTGTCTCAGCCATAACAGACTAATATGGCAATAACCCTTTAAGGGAAATAAGCCATAGGTGTCTGGCAGTGGCTTATTTCTGTCTTCCTATTGAGCAGAGCCTACATGTGTACGAAGGGTAAGGAGGAATCTAGTGAGTTATGGTCAGCTTAATGTGCATGATTGGTGTCAGCCGGTAAGCATCAGGGCTAGTGTTTTCTATGGAGCAAAAATATACAGGAGTTTTCCACTTTTATGGACGTAGAGCGGAGTCCAGCGCTCTACAGGATACAGACTTTTTCCAGCATGGAGCACCGGTCGCATCAATATTGTTATGATTTAATAGATATTTGCTTTTTGGGTTTTATTAGTGATTTGCTTGCTCATCAGTTCATCCTCAGGAATCAATGCTTTCATTCAGTGACAGCAAGCAGAGGAAGATGTGCAGGTTGGATTTTATGTATAACTAAGGCTAGTTTCACACTTGTGTTAGGAGGCGCAGCGCACGGCCGCCGTGCAGCTCCGCCCCCCTGCCGCACACCTCCGGTCAGCTCCTCCTATGGGCGCTGTGGTGTAGTGACCACTGTGCCCGCTAGGGGGCACTGTGTGGATGTCCTAGGAGAGAGGACGAATGGCAGAATACTGAATTACTGTTGTGTATCTCAAGGTGGGTGGCCTTGAGATGGAGACTTATGTGTGTGTTGATCAGCATTGATAATGCTGAGGTGCAGTTTCAACGTGTCCGGGAGAAGTCTCCAGGTAGCAAAGGAATAGATAGCCCCCACACATGTATTGACGGTGAAACAAGATGAAGGCACAAACACAGGCAGGAAAATAGGCTGAGCAAATGATGGGGCCCAAACTAACTAGACAGGAAAGGAAAGGGAAGACGTTGTCTGCAACCTGCAAAAAACCCTACAAAAATAATGTCCAACACTTCTGATAGCAAAATTAACCCTGAAGTCACTAGACTTCTCCCACTATATCAGCACTCTGAAATATTCTGAGACAGAGCAAAAAGAGACTGAACTAGTAAGGGACAAAAAGCCAAATGGCAAAATACTGATAAATAAGAGTGGAAATTCAGCTCAGCCCCCAGCCGGGGCTGGCAGACCACACAAAAAACTGAATAGACTAACAAAATCAAGTGTGAACATTAGCAGAAAAACTTAGCTTTAGATGACTGGAACAGAGCTGAAAACCAAGAGCTGACAAGCCAGAAGGAATCACCAGCAACTGAATAGGGCGTCGGCTGTCTTAAATCCAATCTGAGAATCCTGAGATCCAATCGTCATCCTCATTCTCAGGTGGCAGATCTCCACCGATCAAACCAGCCGCACCACCTCCCTTCACCACCAGAGGGAGACCAGAAGGGGAACTCTCAACTGGTGAACCCGAGAATGAGCTCACAACAGTACCCCCCCCTTGAGGAGGGGTCACCGAACCCTCATCCACGCCACCAGGCCGATCAGGATGGGCCCCGTGAAAAGC
Source organism: Dendrobates tinctorius (assembly GCF_039654945.1). Taxonomy (NCBI): domain Eukaryota; kingdom Metazoa; phylum Chordata; class Amphibia; order Anura; family Dendrobatidae; genus Dendrobates; species Dendrobates tinctorius. Next base: position 9,962,067 of record NW_027361773.1, read on the forward strand.
ACAAACCAATCTATTGGCATGAATATCGGAGGCAGAGACCCAAGAATTATCCTCCTGACCGTAACCCTTCCATTTGACCAAATACTGGAGTCTCCGTCTAACCAAACGAGAATCCAATATTTTCTCTACCTCATATTCCACATTGCCTTCGACCAACACAGGGTCAGGAGGTGCTGCCATAGTAACCACTGGCTCAACAAACCTCTTCAACAGAGATTTGTGAAATATGTTATGGATCTGGAACGTAACTGGAAGAGCCAATCGAAACAAAACAGGATTAAGAATTTCCAAAATCTTATAAGGACCAATAAATCTTGGCTTAAATTTAGGAGATGCAACCTTCATAGGAATATTCTTAGACGACAACCAAACCATATCACCCACTTTAAACCGGGGACCAATGGTCCTATGCCGGTTGGAAAATCGCTGGGCCTTTTCCTGAGAGAGTGACAACTTATCCACCACTTGGTCCCATATCTGCTGCATTCTCTTAACCACAGTGTCCACACCTGGGCAGGACGAAGATTCCACTTGCCCTGAAGAGAATCGAGGATGAAACCCAAAATTACAGAAAAAGGGTGACATCAAAGTGGCAGAACTAGCTCTATTGTTCAGTGCGAATTCGGCCAAGGGCAAAAATGAGACCCAGTCATCCTGATCAGCAGATATAAAACATCTCAAATAAGACTCCAAGGTCTGGTTTGTTCTCTAAGTCTGTCCATTGGTCTGGGGATGAAACGCGGAGGAGAAGGAAAACTGAATTCCCAGATTGGAACAAAAGGCTTTCCAGAATCTGGAAACAAACTGGACTCCTCTGTCGGACACAATGTTCTCAGGAATCCCATGTAACCGAACCACCTGTTGTAAAAACAAGGGTACCAACTCAGCAGAAGATGGCAACTTTGGGAGTGGTACAAGATGGACCATCTTTGAAAATCTATCACAAATCACCCAGATAACAGTCATTCTCTGAGAGACAGGAAGATCAGAAATAAAATCCATTGAGATATGGGTCCATGGCCTCTTGGGCACCGGCAAGGGCATCAGCAACCCACTAGAACGAGAACAGGGTTTAGACCGAGAACAAGTCCCACAGGACTGTACAAAATTCCTGACGTCACAAGATAAGGCAGGCCACCAAAACGACCGACTCACCAAATCTCTGGTACCAAAAATACCTGGATGACCAGCCAATGCGGAGCAATGAATTTCAGACATCACTGTCTTTCTCCACTGGTCAGGAACATACAATTCTCCCATAGGGCAATGCTCAGGTTTATCCTCCTGAAATTCCTCCAGGGCGTGACTCAAATCAGGCTAAATGGCAGAAAGAATTACCCCCTCACCTAGGATGGTAGTAGGCTCAGTCACACTAAGAGAATCGGCAAAGAAACTCCTAGAAAGGGCGTCTGCCTTAACATTCTTAGTGCCCGGAAGAAAAGAGACCACAAAATTAAAACGCGTGAAAAACAAGGCCCATCTAGCCTGTCTAGGATTCAAGCGTTTGGCCGACTCCAGATAAATCAATTCTTGTGATCGGTGAGGACCACAACTTGATGTCTAGCTCCCTCCAACCAATGTCTACACTCCTCAAATGCCCACTTCATGGCCAACATTTCCCGATTCCCCACGTCATAGTTGCGTTCAGATGGGGAGAACTTTCGAGAAAAGAAGGCACAGGGATTCATCTTAGAAGTCACAGGGTCTTTTTGGGACAAAACAGCTCCTGCACCAATCTCAGAAGCATCTACCTCTACCTGAAATGGAAGTGAGACATCAGGTTGCCATAAACTGGAGCTGAAGCAAATCTCTTCTTAAGCTCCTGAAATGCTGAGATAGCCTCAGGAGACCAATTCAGCACATCAGCGCCCTTCTTGGTCAGATCAGTCAGTGGTTTGACAATACCAGAAAAATGACCTATAAATTTACGATAGAAATTAGCAAAACCCAAAAACTTCTGGAGGGCCTTCAAAGAAGTAGGCTCAACCCAATCATAAATGGCCTGTAACTTGGCCGGGTCCATTTCAATAGTCAATGGAGATAAGATAAATCCCAAAAATGAAATCCTCTGTACACCAAACAGGCATTTCGATCCCTTAACAAACAGGGAATTCTCCCTCAAAATCCGGAACACAGTCCGGACGTGTTCCACATGAGAATCCCAATCACTAGAAAAGATCAAAATATCATCCAGATAGATGATCAAAAACTTATCCACAAAGTCACGGAAAATATCATTCATAAAGGACTGGAAGACAGAAGGGGCATTAGTGAGCCCAAAAGGCATCACCAGGTACTCAAAATGTCCCTCTGGAGTATTAAATGCCGTCTTCTATTCATCCCCGTTCTTGATGCGAATAAGATTATACGCCCCCCTGAGGTCAAGCTTAGTAAACCAGCAGGCACTCTTAACTCTGGAGAATAAATCAGATATCAGAGGTAACGGGTACTGATATTTAACCGTCATCTTGTTAAGGGAACGATAATCAATACACGGTCTTAATGAACCATCTTTCTTGGCCACAAAATAAACCCATCGCCTAAAAGGTGACGAGGATGGTCTAATATGACCCTTCTCCAATGACTCCTTAATATAGGATCGCATAGCATCATGTTCGGGTACTGATAAGTTGAAAAGCCGACCCTTGAGAAATTTACACTCAGGCATCAACTCAATTGCACAGTCATAACTCCTATGAGGAGGCAAAGACGCAGACTTGCTCTCACTAAATACCTCAGAAAAATCGGCTAGATAATCAGGAATATCATGAGACTGAGGAGAGTTGGAGAAAACAGGAGCGTCCCTAAGAACACACTGACAACCCCAACTCACCACAGACCCAGATTTCCAATCCAAAACTGGATTATGAGTTTGCAACCAAGGAAAACCAAGAACAATAGTATCATGCAGATTATGCAGCACCAAAAATTTACACTTTTCTTGGTGGTCTGGGGCAACCCGCATCGTCACCTGGGTCCAAAACTGAGGTTTATTCTTCGCCAAAGGAGTAGCATCAATACCCCTCGAAGGAATAGGCGTCCACAGAGGCGTCATAGAAAAACCACAACGCTTAGCAAAGTCCAAATCCATCAGATTCAACGCTGCTCCTGAATCCACAAAAGCCTTTGTGGAAAACGTGGATAAGGAGCAGATCAGAGTAATTGCCAAAAGAAACTTAGGTTGTATACTGCCCACAGCAAATGTGTGTGCAAAACGTTTCTCTCGTTTTGGGCAGACAGAAATAATATGAGAGACGTCTCCACAGAAGAAACACAGCTTATTACGCCTTCTAAACTCCTGACGTTGCGCCCTAGACAAAACTCTATCACATTGCATAGGTTCAGACATTTGTCCAAAAGGTGGCAACGCCTCTCGTGTAGTTTTGCGTTCACGTAAATGCCGATCAATTTGAATGGCTAATGACATAGAATCGTCAAGACCAGAGGGAACAGGAAATCCCACCATAGTATCTTTTACGGTTTCTGACAAACCCTTCCGAAAGAGAGCTGCCAAGGCACCATCATTCCAGGTAGTAAGGACCGCCCACTTTCGGAATTTTTGACAGTATAACTCTGCAGAATCCTGACCCTGGTTCAATGCCAATAGGGCTTTCTCAGCTTGATCAAAAGCATTAGGTTCATCATACAACAACCCCAAGGCTTGAAAAAATGTATCCACATTAGTCAGAATAGGATCTTCAGGTGTCAATGAAAACGCCCAATCCTGGGGATCGCCACACAGCAAAGAGATGACAATTTTAACCTGCTGCGCAGAGCTCCCCGATGAATTAGGCTTCAAGGCAAGAAATAATTTACAATTATTTCTTAAAATTCAAAAATTTAGACCGATCCCCAAAAAACACATCAGGAGTAGGGATCCTTGGTTCAGCAGCAGGTGAATGAGCGAGATAGGCAGAAATTCCCCGCACTTCAGCAGTGAGCTGCTCCACAGGATCAGACAATTGCTTAATCTTCATTAAAAAAAATTCTCCTACGGCCCCAAAGAAAAAGAGGAAAAAATACACATATAAAAAAAAAAATTCTGATACTTTTCTTTTTTTTTACAATTCTTTCCTGCTTTTGAGTACCCTAGAATCTGCGGTATGGCTGGTGATTCTGTTATGAATGGGTCACCGAGGAGAAAAAAGCAAAACAAGCTAAGCCACAGAAAACCAGAGTAGTTGGTAACTATGCAGATTGCAGATCCCTGATCTTACCACACAACTAGCAGTAGCCGTGGAGCGTGCCTACGATGAACCTAGACGCCTCGTCGTGGCCGGAGGACTACATAAGCCTAAAGCAAGAAAAGGGAAAACTAACTGCCCCAGAGCAGACCCCAAAGGAATAGATAGCCCCCACACATGTATTGATGGTGAAACAAGATGAAGGCACAAACACAGGCAGGAAAATAGGCTGAGCAAATGATGGGGCCCAAACTAACTAGACAGGAAAGGAAAGGGAAGAGACTGTCTGCAACCTGCAAAAAACCCTACAAAAATAATGTCCAACACTTCTGATAGCAAAATTAACCCTGAAGTCACTAGACTTCTCCCACTATATCAGCACTCTGAAATATTCTGAGACAGAGCAAAAAGAGAATGAACTAGTAAAGGACAAAAAGCCAATTGGCAAAATACTGATAAATAAGAGTGGAAATTCAGCTCAGCCCCCAGCCGGGGCTGGCAGACCACACAAAAAACTGAATAGACCAACAAAATCAAGTGTGAACATTAGCAGAAAAACTTAGCTTTAGATGACTGGAACAGAGCTGAAAACCAAGAGCTGACAAGCCAGAAGGAATCACCAGCAACTGAATAGGGCGTCGTCTGTCTTAAATCCAATCTGAGAATCCTGAGATCCAATCGTCATCCACATTCTCAGGTGGCAGATCTCCACCGATCAAACCAGCCGCACCACCTCCCGTCACCACCAGAGGGAGTCCAGAAGGGGAACTCACAACTAGTGAACTCGAGAATGAACTCACAACAGTTAACATTGGGTACGCAGGCCATGCGCTGGTATGCTTTTGCCGATGCACCGAGCGCACCAAAATGCAATATGGAGCATTTGGTGCACGTCGGCGCACCGTCAAAAGGGTGCATTCACCGGCAAAAGCGTACCAGCACACGGCCTGAGTACCCAATGCTAACGATAGGGTACGCAGGTCACATGCAGCGTCATGCGCCCATAGGAGGAGCTGACCGGAGGGGACACGGCAGGGGGCGGAGCTGTACAACGGCCATGCGATGCGCCTCCTAATGCAATTGTGAAAAGAAGCCTAAGGCCAGAAAGGAAATTGCCAAAGGTAAATACGCGTATAATGCAATCCTTCTATTAACCTCATCAGTATCTCAAGGTCTCAAGCCATTGTGCTGCCAGGCCCATTGTGAGGATGGGGATAGTAAACCTAGGGGAGCTGTCACTACAGGGGGTCTCACATGGAATCCCAGGTGATGGGCTTATGGAATATGCTTCATTCTTTGAGCTAAATCAAAATGTTTAAGTGGGAGGGAGAAAAAGACGCCACAGGTTTAGTCTGGCAGTTGTTGGAGTGGTTTCGAAGGGAGATGATCCAAACTGGAATGGATGGATTATCTATGGAGTTTTGGAGATCTGTTGCCAGCCGGGGCTGGATCCCCCATGCTATGGTTTAAGGTTCTTTCATCTGGATTTCATAAACTTTCTTAAGAATTGTTTGTTCTGGAAACATGGACATCGGTTGTGTTATTTGTCGTCTGGAGGAGCCTGGACTGTGACTACAGACTACGGAGAAATGAAAACTTGTACATTGTATGTTGGCCATCTACCTGGTTTTGTTGTAAAACCATGGATGTATGGAATAAAAAATAGTTACATCGTATACCTGCCTAGGTGATTATTATAACCCACAACATCAGACCCTCACCTGCAGTATATTGTTTTTGAGCCGAATCTGAATGTGTATGAGGACTGAGGAATAGGTAGGAATGAAATGGCGTCCAGCCATCTTTATATCTCAAGTACTGGAAAGTAAGTCTTACATAATATCTGTGTTTTTTTTGCAATCTGATGTGCTCACTGCTCTTGGAGTTTTTAGAAAAACCTCCGTCACACAGAATTTATCAAGTTTAGCCAGAGCACTACCTTTGCACAGCAATGTGCTTTTTGCACCAAATATTAGTTTCCTTGAACTTTTCCTATTGGAAATTTTATCAGTGTTAATTTGCTGAAGATGGTTTTTGTCTAACACATATAGAGAAAGGAATGAAATCGGGAGAGGTAGTAGGAGCAGGTAAACTGCATTGCAGATATATAGTCAGGTGTCAAACTGGCATTCAGTTAGGAACTGTATATGTATATAGGGGATGGAGGGAAAGGGCAGGCCATAAGTGGTATATATTGCGAATAAGTGTTTTAGGTATTAGTTTAAAAGGGGGTATTAGGGGATAAACAAATTAATGATGGCCATCCAATATTTTTGGAAGCAAGGATGGTGGGTCATATTCCAACATTCTCTGTCTCTAGTGTCAAAAATGTTGCAATGGAATCTATTATCCGAGTCCATTTTCACCTATCCCAATGTATTACGCATTAATAATTTAAATGCAGTAAAAAAAATCCTGTGAAAAAATGACCTTCAATGAAGACCATATGACCCTCCTGTTTATAGAACACCAGTCATGCTGTGCACCTGACTGGTAATAGTGTCCTGGGATGATGGGGCCAAGTGTTGGCACCTGATGTATTCAAATATTTGCACATTGTCTAATATTCCCCACATTGTGCATCTGATCCTAAAACATTACGAAATACAGTGTTACAAATAAGATTGTGTCATTTTCATAGCACAAGTCTGTTTATCTATTTCTGAGACAACAGTCCTTTGTATTTCATATATGATGAACTATTTTATTTTCTAATATAATATACAGTATTAATGTATATCACAATATTTATTAGCTTATTATACAAAATGTATTTAATTTTATTTGGCAAATAATACAGTAATTTTCAGCTTAGTCCTTAGGCCAATAACCAAATAGGAAGATACCTGTATTACAAATGGCGCTTAGTTCCAGATTTTACTTTGAGGACCAGGAGCTCCTGTTTCAAAACAGAATATTTTGGTTTATTGCACTATTATAAAGCATTACTTATACAAGATTTATACTGGAAATTACATAATTGAAACAAGTAAAAAAAAATATTGATTTCAACTAGACGTGCAAATATACAGTACAGACCAAAAGTTTGGACACACCTCATTCAAAGCGTTTCATGACTATGAAAATTGTAGATTCACTCTGAAGGCATCAAAACTATGAATTAACACATGTGGAATTACAAAAATCTCAAGAGCCAAACGCATCCTTCCCCGACAGCGATGGCTGACACAGTGAGTCAGGCTCGCCGAAAATTCACCTAGCCATGGAAGCCCGCACTACAAGCGCTCATCCTGCACAAAACTGCTGTTTCTTTTGGTATCCCGATGTACCTTACTGTACTAAAAATCCAGCTATTAAAAACAGAAATACCATTGTTACAGCTGTAAATCTGTGTATAGCAGTAACTGCCATCAAGTCGGGCACTGATGAACAAACTAACAATAGACGATTAATAACTGAATTACCAGCCTCCATGGCAGAAGTAGAAATGTGCTTACAGCAAATGCTGCCCATGATTCATCAGCAGAACCTTTACAGAAGAGTGAAAATAAGAATCATATATCAGCTGAATAGTAGTTTGCCAACAGGCATGCAGGATATGATAAAATGAAAGGGAACCTGACAGGAGATTCATCCTGCCTGAACCCTAGGCAGCATGAATCAGACTTTGGTCATGTGTGTTTTGCTTTGAATCAGAGGTGTAACTAGAGGGGCAGGCAGGGCATGTACCCTGGGCGCAGACAGCAAGGGGGCACCATCGGAAAGTATAAGTAGCAAGGGGGTAATGTATGCAGACACAGTATGAGGAGCGAGGGGAAGAATGTATGCGGATACAGAATGGGGAGCAGAGTGATGTGATGATACAGTATGAGAAGGGAGGGGGAAATGCATGAGGAGACTATTTATTTTTGTATTTATTTTACTCATTTATATAGCGCCATTAATTCCACAGCGCTTTACAGACATTATTGGCACTGTCCCCATTGGGGCTCACAATCTATTAAGGGGAATAGGAGACAGTATAGGGGGAGAAGTGTTATTTTGCACAGGATATAGACTGAACATTGTGTGAGGGGTTAGCATGTGTAAGGGCACAGCCAGGAGGGGACAATATGCCAATAAGGGGGAGGGTGTTGAGGGGACCCAATATAGAGACTGAGCCCTATAGGGGGGACACAGTGTTTGAGGACAGTGTGAAGAGGGGGCCCAGTATGGAAAGGAAAGGGCAGTGTGGAGGGTATGTACAATAGAGGGACAGTGTGTGGGTAATAATTTGTGCAAGGAATATAGTGAAGACCAATTATTAATTTAGGGGCTCAGGCTAGGGCAGATATTTTTATTCAGAAGCATTATAATGACATGGCTATTTTTAAAGGCATCTTGTTAGGATGTGCTGGAGAAGATGGATGTCTGCAGAGATGAGCTGTGGCTGTGAAACGTCCTCATGGCGTTGGGACAAGATTAAGAAAACAATGAGAATGACTCCAGTCAGAGACAAAGTCAGCTATTAAGTACCTGGATGTAACTGTTGTTTGTCATACCGATTAATTCTCATCAGTACTGTGGTTCCTGTATGGTCCGCAGTCAGAAGATGACTGACAGCAATAACTGCCAGTATTATTTTGCCCCCTAGAAACTAATAATGCCCTGTGTGCCCCTTTGACAATTACAATAACCTGAGTTGCCCTATAAGAAAAAGTGCCTACTTTACATTTAATAATGTCCCGAGTCTCCCCCTGTACAGCTCCCCTCTACACAGTATGATGTTCTCTTATACATAGTATAATGCCACCTCATAGTTTAGTAAGCCACACACAGTATTATGACCCCTTAGTAGCCCCCAAACTGTTTGATGGCTCCAACACTGTATGATGAACCACACACTGTACAAAGACCTCACATTATCTCCCACATTGAATGATGGCTCCCTGACTGTAATCCCCACACTGTGTGATGGCCCACTAAATAGCCTCCATGTAGTACAAAGTGCCAGATAGTCCTCTATATAGTATAAAGCACTCTCCATAGGCCTCTATTGTATAATGCACTCTCCATAGGCCTTCATATAGTATAATGCACTCCTCATAATACTCTACATAGTATAATGCACTCCCCATATTCCTATATATAGTATAAAGCACCCCCAGAGGCCTCTATTGCATACTGCACTCCCCATAAGCATCTATTTAGTATAATGCACTCCCATTAGGCAGACTCTATAGTATAATGCACTCCCCATAGGCAGACTCTATATAGTATAATGCACTCCTCATAGGCCTCTATATAGTATAAAGCACCCCCATAGACAGAATCTATATAGTGTAATGCAATCCCCATAGGCCTCTATAGTATAATGTATTCCGCTTAGGCCTCTATAGTATAATGAACTCTGCATAGGTCTCTATAGTATAATGCACCCTCATAGGCAGAATCTGTATAGTATAATGCACTCCCCATAGGCATCTGTAGTATAATGCACTCCCCATGGGCCTTCATATAGTATAATGCACTCCTTATAATCCTCTACATAGCATAATGCGCTCCCCATAAGCCTATAGTATAAATCACCCTATAATCTATGGGAAAACTCAACTTATGCAAATTTATTTATGGGGATTTTTGAAAGAATTTTTATTTGCATTAATAAATGGTCCACTCAGATTATTTTTTATAAAAGATTCATTGACGACCTCTTCTTTATTTGGAACAACGTCAATAATGATATTGACTCCTTTATTGCAGGGGTAAATAGCAATAATTGGGGTCTGTCCTTCTCCCCCATCTATAGCTCAAATAGTATTAATTTTTTTAGACATTACGATTTTTTTAAAAGAAAATGTTATTTTAACCAAAACTTTTTTTAAAGAGGTTGATAAAAATAGCTATATCCATTATAAAAGTGGACATTATGCAAAATGGCTCCACAATATACCTGAGAATCAATTTCAGAGGATAAGGAAAAATTTTAGCCTTGATGATGACTTCAAACAACAGGCTAATATTTTGAAGGATAGGTTTTTGAAGCAGGAATATCCTAATGAACTTGTAAAAAGGGCATTTAATAATTCACTAGCCAAAAAACAGGATGCATTGATTAATAATATAAAATCTAAAGAATCCTCTAATAATCATTTTTCAATGAACTTCATAACACAGTACAGCTACCAACACAAGGGAATCAGAAAAGTCCTTGAAAAAAACTGGCCCATCTTACTAAATGATCCGATTATTGGACAACATCTACCCAGAAATCCGGGTGTAACATTCAGGAGAGCCCGCACAATAAAATACATTGTAGCTCCCAGTCGGTAAAAACCCTCTGACAGAGTAATGCATGTGAACAATGGTATTAATGGTGTCTTCAAATGTGGTTCTAAGAATTGTCTGTGTTGTCATGCTATCAAACATCGCGCGGTTAATTTTGTATCCTCTGTAACAAATGAAACCTTTCATATTAAGCAACATATGAATTGTATGACAGATTTTGTCATTCATCTAATAACCTGTAAATGTGGGACACAGTATGTAGGGAGGACCACGCAGGCGCTCCACCTCAGATTGAATTCACACCGCTATAACATTAAAAGGGGTTTTTTACTTCACGGTTTATCTAAACATTTTTTGTTAGCGCACAATAAAAATTATAATGAACTCAATATATGTCCTATAGAACATATACCGAACAATGTCACAAATAGGACTCAAAAGCTCAACCGCAAAGAAATATATTGGATCTACCGGCTGAGTACACTAAAACCGCATGGTTTAAATGAAGTCACTGAGGTGTTCCTTTGAAGTAATTATGTTCTGTTCTAAAATATTTTTGGATTTTTTTCACTTTTTCCTTGTCTTGATTTTTAGTGTGGGTTTTTTTTGTTTTTTTTAAGCACATGCAATACCCTGCCACTAATTCATTGACAATTATATTTTAATATGTTGTTTAATATCGTGAACATCAATATTCCTATATACCGCAAATTTTACTGCACAACCCATTTATTAAAGAAAGGATAATGTAAGTAATTTTAAATATATATTTTTAATAATTTTTATATGGATATTTATATATTTTTATATAAATAATATCTTTTATATAAATAATTCTTATGCAATTTTTATCTTACAGCAAGAACTGTGCAATAATATATATAGAAATAAGACCAAAAAATGTCTTTTGAAAGAGTTTTTTATTCAGAAATTTCACGGTATAAGTTTGTTTTTCTATACATGTTGTTGGATTTGGCATTGTTTGTGTGGTTTCATGGTGGCTCTCTTGAGAGGATGTTCTCCCTGTAAGGCATTTCTTTTTTTCCCCCGTTTTTGGAGGTTCTTGGCCCTTTCTTTTTAAATTTTCTTTCAATAATTTTTTTTCCGTTGATTGTTAATAAAGAAATTAATATATATTAGTTATTCTATAATGCAAGTATAATAATAATTTTATAACAGAAATGTATATATATTTTGTCTATTAAGTGTCTGTCGTGTTCAAGCAATGAACTTTGACATCCTTTTGAATCAGGTGACCTGTTAGACGCCGAGCACCTGAATGACAAGTGTACTGTTTTTTTCTATTTAAGATCCTGTGCATGATACTTGCATGTGGTTTTTTCCTGAGGAAGAAGTTCTGTGAAACTTCGAAACGCATCGAATAAAGACCACTGTAATAATAATTGTTCGTAGCGATTCGCAGCGCGGAATGTCTGACCACTTTTTTCCTATCCTGCATCTTTTGCAATCTAAACATTCCCAATACCTCTAACCATTCCTCATAGGACATGGTTTGCAGACCGGTCACCATTCTGGTCACTCTTCTCTGAATTTGCTCCAGTTTGTTCATGTCTTTTTTAAAATGTGGTGCCCAGAACTGAACACAGTATTCCAGATGGGCTCTGACCAAAGAGGAGTAGAGGGGGATAATTACTTCACGTGATCTAGACTGTATGCTTCTCTTATTGCAACCCAGAATTGTGTGCCTTTTTTTCTGCTGCATTACACTGTTGACTCATGTTCAGTCTGTGTTCTATTAGTATGCCCGACTTTTTCACATGTGCTGTTGATCAGCTCTAACTCCCATTCTGTATATCCTTTTTTAATTTTACTTGCCCAGATGTAGGGCTTTGCATTTCTCCTTGTTAAAAAAAACCAGTTGCTGCACACAGTTCCAGTTTGTTTAGATCTTTTTGAATCCTCTCATTCTCTAAAGTTAGCTATCCCTCCAAGCTTTGCATCAGCAGCAAATTTATTCAGTTTATCCCCAATTCATTCATCTCTTCATCTAAATCATTGATAAAGATGTTGAACAACACAGGGCCCAGGACAAAGCACTGTGGTAACCCAATTGAGACATTCTCCCAACTGGTTGTGCTGTCATTTATTACCACTCTTTGGGTCCTATCACTAAGCCAGTTATGAATTCACCTAACAGTTGCCTTGCCCATTCCATTCTTGGTCATTTTTTCAATAAGGATGATATGAGATACTTTGTCAAATGCTTTGCTGAAGTCAAGATATACTATATCTACTGCATTTCCCTGATCCACCCAGTCAGTCATTCTGTCATAGAAGGAATTAAGTTAGTCTGACATGACTTATTAGTTACAAACCCATCCTGGTTTTGGTTAATCACTCCATTCTCATCAAGGTACTTGCATACATGTTGTTCAATAATTTGTTCAAATCTCTTTCCCGGTATAGAAGTTAGGCTCACTGGCCTATAGTTCCCTGGGTGCATCTTCTTCCCCTTTTTGAAGATAGGGACAACATTTGCTTTTCTCCAGTCTTCAGGGACTTCTCCTGTTCTCCAAGAATTTTCAAAGATTATAGAAAGTGGTTCAATATAGGCCCCTCAAAGTCACTTCAAATGTGATGTGATCCAAAATTGATTTGTAAATTTTCTTGGAAAAATGAGAAATCGCTGGTCAACTTTTAACTCTTCTAACGTCCTAACAAAAAAAATTATGTTTAAAAAATAATGCTGATGTAAAGCAGACATGTGGAAAATGTTATTTGTTAACTATTTTGTGTGATATAACTCTCTGGTTTAAGGGCACAAAAACTAAAATTTCGAAAATTGCTAAATTATCAACATTTTCGCCAAATTTGCAATTTTTCACAAATAAACGCAAGTCATATTGAACAAACTTCACCACTGTTATGAAGTACAACATGTCATACAGTCTCAGAATGAGTGGGATCTGTTGAAGCGTTCCAGAGTTATTACCAGATAAAGTGACATTGATCAGAAATGTAAAACTTGGCCTGGTCATGAATGTGAAAACAGGCTTGGGGGGGTTAAAGGGGGTTGAACATTTTATGTGAAAGATCCGGTCCTCTTTTTGGCTGAAACTGAACTATACACTCATGTGAACGTACCCTATGTGTGTGTACATAGATAGACTTGTCAGTCTAGGAGAGTGTAGGAGCAGCCAGGTATTTGCACTTATGCAAGATAGTTCCCAGCTGTCACTGTGCACATTATGAGCATTTATTTTTTGACTCATTTGTATAGCGCACTTATTTCCACAGCACTCTACAGAAATCATCATCACTGTCCCCATTGGGGTTCACAATCTAAACTCCCTGTCAGTGTGGATTTGGAGTGTGGGAGGAAACCGGAGAACCTGGAGAAAGCCCACGCAAACACAGAAAGAGCATACAAATTCCTTGTAGATGTTGTCCTTGATAAGATCTGAACCAAGAACTCAGGGCTGCAAGACTAAACTGCTAAACACTGAGCCACTATGCTCTCCTTATATATGTGTATTATTTATGGTTATTTTAGTACTGTGTATATCTGTAAATGCATGAGTATTATGTATTAGCATGTGTTTATTTCATATAAACATTCTGAATATATAAGTAAATATATTGTATATGTAAATGTGCTTGTGTTTACTTGAGTGGGTATTTGCTGGATCGGGGACCGAGACACAAGTCTTGCATAGGGACCCTTCACTGTCAGTGTCCGCTCCTGTATATTGCAAATGTGGTATTGCTATTTATGTAACAACTGATCTCATACAATCTATTATTAACCAAGTTAAATGATTTTGTGGACACACTCAAAAAACATCCTCTTGTATCCATCTGCATTTGAAAAGCATACTGATGTGCACATTATTAGTTGCATTATTAATTCTCTATACAACCTCAAACTGTACAAAGCCACATTAGATCAATAATAGTAGTTTATAAGGACCTTCTGTGTATGAGTTCAATTTCATGTAAAGGATTCTTGGCAAATTCCATATTATTATTCTGACACACACTCCATCAGATGCCAAATTATACATGTGTTCTTCTCCAGAATCATTGGCTCCTCTGAAGAATACAATGACATACAAATATACTCATAGTGGCAGTTAAAATGACTAACACTTAGTACATTTTAACCCCTTAACCCCCAAGGGTGGTTTGCACATTCATGACCTGGCCAATTTTTACAATTCTGACCACTGTCCCTTTATGAGGTAATAACTCTGAAACGCTTCCATGGATCCCGGTGATTCTGACATTGTTTTCTTGAGACATATTGTACTTCATGATAGTGGTAAAATTTCATTCAAATAACTTGCATTTATTTGTGAAAAAAACGGAAATTTGGCGAAAATTTCGCAATTTTCCAACTTTGAATTTTTATGCCCTTAAATCACAGAGATACGTCACACAAAAAAACTTAATAAGTAACATTTTCCACATGTTTACTTTACATCAGCACAATTTTGGAACCAAAATTTTTTTTTGCTAGGAAGTTATAAGGGTTAAAAGTTGACCAGAGATTTCTCATTTTTGCAACACCATTTTATTTTTACGGCCCACATCACATTTGAAGCCACTTTGAGGGGTCTATATGATAGAAAATACCCAAAAGTGACACCATTCTAAAAACTGCACCCCCTTAGGTGCTCAAAACCACATTCAAGAAGTTTATTAACCCTTCAGGTGCTTCACAGGAATAAAAATACTTCAGGTTCAATTTTTTTTATTTTACCAAGGGTAACAGGAGAAATTGGACTGCAAAAGTTATTGTGCAGTTTGTCCTGAGTACGCTGATAACTGATGTGGGGGGGAACCACTGTTTCGGCGGATGGCAGAGCTCAGAAGGGAAGTAGCGCCGTTTGACTTTTTCAATGCAAAATTGGCTGGAATTCAGATCGGATGCCATGTCACGTTTGGACAGCCCCTGATGTACCTAAACAGTGGAAACCTCCCACAAGTGACCCCATTTTGGAAACTAGACCCCCCAAGGAACTAGATATGTGGTAAGAACTTTGAACCCACAAGGGCTTCACAGAAGTTTATAACGTACAGCGGTACAATTAAAAAAATCACATTTTTTCCACAAAAATGATCTTTTCACCCCCCCATTTTTATTTTCCCATGGGTAACAGGATCCTAAAAGCTATTGTGCAATTTGTCCTGGGTATGCAGATACCCCATATGTGGGTGTAAATGACTATTTGTGCGCATGACAGAGCTCAGAAGAGAAGCAGCGCCATTTGACTTTTTTGGCTGGAATTGAGATCGGACACCATGTCATGATTGAAAAACCCTTGATGTACCAAAACAGTGGAAACCCCACACAAATGACACCATTTTGGAAACTAGACCCCCCCAAGGAACTTATCTAGATGTGTGATGAGAACATTGAACCCCCAAGGGCTTCACAGAAGTTTATAACGTACAGCTGTACAATTAAAAAATCATATTTTTTCCACAAAAATGATCTTTTCACCCTCAATTCTTATTTTTCCAAGGGTAACAGGACCCTAAAAGTTATTGTGCAATTTGTCCTGAGTACGCTGATACCCCATATGTGGGGGTAAACCACTATTTGGGCGCATGGCAGAGCTTGGAAGGGAAGCAGCGCCATTTGACGTTTTTGGCTGGAATTGAGATCGGACACCATGTCGCGTTTGGAAAGCCCCTGATGTACCAAAACAGTGAAAACCCCCCACAAATGACACCATTTTGGAAACTAGACCCCCCAAGGAACTTATCTAGATGTGTGGTGAGCACTTTGAACACCCCAGTGCTTCACAGAAGTTTATAACGACCGGGCATGAAAATAAAAAAATCGTATTTTTTCCACAAACATGATCTTTTAGTCACCAATTTTTTTATTTTCCCAAGGGTAACAGGAGAAATTGGACCCCAAAAGTTGTTTTCCAATTTGTCCTGAGTATGCTGATACCCCATATGTGGGAGAAAACTACTGTATGGGCACACGTCGGGGCTCGGAAGGGAAGTAGTGACGTTTTGGAATGCAGACATTGATGGAATGCTCTGCGGGTGTCATGTTGCCTTTAGAGAGCCCCTAATGTACCTAAACAGTGGAAACCCCCCACAAATGACCCCATTTTGGAAACTAGACCCCCTAAGGAACTTATCTAGATGTGTGGTGAGCACTTTGAACCCCCAAGTGCTTCACAGACGTTTATAACGCCCGGGCGTGAAAATAAAAAAATCATTTTTTTCCACAAAAATGATATTTTTGCCCCTAATTTTTTATTTTCCTAAAGGTAACAGGAGAAATTGGACCCCATAAGTTGTTTTGCAATTTGTCCTGATTAGGCTGATACCTTATATGTGGGGGTAAAACACTTTGGGCGCATGGCAGAGCTTGGATGGGAAGGAGCACCATTTGACTTTTTCAATGCAGAATTGGCTGGAATTGAGATCAGACGCCATGTTGCACTTGGAGAGCCCCTAATGTGCCCAAACAGTGGAAACCCCCAATTATAACTCCAACCCTAACCCCAACATACCCCTAACCCTAGTCCTAACCCTAGCCCTAACCCTAACCCTAATGTTGAAATGGAAATAAATACATTTTCTTTTAATTTTATTATTTTTCCCTAACTAAGGGGGTGATATCGGGGGGTTTGATTTACTATTTATGGCGGGTTTTTATTTTTGGCAGCTGTCGCACGCTAAAAGACGCTTTTTATTGTAAAAATAGTTTTTGCATCACCACATATTGAGAGCTATCATTTTTCCATATTTTGACCCACAGAGTCATGAGAGGTCTTATTTTTTGCGGGACGAGTTGACGTTTTTATTGGTATTATTTTCGGGCATGTGACATTTTTTGATCGCTTTTTATTCCAATTTTTGGGACGCAGAGTGAACAAAAACCAGCATTTCATTAATTTCTTTTGGGGGTGCGTTTATACTGTTCCGTCTGTGGTAAAATTGATAAAGCGGTTTTATTCTTCGGGTCAGTATGGTTACAGCGATACCTCATTTAGGTCTTTTTTTATGTTTTGGCGCTTTTATACAATGAAAACCATTTTATATAAAAAATAATTATTTTTGCATCGCTTTATTCTGCGAGCTATAACTTTTTTATTTTTTTGCGGATGATGCTGCATGGCAACTCATTTTTTGCGGGACAAGATGACGTTTTCAGCGGTACCATGCATATTTATATGCGTCTTTTTGATCGCACGTTATTGCACTTTTTGTTCGGTGGTATGATAATAAATCATTATTTTTTGCTTCGTTTTTTATTTTTATTTTTTAAGGGGTTTGCTAAAGGGGTTAACTAATGGGACAGTTTTATAGTGCGGGTCGTTACAGATGCGGCGATAGCAAATATGTGTACTTTTATTGTTTTTTTTTCTTATTTCCAAAAAATGAATTTATTAGGGAATTTTTTTTTTTAATTTATTTAGCGATTTTTTTTAAATTATTTTTTACACTTTTTTTTAACTTTATTACATTGTCCCAGGGGGGACATAGCTGTCATGTGACAGATCGCTGATCTGTCACATCACAGATCATTGTGACAGATCAGCGATCTGTCACAGGCACTGCACAAGGCTTCCTCCTTGCCTGTGCTTTGCAGGCATGAGGAAGCCAGCTCCCTGCAGGCCCCCGAAGGTCCCCGTTGCCATCTTGGATTCGGGGACCTGCATGGATGGAGCCCCCCGCAGCAGCGCTGCACATTGCGCTGCTGTGGTGGGCTCAGGAAAGCACGGAGGGAGCCCCCTCCCTACCGATGCTTCCCTTTAACTAACCCCCGATACACCGCGATCGTGTTTGATCGCGGTGTGCAAGGGGTTAAGGTGTCGGGGCGGTCCGTGACCGCCCCTGACACATTGTGGCGGGTGTTAGCTGTGATAATCAGCTGACACCAGGGCACCGCTGATCGCTGTGACGTACTATCCCGTTCCTGGGAATTAAGTCCCAGGGCACATGGATGGGATAGTATGTCACATGACAGAAAGGGGTTAATACTATTATGTGTTCATGGAAAAATCACAGTAGGATGTTGTCTTTATATACAATATTTTAGTTAATTTTAATTCCTATTTTTATTATTAAATTATTGGGCAAACTAGGCCATGGCCCCAAATCAAGACAGAAGATAATCTTGATGCTTTTTGGATCAGACCTGGAAAATAAATGAGTTACATAATACTGCAACTGCTGGAGGGTGATCAAGACCAAGTCAGATGTGACCTGTTTATAAAATATAACTGGATGGCAATCATGTGTAGAAATATCATGTGAGTGTAATGGCTTCATTTCAGGTCAATAAAGTCTGCAATGAAATGCACCTGACCAAAAAGCAAATAAAGTCAATATCAATAAAAACAAAACTGAACCACTTGGCATCCTATTACCAGCTCACCTGATTTATTTCAATTCATGTGATGCATTATACAGTGTCTTTACAGCTATTTAATCCACAGAAGTAATCACACCATAATTGCTAACAATCATATACAGTGGAGAAAATAAGAACCGTATTTGATACGGATTTTGCACATTTTCCCACCAACAAAGAATGGTGAAGTCTGTAAGTTTTATCGTAGGTACACTTCACCTGTGAGAAACAGAATCAAAAAATAAAAATCAGAAAATCACATTGTTTGATTTTTAAATAATTAAATTGCATTTTATTGCATGAAATACCTACCAACCAGCAAGAATTCTGTCTCTCTCAGACCTGTTAGTTTTTCTTTAAGAAGCCCTCCTGCTCTGCACTCATTACCTGTATTAATTACACCTGTTTGAACTTGTTACCTGTATAAAAGACATCAGTCTACACACTCAATCAATCACACTCCAATCTCTCCAATATGTTCAAAAACTAAGAACTGTGTAAGGACACCAGGGACAAAATTGTAAACCTACAGAAGGCTGGGATGGGCAGCAGGATAATAGGCAAGCAGATTGATGAGAAGGCAACAACTGTTGGTACAATTATTAGAAAATAGAAGAAACACAAGATGGCTGTAAATCTTCCTCGGTCTTCAATCTTCCTCGGTCTGGGGCTCCATGCAAGATCTTGTCTTGTGAGGTAAGGATGATTCTGAGTTAGATCAGGAATCAGCCTAGAGCTATACTGGAGAATCTATTCAAAGACCTGAAGAGAGCTGGGACACCAGTCTCTAACATTACCCTTAGTAGCACACTACGCCGTTTTGGATTAAAATCCTGCAGGGCACACAAGTTTCCCCTGCTCACACCAGTACATGTCCAGGCCGATTTGAAGTTTACCAATGACCATCTGGATGATCCAGAGGATGCATGAAAGAATGTCATGTGGTCGGATGAGACCAAAATACGACTTTTTGGTATCAACTCCACTCGCCGTGTTTGGAGGAAGAAATTGGATGAGTACAACCCCAAGAACACCATCCCAACTGTGAAGTATGGTGGGGGAAAAATAATACTTTAGGGGTACTTTTATTCAAAGGGGTCAGAATGACTGCACTGTATTGAAGGGAGGATAGATGGGGTCATGTATCATTAGATTTTGGCCAACAACCTCCTTCCCTCAGAAAGAGCATTGAAGATGGGTCGTGGCTGGGTCTTCCAGCATGACGATGATCCAAAAGACACAGTCAGTGCAACTAAGGAGTGGCTCCATAAGAAGCATTTAAAGGTTCTGTAGTGACCTAGCCAGTCTCCAGATCGGAACCCAATAGAAAATCTTTATAGGGAGCAGAAACTCAATGTTCCCAGCGACAGTCACAAAACCTAAAAGATTTGGAGAAGATCTGTATGGAGGAGTGGGCCAAAATCCCTGCTGCAGTGTGTGCAAACTTAGTCAAGAACTACAGGAAACGTCTGACCTCTGTAATTGCAACCAAAGGTTTCTGTACAAAATATTAAGTTTTGTTTTTCTATTGTATGAAATACTTATTTCATGCAAATAAAATGCTAATTAGTTATGTAAAAATCATATAATGTGATTGTCTGGATTTTTTTAAGATTCTGTCTTTCACAGTTGAAGTGAACCTATGATAAAAATTACAGATCTCTCCATTTTCTGTAGGTGGGAAAACTTGCAAAAATGGCAGTGTATGAAATACAGTGGTTACATAAAGTATTCAGACCCCTTTAAATTTTTAACTCTTTGTTTCATCGCAGCCATTTGGTAAATTCAAAAAAGTTCATTTTTTTTCTTATTAATGTACTCTCTGCACCCCATTCTGGACTGAAAAAAACAGAAATGTAGAATTTTTTGCAAATTTATTAAAAAAGAAAAACTGAAATGTCACATGGTCATAAGTATTCTGTCAAGAAGGGGTGCAGAGGGTACTTTAATGAGAGAAAAAATCAACTTTTTTGAATTTACCAAACGGCTGCAATGAAACAAAGAGTGAAAAATTTAAAGGGGACTGAATACTTTCCTTACCCACTGTAGTTACAATAAAATGTAAAAAGATAGTTATTGGTTTAAAAGTAAATATGGACCTAGGATAAACGGTTACAATGTACTGTATAGAGACATAATAGAGAAAGTAAACAGTTAGTATATGGAATAAAAAACACCTGGGAAAGATACAAGTGCTTCTCACAAAATTAGAATATCATCAAAAAAGTTAATTTAATTCAGTTCTTCAGTACAAAAAGTGAAACTCATATATTATACAGAGTCATTACAAACAGAGTGAGAGATATGAGAGACCCCAACAATGCAGATGAGCTGAAAGCTGCTATCAAAGCAACCTGGGCTTCCATAACCCCTCAGCAGTGCCACAGGCTGATCGCCTCTATGCCACACCACATTGATGCAGTAATTGATGCAAAGGAGCCCAGACCAAGTATTGAGTGCATTTATTGAATATCTATTTCAGTAGGCCAACATTTCAGATTATAAAATAATTTTGTCAAGCTGATGTTATAAAGTTTTCTAATTTACTGAGATAATGACTTTTGGGTTTTCAGTGGCTGTAAGCCGTAATCATCAACATTAACAGAAATAAACAATTGAAATAGATCACTCTGTTTGTAATGACTCTATATAATATATGAATGTCACTTCTTGTATTGAAGGACTTAAATAAATTAACTTTTTGATGATATTCTAATTTAGTGAGAAGCACTTGTATGTGTAAAACAGATGTCTGAATGTCTGTAGACATATAGCACTTAAATCCCAATGAATTATGGTTTTCCAAAGTGTCCATAAAAAATGTTGGCTATCTGCAATTTTTGATTAAGTTGTCCAAAAAAATACACAAATAAATAAAAATCAAGTTGGCAACCCAGCATTGAGATCCCGATATTTTGGAGGCAAGTCAACACCACAAACTCTTTATCATGCTCATTACTCCAGGCATTTGATTTACTGAAGTGTGTTGCCATTTTCAAAACTGTTGCCGTCTACAACACTAGATGATACCTCCTGTTGTGCAGTAGCTTGCTCATTCCTCCATAGGTGGCCATTGTGTAGCAGAATAAACAGGCATCACTGTATGTAGATGTTTATGATCTTCTTTCTTTTTAGGGCATTTTGAAGGTAAACTGAAGTGTCTTCATGATTCTGTGTATGGGATATAGATTTCAACCATCATTAAATGGGAATTTGCTGCATATCACTTGTTATCTATAATGCACATTGTTACATGATGTAATATTGTATCCCTATTTATTTTCTTAATGGAAGAATTTGGAAAATTCTAGTGGAAATAACTGGTTGTACTTACAAATTATCATAGCACATTATACAGGGTGATTCATTCTCCACTTTACTGGGAACAATTGCTGTAACTTCTAAAAGAAACGGTCGACCGTACTGAAATTTCCACTGTACAAACCTTGGGTCATGAGAAGTGAGCGTGCAATGAACCTCCGCAACAGGAACAAGAAACATCATCGTGCCGAGTGGTCTCTCTGATTTGCTGCCCCGCCGGTCGTCTTTAAACTTGCCGCATGCCTTTCTGAGCATTGGTAGTTTGTGAGTGGTGCTTGCATTTCACTGCTGCCGAATTCCTTCTTCATTTGGTAGCAATGTACAGATACAGTTTGGAGAAGTGTGTTTTCATTGGGAAGACTTATTTGGAAACAGAGTCCTTAAAGAGTTGCCAAAGTGAGATTCTAAAGAAGTTTAGAAGTCGAAATCCACTGTTCAAACCATGTATTCTGTCATTGGTGAATAAGCTGGAATGTACAGGAACATTACTGGATAGATATGATGCAGGACGTCCGACAATCTGTGAGGAGACAATTCAAGATGTGGCGACTTCTGTCATCTCCATGTAAACCATTGCACAGGCTTTCCCAGGAGACAGGCATGTCATACTAGACATGTCAGCGAGCGGCCAAGAAAGGTCGTGTTCTCCTGTACAGTCACAATGTCACGTGGACCCGTCCTGTGTGACACGGATCGCAGGCAGGTAATTAAAACAACAGGACATGGCACGGGATACTGTCCTGTGTGACATAGCTCGCAGGCCAGTAATTAACACAAGACAAGGGGTAGGGAAACAGTTACAACAGTGGGCCCTGCGATAGGGAAAGGGGACGTGGAGACCTCCTGCACTCCCCTGAGTCAGTGTCCCTACCGTTCCTAACGTTCCCTATGCCGGTTCCGCACCGGGCGCCGATCACGAAGCTGTTGCCCTAGCACACCCTACACCTATCCCTTGCTAGGGAGCTGGGTCGCGCAGGGACTGGCCCCACTGCTGTACTAATACACACTAAGGAGAAAACACAAACGGGGAAACACAACTTAGCTTTACTCTGTTGCACTTGCTCCTGGCAACAGAGTCCACCACCAGCATGCAGCTCTCCTCCTGAATCGCTGCCACCAAGCTCTGTCAGAGCTAAGGAAATCTCCTATGACTCCTTTCACACCAGGGCTCTGACTGAGCTGCTAGGACCTCTCTCCAGATCCTTCCTCCACCAAGGATGGTTGAAATGAACACTATCACCAACACTCATTGCAACACCTGTGGCTCTTTTATAGCAGAGCCAGCAATCACACCTGCATTAAAATCATGTGCGCTAAACAAAAGAAACTAGAGTGCAATGACGCTCACCACCACCGGGGGCAAACTTAGAACAAACGACAACACAGTGCAATAATCCTAAGGGCCACTGGGGGTAAAAACACCTTAAGCACAACTTAGGGGAAAAAAAAAGTTAGCTGTGCTTTATATCAGTCCTGATCCAGCATGGATCATGACAGTACCCTCCCCTTAATGAGGGGCCTCTGGACCCTCAAGACTGCTCCCCATCAGGGAGCCACCTACAGCAGGGACGCCCAGACCCAGAGTTCATCCCAGCAACTACCTGCATGTCAGGTTGATGAGAAACGAGCCCGCTGATATTGGCAACATATGTTCTGGAGGCAACACACAACTCCGAAGCTCTGACCTGGGGAACGGGTTGTGTATGTGTATGTTTGGTATGAGCTGGTAACACTCCACAACACACTTCCACTGGATGTTTTTTGGTGGCCACCCATACACGCTCGTTCACACACAGGTCCGGACCTGAACGTTTATTGCCACTCGTTCGTTTGTCACCACTTTGAGAACCCTTTCTGGGATTGACAACAGAGTCGTCCCCCTGTGTCACCACACTCACACCCCCGCACCTCACCAAGGGGTACACCACCCTCCAGCCCCTTACACCACGAGGTCTGCGCCTCCCAGGGGTGGCCAATGGCGAGGGTTGAGACTTGCCCCTACTCTCCTGCAGCACATCTGCTGCCCTCACCGGAGAGGAAGGGGTCCGTTGAAAAGAGACGGCAGAGACAGTAGTTCCTAGGCAGCAGCCCTCACACGAGTGCCCCCAGCTGGCTACTTCCCTCGCCCGTCAATCTTTTACCTCCGGTACACCACCAGCCAAGACCTCTGCTGACATGGTACTTTGGGAGGGCAAAATGGAGGAAATGTATACTCCCTGGTCGCCACCCTCCAAGCAACCAGGGGAATGCGGCTTCTCAGATGGCACAGATAATTTGGCGCGCAATGGGCAAGCCTTCAGGACATGACCAGTCTGTCCACAGTACAAACATGCCGACACCACTCCCCAAACCATAGGCAGCTTCGTAAACAAACTAGCTCCTCCTACTTGCATGGGTTCATCAGGAGACTTGGCATGAACTGGGCAGGCTCTCATAAAATGGCCAGGCTTCCCACAGGAAAAGCTGCAGACACACCCTTTTTTGTATCAACAACACCGGGCTGTCTGGGTTCCTCCGTCCGCACTGGTGGGTCCTCCTCCCTAGCGAGGACATCAGGGGGCACTTTTTGTATATGTCTTTCCCTAAGGCGTCTATCCACCCAGATGGCAAGGGACATGGCGGCCTCCAGCGACCTGGGGGCGGCGTACTGCACCAGAGTATCCTGCAACTTTGGAGACAAACCTTGCACAAATTGACTCCTAAGTGCAGGGTCATTCCACTGAGTATTAGTGGCCGATCTCCTAAACTCTGAGCAGTACTCCTCAGTGACCCGGGCTCCCTGTTTACATCTACGGATTCGAGATTCCGCCAGGGTGACGCCATCAGGATCCCCATACACAAGTGCCAAAGCCGCAAAGAACTCGTCCACGGACTCTAAAGATGGAGAATGGTCCGGTAGGGAGAAGGCCCAGGATTGGGGATCCCCTTTAAGAAGGGACATAATGATTCCCACCAGTTGCTCTTCACTCCCTGATGAACGAGGGCGCAGCCTGAAATACAATTTACAGGCTTGTTGAAACACCAAGAATTGATCTTTTCCTCCAGAAAATCTGTCAGGGAGGGATATCTTGGGTTCTGGCTGAGCCTGTCTCTGAACCAAGCCCCCAAAGCGCACCAACTGCTGCAGTTGCTGCACCAACTCACAGCGCAGCCCCCTAATCTCATCAGTAAGGGTCTGCAGCATTTGGGCAAAGGTCTGGACTGGGTCCATGGCTCAGCAGAAAAAAAGTTAGGGTTGGTGATAATGTCACGTGGACCCGTCCTGTGTGACACGGATCGCAGGCCGG
This sequence comes from Dendrobates tinctorius, assembly GCF_039654945.1. NCBI lineage: Eukaryota > Metazoa > Chordata > Amphibia > Anura > Dendrobatidae > Dendrobates > Dendrobates tinctorius. The sequence goes on from NW_027361773.1 coordinate 9,987,434, forward strand.
TAACTAAAACAACAGGACGCAGCATGTGATACTGTCCTGTGTGACACAGCTCGCAGGCCGGTAGCTAACACAACAAGACAAGGGGTAGGGAAACAGTTACAATGGTGGGCCCTGCGATAGGGAAAGGGGACGTGGAGACCTCCTGCACTCCCCTGAGTCAGTGTCCCTACCGCTCCTAACGTTCCCTATGCCGGTTCCGCAACAGGCACCTATCACGAACCTGTTGCCCTAGCACACCCTACACCTATCCCTTGCTAGGGAGCTGGGTCACGCAGGCACTGGCCCCACCGCTGTACTAATACACACTAAGGAGAAAACACAGTGCAATAATCCTAATGGCCACCGGGGGCAAAAACACCTTAAGCACAGCTTAGGGGAAAAAAAGGTTACCTGTGCTTTATATCAGTCCTGATCCAGCATGGATCATGACACACTAACGTTCAGGAATTGAAAACCCCCGATTCAAGAGAAAAAAATTAGTTATTGCTGGATTTTTTCCTTTGGAGCCATTTAAACACTCAGGTGTACAATAACAAGGCACGAACATGACAGGCACTCTGAGAGAGCATAAAGCGAGAAATTCAGTCTATTACCCCCAAATATCCTGCGGAATACATTCAACAATATGGAATGGCACATGCAGGCGTGTGTGGATGCGAACAGTGGACATTTTCACTTCTGCTTTAAAACATCAATTTCTCATGAACCGAGGTACAGGCCGAATTTCAGTACGATAGATCTTCTCTTTTAGAAGTTACAGTAATTTTTCTGGATAAAGTAGCGAGTGAATCACCATGTACTAACCCAGATTTAAAAAAAAAAGAGAGAGTAACACCAATATCTCAATGTGCTGTGAAGACAAAGCCAGAACTTTCTGTAAGTTTCATCATCTGTATGACTAAAAAGGAAAGCTGCCATGAATAGCTAGCATTCCACACATGACACTAGGATATTACACATATCAAAGTCAGCTGTGGCATTGCCACCCTGAGATGAAGGCTAGTATGTTACTATACACATTGCTGTGACAAAACATGACACAGAGGGCTCACTCACACTTGAATGTAAAAAATCGGTTCCATTCTCATCCACAAAAGTTGGATGAGTGGAACCCGTATGGTTTACCCTTTGTCATGTTAAGTGCAATATGAGTGTGCGATTAATTTTTTTGGCTCACATCCGAATGTAATCCATATAAAATGCGATTTTTACATCATCTTTTACATACTGTAATTCTCTATGTAACTTAAAACTAGTTTACAAAACTAATAAATCAATCTTATATAAATAGATAGATAGATAAATAGATATGGGATAGATAGATAGATAGATAGATAGATATCCTGCAGATGTATAATTTCACAACCCCCCTACATATTATAAAATGTCACCGTTAAGTGCCTTTCATGTAGAGTTTTTTGGCCAGCTTTTAAGGTTTGTTTAACCTAATAAATAAATGAAAAAATGAAGTGGGATTCCCCCTATTTTTTGCAACCAGCAAAGGTAAAGCTGATATTATTAAGCTAGGAAAGTCCCTGATTATTGAGCCCTTCTCAGCCTAAAAATACCAGCCTTCAGCGGACCCAGAAGTGGCGCATCACAAGCGATGCTCCAAGTCTGGCGCTTGGCCTTCGCTCTTTCCGATTGCCCTGGTGCATTGGCAATCAGGGTAAGGTAGTTGGGGTTGATGTCAGCAGTGAATTGTCCAAAGCCACAGCTGACATCAAGCCCTGGTATTAGTAATGGAGAAGTGTCTATCAGACATCCCCATTACTAACCCAGTATTAAAAACAAAAAACACAGAAAAATACAATATTTTAAAAAAACACTCCATTTCAGCAGATTGTGCTTCCGAGGACACACATCCTGGTGAAATTGGCACTGGCTTCGGCGGACCCCTGTCATGCACGGGTCCATATGCGGCTGTACCCTCTGTGACTGTGATCATTACGCCCCATAGAAAGGGATTTTAATGCCATGTGTATAGTTATTCTTCCCTAGAATACCTAGCAAATTTCCCACAAGGGCTATACTTACCAACTACAAATTTACAGCCACCATGTCAAGCTAAAACATTGGAATTTTTACTTTGTGCTTTTGCTGCTTATGTTATTAATCAATGTAATGTATGAAAAAAATGCTATTTTGGTGTTACCATTCTTCTGGGTGTCCCCACACAATGTCCAAACAGAACAACCAACACAAAGAAAAATTATCTTAAAAGAATCTCAGTGGCGCCATCTAATGGAGTAAAAGTAATATTTTAAAGGTTTAAATGATAGCACTTATACTATTACACTAGAACTGTGGTATTAGATGGCACTGAATCCAAATCCTACAGATCCTTAAAGAAGCTCTCCCAAGAATTTTTCTATTCTCTAAACCTACCTAATATGTGTGTTGTGTAGTGTAAATGCAATAAAATACTTACCGATCGCCATCTTTCCTTGACCACACCGATCCTCTTCTCAATCATATGACTGAAATTCCAACTCGCCAGGTTACAGAGGGAAATGTGTGAGCCGTAAGTTGCTTTTAATATGTAAGTTTATGATGCCTCGTTTTGATGCTTCATAGGCTTACATGGTAAGGGTGCAGTCAGACGGCCATATGACATAGCAGAGTGCTACCCAATCGAACAGCGCTTGGACCAATGTTATACTATGGGGCAGGGCAAATCTGCAATTTTTTTCTCATGCCAAATCGGGTGTATCCAATGATCGGATCACGCATACTCATGCAATTCAATGGGTGCGTGTAAAGGTTTGGACTGCACATGAATGTCATCCAAGTGCAGTTTGACATCCGCGGACAGAGATGAGTAGAAGATGGAGAAATTAAGTTCTCCAACATGTCTGCACCTGTGCTGTGAATCTCTCATCCAAGAGAATCACATCAAAGTAAGATGACACTCAGATCAAACTCTGACAGCGTTTAAGCCAAGTGTCATTAGCATAATGTTCTTAACTCTCTCCCATTGACACCAATGTGATCCCAAAGTAAAAGAAACTTCCAGCTCAACTTATTCCCCAGTGTGATTTGTGAAGTCGGAATTTGAGCCACATGAGTAAGAAGTGGATCGGAACAGTGCTGGAAACTGGGTAAGATGACGATTGGTACATATTTTATTGCACTTACTCTACACAACGTTGAGACAAAAACATTCTAGGCAGCGCTTCTTTTAATTGAATCCCATTACTTAATCATCCGCCTTTTGATCTCTAAATAAATAATTGTTCACAAAGAGCCAAGGAGGGGGGCATTTCTTTACATGCTGCCTGCAATCTGAACAGCATCCCAAATATCACTGTGAGTCACTTATCGCCCTTCTGGTCTAACTGGCTGTGGGTTAATGTGAGCATTAAGCGTTGTGCATCAAAAGGGTTGACAATTACAAGAACATAGCATTCAGGAGTTTTGGTACCTGTATCGGGACGCAGTAACACAAGTGTTTGCTGCTATGTAAAATCAATAAATTAATATGAACAAAGCATCGGGTTTGGTAAGGACTCTATTAGATGACCCGGCTGCGACCCGGGGATAAGGTTTGTCCTTATTTTGTGAGTTTTGAAAATAGAGTCTCTTAAGTTATGCTAACCTGGCCCACTGTCTCTTTACACCACTGTGCAAACAGCGCTGCACTACAAGTGGCATGTAAAAGTTTGGGCGCCCCTGGTCAAAATTACTCTTATTGTGAACAGTTCAGCAAGCTGAAGATTTATGATCTCTAATATATATTTATTCATCTTTTACACTTTACAGTAAAAGCTACAAAAAGAAAAATGGACCAATGCAAAAGTTTGGACTCCCTGCATAGTTAGTACCTAGTAGCATCTGTTATGATTGAGTCACCGTAGGAGGCAAAAATAGAAATGCTAGCTAAGTCCAGAAAACCAGAGAAGTTGGCAGCTATCGGATTGCAGACCCCTGAACCTATCAACACAACTAGCAGTAGCCGTGGGGGGCTCCTACGATGCCCTAGGCCCCTCGATCACAGCCGGAGGACTACATAGCCTAAAGACAGAAAGGGAAATCTAAACTGCCCCAGAGCAGACCCCAAAGCAAAAGGCAGCCCCCCACATATAATGACGGTGAAGCAAGAAGAAAGAACAAAACACAGACAGAAAGATAGACTGAGCAAAGATGGGGCCCATGCTAGCTTAGATAGGAAAGGACAGGAAGGCTGCTGTCTGCAATCCGTGAAAAACCCTATGAAAATAAGAGCCAACCAACTGACAGTAAAAAAGGCCCTGAAGACGCTAGGCTTCAGAAAAGCGATGTCAGTACTCAGGAATATTCTGAAGACAGAGCAACAGGCAAAAGGAGATTCAGCTCACCCCAGCAGGGAATGGCAGAATCCAGAAAAGCAAGGAAAACAAAACACTAATGCAAAAAGGCAAAGCAGAAATCTTAGCTTTAGATGAGCAGGAATCAGACTGGTTTCCTAGAAGTCCACAGAGAAATCACCCACAGGCCAGAAGGGCGTCGGCAGCCTTATATCCAGTCATCAACTCCACTCAGCCAGTCATCATCATCAGCCCCAGGTGTTAGACAATCAGGCCCACTACCTTTCTTCACCAGAAGAGGGAGTTCCCCGGGCCTCAGTAGTGAAGGGAAAAATGAACTCACAACAGTACCTCCCCCTTGAGGAGTGGTCACCGAACCCTCAACCTCGCCACCAGTGCAATCATGGTTAGCCCAATGAAAGGCACGCACCAATCTTTTGGCATGAATATCAGAGGCAGAGACCCAGGAATTATCCTCCTGACCATAACCCTTCCACTTAACCAAATACTGGAGTCTCCGTCTAGCCAGACGGGAATCCAGTACTTTCTCTACCTCATATTCCATGTTACCTTCAACCAATACAGGGTCTGGAGGTGCAACCCCCGGAACAACAGGTTCAACAAACCTCTTCAACAAAGATTTATGGAACACATTATGGATTTTAAATGTGACAGGAAGAGCCAAACGAAAAGAGACCGGATTAATAATCTCCAAAATCTTGTAAGGTCCAATAAATCTAGGCTTAAACTTAGGAGAAGCCACCTTCATAGCAATATTTTTTGATGATAACCACACCATATCACCAACCTTAAATTGGGGACCAATGGTCCTATGTCGGTTGGAATACCGCTGGGCCTTTTCCTGGGAGAGAGAGAACTTATCCACCACTTGGTCCCAGATCTGGTGCATTCTCTCCACCACAGTGTCAACCCCTGGGCAGGCAGAGGGCTCCACCTGCCCTGAAGAAAATCGAGGATGAAACCCAAAGTTACAAAAAAAAGGAGACATCAAAGTGGCAGAACTAGCTCTATTATTTAAAGCAAATTCGGCCAAGGGCAAAAATGAAACCCAATCATCCTGATCAGCAGAAATAAAACATCTCAAGTATGACTCCAAGGTCTGGTTTGTTCTCTCTGTCTGCCCATTGGTCTGAGGGTGAAAAGCAGAGGAGAAGGACAACTGAATTCCCAGCTTGGAACAGAAAGTTCTCCAAAATCTAGACACAAACTGGACTCCTCTGTCAGATACAATGTTCTCAGGAATCCCGTGCAAGCGAACCACCTGTTGTGAAAACAGGGGCACCAATTCAGAGGAAGACGGCAACTTAGGGAGTGGTACAAGATGAACCATCTTAGAGAACCTATCACAAATCACCCAAATAACTTTCATCCTTTGAGAGACAGGCATATCAGAGATGAAATCCATTGAAATATGGGTCCATGGCCTCTTGGGGACAGGCAAAGGCATCAACAACCCACTAGAGCGAGAACAAGATTTAGACCGGGAGCACGTCCCACAGGACTGCACAAAATTCCTGAAATCACGAGACAAGGAGGGCCACCAAAAAGACCGACTCACCAGATCTCTAGTACCAAAAATACCTGGATGACCAGCCAAAGCAGAGCAATGAACTTCAGACATCACTCTCTTCTTCCACTGGTCAGGAACATACAACTTTCCACTGGGACAACGCTCAGGTTTGTCCTCCTGGAACTCTTCCAGAGCACGTCTCAAATCGGGCGAGATGGCAGAAAGAACTACCCCTTCGCCTAAGATGGTAGCAGGCTTGGTCACCACAGGAGAATCAGCAAAGAAGCTCCTAGAGAGGGTGTCAGCCTTGACATTCTTAGTTCCAGGAAGAAAAGAAACCACAAAATCAAAACATGTAAAAAACAAGGCCCACCTAGCCTGTCTAGGGTTCAAGCGCTTAGCCGACTCTAGGTAAATCAAATTCTTGTGGTCAGTGAGGACCACGACTTGATGCTTAGCTCCCTCCAACCAATGTCTCCACTCCTCAAATGCCCATTTCATGGCTAACAGTTCCCGATTCCCCACATCATAGTTACGTTCAGATGGAGGGAACTTTCGGGAAAAGAAAGCACAGGGATTCATTTTAGATGTTACAGGATCCTTTTGGGACAAAACAGCTCCTGCACCAATCTCAGAAGCATCCACCTCTACCTGGAACGGAAGTGAGACATCAGGTTGCCGCAAAACCGGGGCAGAGGTGAATCTTCGCTTCAGCTCCTGAATGGAAGAAACAGCCTCCGGAGACCAATTTAACACATCAGCACCCTTCTTAGTCAAATCAGTCAATGGCTTGGCAATACTAGAAAATTTTGCTATAAATTTCCGATAAAAATTAGCAAAACCCAAAAACTTCTGGAGGGCCTTCAAAGAAGTGGGCTGAACCCAATCGTAAATGGCCTGTACCTTGGCCGGGTCCATTTCAATAGTTGACGGGGACAAAATAAATCCCAAAAAAGAAATCCTCTGTACTCCAAAAAGGCATTTAGATCCTTTGACATACAGGGAATTCTCCCTCAAGATCCGGAACACAGTCCGAATATGTTCCACATGAGAATCCCAATCCTTGGAGAAGATCAAAATATCATCCAGATAGATAATCAAAAATTTATCGACAAAATCTCGGAAAATATCGTTCATGAAGCACTGGAAGACAGAAGGGGCATTAGTGAGCCCAAAAGGCATCACCAGGTACTCAAAATGTCCCTCCGGAGTATTAAACGCCGTCTTCCATTCATCCCCATGCTTAATGCGAATAAGATTATACGCCCCCCTAAGGTCAAGCTTGGTAAACCAGCAAGCACCTTTAACTCTGGAGAATAGATCAGAAATCAGGGGTAACGGATACTGATATTTAACAGTAATTTTGTTGAGAGCACGATAATCAATACAAGGTCTTAATGATCCATCCTTTTTGGCTACAAAAAAAAACCCGGCACCTAAGGGTGACGAGGATGGTCTAATATGACCCTTCTCCAACGCCTCCTTAATATAGGATCGCATAGCCTCGTGCTCGGGTACAGATAAATTGAAGAGCCGACCCTTGGGAAATTTACACCCCGGGCTCAGTTCAATAGCACAGTCATAACTCCTATGAGGAGGCAGAGACGCAGACTCATTCTCACTAAATACATCATAAAAGTCCGCCAAATAATCAGGAACATCATGCGACTGAGGAGAGGTGGAAAACACCGGAGCCTCACTAAAGGCACACCGACAACCCCAACTCACCACAGACACAGATTTCCAATCCAAAACTGGATTATGAATTTGTAACCAGGGAAACCCCAGAACGATAGTATCATTCAGATTATGAAACACTAAAAACCTGCAATTTTCTTGATGGTCTGGGGCGACCCGCATTACCACCTGGGTCCAAAACTGAGGTTTATTTTTAGCCAAAGGAGTAGCATCAATCCCCCTCAAAGGGATAGGCGTCTGCAGAGGTGTCATCGGAAATCCACAACGTTTAGCAAAATCCAAGTCCATTAGGTTCAGAGCTGCTCCCGAATCCACAAAAGCCTTGGCGGAAAATGTGGACAGGGAGCAGATCAGAGTAATAGCCAGAAGAAACTTAGGTTGAACACCACCAACAGAAAACGTGTGTGCAAAGCGTTTCTCGCGTTTAGGACAGACAGAAATAATATGTGAGGCATCTCCACAGAAAAAACACAACTTATTACGCCTTCTGAACTCCTGACGCTGCTCTCTCGAAAAAACTCTATGACATTGCATAGGTCCAGACATCTGTTCAACAGGTGGCAACACCTCTCGTGCAGCTCTGCGTTCGCGTAAACGCCGATCAACCTGAATGGCTAAAGACATAGAATCGTCAAGACCAGAGGGAACAGGAAATCCCACCATAGTATCTTTTATGGCTTCTGACAACCCCTTCCGAAAGAGAGCAGCCAAGGCATTATCATTCCAGGTAGTAAGTACTGCCCACTTTCGGAATTTTTGACAGTACAATTCTGCAGAATCACGACCCTGGTTCAATGCCAGCAGGGACTTTTCAGCCTGATCAATGGCATTAGGTTCGTCATACAACAACCCCAAGGCCTGAAAAAATGCGTTCACATTAGTCAGAATAGGATCATCTGGTTTCAAAGAAAACGCCCAATCCTGGGGATCGCCACGCAGCAAAGAGATGACAATTTTAACCTGCTGCGCGGAGCTCCATGACGAGTTAGGCTTCAAGGCAAAAAATAATTTACAATTATTTTTGAAATTCAAAAATTTAGACCGATCCCCAAAAAATACATCAGGTGTAGGAATCTTTGGTTCAGCAGCATGTGAATGAGCAAGGTAGGCGGAAATTCTCCGCACTTCCGCAGCGAGCTGCTCCACACGATCAGACAATTGCTTTATCTCCATTGAGAGAAAAAAAAAATTCCCCCTACAGCCTCAGAGATATAGAGGAAAAAATATACACACTTTTTTTTTTTTATACAATTCTTTCCTGCTATTGAGTACCCTAGAATCTGCGGTATGGCGGGTGATTCTGTTATGATTGAGTCACCGTAGGAGGCAAAAATAGAAATGCTAGCTAAGTCCAGAAAACCAGAGAAGTTGGCAGCTATCGGATTGCAGACCCCTGAACCTATCAACACAACTAGCTGTAGCCGTGGGGGGCTCCTTCGATGCCCTAGGCCCCTCGATCACAGCCGGAGGACTACATAGCCTAAAGACAGAAAGGGAAATCTAAACTGCCCGAGAGCAGACCCCAAAGCAAAAGGCAGCCCCCCACATATAATGACGGTGAAGCAAGAAGAAAGAACAAAACACAGACAGAAAGATAGACTGAGCAAAGATGGGGCCCACGCTAGCTTAGATAGGAAAGGACAGGAAGGCTGCTGTCTGCAATCCGTGAAAAACCCTATGAAAATAAGAGCCAACCAACTGACAGTAAAAAAGGCCCTGAAGACGCTAGGCTTCAAAAAAGCTATGTCAGTACTCAGGAATATTCTGAAGACAGAGCAACAGGCAAAAGGAGATTCAGCTCACCCCAGCAGGGAATGGCAGAATCCAGAAAAGCAAGGAAAACAAAACACTAATGCAAAAAGGCAAAGCAGAAATCTTAGCTTTAGATGAGCAGGAATCAGACTGGTTTCCTAGAAGTCCACAGAGAAATCACCCGCAGGCCAGAAGGGCGTCGGCAGCCTTATATCCAGTCATCAACTCCACTCAGCCAGTCATCATCATCAGCCCCAGGTGTTTGACAATCAGGCCCACTACCTTTCTTCACCAGAAGAGGGAGTTCCCCGGGCCTCAGTAGTGAAGGGGAAAATGAACTCACAACAAGCATCCTTTTTTCAAAATTTCCCAGCTTGTAAACGCTTGTTGTAGCCAGCCAAGAGTCTTTCAATTCTGGTTTGTGGGATTTTCATCCGTACTTCCTTGGACAATTCTTCCAGTTCTGTGAGATTCCTAGGTCGCCTTGCATACACTGCTATTTTGAGGTCTAGCCACAGATTTTCAATGATGTTCAGATCAGGGGACTGTGACGGTCATTGTAAAACCTTAAGTTTGCGCTTTTTGAGGTAGTCTGTTGTGGATTTTGACATGGGTTTAGGATCATGATTAGCGTTTGTAAGGCAATCCCCACATTTGTTGAGGCTATCTAACAGCTTCAAAACATTCAGCTGCAGAGCACGCCTAAGATGCTTGGATGGCACCCGAGCATGCTCAGATAACATGTTATCCGAGCACATTCGCTTATCACTAATGATTATCCATTTGGAGAAACTATGTTCTTTTGAACTTCAGCTATTTTACAGATGGTGTTATGTTTCCATCAAGAATTTGTTGAAATTGCATTGGATCTATTCTCTCTACCTGTGAAATGTACCCCGTGCCACTGGCTGCAAAACAAAACCAAGGCAGGATTGACCCACCCTCATGCTGAATTGTTAGTGAGATGTTCTTTTCCTGAAATTCTGAGTCCTTTTTTCTCCACACATACCTTTGATCATTATGGCCAAAGAGTTCTATTTTAATCTCATCAGTCCACAGGACTTGTTCATACTTCTGAAGCTGAATTTTATGGTGAGGAGGCGGAAGAGGTTTTCTTCTTATGACTCTTCCATGAAGGCCATATTTATGCAGGTATTTCTGAACAGTAGAATAATGTACCACAACTGCATAGTCTAAATCTTTCTGAAGGTCTTTTTCAGTCAAGCAGGGTTGTAATCTGCCTCTCTAGCAATCTTACGAGCAGCTCACTGATATTTTGCTTGGTCTTCCAGACCTTATATTGACCTCCACTGTTCCTCTTAACTGCCATTTCTTAATTACATTTCGAACTGAGGAAAGGACAACTTGAAAAAGCTTTGCTTCTTATAGCCTTCTCCTGTTTTGTGGACCTCCTGTATTTTCATTTTCAGAGTGCTAGGCAGCTGCTTAGAACAACCCATGACTGCTGTTTATTGGCACAAGGTTAGAGGAAGCTGGATTTTTATAAAGCTGGGAAATTTGCATCACCTAGTCTTTTGAACGATGATAGTGAACAAGACATAACCATAACAGGCTAATTAAGGTCTGAAACCTTTATCAAAGTTATCTGAGCACACAAACCTCCAAGGGTGCCCAAACTTTGACATCTGCCCATTTTCCTTTTTCTATTTTTTTAAAATGTGTGATCTTTTACTTCAGCCCTTTTAGCGATTATTTCATCTGCAACTTGCTCAACTGTTCACAATAACAGTGATTTTGGCCACTGGTGCACAAACTTTTTACGTACCACTGTATTACTCATAACCAATATTGTATGGGAGGCACAGGCTGTGTGAAAACTTTAACCTAACCTGTGCACCACACTGACAAACGTTTTCAGGATCCTCTTACATCAGTTTATAATCCTGCCTTCTAATATTGAATCCGGGTCACGTCATTGTCCCCAACATACTATAATTGCTGTAATTATTTCTAGCTATGAATCATAGTAACATCTCTCTAAAATAGGCTTCTTGTCTCACATTCTGGGCATTTATGATAGTAAATTACAGTTTCACTTTCTTTCACTGTGTTGTCCCGGATAATCCCCAGGGCTGAAAAACTGTGACTGGTGTTATTTTCCAGACATCAATCAGTCTAGGGTAAAAATAGAAGAGTCGGTGCAGCTGGAGCACAGGTTTCCCTGCACTTTTAGTGTATACAAGTGACATCACTGCAGGACTTCTCTCAGTACCTGCTCCTTGTCACATACACACATACCACACACACTGACTACTACTATGCAAACACACGTGCTTTCACTATGCACTCTGAAATCAAGATACCATTCCCATAAGAACTGGCTTTCATATTACTATAGAATTTAATTATGTAAGTATTTTGGAATTATTTAACCCCTTCACTACCAAGGGTGGTTTGCACGTTAACTCCCGGGCCAATTTTTACAATTCTGACCACTGTACCTTTATAAGGTCATAACTCTGGAACGCTTTCATGGATCCCGGTGAATCTGACATTGTTTTCTCGTGACATATTGTACTTCATGGTAGTGGTAAAATTGCATTCAAATAACTTGCATTTATTTGTGAAAAAAACGGAAATTTGGCGAAAATTTTGAAAATTTCGCAATTTTCCAACTTTGAATTTTTATGCCCTTAAATCACAGCGATACGGCACACAAAAAACTTAATACATAACATTTCCCACATGTTTACTTTACATCAGCACAATTTTGGAACCAAAATTTTTTTTTGTTAGGAAGTTATAAGGGTTAAAAATTGACCAGCGATTTATCATTTTTGCAACACCATTTTATTTTTAGGGACCACTTCACATTTGAAGCCACTTTGAGGGGTCTATATGATAGAAAATACCCAAAAGTGACACCATTCTAAAAACTGCACCCCTTAAGGTGCTTAAAACCACATTCAAGAAGTTTATTAACCCTTTAGGTGCGTCACAGGAATTTTTTGAATATTAAAAAAAAAATGAACATTTAACTTTTTTTCACAAAAAAAATACTTCAGGTTCAATTTTCTTTATTTTACCAAGGGTAACAGGAGAAATTGGACTGCAAAAGTTATTGTGCAATTTGTCCTGAGTACGCTGATACCTGATATGTGGGGGGTAACCACTGTTTCGGCGCATGGCAGACCTCAGTAGGGAAGGAGCGCTGTTTGACTTTTTCAATGCAAAATTGGCTGGAATTCAGATCGGACGCCATGTCGCGTTTGGAGAGCCCCTGATGTACCTAAACAGTGGAAACCCCCCAAGTGACCCCATTTTGGAAACTAGACCCCCCAAGGAACTTATCTAGATATGTGGTGAGAACTTTGAACCCACAAGGGCTTCACAGAAGTTTATAACGTACAGCGGTACAATTAAAAAATCATATTTTTTCCACAAAAATGATCTTTTCACCCCCAATTTTTATTTTTCCAAGGGTAACAGGACCCTAAAAGTTATTGTGCAATTTGTCCTGAGTACGCTGATACCCCATATGTGGGTGTAAATGACTATTTGGGCGCATAGCAGAGCTCGGAAGGGAAGCAGCGCCATTTGACGTTTTTGGCTAGAATTGAGATCGGACACCATGTCGCGATTGGAAAACCCCTGATGTACCAAAACAGTGGAAACCCCCCACAAATGACACCATTTTGGAATCTAGACCCCCCAAGGAACTTATCTAGATGTGTGGTGAGAACTTTGAACCCCCAAGGGCTTCACAGAAGTTTATAACGTACAGCAGTACAATTAAAAAATCATATTTTTTCCACAAAAATGATCTTTTCACCCTCAATTCTTATTTTTCCAAAAGTAACAGGACCCTAAAAGATATTGTGCAATTTATCCTGAGTACTCTGATACCCCACATGTGGGTGTAAACCACTATTTGGGCGCATGGCAGAGCTCGGAAGGGAAGCAGCGCCATTTGACGTTTTTGGCTGGAATTGAGATCGGACACCATGTCGCGTTAGGAAAGCCCCTGATGTACCAAAACAGTAGAAACCCCCCACAAATGACACCATTTTGGAAACTAGACCCCCCAAGGAACTTATCTAGATGTGTGGTGAGCACTTTGAACCCCCCAGTGCTTCACTGAAGTTTATAACGTCCGGGCGTGAAAATAAAAAAATCGTATTTTTTCCACAAACATGATCTTTTAGTCCCCATTTTTTTATTTTCCCAAGGGTAACAGGAGAAATTGGACCCCAAAAGCTGTTGTCCAATTTGTCCTGAGTACGCTGATACCTCATATGTGGGAGAAAACTACTGTATGGGCACACGTCGGGGCTCGGAAGGGAAGTAGTGACGTTTTGGAATGCAGACTTTGATGGATTGGTCTGCGGGTGTCATGTGCGTTTGGAGAGCCCCTGATGTACCTAAACAGTGGAAACCCCCCACAAATGACCCCATTTTGGAAACTAGACCCCCTAATGAACTTATCTAGATGTGTGGTGAGCACTTTGAACCCCCCAGTGCTTCACAGAAGTTTATAACGACCGGGCGTGAAAATAAAAATATCGTATTTTTTCAACAAACATCATCTTTTAGTCCCCATTTTTTTTATTTTCCCAAGGGTAACAGGAGAAATTGGACATCAAAAGTTGTTGTCCAATTTGTCCTGAGTACGCTGATACCTCATATGTGGGAGAAAACTACTGTATGGGCACACGTCGGGGCTCGGAAGGGAAGTAGTGACGTTTTGGAATGCAGACTTTGATGGATTGGTATGCTGGTGTCATGTGCGTTTGGAGAGCCCCTGATGTACCTAAACTATTGAAACTCCCCACAAGTGACCCCATTTTGGAAACTAGACCCCCCACGGAGCTTATCTAGATGTGTGGAGAGCACTTTGAACCCCCAAGTGCTTCACAGAAGTTTATAACGCCTGGGCGTGAAAATAAAAAAAACATTTTTTTCCGCAAAATTATATTTTTGCCCCCAATTTTTTATTTTCCTAAGGGTAACAGGAGAAATTGGACCCCAAAAGTTGTTTTGTAATTTGTCCTGAGTAGGCTGATACCCTACATGTGGGGGTAAAACACTGTTTGGGCACATGGCAGAGCTTGGAAGGGAAGGAGCACCATTTGACTTTTTCAACGCAGAATTGGCTGGAATTGAGATCAGACGCCATGTTGCCTTTGGAGAGCACCTGATGTGCCCAAACAGTGGAAACCCCCAATTATAACTCCAACCCTAACCTCAACACACCCCTAACCCTAATCTGAGCCCTAGCCCTAACCCTAACCCTAGCCCTAGCCCTAACCCTAACCCTAGCCCTAACCCTAGCCCTAACCCTAGCCCTAACCCTAGCCCTAACCCTACCCCTACCCTAACCCTAACCCTAGCGGGAAAATGGAAATAAATACATTTTCTTTTAGTTTTATTATTTTTCCCTAACTAAGGGGGTGATAACGGGGGGTTTGATTTACGATTTATGGCGGTTTTTATGTTTGGCGGCTGTCGCACGCTAAAAGACGCTTTTTATTGTAAAAATAGTTTTTGCATCACCACATATTGTGAGCTATAATTTTTCCGTATTTTGACCCACCGAGTCATGTGAGGTCTTATTTTTTGCGGGACGAGTTGACGTTTTTATTGGTACCATTTTCGGGCACGTGCCATTTTTTGATCGCTTTTTATTCCGATTTTTGTGGCGCAGAATGAACAAAAACCAGCGTTTCATGAATTTCTTTTGGGGGGGTGCGTTTACACCGTTCCGCGTGCGGTAAAATTGATAACGCATTTTTATTCTTCGGGTCAGTACGGTTACAGCGATACCTCATTTAGGTCTTTTTTTATGTTTTGTCGGTTTTTTGCAATGAAAACTATTTTATATAAAAAATAATTATTTTTGTATCGCTTTATTCTGCGAGCTATTACTTTTTAATCTTTTTGTGGATGATGCTGTATGGTGGCTCGTTTTTTGCGGGACAAGATGACGTTTTCAGCGGTACCATGCATATTTATATCTGCCTTTTTGATCGCGCGTTATTGCACTTTTTGTTCGGTGGTATGATAATAAATCATTATTTTTTGCTTCGTTTTTTATTTTTATTTTTTAAGGGGTTGCTAAAGGGGTTAACTAATGGGACAGTTTTATAGGGCAGGTCATTACGGACGCGGCGATACCAAATATGTGTACTTTTATTGTTTTTGGGTTTTTTTATTTTGAAAAAATGGATTTATTGGGGAATATTTTTTTTTTTTTTACTAATTTATTTAGCGATTTTTTTTTAATTATTTTTAACACTTTTTTTTTTTTTTTTTTTACTTTATTACCTTGTCCCAGGTGGGACATCACTGTCCTGTGACAGATCGCTGATCTGTCACATCACAGATCACTGTGACAGATCAGCGATCTGACACAGGCACTGCTGAAGGCTTCCTCATGCCTGCGCTTTGCAGGCACTGAGGAAGTCAGCTTCCTCAGGCCCCTGAAGGCCCCCGTCGCCATCTTGGATTCGGGGGCCTGGAGGAAAGGAGCCCCCCGCAGCAGCGCTGCACATTGCGCTGCCGTGGGGGGCTCAGGGAAGCACGGAGGGAGCCCCCTCCCTGCCGATGCTTCCCTTTAACCCCTGGTACACCGCGATTGCGTTTGATCGCGGTTTGCAAGGGGTTAACGTGTCGGGGGCGGTCCGTGACCGCCCCTGACACATTGTGCCGGGTGTCAGCTATGATAATTAGCTGACACTCGGCCGCGATCAGCGGCGCTCACCACGTGGGCGCCGCTGATCGCGATGACGTAATATTCCGTCCATGGTAATTAGGTCCATGGTCACATGGACGGAATATTACGTCAATTGTAGGTAAGGGGTTAAGACAAGCAATGATGCATATGGTTGGGTCATGTATCTGCTATTCCCAAATCTATGACAAGGTGAGGTCTGTACAAAGTCTGCTGGTGAAGCAAGTATAATAAATGCTTAGAAAGCAAGTTATATTTAAAACGACAGTTGTCTACGGAAATTATATTAGGGCTTTTTAACTATGTTATTATATAAATACATATGAAAATTGCCTCTTCAGAGGGTAAGAGGACTTGAACTCTAGTGCCATCTATTGGAAGTAGTAATAGGTGGCACTAGAGTTCAAGTACTCTTCCTCCCAGAAGAGGAAATTTACATATTTAATATGCCAGGGAAGCAATTCATGGCGTATAAGTCTCCTCACCCTGATGTGCCAGGCCTGGCTTGTCACTCTCCACAAGAAGAAATGTTACCCCTTAGATTCCTATCTAGATACATATCATACAGTACTCTAAGGGCCCCGTCACACATAGCGACGCACCAGCAATCCCGACAACGATATGACCTTGTCAGGATCGCTGGTGTGTCGCTACATGATCGCTGGTGAGCTGCCAAACAGGCAGCTTCACCAGCGATCAGCACCAGCGACACGTGGGTAACAAGCGACGCACGTTAGTTACCCACTGTGTACCTTAGTTACCAGTGCACTGGTGCAGGGAGCTGGTAACCAAGGTGCACATCGGGTTTCTAAGCGGCGCGCGGCACTTAGAAACCAGATGTGTACCTTGGTTACCAGCTCCCTGCACCAGCGCGATGGTAACTAAGGTACACATCGGGTTTCTAAGCACTGCGCACCGCTTAGAAATCCGATGTTTACCTTGGTTACCAGCGCCAGCTCACTGATCACTGGTCTCCCGCCTGCCACACGATGTCCTGGCCATTCCAGGACGATCAGTGATACCCGGCAGGGGGGCCAGTCGCTGGTAAGTGTCACACACAGCAATCTCGCTGGTGAGATCGCTGTTGCGTCACAAAACTTGTGACTCAGCAGCGATCTCGCTAGCGAGATCGCTGTGTGTGACGGGGGCTTAAGGGTATGTTCCCACAGTCAGTATTAGGCAGTGCTTTGGACGCAGCACATGTCCGTTCCGTCCAAAGCGCTGCCGGCTTTTGAACACAGGTGATTCCGCATATGTTCATTGAACCGGTAACCAGAAAAATGCCCACATGGAAAATTGCCCACATGGAAAATTGCCCACATGCAAAATTGTCCACACAGAAAATTGCCA
The DNA here is from genome assembly GCF_039654945.1 of Dendrobates tinctorius. Taxonomy (NCBI): domain Eukaryota; kingdom Metazoa; phylum Chordata; class Amphibia; order Anura; family Dendrobatidae; genus Dendrobates; species Dendrobates tinctorius. Next base: position 10,004,742 of record NW_027361773.1, read on the forward strand.
ATTGCATCATCACAAAGTTTCAGATCTATGATACTTGAGGTGCAAGGTGAGGATGTTCACATGATATGTGAAAACTGCCCACAGAAAATTGCCCACAGACATGAATACCCACAGGAAAACAGTAGCGAGTTATAGGCGAGATGCTCTGCAAGACAGAGTAGCATAGATATATAGGTTAAATGCTCTGCAGGAAAGGGGGACTAGTATGCAAGTTTATGCGAGATGCTCTGCAGGGCAGAAAAATAATCTAGAATTATAGGTGAGATGCTCTGCAGGACAAAAAATAGTATAGAATGATAGGTTAAATGCTCTGCAGGATGGGGGATAGTATACAGGTATAGGTGAGATGCTCTGCAGGGCAGGAACATAATATACAATTATAGGTGAGATGCTCTGCAGGACAAAAAATAGTATAGAATGATAGGTTAAATGCTCTGCAGGATGGGGGATAGTATACAGGTATAGGTGAGATCCTCTGCAGGGCAGGAACATAATATACAATTATAGGTGAGATGCTCTTCAGGACAGAGAATAGTATAGAATTATAGGTTAAATGCTCTGCAGGACAAGGGGATAGTATGCAGGTATATGTGAGATGCTCTGCAGGGCAGAAGAATAATCCAGAATTATAGGTGAGATGCTCTGCAGGACAAAAAATAGTATAGAATTATAGGTTAAATGCTCTGCAGGACGAGGGATAGTATACAGGTATAGGTGAGATGCTCTGCAGGGCAGGAAAATAATATACAATTATAGGTGAGATGCTCTGCAGGACAGAGAATAGTATAGAATTATAATTTAAATGCTCTGCAGGACAGGGGGATAGATTACAGGTACAGGTGAGATGCTCTGCAGGACAGAGAATAGTATAGAATTATAGGTGAGATGCTCTGCAGGGCAGGAGAATAATATAGAATTCTAGGTGAGATGCTCTGCCGGGCAGTAGAATAATATAGAATTCTAGGTGAGATGCTCTGCAGGGCAGGAGAGTAATATAGAATTATAGGTGAGATGCTCTGCAGGCCAGGAGAATAATACAGAATTATAGGTGAGATGCTCTGCAGTACAGAGAATAGTATAGAATTATAGTTTAAATGCTCTGCAGGGCGGGGGGATAGTATGCAGGTATAGGTGAGATGCTCTGCAGGACAGGAGAATAATATAGAATTCTAGGTGAGATGCTCTACAGCACAGAAGCACACTTGCTTCTGCTTTTTGAGGGCAGGAGTCATGATAATGTTCTGTTGGTTCTTGAACTACGTTGTCATCTTTTGTTTTGAGAACTGAATGGCACTTTGAAGAGTGATGCAGTCGGCATTTCCAAGTCACCACTGCATTGATAGTATGAAATGCAAGATATTCAAACCCCGAGTAATTCATAACTTTGTTGTTCCTCTGGCTAGAATACATTAGATGAACTCAAAATACACTTTTATTGAAAAGAAATTAAAAAATATGGGGATAGATCTATTAAAGCACATGTTTTAACTAACCAAAACACAATTGGCTGGCACAGCAGGAAAGTCATTGTTCACTGGGGTTGTGCCAAAAGGAATGACAGGATTGCCAGTTTGAAACAATGGGGGTGGGGGAGCGCTGGAAGGAACATGTGAAATAATGTCAACAAGGAAACCCAGTTGACTTCCATGGGCTCCATTGAAATACAATACAGCACAACACAAGCAGCAAAGAAAATGCAGAATGGATTTCACCACAGGTCTCTGGGCCCAGCTGACTGCTCCAGGATCTACAGGTTCGGTTCACTCATACCTAGTCCCAGAGTACAGATTCTGTTCTTACGAGCTGTCAATCCACTGTGCTAAAAATAATTCCACTCTCAGTGTGGTATGTATGAGCCTAGAGACCCTTAATCAAATCCATTCTGCATTTTCTTTCATCCTATGCCTGCCTACACCTGCAGCATATGTGTATGATACATAACTACGTAGGATCTGTTCACTCTTACTCTTGGTAGTCATAAGTGGACAGGGAAGGAAGTAAAGGTGCCAGATTCACTGCCACTGAAATCAATAGGAGAGCGGCGCTGCTCTGGCACTTCCAGCTCCTCTGCTGGTCAGTGACATCACTATGGAGGCACACCGGTCAGTGGGGGCTTTTGTCTGCTGACCTGGCTGTCTTTCGAGAGCCCGCAAAAACCAGGTCTCATCCCACTGAACGCCCGCACTCGATTCCCACAGGTAGAATACCACTCAGACAACACAGGGTGAGGGGAACACACAATGGTAAGACTATTGGTTCAGCAACAGAAAAAAACACAGAGGTGCAACAACTGTTTTGAAGGCCACGAGCAGGCACGGGGGTACAGATGCCTGCTTCTGCTGGATCTCCATCCTCACTGAAGATGCAGATCCAGATGACATGCATGGTGTTGCAGAGACTCGTCGGGTCCCTGCACTGCAATACATGCTGCACTGAGACCAGGGCCGGCTCCAGGTTTTTGAGGGCCCCGGGCAAAAACATCTCAGTGGGCCCCCCTTTAACACATACCACAATTCATGCCGTGTGGCATCCGTGGTGCCGGCCAAAAACGGACTTGTCTCCATGTGGATCACACGGACACGCATGTGATCCATACGGACACACGCTCTGTGGCAAAACACATTCATGTGAAGGAGGCTATTGATTAGTAGTGTACGTATGAAAGAAAGATGAGAAAGAACAGAGAGAAAGAAAGAACAGAGAGAGGGAACAGAAAGAAAGAAGGGAAAGAAAGAACAGAGAAAGAAAGAACAGAGAGAAAGAAAGGAAGAACAGAGAGAGAGAGAAAGAGAAAGAAAGAACAGAGAGAAAGAGAGATTAGAGAGAGAAAGAAGGGAAAGAAAGAACAGAGTGAAAGAAAGAACAGAGAGAAACAGAAAGAGGGGAAAGAAAGAACAGAGAAAGAAAGAGGGGAAAGAAAGAACTGTGAGGGGGAAACACAGAAAGAAGGTGAACATACAAATTCCCTTAAAAACAATTTATTTAGATAAATGTTAAAAAAAACACCTTCCCAGTGAATAACTGGCAAATGCCAAAATATGAAAAAACCCTAATCTAGAATGCTGCACAGCCCTAAAATAAGGCCTAACTGATACCTTCGTAACCGTGGAGGTTGGCACCCTAGGAGTACGATATTGGCGCTCCCACTCAACGAGGACTATCCCTCGCTTCCCTATTAGTCCCTGATATCACTGAGAAAAAAAGAAAGAGGGAAAAGAAAGAAAGAACAGAATGGTAGAGAGAAAGAAAGAGGGAAAGGAACAGAGAGAAAGAAAGAAAGAAAGAAAGAAAGGAAGGATAGAAAGAAAGAACAGAGAAAGATAGAGGGGAAACAAAGAACAGAGAGAGAGAAAGAAAGATGGGAAATAAAGAACAGAGAGAAAGAACAGAGAGAGAGAAAGAAAGAACAGAGATAGAGAAAGAGAGGAAAGAACAGAGAGAGAAAACAGAAAGAAAGAAAGAAAGAAAGAACAGAGCGAAAGAACAGAAAGAAAGAAAGAACAGAGCGAAAGAAAGAACAGAGCGAAAGAAAGAGGTGAAAGAAAGAAAGAACAGAGACAGAGAAAGAAAGAACGGAATGAAAGATGGGAAATAAAGAAAGAACAGATAGTGAGAAACAGAGAAAGAAAGAAATATTCTATAAAGATACCATAGCAGCCCGGCTCCTATTATAGTGCCCACCTGAGCCTCCCGATGCAGGACATATCATGATCCGCTCACATGGCCGGCATCCCTGATTCCAAGGCAATCCCGATGTTTGCGCTGTCTGAGGACACGGCAATGGATCTGAAGCATTCCCTGAAGTGCCTCCATGGTTCCGTCAAAATCTCCTCCTGAAATTATCTCACTTCCAGTCAGTTCCAGCACGTCACTTCCGGTAGAACATCACGTGCGAGTTTTAAAGTGCTCTTTGGGGCTCCGCCGTGTAATCCTGTGTCCGCGGGAAAAGTGACTGTCCCGCTGGATCCGGGACGGTTGGAGTTATGAATGCTCCCCACCATACACCTCGTACACGCACGGTTCCGCACACGTCATACACACATGGCTCTGGTTAGTATGCCTCGTGCACACATGGCTCTGCTCCGTACATCTTGTACACGCACACGGCTCCGCTCCATACACATGCGGTTTCACTCCGTACACACTCGGCTCTGCTCCGCTCCGTAAACACACGGCTCAGCTCCGTACACTTTACACACAGGGCTCCGCTCTGTACATGTCGTACACACACGGCTCCACTCCGTACACCTCATACACACACGGCTCCGCTCCATTCACATCCAGCTCCACTCCGTACACCTCGCACACGCGGATCCGCTCCGTACACCTCGTACACATACGTGGCTCAGCTCCGTACACGTCGTACACACACGGCTCAGCTCCGTACACCTCATACACACATGGCTCCGCTCTGTACGCCTCGTACACACATGGCTCTGCTCAGTGCACCTCATACACACGCGGCTCCACTCTGTACACACACGGCTCCACTCCGTACACACATGGCTCCGCTTCGTACACCTCGTACACACACAGCTCTGTTCCATACACACACAGCTCTGCTCCATACACACACAGCTCTGCTACATTCCCCCTATAAAACCCCCCTGGCCTGACCCCACACATAAACTTCCTGGACCCTCATCCAGCACCTTGACAACCAGCACAGCAGTCCTGCAGACACGCTTCTGATAATGTGACCACTGACTCCTCCCCTCCTGTGACCTCATCACAAGTCCTGTGCCAGAAGAGAACATAGTGTAGCGCGATGACTCATTGCTGACTGGTGGCTGCGGTGGCTCTTGGAGAGGGCGAAGGATGGGGTCGGTGCATGGGGGGTGTGGTGGCGGGTACCCAGACAGCATGAGTTGGCCCCCACGGCTCGCCAGGGCCCCGGCACTTGCCCGGGTGCGCAGGGTGCTGACGCCGGCCCTGACTGAGACACATGCAGTGGCTGTGAGCTGACGTCGGAGGTGCAGCCACAGGGAGCGGCGCATGACAATGGCGCACACTCTGATGTCAGCTGCCGGGCTGTGCGGTGGATACAAAAGACACTGGATGACGTGGGAGCAGAGGAAAGGTGAGTAGAATGTTTTTGTTTTTAATTATGCATTAGGGGCAGAACGGGGACACATACACTAGGACTGGGGACCATGTCAACCAGGATGAGGACATATATACCAGGAAGTGGGCATATATACCAGGATGGAGACCATTTGGACCATACATACCAGGATGGGGACCATATATACCAGCATTGGGACATATACTGTATACCAGGATATGGACATAGTCACCAGGATGATGGGCATATATACCAGGATGGGTGACATTTTACTACATAATGAAAGGGGCAATTCATGAGTCTTTATAGAATTTAGAACACTACAGGGGCCCATACATCAAAGGCTGGTTTCACATTTGCGTTTTTTTGCACTGCGTTTTTGCGCATATGTGCGCATGCGTTTTTTTTACCCATATTTAACATGGGTGTGCATTGGCATGCGCACGTATGCGTTTTTCGTGCGCTGCGTTTTTTTAAGATGTGCATCCATAATTTCCAGACTCTACATGTTGCATTTTTTGGTCTGCCCAACCGCTTAAAAAAACCGCATGCGCACGTTTTGCACAAAAAATTAACATTATTGTCTATGGGTGCACATACGTGCGCATTGGCATGCGCAAGTATGTGTTTTTTTTGTGCATGCGGCCCTGCCGCCACCACTATAACATGTACTAGCCCTGCCACCACCAATCCGCAAACATGGACCATCACTGCCGCTACCAGTCCTCCTGCAAGGACAAGCACTGCCACCGCCACCACAGAGCATCAGCAGCAACAGCCACAGCAGCAGACGGGGGACCTACATTCCTTATTTGCCACAAGTTCCAGGCGGGGCCAACAATCAAGGCGGGCATTGGGCCCAAGGAGGTCCAGGCAGGCCAGTTTAAGGAGACAAAAAACACTTAGGACCACTGTCGCTGAACCTCTGTCCTCTCCTCCTAGTGTGTCTAGTTCCATTCCCATCACTGGCCTCCCTTCACCCACAAGTTTTGTTGCACTTTCCCTTAGAACACCTTCATCCACTATAAGCTGTTCATCTTCACTGCACACCCCCAACTTGCAACCATCTGCCACCAAACGCCGAAAAAAATAAAGTTTTTTATAATTTTTTTGTTTAAAAATAAATTTGAATTTCTGGTTTACCATAACAAAGTTTGATTAATATTTTTTGCGCCGCCTACACAAACTGCGCCGTACACACAATGCGCCTTCAACTTTGCAAGGTGTCATTAAGTGTTTTGAGGATGAGCTGTTTTTACCATCCTCATTTCACTTATTGTTATACTAGGCCAGGGGGATGATAGATATACCTTGTAATTAACAACATACTCTTATTAAATGTGTGTTCAATCAACTGATGGGTAAAATACACGTCATATGGCCAATACCCAGGCCTAGTATCATAACTATTTATAAATCATGGGCAGGTTAATACACATATGATTTTTAACCTGCAGCGTCGCTTCGTACCAATATATTTCACGAAAACCAGCGATGCTGCAGTTTAACTCGTATGTGTAATTATCTGCCCAGGTGTGAGAACATCATTAATTCACAGGTATACATGGGAAGTTGTTTATTTTAATGGAGTGTAAAAAGACATAGTGCACTCGGTACAGGTATCAAAACAGATTTTTTATTAACATACACACACGAAAACATTTTTACACCATTTTATCTTGCCAGCGCACCCGTCCTACATCAGAGATAAAGTAGGTCGCAAATTGGTCCCTCATTTGGCCAACTTCAACAGATGACCTGAGAGGGTGCTGAGTGAATTCAGGCAATGGGTTAGGATTAGCATCATCGAGTTCAAAGGTCAAGTGCTCTTTAGCCATCACAAAATTATGTAGAACCACACACGCCTTCACCACCTCATCCACTGTTTCAAGTTTAAGATTAATGGCTGTGCCGAGAATTCGCCATCTCGAGACAAGAATCCCAAAAGCACACTCTACACTTCTTCTGGCCCTGGTCAGCCTGTAATTAAAGATTTTTTTGGTGTGGTCCAAGTCATGGCTGGAGTAGGGTTTCAGTAGGTTTGCACACATTTGAAAAGCCTCATCCCCAACCATTACAAAGGGCAGTGGCGGAGCTTCGGTGTGGGGAAGAGGCCGTGGCATAGGGAAATTAAATTGGTTGCCATAAAACCTCCGGCCCATGTCTGAGTTTTTAAAAGTCTGGGAGTCATTACCACGGCCAAGTGCTCCAATGTCCACTGCTACAAACATACATCCGGCATCCGCAATGGCCATGAGTACTGTTGAAAAGTACTTTTTGTAATTATAATGCTCTGATCCAGTTCTTTTGGGTTTGATGATCCGTATGTGTTTCCCATCCACCGCTCCCAAACAGTTGGGGAAATTGCATACTGTCCAGAATTTGTCAGTAATTTCCATCCACTTTTCAGCGGTGGGCAGGGGCATAAATTCTGGTCAAAGAATGTTCCAGAGAGCCTGGCAGGTGTCCGCAACAATTCCAAACAAGGTGGAGATTCCAATACGGTACTGGAAATGTAGTGAAGATAGGGTCTCTCCAGTCGCCAGGAATCTGCGAAACACAGAAAGAAGTAAAATTAATATTTCTGTATATGGTTTTTTAAAACAATAAAAAAAAATAGTACATTCACGAAAAATAATTAGACCAGGTTTAGAATAATACATGTCACAAAAAAAATGCATACACCCCCCCTTGGTTTTTAAATATTATGTACCGTGATGTCACCAGGAGCCGTTCCTCAGGAGGAATCGCACTACGGAGTAGTGTGTCCTGTCTCCGGATGGATTCTTGGACACGAGCAAGCAAATCCCTGAAACTTTCTTGGGACATCCGGATATAATCTGTAAATTTCTCCGGGTTTGCCTGTAGCTCGCTGTAGAGGATGTGGTACGCCCCACGGCTCTCCCGGAGTTCAACAATCGGATGTATCCACAAACGCCGCCGCTGCCGTCTTTACTGTCTCTCTCTCTTCCTTTGTTCATGGCAAGCAACTGCATATGCCCTAGCCATCGCGATGACCAAATCCAAGTTGAAGTTAAAACTCTTCCAGCGCAGATCCATGTTGACATGAGAAAAATCAAGCAAATGTGAAGAATACGGCTGTAGACAGGGTCTATATATTACCATACCACACCGCCACTGATGTCCCATTGGTGGTGTGTGTTGCAAGATTGCTATCTAGATTTCTTTTTGTGGGAAAACAAACAATGTCCAAAAAAACACAAACGCATTGAAAACGCATAGAAAACGCATGCAAACTCATACAAACGCTGCATTTTTTCTTCATGCGCACAAAAAATGCTGGAAAAAAGCGCAGTGTTTGTATGCGTTTGTATACTTTTTTTAATGCGTTTGTATGCGCAAAAAACGCAGCGCAAAAAACGCAGCGCAAAAAAACGCAAGTGTGAAAGTAGCCTAACCAACGTGTGTATGCGGGGGGGCAGGTCCAAATTTGGCACTGGGGCCCACCGGACTCAAGTTACACTACTGCAAAAGCATACATTCTCAGCAAGTACACAAGGTGGTACAAGTGGCAGAATTTCACCTTTCTGCTGTGCCTTTTGGGCTTCCAGGACCAAATATCTCTGCCAGCTGCACCCTGATTTTGGTGGGCTCCCACTGAGATGATATTAGATATGACCTGCAGTGCCATGTAACTCCACAGATAACAATGTGATACTTTTGTGAGTACTAATAGCAGTGATAGCTCCTCTGGATCACATTGCTGCTGGTTCTGCATGTGCTGTTGGTTTGGGCTGGTGGGAGGAGTAAGGCAGAATCAGTGAGAGATGAGAGCAGACTATATATCTATTGCTGATAATGACAGACTTCTACAAACACAGATCTTCATTTTTGCAGTTTTGCACTAGATCAACTGTAAATCACAAGTTAATCACATATCATGTGAACATTCTCACCTTGCACCTCAAAAAATCATAGATCTTAAACTTTGTGATGCTGCAATTGAAAATTTTCTATGTGGGCAATTTTCCATGTGGGCAATTTTCCGTGTGGGCAATTTTCCATGTGGGCAATTTTCCATGTGGGAAATTTTCTATGTGGGCAATTTTCCATGTTGGCAATTTTCCATGTGGGCAATTTTCTGTGTGGCCAATTTTCTGTGTGGGCAATTTTCCTGTGTGGGCAATTTTCCTGTGGGCATTTTTCAGGGAACCCATTGAACCATGCGGAATCACCGCATCCAATACATTGTACAGGTGATATTTCTCTTGCGGAGACTGAGCGACTCCGCAAGATAAATAGATATGCTGCAGTCTGGAAAGACGTGCCGCATGTCTGGTTACGCAGGGAAGCCGCGGGTGCCGGTGCACGCATAGTGGAGATGGGATTCTGTGGGTTGGACGCTGCAGATGTTCACAGCGTCCAACCTGCAGTGTTCACTGACCGTGGGCACATACCCTGAAACTTCTATCTTTTATAAGTATAAAAAAGTGGACTTTTGGCAAAGCACTGAAAAGAGCAAGATTTCCCTTTTAACAATATACTTTTTGGTTTGAAAACCAATACATATTATCAACTGTTTAGACAAAGTAAGCAAAGTGAAAGGAACTATCTGACAAGTGTATATATATATATATATATATATCCTTTACAATACGTTTGTGCCAGACAACTCACTTTTTTATAGTTTTTTTATAGATACAGCTATAAGAATATTTCCCAGAATTTTATCAATGGCTGCATCTCACTTGAATCTTCTGTCTGTCCAAACATCAGATGTATAGGGAGCAGCAGTTTATTGGCATATTCCAGTTTCCTGTGTGTGGCTGTAAACTGCAAGTCACACAGTAAAGATTGGTAAAATACGTCATTTCTCTGCCCATTTAGGTTTCAACTGTTTTGCAAAATAACATTGCACAATGCATGAGGATTGTGTCAGACACAAGATTCCTTCTCTCGGCTTTCTGCTATTGTACTGCTCAGGAATTCCTTCTGCTTTTGAATATACTTCATAGTGGTACAGAATCCAAAGATGCTACATAAATAATACAGGTACTTGGCAATGTAAAGGGCTTCTGCGCTAGAGATAATTCCCTTTACTGCCTATCATTAAGAAAGCAAGCTCATTTTATTTCCATCAGTGGTGGACGAACAAATGAGACTCCAAGATTAATGAAGTGATGACCATACAAGTTATTCTACGTCTACAGAAGATGAAGAAGCAACGGTTCGGGTGTGCTGTGCTGTTCCTTAATCTATGATGGAAATACCCCTGCAACTGAATTAGGGTGGTCCCCTATGTGGCCAGTGATTAGCCAAGTGGCATTTATAGCCATTTTTGTTTGTGATGAAATGGAACCAGGAGAAGTGTTAGAACAGGAGCTGCTGGGGACTGGAGAGGGTTTTACTTTTTTACCAGTCTGAGCCATTTTAAATATGTAACCAACCCATAAATAATGAAATCAAAATACCATCACGATAAAGTGACTGTAGGATGCTTACAAAGTCAAGTGATCCTGACCTGACCTATATCTTGCCATTTATAACCTTCCCTTCCCTGTGAATGTCAGCTCAACACTGCAGACCTGTCCCTCAAGTGCCCCTAAGGCTCATGCACAACCAAAAATGACTGCCGTTCAGCTACAGACAGACTAACAGCACTTACCATGTGCACAGAACAATCAGTTCAGGATTGTTCAGTGCGCTTCAGCTGCTATTATTCTCAGCATCACATGTCCAGTGTGAGACATGTAATGGCTGACCGTCCGCTCTCCTGATCTACATGTCTCACACTGGTAACGCCTCTTTCATTTACAATAATCTATGGAGGCAGATACTTTGGTAAATCCAGAATCCAGCCCATTGACCTTAACAGCTCATTTAAATATAAAAAAACACAGTGTTTTTGGGGAATAAAACTTCGGATCGCAGGTATCAAGATATCATTTCATCCAATTTCCTTTGACCACATGCCCATATAGATGGCTTAGTAGGGTTGACCCTACTGACAGATTCCCATTAAATTGTTTCATATCTTAATATCACACAGCAGATTATACACTTCTTTGGAATTTTACAGAAAAAAAAACACAAATATAATGATAAATGTGAGAAGTAAGTAAATAACTGATTTAATAGTAACCTGTAATGTGGATAATTTCCACAGTAAACACATTTCTCTATTACTTTTTAAACAGATCTAAGTTCTTGTAAATCCTGTAGAGGATTAGAAACCATACAGTCATGAGACATATATGGCAGATTTTACAATCCATGATCTACGGGCCCTTAGTCCTCTCCAACCAGACCTACTCTTTCCACCTGTCACAAGAGGTGTGTAAATCTAAATCTGAGTCACAGGTTCAAAGTTCATAAGACTGACAAGTAGAGTTACATAACATCACGGAAATAGTTTTATAATTAATACCATACAAGGTTCAGTGTTTGGTGTCCTTTATAATATGATATTGTTATGTCCTTAGCGGGAAAGAGCACAAAGATACATTAGTAAATTGGTCTATTTTTTTTTACTAATAAAAAATATAAACATTTCTAGTAAATTGAGTGCATTTTTAGTGTTGACAATTCTGGTACTTCAATAGTCTGAACCCCGAGGTGCCGCATCTTTAGATCAGTATACACCAAATTTTGTGTTTATGTTGATATTTAAAAGGCAGAAACATGCAACTGTCCGCCATTGAGACAAATATATACCACATGATATAGCTACTTATTTTATACCGCTGTTTTGAAAACAGAAGTTTACTCCCATTATGACACAGTTGAGGTTGTGAGATTCCAACTTATAAGGGGTCACTTTTATGCTAAATGTACTATCTGCTGATCTCTGCTGCATATTACAAGCCTCTGTCGATTTTACTTTAAATTCCATCTCCAAATACACGGCCTGCTACTGATGTGAACTTTCTATCTGTTATTTCCAGGGGTCAACGCTACGCAGTAACATAGTAACATAGTTATTAAGGTTGAAGGAAGACTTCCATCTAGTTCAACCCATATCCTATCCTAACTTGCCCTACATGTTGATCCAGAGGAAGGTAAGAAACCCCATGTGGCAAACAGTAACCTTCACATTGGGGAAAAAAATCTTTCCCGACTCCACATACGGCAATCAGACTAGCTCCTTGGATCAACGCAATATTAAGGAAACTAGTGTATATACCCTGTAATATTATACTTTTCAAGAAAGGCATCCAGTCCCTTCTTAAATTTTAGTAGGGAATCACTCATTACAACATCATATGTCAGAGAGTTCCATAGTCTCACTGCTCTTACAGTAAAGAATCTGCGTCTGTGATTATGCTTAAACGTTCTTTCCTCCAGATGTAGAGGATGCCCCCTTGTCCCCATCACAGGTCTAAGAGTAAAAAGATCATTAGAAAGTTCTTTGTACTGTCGCCGCATATATTTATACATTGTAATAAGATCACCCCTAAGCCTTCGATTTCCAAACTAAATAACCCCAAGTGTAATAACCTATCTTGGTTTTGCAGACCCCCTAGTTCCCTAATAACCTTGGTCGCTCTTCTCTGCACCCGCTCCAGTTCAGCTATGTCTTTCTTATACACCGGAGACCAGAACTGTACACAGTATTCTAAGTGTGGTCGCACTAGTGACTTATATAGAGGTAAAATTATGTTCTCCTCATGAGCATCTATGCCTCTTTTAATGCATCTCGTTATTTTATTTGCCTTTGCAGCAGCTGCCTGACACTGGCTACTAAATGTGAGTTTTTCGTCCACCCATACACCCAGGTCTTTTCCAGTGACAGTTTTGCCCATTGTTTTACAATTAAGCACATAATTATACATCTTGTTTGTTCTACCCAGGAGTATGACCTTACATTTATCCCCATTAAAGCTCATTTGCCATTTATCAGCCCAAGCTTCTAGATTACATAAATCCTCCTGTAATATAAAATTGTCCTCCTCTGTATTGATTACCCTGCAGACTTTAGTGTCATCTGCAAATATTGAAATTCTACTCTCTATGCCCCCTACAAGGTCATTAATAAATATGTTAAAAAGAAGCGGGCCCAATACTGACCCCTGTGGTACCCTACTGCTAACCGTGACCCAGTCCGAGTGTGCTCCATTAATAACCACCCTTTGTTTCCTATCCCTGAGCCAGCTCATAACCCACTTACACATATTTTCCCCTATCCCTATTGTTCTCATTTTATGTATCAACCATTTGTGTGGCACCGTATCAAAAGCTTTTGAAAAGTCCATGTACACCATGGAACTTACCTCTTCATAAAAGCTTATCAAATTATTCTGACAGGAATGGTCCCTCGTAAACCCATGCTGATATTGGGTCATGAGGTTATTCTTCTTCAGATACTCCAGTATAGAATCTCTTAGAAAACCCTCCAGGATTTTACCCACAGTTGAGGTTAAGCTTACTGACCTATAATTTCCAAGTTCAGTTTTTGTCCCCTTTTTGATTATTAGCACCACATTTGCGATACGTCAGTCCTGGGTACAGCCCCTGTTATTATGAAATCTTTAAAGATTAAAAATAATGGTCTATCTATGACTGTACTTAATTCCTGCAGTACTCGGGGGTGTATCCCATCCGGGCCTGGGGATTTGTCAGTTTTAGTGATTTTTAGACGCTGCTGTACTTCCTGCTGAGTTAAGCAGGTGACATTTAATGGAGAATTTTTGGGGTTAGAACAGTCAATAATTTAAAGAACAGAGGTACAAAGAGATACATAAAGTGCATGTATACTAATACCAGAAGCCTTGCCAACAAAACGGAGGAATTAGAAACAATTTTGTTGGAACATAATTATGACGTGGTGGGGATATCTTGAGACATGGCTGGACGAGAGCCATGACTGGGCTGTTAATTTACAGGGCTATAGTCTGTTCAGAAATGACCGTACAAATAAGCGGGGGGGGTGTTTATATGAAAAATCATCCTTAAAACCCATCCTGTGTGATAATATATGTGAATCTAATGAAAATGTAGAGTCTCTGTGGGTGGAGATAAGGGGAGGGGAAAAAAATAATAAATTACTGATGGGGGTTTGTTATAAGTCTCCAAAAATAATGGCAGCAACGGAGAATATCCTCATAAAGCAAATAGATGAAGTCACGACTCAAGGAGAAGTCATTATTATGGGGAACTTCAACTACCCTGAAATACATTGGGGAACCGAAACCTGCAGTTCCAGCAAAGGTAATGGGTTTTTGACAACTATGAGAGACAATTGCCTTTCACAACTGGTTCAGAACCCAACAAGAGGGGGGGCACTGCTAGACCTAATATTAACCAACAGGCCAGACCGCATATCAAATATTAGGGTTGAGGGTCACTTGGGTAATAGCGATCACAAAATAATAAGTTTTCATGTATCCTTTAATAAGATGTGTAGTAGAGGGGTAACTAGGACACTAAACGTCAGGAAAGCAAATTTCCAACGGATGAGAGATGATCTTGGTGCAATTATCTGGGACGATATCCTGAGACATAAAAATACACAAAGAAAATGGGAGACGTTTATTAGCATCCTGAATAGGACCTGGGCACAATATATACCGTATGGGAATAAACATACTAGAAACAGAAACCACTGTGGCTAAATAGAGCTGTAAGGGGCGCAATAAGTGACAAAAAGAAAGCTTTTAGAGAATTAAAGCAAGTAGGTAGTGATGAGGCATTAAATAAATACAAAAGATAGAAAATCCCATGACGGATAACATGATCAGTGATAAAAATTCTCCATTAAATGTGATTATTGCTTTTTTATAATGGCACCTACCTACACGTACAGTACTTGGATAAATAATGGATAAAGCTCCCTCCCATCGGGGCTCGCCTTCCATATTGAGGTTGACCCCGGCCCTACCTAGGATGTATTTGTGCATATATGTTGCTTGGCCCTAATCTATTGTTCATATTTACTAAACAATTTGGATCTAATCCTACCTGGCCTTCTCTGATGTCTAAAACTATTATACAGACTATGAAAGCTGCTTCAGCTAAATCTCAGCTGTAGTATCCTCCTCTCTTTTAACGTGCATACCTTGTGACTACACACTCCTCTCTATCACCCATGAATAAATTTGTGAACCCTGGTAACTCTAAATCTGTTATAACCAGAGCTCAGATTACCAAATCTCTAATACCGTCATGTCTGTGGAATCTTTGCAAGCCATTGCCGCTTCTATTATGATGAAACTCATGCCGGCGATTCCCAATCCTCGCTGGAAACAATCAAATCCCAGTTGACTGAACACCACTAAAATCTCAGCGGCAGAGCAGCGGATTTCCGATTTGGAGGATACTATACTATACAATCCTACGCTGCTCAAGTAAAGGACAGAAACCATGCAATAGGGCAGCTCAAGGAAAAATTTGATGACTTGGAGAATCGGAGTCGTCAAAACAATCTCCGGATCATTGGCGTCCCTGAGTCAATGAAAGACCTTCATCACTTTACTTCCTCTTGGCTCCCGCAGGCACCCAATTTGCTTGACCTGCCTGGCTCCATTGTAGTGAAAGGAGCCCACAGGACTGGACCTGAACGTTCTGATCCAAGAGCCTGCCCACACCCTGTTATTTTTAAGTTGCTCAACTACAAGGACAAAATGCAACTGCTCCAGGCGTTTCGAACCGCCTCCTCCTTGAAGTTTCAGGACTTCTCCACTTTGGTAGCGGCCAAGCACCGTGCTTTTTTATTAGTTTAAGTATATAAAGAAAAAAATGCACATAAGAGAATCAGAAATCACTAAAATATAACACTTTATTAAGAAAATTATATAAAATGGTGTACAAGAATAAAATAACAATAGTAGAACTGTTTCTTTTAGTTGGCGTTTTCCCTCATATCTTTACACTTCGGATGGCGTAAAATGCTATATGACTGGTTGGTGGGAGACTTTCATGGAGGATAACCTGGAACACCTAGACAATATCAACTTATTCTGGGCCACTGCTAAGACAGTGCTTAGGGGACATATTATCTCCTTTGTGTCCCAGAAAAAAAAGAAACTGTTGTTCTCCTTGCGGCCTCTCTTAGACCGGCTTAATCATATAGAGATTTTAAATTACATAATACTCCCTCCTTCAGAGAGGCTTACCTTATGGCTAAACAAAACTTAAACACCATACTGCATGAACAGGCACCCAATAAGTTAGCTCATCAACGCAATCAATATTTTTGGCATCCCTAACAAAGCCATTCAAAGTGGCTACTAGAGTCTCTAATATTGCATTACCCGATGGCTCTATTACCTGTGACCCAACTCAAATCTGTGCGGTTTTTAGAGATTTTTACGCAGACCTTTATGGCCCATCCCTAGACTCCCGGGAGGATGGATACAAATTTTTACATAAGGTTGATCCGCCAAAACTCTCCGCTTCCCAAGGGGAAATTTTAAATCAGCCGATTTCTCCTGGGGAGGTGGGATCAGTCATCAAGTCTTCAAAGTTGCTTAACACTAGAACTACTGTACTCGTGACACCTACTAGAACTACTGAATGTAGTCATTTTGACTACTGACTTGTTTTCGTTTATTATTAGGGTATGTGCACACACTGCAGATTCACCTGCGGGTTTTTTCCTGCGGAACCGCAGGTAAAACCGCAGGTAAAGTGACCTGCGGTTTTGCTGCGGTTTGGCCTGCGGTTTTGCCCTGCGGTTTCACACCTGGACAATGGAATAGGTGGCAAACCGCAGCAGAATCCGCAGAAACAATGGCATGCTGCGGAAAAAAAAACGCAGCTTTTCCGCAGGTAAAAAACCGCAGCATGAGCACTGCGGTTTTTAAAACCCATAGGCTAACATGGTAAAGTACCATGTCTGCGGAAATGCTGCAGTTCTGCAGGGCCAAAACCGCAGCAAAACCGCAGCGTGTGCACATACCCTTAGAGTTTCATTTGTGGTTATTTATTAATAATTATATTTTTTTAATGTATTATTATTGTGAGATCCAACAGTAATGCTTTGGAATGTTTTTTTTTCTGATTTTTTTTTCTTATTTTTCTACAGGAAATAACAAAAGTAAATTAAGTAAAACAATAATAATAGACGTTTTAAAATAATTTATTATTAAAGTGCACACATATAAACAACAACTCAAGAACAACAAGCAGAGAAAATGTAAGTGGAGAAGAAAAATGAAAATATGGCGCAGAATCTCAATAAAACCGACCAACCGTTATTATGAAGTACAACCGGTAACTTTCTAAACATTTGTTGATTCGCATTTCAGGCATCGTCTTTCAATTACAGCGGTACATTGCCCACACAAAGACTTATGGCAAGTCATACAATTTCCAACAGATCGATTATTTTTGCATTTTGCTTTTATCTGGCAAAATTTTTTTTGAGACATCACATCTGAAGAAGTAGCAACTTGGGACATGCCACCCTTTCCCCTAGATACAACATACAGACCACTCAACTCTGTGACAAGCTTTTGCAAAAATGCCTTGCGTGACATTTGTCCGGTGGTCATCTCCTTGTATAATATCCAAGCATTTATACCCGCTAAGTCTAAGGTATTTTCAAATGCGTGAACAGGCCATCTCCTAGTACCTGTTCTTGTGGTGTATTTGCATGCCATCTGATCTACTACATCTACTCTATATTTTGTTTCATTATAAAACTTTACAGTTTCTTAGGTTTTTTTGGAGATTCAGAAGCAACAAGAACATGGGGATGGACGGAACTCAGAATTATCACATTTTTGGTTGGCTTACCTTGATACATGGTAAGTGTAAAATTATCCTCATTTTTATAGACTTTAGTGCTGTACAACTTTTCTTTCATTGTTTTTATTTCTTTAGGCACTTCTCGTCTTATCTTATTTAGCGTTCCCACGATAGTCGTTCCCTGGCTTTTTAGCTGTTTGGCAAGTTTTACTGATGTAAAATAATTATCAGTGGTTACATTTCGACCTTTTTTCAAAAACGGCTGCAATAGTTTCATGACTACATGGTCAGCTAAACGGTCATCAGCACGGCGTGAATCATTTTTACCCATATAAGGGAAGCCATTTACAACATATTTACTATCCTTATCTACAGCTAGCCAAAATTTATGGCCATATTTATCTGGCTTGGAAGGTATATACTGTGTGAAAGGACACCTGGTTTTGCTTGGGAAAAGTTGTTCATCAACCGTAAAGTATGGGCCAGGTTTGTAACACGCAATGCAATTGGCAATAAACCTGTCCCACACAATAGAAAAGAGAGCAAATTTGTCGGTTTGCAGTCTCTGCGATCGATTGGACTTCTCATCAAATCTGAGGTAATGCATAATTTCTACAAAACGGTCCCTAGACATTATCACTTTGCATAACAGTATTCCCCAGTCATAATACAACCAGGTTAAAGTATAGGAGTAACCCCGGCACACTAATAACATGAAAGTAAAGTCTTCTCAACGACAGTCTTTAATTGTTGTGATTTTATTGATTGTGAAAAAAAAGGTACCATTCCAGCAGCTGGATTACAAAGGCAAACCTATACCACTTATACACACACCTCAAAACCAAGGATCTAGTCATATCCCTGATGAAAGCTCGAGATGTAGAGCTGAAACGTTGGATTGTAACACCACCCTTTTTTGGATTGTAACACCACCCTTTTTTTTCACAATCAATAAAATCACAACAATTAAAGACTGTCGTTGAGAAGACTTTACTTTCATGTTATTAGTGTGCCGGGGTTACTCCTATACTTTAGTCTTGTTTTTTCCCAGAGCACCTAAGTTGGGGTTTGAGCCTGTCATATCTACTTTATAATACAACCAGGTAACACAATGAAAATGTGAAAAGTTGACATCTGAATTCAACTACATCTATATGAACATCAGGGTAAATAAGATACAGTGAAAAAATTATGCACAAAACTTTACAGCAACTTTTAGAGACAAAAGGACAGCAAAGTATAGCAGGTAGTCAAAATGACTACCTTTAGTAGTTATAGGTGAATGTTGAAATAAATGCGCAATTTTTGAACCTAAATTATTTATTGCCACAAAATCTTTTTTAACATCCTATTTGAGGAAAAGTCACCGAGTCTCAAGCCAGAATTCCAAAAAATGTAGTCACAGAGGAGAAATACATAGTGCGAAGTAGTCAAAATGACTACCTCAGTAGTTCTAGTGTTAAAGCACCTGGCCCAGGTGGGTTTTCGGTTGAATTTTATAAAATGGTACAACCTTTACTCACTCCCCACCTTACTTCTGTTTTTAATCATATTATTGATTCGTGTTCTATGCCTGACGGATTCAACTAAGCTTGTTTATCTTCGTTGCTAAAGCCAGGCAGAGACCCGCTTCTCCTTGCCTCGTACAGTCCGATCTCCCTCCTAAACGTTGATTTTAAATTGCTTACCAAAATTATAGCTAATAGAATTCAGTCTATACTTCATGATATTCTCACCTCATCTCATGGTTTTGTCCATGGTCGGTCTATCAATTATAATATTAGAACGGCATTGCACATAGTTACCAAGATAAAGCCAAGCAACATATACTGGTCAGCCTTGATGCTGAAAAAGCCTTCAGTCGTGTGTCTTGGTCTCACATCATTCAAAACCTTAAGTATAGATTGTTTGGCTTTACCTTTTTCAACTTTGTAAGGACAATTTACACCAACCCCCAATCTTCGATTTGGCTTAATGGTATTCAATCAACCTCTTTTTCGATCTTCAGGGGTACGAGGCAGTGATATCCCCTGTCACCTCTGTTATTTAATATTGCCCTTGACCCTTTGCTGAGATACCTGGAGATGATCCTTTCCTTTGGGGGTATTGGGATCGGTCACCATACGCTTAAAACATTGGCATTTGCTGATGATATTTTACTCATGATAGCCAACCCTAAGGAATCCATTCCTTCTATAATGGATGCCTTTAACGAGTTTGGAGCAGTTTCAGGATTTCGCATAAATTACAACAAATCTCATGCTTTAGCTATCTTCAAAGCTGCTCAGAAATGGTGGTTGTTCCCTTTCCCCTTTCAGTGGAGGAAAGACTCCCTGTGTTGTCTTGGGGTCTACCTGCCCTCAAACCCCTATGACATTTATAAACTGAATGTTCAACCCCTGATTTCTGTGGTTGTAGAGGAAATGCAATCCTGGAAATCTCATAAACTGTCCTTTGCGGACAAGGCTGTCGGGATCCCTCAGATTACTCTTTCATCTGAAGGACCGATGTTCTTAGGTGTGAAGCACCATATGTCTCTAATCAATTGCTCCGTCGAGAAGGATAACACAGACACGGCTGTATGATACCACTCGGGATGCCTCCAAGACGCCTCTGGCTTATCAGTTAGGCTTCCGTCTTTTATAGTAAAGAATTTAAACATTTTACAGACATGCGCAGTACAAATGATTTTACAACTTGTTTTCGACAAAGAAAGTCATTTAGGCGAAAAAGCAGAGGTATTTGACCTTGGTTCACAAGGGAGATGTCTGAGACATCTCCTCGAAGAAAAGATAAGGTTTTAAAACAAGAGAATGCAACATAGACAGAACTCAATTTAACTCCTTCAGTTCCTATCATTCCCCCCTTTGACATCTTCATTTTCCACAATCTGGAACACTGGATCCTGCAACAACAGCGGATAGTGGCTCGTTCACCAGGTACTATCCCAGGCCGACGGGTTGCCCAAGGGAGACAGGTATCTTCTTTTACCCTCTCCATCCCCTGGTTACTAAGGCCACGTCTGTCATCACAAGAGTACGCTCCTTCATGCCAGAAATGAGATGTCAACCTGAAACCTAAAGAAAACAGTTATCAATTTTGGCATATGTTCTGTCATTAATTTATCTATTTCATCTATACCTGTACTTTTTCTTACATACAGAAAAACACCAAAAAACAAGTTTAAAAAATACATATATTACGAAGATACAAACAACAATACGTAATAGACTTAGTATAATCCCAGCTATCCAGCCTCCAATACCCTTAAACCAATTAGCTGGATTAAGAAAGGAGAATGTATCTGACCACCAACTATCCTTAGTACGTTCATTGTCTTTATCGTACTGATCTCTAAGTCTTTGAACATCCTCTATTTTTGATCTTAACTTTAAACTACTGTTGGGATCTATATAATGACAGCAAGCGGGTCCGATGACTTGACACATACCTCCTTGCGCTGCAGTTAAATAATCTAATACTATGGTATGCTGATTAGTGACTATGATGAGCTGATTTTGGACAGCAACGGTGGTGTTCAATATATCCAATATATCCCATATTTGGTCATCTAAGTAATCTGTAGCCCTGACTAATTTATCCCACATTTGAGTGATCATAGGATAAATAAAAATAGAGCTGACAATTTTATTAGCCACACTCATCTGCACTATATGTGGTCTCCCAGAGGGACGAGGTGTATTATCAGCAGCTCTTTTGTATAATGTATGTTTGGGTATTGCCTTCATATCTAATTGTTGGTTTGGAACGATAAAGGTAGCCGGAGTCAAACGTCCCAGAGTACAAGTACCTCTTACCCCTACTGGCAACCATTTATATGCATTGTCTCCACATATCCAGTACATGTCACTAGGTAGGTCCCATAGGGCTGAATGTTGTAATACCAGTCTATGGACTAAATCTATGAACGCAGATACATTCTGAAGCATACACCAATTTGGAAGTTGTCCTAAAGGGCTACAATACCCTACATCGGGATTTCCACAGGTGGGAGTTCCTTTCTCATATCCAGATAACTCGTTACAAGGTATATTACCTGAAATATTAAAACAAGTTTCATTATTGCCCTGGGGAAATAAATTGGAATACTCCCAGGACGTATTATGCAACCTTCTTTCTAGCAGTATTGGCTTAAAGGCGTCAGTAGAGTGAGAAGTTACACTAAAACTAACTTGTAGGCTATACATTGGAATTTGCCCCAAATAGGTTAACCGAGTTCTATTCCTGGGTACCCAAGCTCCCCCTTTATATGCCAGATATTGAAGGTGTGTATTACTTCCTGAAAGGTTACCCTGCCACCAAGGGTATCCTACCCATCCCACAATAGGTATACCGACAGTTGTGTTCCATAACTTCACATTATTTGTGGCATTATTAGCAAGTGTATCAGAACAACTGGTCCAGGCAAATAATTCCTCGGGTGGCACAGGAATAACAAGGAACGGAATACTAGTGGCTGATACTGGTGAATGTGTGCAGATCCAGCAGTCTGCTGGAGACTGAGTGTCTTTTGACCAATCATTTAGTATTTTTTCATGATGTTGTATAAACTTATTATTCAAGGACATTGGAGAATTTAAACTATCCCACGCAGCTACCATTATTACAGAAAATGCAACAAAACCAAACCAAAACATTATGCACTCTTATGCTCTGTTAATTCCTGTGGCTAGTTTGCAATGCGATGCGTGGATCCAGTTTGGTCGTCCCTCCAACTTAACAGAAGTAGGCGTTGTCAGGAGTACTTGGTAAGGTCCTTGATATCGGGGTTCAAGAGTCTTTCTGGAGTGTTTCTTGACATATACGTAATCACCAGGTTGTAGACAATGAGTTCCTTCCACACTATCTGGATCTGGAATGGAAGAGAAAACTAGAGAATGCATTTGAGTTAAATGCTTTTGCAACTGGATTACATAACTTGTCAAATTATCCACATTAAGTGTTAAGACCTGTGGGTAGTACAACCCTGTGTTTGGTGGTCTTCCAAACAGTATCTCGAAGGGTGACAGTTTAGTTTTCCCCGTGGGTGTGTACCTTACTGAGAATAATGCTAATGGGAGACACTCTGGCCATGGTCTATGGGTCTGCTCCATGGTTTTCTGTATTTTCAATTTCAGTGTCCCGTTCATTCTTTCTACCTTCCCTGAACTCTGTGGGTGGTAGGGTGTATGAAATGCCTGTTCTACACCTATCATTTGCATGACATTTTGCATTACCTCAGCAGTGAAATGTGTACCTCTGTCTGATTCAATTGTCTCAGGGACACCGAATCGTGGTATTAGTTCCATCACCAGTTTCTTTGCAGTAGCTCGAGCTGTAGCCGTTTTCACCGGGTAGGCCTCTGGCCATCCAGAGAACATGTCAACACACACCAGAACATATTCATATGGTCCACTTCTGGGGAGTTGAATGTAGTCGATCTGTAGTCTCTGGAAGGGATATAACGGCCTAGGACTGTGTTTCAGTGGAGTTTTCACCACCTGTCCGGGATTGTGTGCTAGGCATATGGGACAGGTAGTACAGTGTAGCTGCGCCACCTTCCCAAACCCAGGAGCAATCCAAACCTTCGTGACTAGGCGCGTCATTCCATTGGCGGACATGTGAGTTGGAAAGTGAACTGCTTCTGCCATCCTTGGGTACAAAACCCTAGGCAAACAGTACTTCTGATCTTTCTTCCACATTCCGTTCGTCTTCTCAGCTCCCATCTTTTCCCAAGTCTCCTTGTCCGTCTGAGCGGAGTCTTCTTGGAACTTTTGTAAGTCTGTAAACAATTCTGATGCATCCTTGTGCACTATGTTTACTTTTTCTGGAGTCCCCAAGGCAGCTTGCTTCGCCGCCTGGTCTGCTTTTTCGTTGCCTTTTGCTTCCATGTTGTCTTTTCTGGTGTGTGCTGGCACCCTCATAACGGCCACCCCCTGTGTCTGGGCCACATTCTCGAGGATTTCTCTGATCAGTGTGGCATGTTTTATGGGTGTTCCTGCTGCTGTCATGAAACCCCTTGTGCGCCACAAAACCCCAAAATCATGTACTATCCCAAAGGCATATCTTGAGTCAGTGTAGATATTTGCTGTTTTTCCTTTGGAAAGTTTTAATGCCTCATTCAGAGCTGTCAGCTCAGCCTCTTGTGCGGACATGTGGGGTGGAAGTGCCTTTGCTACAATAGTCTCATGTGGTGACACTACCGCATATCCTGTGTGGAATTTTCCACTTTCATCGGCATATCTGCTGCCATCCACAAAAAGTACAAAATCTGGATTTGACAATGGTGTGTCAGTGACATTGGGCAAGCCAACAACTTCTTGCTGCATCAGTTCTATGCAATCATGTTCAACCTCGTG
Source organism: Dendrobates tinctorius (assembly GCF_039654945.1). Taxonomy (NCBI): domain Eukaryota; kingdom Metazoa; phylum Chordata; class Amphibia; order Anura; family Dendrobatidae; genus Dendrobates; species Dendrobates tinctorius. Next base: position 10,028,814 of record NW_027361773.1, read on the forward strand.
TGGGGGCTCAAAAGAAAGCGATAATGTGTTCTCATCTATATCCCCCCCTTCAGAATCTGCAATTGGCAACAATGTAGCCAGATTCAGATTCTGAGTTTTGGTAAACGTAACATTAGGAGGCATAAGCAAGGCACATTGCAATCTGAGTTGTCTTGCCATAGAAATATGTTTAGAAGAAACCTGATTCAGGATACCGTATATATCATGTGTGGTACAGACAGTTAGTGGGTTATCCAGTACAATATCAGAAACTTTGTCAAGCAGCAATGCGATTGCAGAGACTGCTCTAACACAGGATGGTGTTCCCTGTGCCACAGAGTCTAATTTGGCAGAATAGTATGCAAGGGGTCTATTCTTTTTGTCATGTTTCTGTGTCAAAATGCCAGTAGCATGCCCTCTAATTTCAGCGGCCATCAGTTGAAAGGGTATATCATAGTTAGGTATACCTAATGCTGGGGCTGACACTATGGCCTTCTTCAGATACTGAAATGAGTCTCGTGCAATGTCAGTCAGTTGGAAAGGTATTGTGTTGATGCAATCATACAGTGGCTGCATGTGTTCACTAGCATGTATGACCCATTGGCGGCAAGACGAAACTAAACCCAAAAATGCTCTCAACTGCTTGTGGGTTGTCGGTTCCTTCATTTGTTGTACAATTGTGATTCTGTCATTGGTTAAGTGTCGGGTACCATGTGATAGACAATGTCCTAAGAATATGACTTTTGGTTGGCAAAACTGTAATTTTTCTCTGTTGACCTTACATCCATTGTCTGATAAAAAACATCAGTAGTGAAAGTGTATGGATTCTACAGTTAGCCTCATCAGGTGCACAAAGCAACAGGTCATCCACATATTGTAAGAGCACAATATCAGGTGGATGTGGCCAGCCGGCCAACACAGACTGTAATGCTTGCGTGTACAATGTGGGTGAATGCTGCATGCCCTGTGGCAGTCTGGTCCAGGCATATTGTTTGCCCTTAAATGTAAAAGCGAACAGATGCCAACAGCTTTTGTGGAGGGGCACTGAGAAAAATGCGTTTGACAAATCAATCACTGAAAAACATTTCGATTGACTAGGGATTTTCGCCAATAGCGTGTGTGGGTTAGGTACTACTGGTGTCAAAGGAACAAGAACCTTATTTATCTCTCTCAGATCATGTACCATGCGATATTTCGGGACATCACCTGGTCCTCCTTTCTTTTTGACAGGAAACAATGGCGTATTAGCTTGTGATTTAATTGACACCAATGTTCCATTGTTTACAAGATCAGTGACTTGTGCCTCAATAGCAGCCTCTTGTTGGGCACTGATAGGGTACTGCCGCAGCTGTGGCAACCTTGTGTCTGCGGGCACCTCCACCACAACTGGGGACACGGGAAGTAAACCAATATCCGCATTCCCTTTTGCCCATAAGGTATCAGGTAATTTGTCTAGGGCTGGGTCCCATGGTTGTGATGTGGTGTCATCAGGATTTTGTGACTCGAGAGCTTGAATTATCATGCAAGCCTCAAGAGCATCCTCATCCTCATCTGGGATAGTAAGATGTACTGTACCATCTTCAGCAAATTTGATATCTGCCTGCAATTTCTTTAGTACATCCACTCCCAATAGGCAAATTGGTGCTCTTTTGACAAACAAAAATTTATTCAGGAACATTTTAGGTCCTATCCTAACTGGTAAAGGTTTGCTAAAAGGAATTAGGCTAGATTGTCCACTGAATCCTGAGACAAAAGTCGAATACTCTGAAAGGAGGTCTGGAGTTGTTACTTTGTCATTGACCACCGAAGAGGTTGCTCCGGTATCTAATAGAAAGGGTACCTTTTTACCTGAATTTTAACTACTGGTTCTCTAGAGTCGAGTTTCATTCTAATTGCATTTAGTCAGTCAGTAGGTTCTTCCCTTCTAGGCTGAGCTTCTCTATCCGCTTTCCTCTTACGGCAATCTCTTTGGAAATGACCTGGCTTCTTACAATAGTGACATGTAAAAGTTCTCCTCCTAGCCCCACTTATTGGATTTCCCTGATTATCAAACTGAGTCACCGCTACTCTTATTTTTGCTGGCGGTGCATTCTTCCTTTCCTGTACATCTAGCTCAATTCCCATAGCTTTTTGTCTTAATCCATGGGCATCAGGTACTGATCTCCAATCGGGGGTGCTTATTTTCAGGGGATCTCGTATTTCTTTGAGTAACCCTTCCATGAAGGCTTTTGCCAATAGTCTCGATACTCCCTCATTATTGGTGTCAAGACCCTCATCTTGGAAAGCTGTTTCCAATATCCGGAAGAAATCGGTTACTGATTGTCCCGGTTTCTGCGGTATGGCTGTCATGTTACCTCTCTGTCTCTGTTTTGTCTGCATAAAATTATCAAGGGCGGTTAAGAAAGGCTCTCTTGAAGCCTGAGTTCGAAGGTTACCCTCTTGGTCATCGTCAGGCGGTCTGTTTGGTCCGATAATTTGTGAGAACTCCCCTTGGGTAGTTAATGGTAATTTCAGTCTACATAGGTCTTCCCCATCCAACCAAGTCCCTCTGTGTACAGTCAGTACCTGTCTTATATATCGGGCAAACGCCATAGGAAAGGTAGTTGGATCTGGAGCATTGGACAATAATGCCATACATTCTGGGGCAGACCATGGAGTGTAATGAAGGGTCTGAATATGTCTGGTGCGGGTAACACCTTGGTCATCCACTTCTCTAAAAGGGGTGTTTTGAGTCCTAACAGGGGCTAACCTGCTAGGGTGGTGGTAACGGGGTGCTCCACAGGCTAGGCAAGTATTTCTCCAGTCTGGATTTTGTTGACCACAATTACTACAAACCCATCCTGGATTGCCATTATCAGGTGATGGTGATTGTACATCAGGGTACAGTCCAGTGGACGGTGGTGGGGGTGAACTGGGAGTTGCGGCAGGAGCCATAGGTACTGGTGGTGGCACTGACAAAGGGATTGGATAGGGTGGAGGCTCACGCATTTCCTCCACTGGGTCATCTGTCTTTCTGACCTTCTTTGAACGTATCCATTTCCCTGTCTTCTCATTATATGCCCACTTTTCCCTCTGAGCAACTTGTGAACATTTTAAACATGCTTCAACCTGTTCCCCCCATCCCGCATCTGCAATTTTTCCTGACTTTGTGTCTTTTATTTCTTTCCATTTATCCTCATTTAAAGCCTCTTTCCCTTTTACCTTGAATTTTTTTAATACCTTCTCTAGGTCTCTTGCTGCACGTCTTCCATATCTATCCTCAATTATATCACATAACCAATCTCCTTCTTCAGGTATCTTTCCCTGACTGTTCCCCATCTTATCTTTTATTCTTATCCTGTCTCTCTTGTTGTCTTCCTGTTAGTCCCCTGCCTTAGGTGGTGTATTGGGTAAGCTCAAGACTAGGCTCTACTATACCTCGTTACCTTCTTCCTAAGGTGCTAACAGGCTAAATGGAGTGTCTGTTCCTCGGTGTACTACGTGTTTTGTGTACTTATATGCTATGTAGCAACCGAACAGAAATACTCCCACAACACACAGGATTGTAAACAAAGTATCCATCTATTGGGGTTTTCAGTCATATCTTGTCACAGGCTCATTTCACAGTCCTGTGCTCATTCAATCACACTCTTATCTGTCACAAGGTTTATCCGTAAAGGGTGTTGATTTAAGCTTAGGCGGTGACCTCCCCGGAAGGACGCTGTCACATGACCCAGTTAGGCAATATCACCACTCTTTGAACGAATACCTACTGTGCAGCTTATTTGTCTACTTTCCACAGTCCTTCAAATCAAGGCAGTCACTCAACAACCTCCTCTATTCCTAGTGCGGAATCGTCTATTGTGAAAAACTTGTCCGTCCGGGCTGCGCAGTATGAACTGTTCACCCAGCCTTATCTTCCGTAATGTCAGACCTCTCAGCGTGTCACTCAATGGGACATGTGTATTCAATGCTAACAATACCCACCACTGTTCTCCCTTCTTGAAGTGGTGAAACTTTTTTATGTTTGTGTCTGGGGTTGTCCCTGCAAATGTCCAATCACCATACCCGTTATGATTTGCATCAGTTCTTCTTCTAAAAATAGCTGTGCACAGGCAGAATCTGCAACAGCATCTCATTCGGACAGGGATACAGGAATTACATATGTGTGTCACACCCGATTTCCTCAGAGTTCTTATATGGACCTGATTTTACGGCCCCCTCCTCTACTAGATTCCCCTTTATACGGACCTCAGTTATAATGATAGATTATGAAGAGCAGAGAAGAGAAAAATTGATCTCTTACCTGGCCAGGTGTTTAGGTCTGCTGTTCACAATTTCATCAGTAACAGAAGTGGTCCGTAAGCCGGGTGGTCTTGGAGAGGTGCCTATATCAGGTCCCTGTTTCGGGCGCCAGGAAACTGTCGGGATCCCTCAGATTACTCTTTCATCTGAAGGACCGATGTTCTTAGGTGTGAAGCACCATATGTCTCTAATCAATTGCTCCGTCGAGAAGGATAACACAGACACGGCTGTATGATACCACTCGGGATGCCTCCAAGACGCCTCTGGCTTATCAGTTAGGCTTCCGTCTTTTATAGTAAAGAATTTAAACATTTTACAGACATGCGCAGTACAAATGATTTTACAACTTGTTTTCGACAAAGAAAGTCATTTAGGCGAAAAAGCAGAGGTATTTGACCTTGGTTCACAAGGGAGATGTCTGAGACATCTCCTCGAAGAAAAGATAAGGTTTTAAAACAAGAGAATGCAACATAGACAGAACTCAATTTAACTCCTTCAGTTCCTATCAAGGCCCATCTAATTAAAATGATTTCAATCCCTTAAATACTTTTTCCCTTAGAGACGCTGCCAGTTCTATTATATAAAGCTGATGACAGGCTTTTGACAAAAGTCTTATAATAATAATAATAATAATAATAAATTTTATTTTTATAGCGCCGACATATTCCGCAGCACTTTACATTTCAGAGGGGATTTGTACAGACAATAGACATTACAGCATAACAATAATCACATAAGTAGATTATAACAAATACCAAGAGGAAAGAGGGCCCTGCTCGCAAGCTTACAGTCTATGAGGAAAGAGGGAGACACGAAAGGTGGGTGGTAACAGTTACCCTGATTGTATGGACCAGTCATAATGTTAAGTGTGTAACAGTACAGACACAGAGTGCTAATGGAGGCATAAAGCATGTGGGAACATGATGCGGGGAACCTGGTTATGGTAAAACTTTTGGCTCTGCCACACAGGGATAGATTAGGTTAATGTGTTGGGGTGGTAGGCCAGTCTGAATAAATGCGTTTTCAGGACACGCTTAAAATTGTGGGGATTGGGGACTAATCGTATTGACCTGGGAAGTGCATTCCAAAGAATTGGCGCGGCACGTGTAAAGTCTTGGAGACGGGAGTGGGAGGTTCTGACTATTGAGGATGCTAATCTCAGGTCATCAGCAGAACGGAGGGCGCGGGTAGGGTGGTATACTGAAACAAGGGAGGAGATGTAGGGTGGTGCTGAGCCATGGAGGGCTTTGTGAGTGAGGGTAATAAGTTTATACTGAATTCTGGAGTGGATGGGTAGCCAGTGTAATGACTGGCACAAGGTAGAGGCATCGGTGTAACGATTGGTGAGGAATATGATCCTGGCTGCAGCATTCAAGACAGATTGGAGGGGGGAGAGTTTGGTAAGAGGGAGACCGATTAGAAGAGAGTTACAATAGTCGAGACGAGAATGAATAAGAGAAACAGTAAGAGTTTTTGCAGAGTCAAAGGTAAGAAAAGGTCGAATTCTAGAAATGTTTTTGAGGTGCAGATGACAAGAGCGAGCCAGTGATCGAATGTGGGGGGCAAAGGAAAGCTCGGAATCAAGTATGACCCCAAGACAGCGGGCCTGTTGCTGGGGAGTAATAGTGGAACCACACACAGAAATGGCAATGTCGGGTATAGGTACATTAGTAGAGGGAGGAAACACCAGGAGTTCAGTCTTTGACAGGTTCAGTTTCAGATATAGTGAGGACATGATATTAGACACAGCGTTTAGACAATCGCCGGTGTTTTCTAGAAAGGCTGGCGTGATGTCAGGAGAAGAAGCGTATAATTGGGTGTCATCAGCATAGAGATGGTAGTGGAAACCAAATCTACTGATTGTTTGACCAATAGGGGCAGTGTACAAGGAGAAGAGGAGGGGACCTAGAACCGATCCTTGGGGGACCCCAACAGTAAGGGGAAGATGAGAGGAGGAGGAACTGGCAAAAGATACAGTAAAGGAGCGGTCAGAGAGATAGGAGGAGAACCAGGAGAGAACGGTATCCTTGAGGCCAATGGAACGGAGCATAGTGAGGAGGAGCTGATGATCCACAGTGTCGAATGCTGCAGAGAGATCCAAGAGAATTAGCATGGAGTAGTGACCATTTGATTTAGCTGTTAGCAGATCATTAGAGACTTTAGTGAGGGCAGTTTCAGTGGAGTGTAAAGAGCGGAAAACGGATTGGAGAGGGTCGAGAAGAGAGTTTTCTGAGAGATAGCAGATAAGACGGGAGTGGACCAGGCGTTCCAGGAGTTTAGAGATGAAGGGAAGATTAGAGACAGGTCTATAGTTAGCGGCACAGTTTTGGTCGAGGGATGGTTTTTTAAGTAGTGGATGTATGATGGCATGCTTAAATGAGATGGGAAAAATACCAGAAGAGAGAGAGAGGTTAAATATTTTAGTTAGGTGAGGGGTGACAGCAGGGGAAAGGGACTGAAGGAGCTGTGACGGAAATGGGTCACTGGTGCAAGTAGTTGGGCGAGAAGATGCAAGGAGCCTGCTTACTTCTTCTTCTGTGACTGGTTCAAAATCAGAGAGTGAGTTAGATGCAGTGGGGGAGGGAGGACAGTGCATGGTATGAGGTGATTGGGAGATAATTTCCTGTCGGATCTGGTCAATTTTTTCTTTGAAGTAATTGGCCAGATCGTCAGCTCGGAGCTCCGTGGTTGGGGCCTGTACTCTTGGATTGAGTAGACAATGAAAAGTGTCAAAGAGACGTTTCGGGTTATTGGACAGTGAGGTGATGAGGGTGTTGAAATAGGTTTGTTTGGAGAGGTGAAGGGCAGTGTTGTATGTTCTAAGCATAAACTTAAAATGGATGAAATCTTCGGGTAGATTGGATTTTCTCCACAGACGTTCGGCGCACCTGGAGCACCGCTGCAGGAAACGTGTTTGCACCGTGTGCCAGGGTTGTCACCGTCTGCGTTGTGGTGTTCTATTTATAGGGGGTGCAAATTCATCCAGGGCACTTTGAAGTGTTTCATTGTAATGCTTCAATGCAGAATCAGGACAGGAGAGGGAGGAGATAGGGGCCAATGAAGACTGCAAGTTCTTCATAAGTTTCTGGGTCTTAATGGCCTGTATGTTTCTATAAGTATGGACAGTGGGGGTGACCTGAGCAGCATGGCAGTTCTTGATAGAGAATGAAAGAAGATTGTGGTCAGAGAGCGGGAGAGGAGAGTTTGCAAAATCATCCACTGCACAAGGCCGAGAGAAGACCAAGTCGAGGGAGTTTCCGTCTTCATGCGTTGGAGAATTAGTAAGCTGCGAAAGGCCAAATGAGGAGGTTAGAGATAAAAGGTGAGTAGCAGATGGTGAGAGGGGAAGAGCAATGGGGATGTTGAAATCACCCATGATGAGGGTAGGGATGTCACAGGAGAGAAAATGTGGAAGCCAAGTGGCAAAATGATCCAGGAACTGATGGGAGGGGCCGGGAGGACGATACACCACTGCCACTCGCATGGAGAAGGGGGTGTAGAGTCTGACGGCATGGACCTCAAAAGAAGGGAAGACAAGTGAGGGTACTTGAGGGATAACCTGAAAGGTACATTTTGGTGATAGGAGCAGACCAACGCCTCCACCAGCTCTATTGTCTGATCTTGGGGTATGAGAGAAGTGAAGCCCCCTGTATGAAAGAGCAGCAGCAGCGGTAGTGTCTGACTGCTGGATCCAGGTTTCAGTAAGAGCCAGGAGGTTAAGAGAATTAGAAAGGAAAAAGTCATGAATGAAGGAGAGTTTGTTACACACTGAGCGAGAATTCCAAAGTGCACAATTAAGAGAGACAGATGGCATGCAGGGAATATTAATAAGATTAGAGGGGTTTCTGAGTGTAGCAGTCGGGAGGTTTGACTTTCTATAACATGGGGGACCAGGGTTGGGAGCAATGTCTCCTGCGACTAGGAGAAGGAGGATAGAAAGAGTGAGCAGAAGTCTTACGTCAATTTACTTGGGGCTCAAATAGGGTGGCCTTAGTATCCCTAATATAGTATAGTATAGTATAGTATAGCAGCTGTCTTCCTCCACTCCCTGGACTGGATCTATGCCTTTACCCACTTCACCAATACTCCAATAGATGAGGCGATGTATAAGCCTTTTAATCTCTTTGCTCTGCTTCACCTATGACAAGCCGAGGTCCCGGTGGAAGTTAGGGATAACCCCCTACTGTGGTCAGTAATCCTGGGATGGCGCCATGCTAGACGAACTAGTGGACTTGACCTCCATATCTCAGTGTTTCTTCCCTTTCAAGACAATCTCTCCTTTCTACAGGGCAGGCCACATCTCATCTATCGTGTGCTTTGGTATAATGGATGTGTAGACTGGTCTTTAAATACCCGATCCTGGTGGGAGGTAACTTTACTATTACTCAAATTAGACATTATGTAGGCTCGGTACTGCAGGATATACTGGATGATGTTAGAGCGCACACTCTAAACTTAATCTCCATTAACCCCTTTACCCCAGAGTGTGGTTTGCACGTTAACGACCGGGCCAATTTTTATAATTCTGACCACTGTCCCTTTATGAGGTAATAACTCTGGAATGCTTCCATGGATCCCAGTGATTCTGACATTGTTTTCTCATGACATAGTGTACTTCATGTTAGTGGTAAAATTTCATTCATATAACTTGCGTTTATTTGTGAAAAAAATGGAAATTTGGTGAAAATTTTGAAAATTTCACAATTTTCCAACTTTGAATTTTTATGCCCTTAAATCACAGAGATAGGGCACACAAAAAACTTAATAAGTAACATTTCCCACATGTTTACTTTACATCAGCAGAATTTTGGGACCAAATTTTTTTGATAGGAAGTTATAAGGGTTAAAAGTTGACCAGCGATTTCTCATTTTTACAACACAATTTTTTTTTTAGGGACAGCATCACATTTGAAGTCACTTTGAAGGGTCTATATGACTGAAAATATCTAAAAGTGACACCATTCTAAAAACTGAACCCCTCAAGGTGCTCAAAACAACATGCAAGAAGTTTATTAACCCTTCAGGTGCTTCACAGGAATTTTTTGAATGTTGAAAAAAATGAACATTTAACTTTTTTTCACAAAAAAATTACTTCAGGTCCAATTTTTTTTATTTTACCAAGGGTAACAGGAGAAACTGGACTGCAAAAGTTATTGTGCAATTTGTCCTGAGTACACTGATACCTGATATGTGGGGGGGACCACTGTTTCGGCGCATGGCATAGCTCGGAAGGGAAGAAGCGCCATTTGACTTTTTCAAAGCAAAATTGTCTGGAATTGAGATCGGACACCATGTCGCATTTGGAGAGCCCCTGATGTGCCTAATCAGTGACGAGACAAGCGGCGGAAACCGCGTCCAGCCTGACGCCCATCACCACTGACATCCCATGCCTCATAAGGACCTGCTATACTACCACACGGCAACTAATATAACTACAGAGAAACTGGTAACAAGCCTCCTTTTCAACGTAACAGGTTCCTCCTGCAACTATTCTGAATTAATATACGATACTAGGGAGCCGGACAGCTCACCTACAAGTTTTCCATTACAGTAGGAACTCACGCTTGTTCCCCATTAATCCACAATACTTTTAAGAAGTGGACTGATGAAGGCCATGTAGGCCAAAACATTTTGCAGACTGCATAATAAAATTTTCTTCTGTGGACCCTTAAGTTGAGTGCCAAATTACTTTTCACTATTAAACAGTGGAAACCCCCACAAGTGACCCCATTTTGGAAACGATACCCCCCCAAGGAACTTATCTAGATGTGTGGTAAGCACTTTGAAAACCCAAGTGCTTCACAGAAATTTATAACGCCCGGGCGGGAAAATAAAAAAATCATATTTTTTCCACAAACATGATCTTTTAGTCCCCAATTTTTTTATTTTCCCAAGGGTAACAGGAAAAATTGGACCCTAAAAGTTGTTGTCCAATTTGTCCTGAGTACGCTGATACCCCATATGTGGGAGAAAACTACTGTATAGTTACACATTGGGGCTCGGAAGGGAAGTAGTGACGTTTTGGAATGCAGTCTTTGATGGAATAGTCTGCGGGTGTCATGTCACATTTGGAGAGCCCCTAATATGCCTAAACTGTGGAAACCCCCCACAAGTGACCCCATTTTGGAAACTAGACCCCCCCAAGGAACTTATCTAGATGTGTGGCGAGCATTTTGAACCCCCAAGTGCTTCACAGAAGTTTATAACATAAAGCCATAAAAAGAAAAAAATCATATTTTTTTCCACAAAAATGATATTTTTGCCCTCAATTTTTCCTTTTCCCAAGGGTAACAGGAGAAAATGGACCCCAAAAGTTGTTGTGCAATTGGGCCTGAGTAGGCTGATATTCCACATGTGACGGTAAACCACTGTTTGGGAGCATGGCAGAGCTTGGAAAGGAAGGAGCACCGTTTGACTTTTTCAATGCAGAATTGGCTGGAATTGAGATCAGATGCCATGTTGCATTTGGAGAGCCCCTGATGTGCCTAAACAGTGGAAACCCCCCATTTCTAACTCCAACCCTAACCCCAACACACCCCTAACCCTAGCCCTAACACACCCCTAACCCTAATCCCAACCCTAACCCTAACACACCCCTAACCCTAGCCCTAACCCTAACCCCAGCACACCCCTAACCCTAACCCTAGCCTTAATGCTAGCCCTAACCCTAACACACCCCTAGCCCTAATCCCAACCCTAACCCTAGCCTTAACCCTAACCCTAGCCCTAACTCTAACACACCCCTAACCCTAACCCTAGCCCTAGTCCTAACCCTAACCTTAATGGGAAAATGGAAATAAATACATTTTTTTAATTCTATTATTTTTCCCTTACTAAGGGGGTGATAAAGGGGGGTTTGATTTATTATTTATAGGGAGGTTTTATGCTTGGCAGCTTTTTATTATAAAAATTAGTTTTTGCATCACCACATTTTGAGAGCTATAATTTTTCCATATTTTGGCCCACAGAGTCACGTGAGGTCTTATTTTTTGCGGGACGAGTTGACGTTTTTATTGGTACCATTTTCGGGCACGTGACATTTTTTGATTGCTTTTAATTCCGATTTTTGGGAGGCAGAATGAACAAATACCAGCATTTCATGAATTTCTTTTGGAGGGGGGCGTTTACACCGTTCTGTGTGTGGTAAAATTGATAAAGCGGTTTTATTCTTCCGGTCAGTACAACTACAGCGATACCACATTTATATCATTTTTTTCTGTTTTGGCGCTTTTATACAATAAAAACAATTTTATATAAAAAATAATTATTTTTGCATTGCTTTATTCTGCGAGCTCTAACTTTTTTATTTTTTCTCTGATGACGCTGTATGGCGGCTCGTTTTTTTGTGGGACAAGATGACGTTTTCAACAGTACCATGTTTATCTACAGTATATTCGTCTTTTTGATCCCGTGTTATTGTACTTTTCGTTCGACGGTATGATGATAAAGCATTGTTTTTTGCCTTGTTTTTTTTTTTAAGGGGTTCACTAAAGGGGTTAGCATTTAGTAAAAAAAGAATTTATTAGGGAATTTTTTTATTTATTTATTTATTTAGGGGTTTTTTAAATTATTTTTATATATGATTTTATATTTTTAATTAACTTTACTATATTGTCCCAGGTGAGGACATCACTGTAAAGTGTCAGATCACTGATCTGACAATTTGCAGTGCAAAGCAGGCACTGAGAAAGCCGCCTCCCTGCAGGACCCCAAAGGCCCCCGCGGCCATATTGGATCCGGGGGCCTGCAGGGAGGAGTCCCTCGGAACAGCGCGATCACATCGCACTGTTCCGAGGGTCTCAGGGAAGTACGCAGGGAGCCCCCTCCCTGCGCGATTCTTCCCTGTGCCCCCGGTTACACTGCAATCACATTTGATCACAGTGTGCCGGGGGTTAATGTGCCGGGGGTGGTCCATAATCAGCTGACACCCGGCTGCGATCAACGGCACTCCCCCTGTGAGCGCCGCTGATCGACTAAGACGTACTATCTCGTCCATGAGAATTAAGTCCCAGGTCACATGGACGGGATAGTACGCCATATGGCAGAAAGGGGTTAAAGCTCACATGGGGAATTACTCTTTGAGTTTTATATACAAGTGAATGAAACCTTCCATATAGTGCTCAGACACTTCACCAGGCCCGGGAAGATGGGTATCTCAACTAACTGACTGTCAGATAAAAGACCTCTTGAAAGCCACATTACATATTAACTCTATGTTACCATATGATAGTTACACAACCATGACTTATAATATTCCACAGAGTATATATCTCCCCAGAGGTTAAATCTAATATGTCCCCCTCAGGTGATTTTCCCTGCCCTAAATGCTTACATTCTCCAGCTGATATTTTTCATTGTCTCTGGGACTGTCCGAAAATACGGGAGGTTTGGGATACACTCTTGCAACATCTCAGTAATATCTTTGGTGTATCTATTTCTCTTTCTCCGGAGTGGGCCATATTCAACATTCTCCCACAAGATCAGTTGGTGAGGTTTTCTGTTCAGCAGCGCCGCATTTTATTCATCTGGGCGACAGCCACCCACCAAAGTGTTCTTCATCTATGGGCACAGGATAATACTCCCTCTTTGAGCTTTACTACTACGAAGGTAGCCTATCTCTTCCAGATGGATTGGATAGAGTCCATACTGAATAAAGAAAAATACACTGAATGGTTTTTCCTTACATGGTCTTCTTTTATTAATGCCCAGACATTATCTAAACACCATGGTTGCTTCCAATTTACAGACTGGTACATGAGAGAGCAAACTGACGGCAGAACTCCTGTTGGGCTTGATTGATATTATGTGGGGGAGGGGGGAAAGTTGGTTATAGTTAGAATACACTGTCTAATGTTCAAAGTACTGTAAAACTCTATTTGCCAGATCTTCTCTAATGCTTCTGAACAATTTATTTACCCATGGTTTATTGTTCAATAAAGACGGTTTTATTTAAAGAAAAAAAAAAGGATGGTAGATCTCACCGAGATCAACAGGTTAAAAAAAAAGTTATTTAAACTATTTGGGGCCTTTAGGTGTATTTTCCGGGATTTTTTTATATTGCTGGCTTATCCTTAAAATAGGTCAATATCAGATCAGTGGTAGTCCATCAGCCAGCACCCCACTGATTGGCTGTTTGCAGCTCCCACAATGGCAGCATGTACACAGTGTAACAAGTTTAAAAAAGCAGAGCTCCATACTCTGTGTGGTGGCTGTTCCCTGGTACTGCAGCTCAGCTCTTATTCACTTCAATGGTAAACGTGCTGCAGCATCAGGGAGAAGTCACTATACAGTGTCTGGAGCTCTGCGGTCCTCATCTGCAAAACGTGTACATTCAGCAGCATTAGGAGCTGCACATAGCCATCTGGTGGGGTACTGGGTGTCATACCTTCAACTACCTAATTTTGGTGACCTTGAAAAATCTCTTTAATATTAGAGCTGCTCAGAGGAAATAAATCAACAGCTTCATATGTTCCTCTGAAAAATCAGAAGTTTATTGAATGCAGTTAAAAGCGCATACAGTATAACTGCTGCTACATGTCAAGCCTTTCTAGCATTAAGTTGATGAACTGTCGTTCTACAATGCTACATCATAATGCTATGATTAATAAGTCGCTGATCTGTATGGTCCGCGCTTTTATGCACAGGCTAAGAAATATGTTACAGGTGTATACACTGCTCTAAGTTCTCTCTGAGGTTGTGGAACTGCATGCTGTATAGTTTCCATAACACGTGTTGGTGAAAGCTGATAAGGCCATAAAAAGTATTTCTATATCTAGAGAATCAATGTCTGTATACCTTATTTGCAGAACGGCATAGGTAAATAATTGATCTACTGATTTTAGAAGACTAAATCAGCTTATGATAGTAGTGACACCATGATCAAAGTGACACCATGGAGGCACATAAAGTCATGCATCAGTAAAAATGTTTGTACATGTAGCCATAATGCAAGGGATGTGTGTACTGCTAGCTCACACCTCGACGCGTGTTTCACAGCCTCTGCGGTTTCGTCAGAGGTACCTCAAACTGCTTAAACTTTCAGAAACAGACTATATGAGGGTGAGATGAGGACCCGACGTCCATAAGTGGGTGTTGTGCTTACAGCTAAACACCATGCAGGGTGAGTTGCATTTGCCAGAGAACACCAAGATTGAGAATCGACATTGGCGCCCTGTGCTCTTCACGGATGAGAGCAGGTTCACACTGCGCACATGTGACAATACATAATGGGAATAATAACATATTCATATAACCAAAATTTACATATTCCATATAATATTTTGTGGAAAAAGGAAATGTTTCTCTAATGCCTAGCATTACCACCTTGGGAAGAATCAACAACTGACATTTCATTTGTATATTAGTTTCTGACAATAATTCCTCTACATTTTTTGCAGCTGTTTAATATTTGAAGCTTTTAATACAGCCCTTTTGCAAGGTCAATAATAGGGCAAACGAGCACCATAAATAAGAACATTAATTCATAATTATTGGTAATTGTAACACCAGTGATAAGACAATGAACAAGCAAAGGCTTTCTTGTCAGTCGACTGCATTACTAATATAGCTGTCAATAGCACATCTTCCCAATCTTATCACCAAGATAGATGTCAGCAGCACATCTTCCCAATCTTATCACCAAAATAGTGGTCAAGAGCACATCTTTCCAATTGCATCACTAAAATAGTTGTCGGCAGCACATTTTCCTGATAGCATCACCAAAATAGTTGTTGGTAGCAAACCTTCCAAATTGCATCACCAAAATAGATGTCGACGGCACATCTTCCCAACCACACCACCAAAATAGATGTCGACAGCACATCTTCCCAACCACACCACCAAAATAGATGTCGACAGCACATCTTCCCAACCACACCACCAAAATAGATGTCGACAGCATATCTTCCCAACCACACCACCAAAATAGATGTCGACAGCACATCTTCCCAACCACACCACCAAAATAGATGTTGGCTGCGCATCTTCCCAACCACACCACCAAAATGATGTTGGCTGCGCATCTTCCCAATCACACCACCAAAATAGTTGTCGGTAGCACATTTTCTCTCTGGCCGGAGTCAGACTTGCGAGAAACTCGCACGAGTCTTGCATCTTAATACCCGACACTGCCGCTGCACACTTCGGTCCTGAGTGCCGGCGGCAGTGCCGGGTATTAAGATGTGAGACTCGTGCGAGTTTCTTGCAAGTCTGACCCCAGCCTGAAAGGGGATATTGATGATGACCGCATTATAGAAACTGCTTGGGAACTAAACTTTTAGGAGCCTGTGATTGTTGAAATTAAGGAAGCGTTTAGTGATGTGTCCCATCACTGTCTTTCACAGCACAGTGGTACTCCTGGATGTCAGCTGTGCAGGAAACTGCAGCTCAGATTTTATTTTTCTTTTCAGACTACAACCTCAGCTGTTTTCCGTCTTTTCACCCAGCATTATTTAGCAAAGTCTTTTTGTGTAGATGTATACAGCAAACAAGGACCTCTGTAGATAGGAAAAGCAAAGCGACATATGGCTTCAGAAGGAATAACATCATCTATAATTCAGCCCAGCTGCGCTCACATAGAGGTGCTGTTAATTGCCATTAGCCTGTTTGCCCAGTCACACACTAGTAGCCCTCCTCCACTTCCAGGACTAGAACTGAGGTAATGTTTAGTTAGTGCGAACCTGACTGCAGTCACATAGGCACTTTCCTCAGAAGAAAAAAAAAGAATCCCTGCTGGCCACAGGCTGCAGCTGAACATCTGTATTTGTTGGCAATGTCTATCTGAACACTAGTGATCTTATTTTTATGACAGCTTAGTCATATTTACCCTTGGCTAGAAGGAATCTATATCATGCCTCTGTCATCACTTTCTGGATTTTCTTCGTTTACTATCATATGATCATATAGCGTGGTGGTCTACAGTCAGATGAAAGGGTCACATGGACCCGGTTCGCTCATCCCGCACATCTGAGGTGGACAGGTTGCTGCTAGTGATGAGAGAACGTTCTCGGATAAGGTGTTATCGGAGCATGCTCGGGTGCTAACCGAGTGATCTCGACATGCTCGTAAAATATTTATGAGTCCCCGCACCTGCATGACTCTTGGCTGTTGACCAGCCGCAACAAATGCAGGGATTGCCTGTTTGTTAGACGACCCTTGCATGTGTTGCGGCTGTCGAACAGCCATGAGACACATAGCCGCAGGGACTCAAACGTATTTTTCGAGCACGCCGAAGACACTCCTCCTTCAGATGTCAACGTTTTGATAACCCATTTGACTAATCTGATGAGTAGAAGTTCAGCAAGCACATAAAATTGACCCGACACATAATAGGGTTACGAGATGACCTTGTTACAAGCTGACTTGCCTGATTTTAAATCAGCTGCATGCATAGCTGAAACTAGTAATAATGATAATGGAAAAGCCAGCTCACCGGTAGACGCTTGCAGGTACTCGGAGCTTCGTGCAGACCAACGTCATGTAGTATAAGGAAAGAGAGTTCGCTCCAGCTGCATAAAAATCTTCTTTTATTGAGTATAGATAAAATGACACATAATGAAGCTCTCCATATAATCACACCAGACCAAGATGAAGCAAAGGCTACGCGTTTCGACCTATATGATCTTTATCAAACCCATATATTCAGAACATTTGGATATTTACTGGGAACAAGAAAAAAGGTGAAAATCTTATTTTTACTTTAGGATAACGCCATATTCATTGGTGTGTGTTATCATCTACTGTACATGTCTCGCATTTTTGTCAGGAAGGGACTTAAAGTGGTAGAATATTTTAAGTCAAGGCTATTTGCTACATTTTCCATTTTTGATTGTGCATACAATAATATCATTTAAATTAATTATATAACTATAAAAGCAACATTCTGTTTTAGGAAAACCTCTGTAATCTCTCAGAGATAGGCCCTATTCATACTTTGCATATTTTGTACAATTTAATTCTGCTGGACAATGACGTACCTAGGAGAAGTAGATGGGGTATGTGCCCAGGCGCAGTTAGCAGGGAGGAAAAATGGGCCACTGAGGGGTCTCAGCAGTCACACAGAGCACCTCTGTCAGCAGTAGTCAGCTGTTTTGCTCATCTTTTGGTGGCGCTCAGTGTGTCAGGTGGCTGCAGCAATAATCGTCAGTTATAACCGGCAAAGAGCCTTCCCTTCTCCTCATATAGAGAGCGGAGAGGAGCGCTGCACTGAAGGATGGGACTGTATATACAGGGATTGAGAATATTGATGTTCTGCAGGATGAGGCTGTATGCAGATTAAATAAAAGTAATGATGTATTGCAGGAGGGGGCTGTGTATAGAGGAGCCTGAGCAAAAGTGATGTTTTGTAGGAATGGGTTGTACATAGAGGGACTAAGATGAGTGATATTTCGCATGAAGGGGTTGTATATAGGGGGGTGAGATGAGTGATTTTCTCCAGGATGGTATATATCCAGGGGATGAGAGGAGTGATATACTATAGGATGGGGCTGAGAGGAGAGATATTGTGCAGGATGGAGCTATATACATAGCTGAGAGGAGTGATGTTAAACAGGATGGGACAGTATATAGAGGGGTTGACAAACATGATGTATTGCAGGATGGGGTTGCTTATTTTGGAGCTGATAAGAGTGATGTTCTGCAAGATGAGGTTGCACTTAAGGCCCCGTCTCATATAGCGAGATTGCTAGCGAGATCGCTAATGCGTCACCGATTTGGATGCACCAGCGATCCCGCCTGGGATCTCGCTACATGTGACACACAGCAGAGACCGGCCCCTCTGCTGGATATCGCTGATCATGCAGGAATGTCCTGGCCCATTTTTTTGTCGTCATCGTCCCGCTGGCCAGCGCGCATCGCTGTGTTTGATTGCTGGATCGTTGCTGCTTTGCTGAAGAGATCTGCCTGTTTGGCAGCTTACTAGCGATCATTTAGCAACGCACCAGCGATCCCTACCAGGTCGCATCGTTAAACATGAAACGGGACCCTTAGAATGGCTAAGATAAATTATGTACTGCAGGATGGTGCTGTATATAGAGGGGCAGAAAGGCATAATGTATCACAGAAAGTGAGTGTATATATAGAGAAGGGCGTTTCTTTGGGACATGGAGGACACTGAAGGGAAGAGTGTGATGTTTTTACATCCAAGTGTATATTGGAGTACACTGAAGGGATGTCTTATGTCTAGACTGGAACTCACTTTCTCAGTGTAATCCTATGAGATCCTCTGTAAGTTTCATGGTATTGCATTGAGATAATGAACTTCTTTTCCACACAGAAGACTCTGTAGTCTGCATAATGAGACTATATAGGAGCTGAAAGGAGTGATGTACTACAAGATAGGACTGTATATAGAGGCAATGAGAGAAGTGATGTTTTGCAGGATTAGGCTGAGAGGAGTGATGTACTTCAGAAGGGGCCTGTATATAGAGGGGCTGATAGAAATTATGTTCTGCAGGAGGGGGCTGTACACATTCTTAGGCCGAGGTCACACTTGTGAGAAACGCGCACGAGTCTCAGGTTTCAATACCTGGCACTACCGGTATTGAGTACTGAGACGCAAGACTCGTACGCGTTTCTCACAAGTGTGACCCCGGCCTTAGTGTAATCTTATGAGATCCTCTAAACTAAAACTCAAATAGGCTTTATTGGCAGGACTAAAATACATTGTGTTGCCATCGCAAGGAAAATCGAAGTGACAGGGGAGGGGAATGGGTTGTTGGGGGGCACAATTTGGGAAATAGTCGTCCATTTGGGGGTTTTAAGTTCCTCTCAGCATATGACGACGTATTATGCGGTGATCTCCACTGTTGATTCCTCTTCCCCCAGGAGGATGCAGTTTCCTCTCCTCGTCCATGGATGGGAAGTCTGGGTTGTGAATGGAAAGTCTCTGGATGTGGGAGGCCCTCACTGCTGAGTATTTGTTGCAGTGAAGCAGGAAGTGTGCCTCATTCTCCAGTGCCCCTTGCTGGCACAGTCTGTTCTCCCGTGGTTTGTATGTCTGTCGGTGCCGCCCTGCTTCCACCTCTAGACTGTGGGCACTCAGTCTGTATAAACTCAGGGACTGCCTGTCTTTGGGGTAATGTAACCTCTCCAGATATGGGCTCAGAGTATAGTCCCTCCGCAGGGACCGGTAGTGCGTTTCTGGGAGTTCTCTAATTCACTCTGCCAACCCTCTATATATTGCATCTCGCAGCTCTCCGAGATCTTCTTTATGCGAGTCTCATAGTATTGCATGTGGTCCACACAGAAGGCTCTGTGTTCTGCCTGATAGGATTTTAATATAGGGGGGCTTCTACTGCCATATTCACCTGTTCGTGGCGCTATCACTGCTTGCTCAGTCCGCATCACGTGACACCAGCTGCTTCAGCCTCCGTCACATCAACTTCTGGATTTCCTAGATTCACCTAGCTGTGACCCAGTCGTACACCCCACCCATCCGATTAACGGTGCTGTGGGCGGCGCTTCACTGCACGTCACAGTCCAGTATCCAGTGTACTTTCCCTCTCTGCTCTTTCATCGGCCGCAGGCGCACACTGGATACTGGGCCATGATGTGCGGTGACACGTCACCCACAGCCCAATCGTGGGTGCGTGCGACTGAATCACGCCTAGGTGAATCGAGGTAATCCGGAAGTTGACGTAACATCAGCAGATGTCAGTGGCTGTTGCAGCCGAGGGGAGGTCTCGTGATGCGGACGGAGCGAGCAGTGATAGCGACGCTCACAGGCACCTATGGCAGCAGAAGGGAATTACAAAAATACTTTGTTAAAAAGGTATAAATCAATGGGGGCATTATACAGTGGAGTGGACCACCTCTTTAAATCTTACACTTTGCAGAACCCATGTGTTACCAATAAAATATTGTAATTGCTGTGCAATTTTGTAGGGGAAAAAATACAAAAAATAAAAATAAAATGACATTGTGGCCACTTCAGGAAAAGTATTAAAAGAGCCGGTCATATAAATAAAAACACCTATAAGGCCGGTTTCACATTAGCGCATTTTCAACGCGCGCACGGCCGGGGGTGGCTCCGCCCCCGAGCCGGCTCTCTGCCCGGCGTGCCCGCCCCTTGCTTGTAGCGCCGCCTACTAGCGGACAGCGGCGCCTGCGATCGGCGCACCCCATCTTTAGCATAGGGTGCGCAGATCGTGCGCAGGCCGTGCGCTAGTTGCGCTTTGACCTGCGCTGTGCACTTTTGACGGTGCGCCGTGCGCGCCAAAATCAAACTTTTCGGATTTTGGCGCGCACGGCGCACCGTCAAAAGTGCGCAGCGCAGGTCAAAGCGCAACTAGCGCACGGCCTGCGCACCCTATGCTAAAGATAGGGTGCGCCGATCGCAGGCGCCGCTGTCCGCTAGTAGGCGGCGCTACAAGCAAGGGGCGGGCACGCCGGGCAGAGAGCCGGCTCGGGGGCGGAGCTACCCCCGGCCGTGCGCGCGCTGAAAAAGCGCTAATGTGAAACCGGCCTTAGCCTGCAGATTAACAGCATTCTGAAGCTGCCAAGCACCCGCACTGAGAGCCTGCTGCAGGGAGGAAATTAATATAGCAGAAACCTTGGGCTTTGAGTCATAGGGGTGCAGAAGACTCCACTCCAGTCACTGCTCAGCACATGCCCCAACACTGACCACAGCCGGCTCTAATGCTATTTTTCTGGAATACAAAACACTGTACAAATGTCATTTGTTTTGCGTCAGATTTTCACGTATGAAAAATTAAAACGCTTCACCCATCCACTGCATGTGAACGGCCCCACGGATCATTGAGGCAGCACGGTGGCTCAGTGGTTAGCACTGTCCGGCTGTTGACAAATAGCAAGAACAGACAAACAGTGGAGGGCAAGTTACAGAATTCGAGAATTTGAATATATAAGTTGTTTTCAGCGCTGGGGTCCTGGGTTCAAATCCTACCGAGGACAAAAATCTGCAAGGAGTTTGTATGGTCTCCTCAATGAGTTTTTATCCGTGGGTTTCCTCCCACATTCCAAAAACCATACTGATGATAGGGAATTTAGATTGTGAGTCCCAATGGGGACAGCCCCAATAATGTCTGTAAAGCGCTGCAGAATTAATACAAGACACTATACAAGTGCGTAAAATAAATAAAAAAAAAAAGAATGGTAATATAAACATAAGCCACATAACAAATGTTCTATAAGGGTTTAAATTTTATTGGTCCAGAAACAGCAAAATATACAAATCTCTGAAAGGCATAGTAACTGGCATAGCTTCTCTTAGGCAATCAGATCAGACAAATACAAGCATAATTAACATGTAACAAATATAATGGAAACAAAGTCAAACTTCCAACATTAAATAAATAAATAGCATACTAAAACATTAAAATTACAAAAAGTCTAATAAAAAAATAAAAATAGAATGTGGGTCTTCAGTAACGATTAACTTCTATAGTTTCCAAGTTAACATGTTTGAGGACAGCCCAACAAAAAATACACAGTTATTGATAGTAAAGGGCACCCAGACACAGCGATAACGAGCACCAACACAAAATGTTAAACCCTCCTGTTAGGGGTATTAAGAGATTTAGTTTCCTGTGCTGACAAGTCCATACAGTGCCATTAGTCGTTGTATCCTTGGGGTGAACACAAGAGAAAGTTGGACCCAGAAATCATCGAATTGTGTGCAGAATATGTGTAGATCTATGGCTGCAAGTAATCCATGCGCTATCCAGAGGCCGATTGGAACATTTTAAAGTGTCCGATTCTCATTTCTAGAAAACTGAAGAATTTACAGCAACTTATAAAAAAATATTTTTTACAAAATATATATAAAAGGAGAAAAAAAAAAATAAAAAAAAGAACAGGACATTTTCCAGTCAAATACAGTTACTCACACAGGAAACAATCAAATGCAGGTGTGCGGGGCCACGACAGTTGGCGGTGGCCCATTACACCACATATCACACACTTCTCTATGGGATTATGTAATGTTACTGTGCAGCCCATATAAATCAGTCCCAGCGCAACAGTAATGGTGTCTCGTTGCGATTCACATCAGCATTTGAGCGCCAGTTAACTGTTGCGTTTCCAGCTGTCGGACACAACCATGCGTCTTAATAAAACACAATCCCCCCCCCCCCGTCCTTTCCTTTATCAGTCCATGCCATCTGATCATCCGAGCCTCACAACCCTGTCAAACATTAAAGTGCAAATATGCATCTTTGAGATAAAGTGAAACCGTACAAAAATAGAATCCTCCCTATGCTTATTTTTCTTATTTTTATCATTTTGCTCTGCAGGAATTTGGAATAAAAAAAAAAAATTTTAAAAAAAACTGAATGATATGAGCCGTTGAGGGACATAATGAAGACTTTAGCAGCTTTGGGGGGGGGGGGGGGGGGGGAGCGAAAAAATGGGGCTTTTTATGGCGATAGTCACACTTTGGTATATAGAGGCCATGTGATATATGGCTCACATAGCTGGGCAGATCGGCCTAGGTAGTAGCACAAAGTTGGCATAGGGCTGCAAGAGCAGAGACCGTCATCTAATACATAATGTCAATGTCAGCCCTGAAGATTTGCAGACTAAGGTGTAAACCTTATGATGTAACTGATCTTGTAGGTGCAGCATTTTCACACCAGTCATCTGGAGCTGCACCGTACACCCCAGAGAATATCACGCAGAATGGAGCAGGGACAGATGGAAGGCATACTCAATATCTCAGAAAGTGGCAGGGCATAGTACTTTGCAGCATGGGGAAGGCAGAGCATCATCTACCTTATTTCTAGGCCTTTATTTAAAGTAGTTTGGCCGAAATCTAAATCAACAAACTAAAAAAATCAACTAAACAAAGTATGCAAAAATCAAAACAAAAATTAGAAAAAAAAAAAAAAAAAAAAAAAAAAAATAATATATATATATATATATATATATATATATATATATATATATATATATATATATATATATATATATCAACAAGTCAAACATAACAGAAGATGAGACTGGGTGGCGTACGAGCCGTTCCAGCTGTGCGGCCCGCAAACTGAAATGATCTGGAGGCTCCTCGCTCAACTCTTGGTTGGAAATATAACGAATAACAAAAGAAAACCCTTTGGTGTTGATCTGCGCTTCCAGCTGGATGTAATGCGTTGTAACATGAGCGGCTGTGGGCTCCAGCACTCGAGTCCAGAGAGAAGACGTTCACATGTAAGGTTCAGCCATGGAGCACAGAACGCAGACGGTGACAAGATGATCACTTGTTGACTTGGCAGCTCTTGAATTGCCCATGAAACTCTGCATCACTCATGCCCTGCAAAGAAGAGATAACTGTGTCAATGCACGGTGCCTTGTTCTAGGCTTGTGTCATGTGGCAGAATGGAAATGTTACAGCACACCAAAGCATCAGGCAAAACACAGAAAAACCAGTAAAGGGGTATCCCAATGTCATAACCTGATCTGTAATATTAATATTCTCAAATTCCTCCAATTAGAAATGTAGTATAGCTCTTCTGATTCACTATGTCGCTTTCCTCATGTGCAGGCATTGCAGGACCTTAGGTATCCATGGTTACGACCATTGATATAGTGACAGTTAGCTAGTTGCCGTAACCAAGGATACTCAAAGTCCTGCAATGCCTGCACATGATTAACGACACAGCTAATCAGAAAAACTATACTACATTTCTAATTGGAGAAATGTGCGAATATTACTACACCTACTACATATTGGGCTAGGATCTTGGAGATGAGAATACCTCTTTAAGGATGGCGCACTTACAACCACGTGAAATATAATACATCAGACTTATAATGCTTAAAGGGTATTATGTCAGCAGATTTTTGCCATGTAGTCAGAGCAGCATGATGTAGAGGCAGAATCCCTGATTCCAGCGGTATGCATTTAACGAGAATGCTTGCTGTTATTTTGATTAAAAAAAAAAAAAAAAAAAGTCACCATTTCCTCTGCAGCAGATCTAGCAGTTCTCTGAATGCTGAGCGTTGTATAACCCCGTCCTCACTATTGAAAACGCCAATCAGAGTAGGGGGCAGGGGGAATACATGGCATAAGAACTAGTCCTCTAGTGGTGATCTCCTGCTGTTAAACACTGATTTTACTGAAACTACAGCATGCAGTCTCGTAATTGGTGTATGACTGGAATCAGTCTCTTCCTCTACACCGTGCTGCTCTCAGATTGATTACAGAGCAGAATCCTGCCGACTGCTTCCTTTTAACTTATAGATTATTTATCTGGAAAGGACACGAAATATGGACAGCAACAAACAGGGTCATTGTAAAGGAAAACAAAAACAATCTACATGCAAAGCCTTTCCCCTTCTTAAAGGAAATTGGTAACTAGTGTATTGCTACTCCTTCACAGAGTAGCATGATGTGGGGGTCAGAGCCCCTATTACAGCAATACAGTCATGGCCAAAAGTATTGACACCCCTGCAATTCTGTCAGATAATACTCAGTTTCTTCCTGAAAATGATTGCAAACACAAATTCTTTGGTATTATTATCTTCATTTAATTTGTCTTAAATGAAAAAACACAAAAGAGAATGACGCAAAAAGCAAAACATTGATCATTTCACACAAAACTCCAAAAATGGGCCGGACAAAAGTATTGGCACCCTCATACTTGGTTGCACAACCTTTAGCCAAAATAACTGCGACCAACCGCTTCCGGTAACCATCAATGAGTTTCTTACAATGCTCTGCTGGAATTTTAGACCATTCTTCTTTGGCAAACTACTCCAGGTCCCTGATATTTGAAGGGTGCCTTCTCCAAACTGCCATTTTTAGATCTCTCCACAGGTGTTCTATGGGATTCAGGTCTGGACTCATTGCTGGCCACCTTAGAAGTCTCCAGTGCTTTCTCTCAAACCATTTTCTAGTGCTTTTTGAAGTGTGTTTTGGGTTATTGTCCTGCTGGAAGACCCATGACCTCTGAGGGAGACCCAGCTTTCTCACACTGGGCCCTAAATTATGCTGCAAAATTTGTTGGTAGTCTGACTTCATAATGCCATGCACACGGTCAAGCAGTCCAGTGCCAGAGGCAGCAAAGCAACCCCAAAACATCAGGGAACCTCCGCCATGTTTGACTGTAGGGACCGTGTACTTTTCTTTGAATGCCTCTTTTTTCTCCTGTAAACTCTATGTTGATGCTTTTGCCCTAAAAGCTCTACTTTTGTCTCATCTGACCAAAGAACATTCTTCCAAAACGTTTTAGGCTTTTTCAGGTAAGTTTTGGCAAACTCCAGCCTGGCTTTTTTATGTCTCGGGGTAAGAAGTGGAGTCTTCCTGGGTCTCCTACCATACAGTCCCTTTTCATTCAGATGCCGACGGATAGTACGGGTTGACACCGTTGTACCCTCGGACTGCAGGGCAGCTTGAACTTGTTTGGATGTTAGTCGAGGTTCTTTATACAACATCTGCACAATCTTGCGTTGAAATCCCTTGTCAATTTTTCTTTTCCGTCCACATCTAGGGAGGTTAGCCACAGTGCCATGGGCTTTAAACTTCTTGATGACACTGCGCACGGTAGACACAGGAACATTCAGGTCTTTGGAGATGGACTTGTAGCCTTGAGATTGCTCATGCTTCCTCACAATTTGGTTTCTCAAGTCCTCAGACAGTTCTTTGGTCTTCTTTCTTTTCTCCATGCTCAATGTGGTACACACAAGGACACAGGACAGAGGTTGAGTCAACTTTAATCCATGTCAACTGGCTGCAAGTGTGATTTAGTTATTGCCAACACCTGTTAGGTGCCACAGGTAAGTTACAGGTGCTGTTAATTACACAAATTAGAGAAGCATCACATGATTTTTCGCACAGTGCCAATACTTTTGTCCACCCTCTTTTTTATGTTTGGTGTGGAATTATATCCAGTTTGGCTTTAGGACAATTCTTTTTGTGTTTTTTCATTTAAGACAAATTAAATGAAGATAATAATACCAAAGAATTTGTGTTTGCAATCATTTTCAGGAAGAAACTGAGTATTATCTGACAGAATTGCAGGGGTGTCAATACTTTTGGCCATGACTGTATATCACTTATTAAGCTGCATGCTGTAGTTTTATTAAAATCCCTGTTTTCTCTGCTGCAGGTCTAACAGTTTTCTAAATGCTGAGCAGTGTATATAACACTGCCCACACCACAGACTGCTTTCTGTGTTCACTGTGCATAGGCAGAAAGCTGCTAATCATTGACAGGAGCAAAGTTACAGAGATGGAAGACTACTTGGCAGAAGGTTTACTGGCCCACTAGAGCTACTCTCCTGTTAAAACGTTACATTTATCAAACTACAGCAAGCCAGACAGTGATACATTGCTAGAATCAGGTTCTCTGCCTCTACATTATGCTTAGCTTAAATGCAAAAACCTGGTGACAAATTCCCTTTAAAAAGGTTTTTACAAGACAATTCCTATTTATGATACTGCAACACTTTAACTAGAAATAATATGCAGGCATCCTTTATTGTATATGTTCACACATGGGTGAATTGTGAGTGTCATAATTTCTCATAACTTACAAAGGTGAATGACAAACCCCAGCGATGACATGTTTCTGTGCGCCATCAGTGTGCATTTATTATGGACATAACAAGCATGCCAAACAGTCATGAATGGAGAGGATTTAACAAGAAGGCAGAACTCCGGGCTTATGGGTGTACAATAGGTCATTTTTAGAGGGTTCACTTTACATGAAAAGAGTGGCCAGCATGCGCTCAACCAGTTACCTTCTAAATAACAATAAGGTGGCCATTGTGACGGAATGGCAGATTGAGAGCCTTTAGAGTGAGGGGAAGAGAATGGAGATTAATCTCAGTGGGTGTCTAGCTATTGGGCACATGGATTCTGAAATGTCAGGAAAGTGAAGGTCTACACAGCAGCCAATTTGGCCATAACCAAAGAATGGACTAATATTAAGATAACAGTAAAAGGTGAATGAGATTCAATGCAGCAAAGAGCACACAAGCAGGATTTGAATCTCATCTGTAGGTTAGGTAAAGTTCTTGCACTTAAAAAGGTGTTAATAAAAGGGCAGAAGAATGGAGATGACAGTGAAAAGTGAATACTTACAGACAAGCCTTGCCAAGTAAAGGCTGTAAAGGAGAAAAATGGACCAAAAGAAGAAGAGATCAAAAGTCAGAAAAGAAAGTGAAGAACTAAAGTTTCCCAATTTCTAAAAAGTACACTATTACACGACACTGGATCCTCAGACTATAAAGAGCAAGGATTGTAATGTTAGCCAGACATGGTCGGGGGCAAACACTGACCTGTGGGGCTTGTACCGCAGATGGCTCCTGAGAGGCGCAGCCGGACAGAGCCGAGCCAAGATCCTCAAAGCTGTTGATCCGCGCTTTCTTGGTTGGTTCAGGACTAGCAAGAGGTGTGACGCTATTACGTCTCATCAGCGGGGTAGGGCCTTTCTTACAATCCTGTAATGTTATGGGGCACATATAATGGCTACTGAGAAGTCATCTTCAGATTATTCTATACATTCGGCTTATTCAGTGGGGGCAACCATTCCTAAAAAGCGTCAATATAATCGCTCACCTCTGGTCTGTCCACATGGGTGTTTACAGCATCTACACTGAAGGTGACCGTCTCAACACGACATCCTAGAAGATGAAGAGAAACAGGTTAGACCCACAACTACAACTATTACATTAAAAACTAAAGAACAGTGCAGCAAAGGGGCTTCAGTTTTATTCTAATTCACACCAAAATCTTCCTTTACCGGTTCCAGAGCAACGTCCCATTGCCCACACCTGGGTTTTGGTGTACCCCAACACTGGCTCTTGTTCCTACACCCCAGCGCACACATGCAGGGACCACTCACAATGAGGCACTTACCATATGCATAGGGAGTCAGTTTAAGCATTGAATGCAGTGGACACTTGAGATACGGCATTTCATCTAGAAAATACAAAGATTAAGATATGCTGCATTATTTACGCATTTAGTAATGCCAATGGTATACAGAATATCATGGCGGATGGCAGCATACCTGCAGATTTATCCAGAAAATAAGACAGGAGGCATCTCATAATGGCCTGATGGCAAATAACTAGGACATTCCCTTGTCTCTCCAGCTCCATGATCACAGGCTCCAGACGCTGCACTAGATCCTGGTAAGACTACAGCAAACAGACATGAACCATGAAATTACTCATTGGGAACAAGCAGTATTTTGCAGATTGGGCTTGTTACCTACATTATTACCGCAGAGCAATAGAAAGAACTCACCTCTCCTGAAGGGTAGCGATAGTGATATTTATCCTGAGCACGTAACGCATACTCTTCTGGAAACTGTTCCAGTATCTCTTCATAGGTCTTTTCTTCACACACGCCCTGGTCGAGCAAAGGATAATCAGCATTATAGCAGATGGCCATACACATTAGACAGAAGTACGCTGATGCCTAAACGGGAGAATGAACCATTGATCATCCTACCGGTAAAATGTCACCAGAAAATAGTTTTGGTTAAAAAAACAAAACAAAAAAAACACAGATTAGTCTTAAACTGATCAATATGTATGGCCACCTTCAAAGGGAACCTGTCGCCAGATTATTGCCACCTAATCAGACAGCAGCAGAATGTAGAGACAAAGAACCCAATTCCAGTGATGTGTCACTTACTGGGCTGCTTGCTGTAATTTTGATAAAATCACTAATTTATCAGGAGGAGATTAAAACTAGTAAACCTGCCGTCATGTGGCCCTCCATATTTGTAATCTTTGTATAACCCCACCACTAATTGACAGCTTTCTGCCTATACAGTGTACAACAAAAACTGCCAATCAGCAGTGTGGATGGGGTTATACAGAGCTCAGCGTTCAGAGAACCGGTAGAGCTACAACAGAAAAAAAAAGTGTTTTTATGAAAACTGTGGCAAAGTAAAGCACGTGAAATGCTGGATCAGGGTCTCTGCCCCTACATCATGCGGATCTTAGATGTTTAGTAAAAATCTGGTGACAGATTCCATTTAAGTTTTCCTACTCTACATCTAAAAAGATATAGAACCATGGTGCATATTCCAGAAGTCACTTTATAAATAAGAAAATACATTTTTAATAAAAACAAAGACTTCATATACAATAATGCGATGAGTAACTTACAGCATCAAGCTCATTTAGAGCCTTCCACTGCTCATAGGGAACTTTCAATGCTTCAGCCGTCTGAATAGTTCTCTTCAGCTGACTAGTCCAGACTTTCAGCTCCTTTAGGTTTTGCTCGTCAATATATTTCTTCAGGGCAATGGAAAACTAGGATATAAAAGAATAAACGTAGGTTTAAAGGATCAAGGTGAGATATTTAAAAGGGCTTCTCCACCTCAGATTTTAACTTAAATGCATGCATGGACTTAAAAAAAAAAAAAAACACAGTTTTTGCAGCATGGTTTAATTAAAATTTTACACCACTTGGCTTTTAGAGGCTTTGTTTTTCCTAGACTTTCAGCTTCATTGAGGTAATTTATCAGCTGAGAGGAGTTTTTAAAAAAAGAATGACAGAGTCAAACTCTCATTGGGCTGTCAGAACCAGCACCCTGATGGGTTCTTCATTAACCCATTCTGCGGCCAGCAATGGCCAGTACAACAAAGGCTATAGAAGTTAGAGTGCACACTTTTTAATGAAGACCAATTAGAAAAATGATAGATGTATGGACAGTACAATAATTTTATATTATATACCCCGTATTTCTCGGATTATAAGGCTGTGCGCACACGTTGCTTTTTTTTTTTTTTTTTTTTAAGCGTTTCCGCAGCGTTTGTGCCGGCTCAGATGCTGCAGAAACGCTTAAAAGAAGCTTCACATTAAATTGCATGCATTTTTGGCTTTGTGCGCCAATGCATGCGTTTTTAAACGCTCAGGAATCACTTATTAGCGGCTAAAAACGCAGTATGCTCATTAATTTCCGCATTGCTGAGCGTTTTTAGCCTTTTCCAATGTTCCCAGAAAACGCGTGGAAAAAAAAACGCACGTCTTGTGCAAAAAACGCGCAAAAATAAAACGCGCATTTTCTGGGAAGGGTATCAGTTTCCTGAGCGTTTAAAAACGCTAACGTGGGCACATAGCCCAAGACGCACTTTTATGTTCCCTAAAATTAGGGGGAAAATGGGGGTGCATCTTATAAACCAAACACTGTTCTTTCCGAGGGGGTCAATGCTGGGGGTGTTGCGATGGTCCTGCGCTATGCGGTGGTAGTACGGCGGCGAGCGGTGGTGGTCCGGCTTCTCACTTGGCACAGATGGAGGAAAGCTGAGATCTCCATCTGCACCGGCTTCTACGTGATAGCTCCAGGAAAATGGCCACGGATGCCTCGCAGATGGAGATCTCGGCACCAAGATCTTGGGAGATGGAGATCTTGGAGCTGAAATCTCATCTGCCCATGTGCCGCCCCGGAAGCCATTTTCCTGGAGTCCAAATATTAAACAGTGAGGGGGCTCTTGGCTTTCATAAAATTTCGGCAGAGCCCACAGCACCACTCTTGCCTCCTCTAGCAGCGACCCTGCTCCACTGCGGCCTGCACCACTGAACACCCGCAGCGTCGCACATCCGAACACCCCTTTCTCCCAGTCTGGGGTCCGCAGCATCGCCCCACTCCTGCGTCCGCCAGCAGCGACACTGGGACTCCGCTTCACCGCAACCACCACTCCCGGTAAGCAATAAGACGCCTGGATTGTAAGAAGCACCAAAGTTTTTTTCCTATTTTTCTCCTTAAAATTTGGGGTCCGTCTTACAATACAAAAAATATACGGTAATTATTATTTTTAAGATAGATATCTATATACCCATGATTCATCACACAGTGTGTCAAATAAATACGAATATGGACCGTTTATATAGCATTAATTACCTTTTTCCCCCGATGCGATAAACCAGAATCGCCACCAATTTTTCCCTTGACGTTGCACTCGCTTTCCCCAGCTCTACACAAGTATATACAGCGGGGCTGGACATGGATATTCATTAGATAGTAGACGATCTTGCTTTGTATGTGATCCGTTACTCTATTCACCAAAAATCTTCGCCCGACATCAATGACAATGATCATAGAGAGGTCTCTGTGGGAAGAAAAGGACACATACATTATAGTGAAATATTATATTTCTTGAATTACCAAGTCTGAAGAGCCAGTTTATGAAAATGTACTTAGTCGGCATTTCAAAGACGTTATGACTTCACTGTGGCTTAGTCCAGTCATATACAAGGAGTAGAAATGGCTCATGTGTAAACTAATGGTAATAAAAGCCTGGGCAGGACCCAAACGTTACCTGTCATGACTGTCCGGATCAAGGGGTTCGTACATGTTCTTGTAGCAGTTGATCCTCTTCATGAAGTCATCCAGGGCTTGTTTTGATGAACACCCTTTGTAGTCCGGGCTGGATAATTTCACTTCCTGCAACGACATTGCAGATATTAGGAAATGTGGGCTGGCGCATATCTGATCGGAGCAGATTTCATTCATTGCACTCACCATAACATTGCTGGCAACAACTGATGGATCATCACATATAGACTCAATGAAGAACACCTAGAGAAAAATAAATTAAGGCGTTAGTGATCTATAAATCACAGTTTCAAAAAGCCGATGGACCCCAACGATCATTATTTATGGATGCTGTTAAGCAGTGAGCCACGTCACTAAGTCATTGGCCAAGTGAATACAGTGTATTCACAAATGAAAGCTAATGCTCTGTCCACCACTGCCGATTACCGCTACGGAACAGACCAGCTCCTTCAATGCATTGCACATGGCGCCTCAACATTACTCTTCCCCAGGACGCTGCACACGTGACAACTAACCTTGAAGTCATTTTCTTTGGCAAAATCGACAATCATTGATCTTCTCTCTCTTGTTGTATTTGTAGCATCAAAAACCTACGAGAGACATAAGCAGCCATGTTTATCCTCAAGTATCCGGAGTTTTACCAATCACTAAACCATATTACACAAAATGACAAGACTTACAGCGATCTGTCCACCTTCTTCGGTTAAGTAAGACTTCACGTCTGTTAAAGCAGCTAAGGCGCAATGTCTATGGGGACAAAATCGAGAAATTCATAGTATGATTTAGAAAGATTACATACAATTATTTTAATAATTTAATTAAAAAAAAAAAATTCCAAAAAGATTTCAAAGCTTAAACACCCGAGTGGAACAATACCCCCTCCCAGTGATCCTGAAATCAGGGCTCTGGGAAATCGAGAACGAAGCACCGCAGCCCTGCCCTGAAGAGAGTCAAGGGGCGCTCACGCGACCTCTCTTCCACTTACTGTCTATGGTACTGCTGAGCACAATGAATTACAGACAGGAAAGAAGCAGATTTCTCTGACAAGAAATATTACAAAGTTTCTTATTTTTATGTGTACTACTGATTTATGAAAAAAAATTAATTGCAATTACCATTTTATAGTTTTTCATTTAAAGTGTTTTATTTCCCAGTTGAACAATGGATTATACCAATGTGATGAACATAATAGACCAACCTCCTGACTTTCATGGCTTCCTGGTTGTCTGCCCGGAAGAAGTCAAAAGAGCTGAAGTCCTTAACAGCTTCTCGCCTGTACTCCCCAACATTAAACACTGTGAAAGAGAAGAACATTCGAGTCTGCAATAAAAGTTAATCCTGAAGAAGAACCTCAACATCATAAAGAAGCCCATTATTTTATGGATAAAAGTTGTAGAGCATTGAAGCTTAGTCTAGGCCAAGGGTGTCCAAATCCAGTCCCCGAGACCCACTAACAGTGCATATTTCCAGGATTTCCTGAGTATTGCCCAGGTGATGATTCCAACACCTTGTGCAATGCTAAGGAAATCCTGAAAACATGTAATGCTGGTGGGCCTTGGAGTTGGACACACTTGGCCTAGACTGAGACGTTGAGTTATAAAAGTGCAGTTAATGAAGAATAGGCCTATACATTCCTCTACACAATGTTCTCCAGTATATTAATGAGATCACAGTACCTTGGAAAAGCTATCCCACCCCCTTAAGTATGGTCCAAAGGATTTAAAATAACAAGAAAAAATAGCTGCCTTACCTTTTGTAGGAACTCCACTCCAGTTGAGGTATCGAGTAAGTTTTTTGGAAATATAGGTCTTTCCACGAGCCGGCAAGCCCACCATTACAATCACAGTAGGAGAGTTAGCAAGATGGGGTCCACCTACTGAAGAAGAAACAATTAAAAATTACCATATAATCTAGGACTATTTGGATCACTAAACCGAGGTCTGATACTCATCTAATACAACCATGAACTGTGCCTCTCTTACAGGAATAAGCTGACTAATCTCCCTGGAGGATATAAAGGAAATGTGAGAACTATTGACACAGCTATTGGGCTACATAATTGCTTTATCCCAGACAGCACATACCGCCTATTATGTGCCAGGAACTTGGCACTGGTCAACATTCCTAACACACATTAGAAAACGCACATGGAGCGCCCCACAGGGCCTTAGGTTACTCGGTACCGGGCCGGTCAGGTTCTTTAAAGGGGATGTCACGGCGCAGTGACCCGGTCCGTGGCCCTGGGCATCCAGTAAAAATAGAGAATAGTTATGTGGTGTTTAATCGTGATGCCACCCGTGGTGTTCGGCAATGGGTGGCCGACACTGCGGTTTTGGTCCACTGGGCCTGATGGTGACGTAGCAAAGTTGGTTCCGCTCCCCACAGGTAGAGCAGGGCCCCAGGGCAAATATATTTGATTGTTTAGATGGTGGTGAACGTTGGGGTGCAGAGAAGGACACAGAGAGGTGCAGTTTTCTTTACCTTTTACTTAAAAGTAGATGCAATCTTGGGTACCACATTACAGGTGATGGATTGAGTTCGGCTCGCCTGGAGGCATTCAGGGGATCCACTCTGCAAGGTGTGGTTGGGAACCTTCCTTCTGTGCTCTCCTTTTTGGGTCCCTGCTGCTTGTAGCTAATCTGCGGCCCTCTCCTGCATGTTGGTTTCTAACCTGTATGGCAGACAGCGTGAGCCTATACACGGGCACTATTTTTTTCCCACTGTCAGCCCCGGGCTCTTGGTCTGCTGCCGTGCCTTCAGGTGTTCAGTGTGGCCAAGGAACTTGCAGTCCCCTGCGCTCCAGATTCGGCTGTCAGGGCGTACAGCACCTGCCCAGCCAAGGACTCTGGCATCCCTTTTTATCAGCGCTTCGCTCTGGGGTCAACAATACGCAATTTTAGTTCCCCAGAGCCCCTTGTCTCTGCTCCTGTCCCTTCCCTCTCTATAGACCAACTCTGTCTTGTCATGAGCTCCAACTGCTCTCGTTTCCATGACAACTCTCTTGTTTACCATCTCAGCTGACTTCTTTCTGACTCACCAATTCCACCTGCTGGCCAGAATTTATAAGGAAGCTCCCCTTTCTGGCCTGCAGCAGGAATTGTCATGTACACTGTGTTATCTGACATGGGGACCCCCTCCTGCCTCCAGGCATGACATCACCCCTTAGAGGGAGGCAATGTCACTGTGGCAACCGGACTCTGGGGTGCCACACACACGTGAGGGACTACCGGGAGCAAGCAAGCTGCAGGAAAACCGCTTATGCTTAAGGGTCATTGCCTTCTTAAGAGTACCTAACTGTTTTCCATTAGGCAAATAAATATAATGACTGTCCCATCTGATTTAAAGAGACCATGATCAACAAATGTTTGTCAAATCACCATTTTTATTCAGTTACGGGCAACTTTGGTACAGTGGGGTCTACGTTAATTCAGTCCAATAAGCCCCCATCCTTCTTGGATGGCCATTGGCTGAATGAGGATTTGGCCGGCAAATATCTTGCCAGACTCTCCTGTACATAGGATCGCATGCTGTCGAGCGCCCTCATGTTCTCTATGAGTGAGCTGCTGACAGACATCTCTAGTGGTGGCTTATCTCTGGGAGAACAAAAGGATTGTCAGTCCGAAATTATACATTTCAGATCCTTATCTCCCCAACAATGATCTGATGCCACCCTTTCAGTGCTCAAGGCACATATAGAGCAGGTGCAGATTGTAACTGTCCAGGACCTACATGACATCTAACAATACAGCACAACATAATATATTCTTAAAATTTCACCAAACGACCCATGTAAAACTAAACAAAAACCTACATAAAGCTACTCTTGGTTCTTCACAACCAAGACTCAACCATTAAAACTAGACTACTGCTGCCGTTCTATACGATCTAAGCATTTCTGAAGACATGGTGGATCAGACTCACATTTCTTAAGGCTGATCGTTTCCATTAGAGCAGTAGAAGAAGCAGTGTGCAGAAGTGAGCGCTGTAGCTTGGAATCAAAGCTTCATGTAGGTCATCCAATATATGAATATGCGTCATTAGCACGTAATCCGATAATAAGATACAGAACGTTAGCCCCCTCCTCTGTACATCAGGAGCAATAGAGTAGAGGGAAGAGCCTTCAGGTACCAAAGGACTATAATAACAGATCAAGGCAAAACCAAAAATATAAATTATAATATTAAATAAATAATTTTATTCAAAACAGATATCCTTGAACAAATGTCGTCAAAGCTGTAAAACTAAAGATGACGGTTTCTAGCACTATAATTCTGCTCACAGTGATGACCAGTCATTAGCATTCCGCCAGGAGACACCATCTGCTGACTCACTGCCTATTTGCTTAGGTTTCCTACACCACAATCCTCTGCCCTGAGGGGCACATCTGTCTTTGGTCTCATCACTCCAGACTGATTTTTTACCAGCCAGAAGATGAGCCAGGGATGCAAGCAAGCAGGAGGCAGCTCGCAGGGCTACGACCCAAGCGGCCATGGACTACTGATCATATCGCTGGACCAAGGTCCTGTAAATCTTTTTTGCTCCACTGTACCAAGTACCCTAGATATTTGACAATCTGGACCTCGGTAAGTTCCACTAAAACTGGATTAAATTTAAAACTGCATACTGATAGGGGATCACAATCAGTGATGATGATGTCTGTAAACTGCTGTGGAATTAATGGTGCTATACAAGTGAGTAAAATATATGAGTTTAAGTCTCGACATATGTCCTAGGACATGGTAAAACTGGATTATCTCTAGTAAAACCAGTGGCAGTGGAATGACTGGCCAGCACCTCCAGCCTCCTCTGCTTTTCAGGCAGAAAGCGCTTGCATCAAGCAGAACAAGCTAGCACGCTCCGTCACGAGACCAGCGGAGAAATATCTGACATGGCAGTTTATACAGCTGGCTGTGCAGGCTGGGAAAGTCAGGGTTAATGGAGCAAGAAGACAGCAGAACTCCCCACGGCAGGTCTAAGTCTGGACCAGTAGTCCTCATTTAGAGACAGGGTAGTTAGAAAGCTTATGGCTATATGGTAAAATTAAAACCTATAACCCAAAATTGTTCAGACTAATGCCAGAAATCCAGTCTACCTGGAAAGTTATTCTGGGAGAGGACTGCTAATCTGAAACAGAGGGCACAAAGAAGACTTCTTCTAGCTCCATAATCCGCCGTCTACCTGCCTGATCCATCATTATTCAGCTGCACATGGTGCAGGATTAGGAACCTGTCTCGCCACTTCCAGACTGTCACAAGCTGCAGACCTGCATGTACCGAGGAGCAAAACAACCACCACCACATCTCCATCAGAGGTTCCTCACAATTTAGTTTGGCGAATGAATTGTCCTTCAACATAAATCTTTTCATTGATTTTTCCATTTCCAAATTATTCAGATCCCCTGTTTCTCTTGCATCTGGTCAACAAATTCTCCCATTTTTACTCATAATGTGGCAGCTGACCAGAAATGTGATGGGTGATGACTTCATTCCATGCATGGCTGGCCAGAGCACTTCTGGTGATCTGAAGTGCTCCCGACCACACAGATTATTAGGGCCATCTCAGACAATACCTCTTCAGGGTTTACACCCACATGTGGCCCCTTATACCCAATAGTATTTGGGTTAGCATTTTCAAACAAGCACTTGCCCCCCCTTCTGCATTTCAGATTCACTCCTGATCTTACTGAAGCAAACTGCACCATGTGGACCAGGATAGAAGGGGTTGTGCCCTACTGGACGATCCTTTATCAACCGGCCACTGATCAGATGCAGAATTCACTTGACGCCTCTAACAAATGTTAATATGATCATATTTGGAACCCGGCGGGGGGTGGAGGGCTGGGGGTAGCGCACTGAATGTGGGGGTCAGGCACTAGCCAAAGAGGAGAGTCAACATTATTCTCCTTCACTTACTAAGGCCCATTAAGAGACTGTCCGGTAGAGGACCCCTTTAAAAAACACATTCTGTAATAAGAGTCCAGAGCTGCACTCATAATTCTGCTTGTCGTCACTGGAAACAGTTGACAATCTCGCTGTCAGACCCACCCCTAACAGATGAGCTTCTCTGAGGTAGCAGAATACAGAACAACCTGTAACCAAGGCTCATTGGCAAACAAGCATGACAGCGCCCCTGCACAGTGACAGTGCCCCTCTACTCTGGATAAAATAGAATATTTTTTTCACAGGTGGCTGAAAATCCAATTTACTAAAGCAATATGGGTTTACTAAAATGTGGCCAGCTTCACCTCTATGACTTTCTCATTCATGTTCTTCGTGGATAGATCACGTAGCCATTATCGTCTGTTGCTCTGTTCAGTCGATGTCCTTTTTTATTTCCAGACTGTGTGTCATCAAGAGAAAAAAAAAACGACATTTCCCCAGTGTTCTGGCATAATGGAGGTTACTGTGATCACTCCATACGGCAGGTGCTAGTGACCTGATAAGAGCTACAGACATCACGACACAACCCAAAACGAGACGCGGCAGAACTAAATGTCCATGTGCACTGAGCGGGCACGGACACAAATGTCACACCGGGCCTGTAAGCACCCTACTACTAGATGACCAGCTCTGGGGAAGAAATATATACTGGCAGCACTGGTGACTGATAGGGAGAACCGGAGGGGGAGGGAAAAGAGACCCATCTGCCTACACAAAGCAGATCCTATTCCTGTGTATTGTACTCTATGCTCTCACACCGCAGTGATGCTGCACCGGACCCTTCACATCCGCACAGGGTAACAAGCCATTATAGGGCCACAAGTATGATGGGTGCAGGGGTGGTCATCACACCGGGGGTCCCGGAGTCATCAGCTGAGTGATGCTCACAGCCCCCCCCACCCACCCCCAGAGCTGCCCGTCCACCAGGTGGCACTGCGGATGGCGACACCTGCAGGGAATCCCCCGGGTGCCTCACACCTACCATTCACGGGCACGGCGGGCATCTCCTCCTTGGGCAGCCAGATCTTCTTGATCCTGTTCTGCATGAGCTCCATAGGCATGGCGGCGGCTACAGGTGCTGCTCAGAGAGGTGTTCACGTGGTCGCCCTCCTGGGTAATGCAGCAGTGCTCGGGCACCTAGCGGGCAGCCATGGCACAGATGATCCTGAGTGAGTACTGGCAGCTCAGATCCTTCTCCACCGCTTCTCCTCTCGCATCTGAGAGAATCCCACACTCCGCAAAGCAGAAAACCCCGGCCGGCAAGAGGCAACGTGACACCCGTGACGTCAGCGCCAGCGTCCCGCCCTCCGACGTCACCGCACGCTTCCCAGCTGGTCCTCTGTGCTGCCCCCTAGCGCTCACACAGCCCAACTACCAGCAGAAAGCTGGGCAGCAACCTGCACGTACTGTTTAACCCCTGACGCGCTGGATCTTCTATGGCAATACGCTAGAATCTTTATCATTGCTGCAGTTTATAAGTTCTGTTAATAGGATGTATCAGAAGCAGCGCTCCCTGAGCCCAGCAGTGTTCATTACACGACAAGACTTTATTACCAGGCAGCCCTAATGGCCAGACATCATGGATAAATGCTTATTATCTGTACACCCACTGCACACTATAGCCTGCAGACTGGAGGGGCCTGGGAGCAGTGCATGCTGCTCCACCTGTATTATCCAGGGGTCTCCTAATAGCGGATGGCCCCCGGAGATCGCGCGTGTCCTGTCCCTGCTCCACCCTGTGCGATCCACAGCCATCCCGGAGATCTATGGGATGGGGGGAAATTCCCACACAGCGCTGGCTGACAATGCTCACTGTGGCCTCTGCTATATGGGCTGGCCTACTCTATGGCCTACTAATTACAATGCACAGAATACATTATATATACTGCTCAAAAAATAAAGGGAACACTGAAACAACAAAATGTCACTCCAAGTCAGTCACACTTCTGTGAAATCAACACTGATTGTGATTCAGTTTCTCCTGCTGTTGTGCCAATGGAGTAAACAGGTAGAAATGAGAGGAAGGTCACTAACATCCATGTGTCTGCTCAGTAAGAGTGCCCAGTGTTCCCTTCATGTAGTTCAGCAGTGTATATATATGTACACCATGCACGTATCGTCACCGTATAGAGTGCATACATATATACACATACATGTATAGTCTGTTCACGTATCTCATGTACATGGTGCATGCATAATATATATATATATATATATAGTGAAACAAGGGATTGTGGAACCGCGCCATATACAATGGGTGCCAGGCCTCCAAGCAAACGTCCAATTTGTTCCACAAGAGAGGTAATAAAGACGGCAGCACTCCAACCAAAACAATCTCAAATTGAAAAAAGTCAACTTTATTGAGCCCAAATGGCAACATTTTCCGCAAAATGCTTTGAATGCTGCCTTCTATATATATATATATATATATATATATATATTCCCTGCAGTAACTTTCATATACTTAGTGCGTGCATACTGTCTATACATATATACACTGGCTGACACAAAAAGGGCACTGATGCATATATGTATATACGTCATTCTCGTATCACTCACATGCATGGGATATATATATATTCTGTGCACGTATCTCCCATGTACAGGGTGCATACATACTGTATATATTCTGTGCAGATATCTCCCATGTACAGGGTATATATATACTGTATATATTCTGTGCAGATATCTCCCATGTACAGGGTATATATATACTGTATATATTCTGTGCAGATATCTCCCATGTACAGGGTATATATATATATATATATATATATATATATATATATGTGTGTGCATGGTATCTGTTTTGATCTGTTTATTATTATGCTGTAATGTCAAATTCACATTCAAAGACGCCTTATTGGCAGGAGCAAACACACATTAGTTTTGCCAAAGCAAGTCTATTGTCTGTCCAAGTCCCCACTATAATGTAAAGTGCTGCAGAATATGTTGGCGCTATAGAAATAAAATTATTAAGGCTCAAGGCCTGTTTTCCTTTTTTTCATTATATATACTGTGCATGTATCTCCCATTTGCACAGTACATTCACACTGTATATATATTCTTTGCACACTATGTGGTACAGTGCACACTGAGCCGTGTATATATATATATATACACCCTGTGCACATACACACTGTACACCCCGCTGACCCCATTGTATACAGTGATCAGCATTATAATGGAGAGGTGCAGGCTGGGAGGTGATGGGCACAGGAGGGGGTCGGGGCTGCCCTGCTCTCTGCCTCCTGCACGTCCCTCACGTTCCCCTCGCACACTGGCAGCCCCCCAGCATCCTGAGGACAGAGGCACGGAGGCGCCCCCAGCCTCACACATGAGCCTGCCCCAGTGCAGTCTCATCAGGAGCTCCCCACTCCCACCCGCGATGCGCTACACAGAGGGGGAAGCGCGTTTCTCCACACTGAAGTCTCTTCTGTGCCATGGGTGACTGCAGTCTGCAGCCAGATTTCTGCACATCACTGCCCATCAGCGCAGGGGTGACACATGATACCTGAGGTGGGTGCTCTGCCCCTCAGGATTAGTAATGCCCCCTACAGAAACGGAACTATGGTCTCTAGGTGACCGCTATACTGACCATATGACCGAAGATGTTTAGGTGATACATGGCGCATACATTATTATATAATGCTGCTACATGTTGGTGAAGTTAAACCCTTAGTGACGGAGCAAATTTTGACCCTTAGGCTATGTGCCCACGTATGCAGAAAATTTCTGCATGAAAACCGGACTCCTTCCCCGAAAACGCGGGGTTTTTTCCGCACGTTTTTTGCCCTTTTCTTTCCGCGCGTCCCCAGTCACGTAGAAAATAGCTAAAATCGCGGACTCTTCCACAAAATTAATGAGCATGCTGCGTTTTTTACCAAAATGCGCTTTTTTTGCAGAAAAAACGCATCAATAGGCACAAAAAGTGCAGAATGCATTAACCCCTACCTGACATCCGACGTACTATCCCGTCCACGGTACCCGGGCCCCTATGACCGGGACGGGATAGTACATCTAAGCGGTCAGCGGAAAAGCCTGAGGAAAAGCCATGAGGAAAGCCTGTGCAGTGCCTGTGACAGATCGCTGATCTGTCACAGCGATCTGTGATGTGACAGATCAGCGCCAATGTAATAAAGTAAAAAAAAAAGTGTAAAAATAATTTATAAAAAAATCGCTAAATAAATTACAAAAAAATATTCCCTAATAAATTCATTTTTTGGAAATAAAAAAAACAACAATAAAAGTACACATATTTAGTATCGCCACGTCCGTAATGACCCGCCCTATAAAACTGACCCATTAGTTAACCCCTCTAGCAAACCCCTTAAAAAATAAAAATAAAGCAAAAAATAATTATTATCATACTGCCAAACAAAGAGTGCAATAACGCGCGATCAAAAAGACGGATCTAAATAACCATGGTACACCTGAAAACGTCATCTTGTCCCGCAAAAAACGAGCCGCCACACAGCATCATCAGCGAAAAAATAAAAAAGTTATAGCCCGCAGAATAAAGCGATGCAAAAATAATTATTTTTTATATAAAATGGTTTTTATTGCATAAAACCGACAAAACATAAAAAACGACATAAATGAGGTATCGCTGTAACCGTACTGACCTGAAGAATAAAACCGCTTTATCAATTTTACCGCACGCGGAACGGCGTAAACGCACCACCCAAAAGAAATTCTTGAAACGCTGGTTTTTGTTCATTCTGCGTCCCAAAAATCAGAATAAAAAGCGATTAAAAAAGTCACGTTCCCAAAAATGGTACCAATAAAAACATCAACTCGTCCCGCAAAGAATAAGACCTCACATGACTCGGTGGGTCAAAATATAGAAAAATTATAGCTCTCAAAATGTGGTGATGCAAAAACTATTTTTACAATAAAAAGCGTCTTTTAGCGTATGATAGCTGCCAAACATAAAAACCGCCATAAATAGTAAATCAAACCCCCCGGTATCACCCCCTTAGTTAGGGAAAAATAATAAAATTAAAAAAAGTATTTATTTCCATTTTCCCATTAGGGTTGGTTAGGGCTAGGGTTAGGGGTCTGTTGGGGTTAGGGTTGGGGTTAGAATTGGGGGGTTTCCACTGTTTGGGCATATCAGGGACTCTCCAAACGCAGCATGGCATCTGATCTCAATTCCAGACAATTTTGCAGTGAAAAAGTCAAACGGCGCTCCTTCCCTTCTGAGCTCTGCCATGCGCCGAAACAGTCGTTCCCCCCCACATTTCAGGAATCAGCGTCCTCAGGACAAATTGCACAATAACTTTTGCAGTCCAATTTCTCCTGTTACCCTTGGTAAAATAAAAAAAATTGGACCTGAATTATTTTTTTGTGAAAAAAAGTTAAATGTTCATTTTTTTAAACATTCAAAAAATTCCTGTGAGGCACCTGAAGGGTTAATAAACTTCTTGAATGTGGTTTTGAGCACCTTGAGGGGTGCAGTTTTTAAAATAGTGTCACTTTTGGGTATTTTCTATCATATAGACCCCTCAAAGTGACTTCTAATGTGATGTGGTCCGTAAAAATAAAATGGTGTTGCAAAAATAAGAAATCGCTGGTCAACTTTTAACCCTTATAACTTCCTAACAAAAAAAAAATTTTGGTTCCAAAATTGTGCTGATGTAAAGTAAACATATGGGAAATGTTATTTATTAAGTTTTTTGTGTGCTGTATCTCTGTGATTTAAGGGCATAAAAATTCAAAGTTGGAAAATTGCGAAATTTTCAAAATTTTCACCAAATTTCCGCTTTTTTCACAAATAAACACAAGTTATATGAATGAAATTTTACCACTAACATGAAGTACAATATGTCACGAGAAAACAATGTCAGAATCAGTGGGATCCATGGAAGCGTTCCAGAGTTATTACCTCATAAAGGGACAGTGGTCAGAAT
Organism: Dendrobates tinctorius; assembly: GCF_039654945.1. Lineage (NCBI taxonomy): Eukaryota > Metazoa > Chordata > Amphibia > Anura > Dendrobatidae > Dendrobates > Dendrobates tinctorius. The sequence continues at coordinate 10,072,181 of NW_027361773.1, forward strand.
AGTAAAAATTGGCCAGGTCATGAACGTGCAAACCACCCTTGGGAGTAAAGGGGTTAAAATTAATGGGATGCTTCTTTTAAGCGATTTTTAAGCATTTTTGCAGGTAAAAACGCATAAAAAACGCGAAAAAAACGCTTACGTGGGCACACAGCCTAAAGGTAGCCAGTCATGTCCCGAAACACTATTACCTGCAGATATGGGGTCCGATCACAGACCACAATGCACCGGCTGGCCACGGGTCTCCCAACTTGAGCATGACGGCCTCATACAAGTGTATGAAGCTCCCATGCCCTGATTGTGAGACCCGTGGCCAGCCAGTGCATTGTGGTCTGTGATTGAACATCTGCAGGAGCCCTAAGTCTCAAGTCGGCCACACCCGACACTATCAGCAGGGGCTTTATTCATTCACAGAACCATTTCTCAGTACATAAACCTGTTAATAAGTCTCTGTGGTGTGGTAGACACCTAGGTAGTGGGGAAACTTATGCGCATTGGCGTGTTATGCCGGCTCTGGTGCCAATTGAAGCCTCAACTCTGGTACTGCTACCTAGTGTGCAAAACCAACTGGTCACTGCTGAATTCTCGTGTAATCATCTAATCTACCATTACACAAGATAAGGCTTAATGGTGTTATGTATCTAAGGATTATCCCGACCCGTTGCCTGATTGCAATACAATTGTTCTCTGACAATAAGCTTCATATCTCGCTCTGCTTAGAATAAACTGGATTTACACGACTAGTGGGCATGTTCTTATGTATCACTGGACCCCTCAGACACCATTGCCCCTTCTACAGCCCCTTACATCTATAGTACATTGTTAATGTTACTACGTACAGAGATGCAATTTAACCTGGTAGAAATGACTATACATGGAGCTGCCAAGCTATTCCAGTAAACACCATTATACCTCCATTTTAGATACATGCCGTCCAGGCTCCATACACTTTAGATAGCTGTCCATCTTTTGGCCTACTGTTATGTTGCCCAACTTTCCCATGTACAGGAGCGATAGTTCTCCAAAATGTTTCTGTGTTCTCTAAGAGAGCCACTGCCAGACAACTCTGGAGGCAGCTTACTCTTAGGGCAAGTGCAGACGGCCATAGATTCTCTTATCCAAGAGAATAGGGCTGATTATGCAAATCACACTCTGATCAGAGTGTGATCCTATTATCTCGGTTGCGGTGATGAAGGAGAAAATTTTTTTTTTACCTTATCCATTGTGTCAGTCCACGGAAATTGGACTGCACTCAGATGTAATCCAATGCAGTCCAATGTTTTCCACACATTCAATGAATTGCATGGCAGAGTGCGATCTGAATATCGCATCAAACTCCGCGATATGCAGCGAAATGCAGCGATTTTTTCCTTGAACAGTGTCCGAGGAAATAGACATATGCACAATGTCATGTGACTGGACACACCGCCTCCAGCAGGGCGAATTTTTATGACAGAATAAAGGGGAAAACCAGGAAAACAATTACAATGGTGGCCCTGCGATAAGGAACGGGGACGTGGAGACCTCCTGCACTCCCCTGAGTCAGTGTCTCTACACTCCTAACGATCCCTAGGCCGGTTCCGCACCGGGCGCCGATCAGGATACCTGAAATCCCTAGCTCGCCCTGAACCAATCCCTTACTAGTGAAGTGGACGGTGCAGAAACTAATCCCACCACTGCACTAAAACACACATTGAGGAAAGTGACAAACAGGGAAACACCACTTAGCTTTGCTCTGTTGTTAATGCTCCCAGCAACAGAGTCCGACACCTGAGTGCATCTTTTCCTCCAACCGGATCCAACACCTGAGTGCAGCTTTACAGCAACAGAGTCCAGCATCCGAGTGCAGCTTTCCAGCAACAGAGTCCAGCATCTGAGTGCAGCTCTCTTCCAGCAACAGAGTTCAGCATCTGAGTGCAGCTTTCACCATAGCTGTCACTCCACCAAGCTTTGCAAGAACTCCTCGCTGACACCATAGCTGCCACTCTACCAAGCTTTGCAAGAACTCCTCGCTGACACCATAGCTGCCACTCCTCCAAGCTTTGTAAGAACTCCTCACTGACACCATAGCTGCCACTCCAGGATTCTGACTGAGCTGCCCGGGACTCTTCTCAAGTTCCTTCCTTCACCAAGGATGGTTGGAAAAGACCAATATCACCAACAGTGAGTGACAACACCTGACACACCTTTATAGTTAGGAGCCAGAGTCTCACACCTGTTAGAGATTCCCGTGCAATAACGCTCACCACCACCGGGGGCAAACTAGAACAAAAGACACCACTGTGTAATAACCCTAATGGCCACCAGGGGCAAAACCAACTCTAAGCAACCAGCTCAAAGGAAAAAAAAGGTTACTTATTCAAAACCTGTCATATCCAACCTGGATCATGACACACAGCCCGTAGAATAACATTGGTCTGCAGAATAACACTCAGATCAATAATACAGTTGTCTGCACAAGCCATTAAAAAACAAAAGGATTTACAGTCCAATTCTGGTCACATTGGATCCTTATGTGAGCCCAATAACATCTATCAGGTAGAGTCAGGGGGGAACATATATATTAGACTGTCATCCAAACCCTTTAAGTTCAGCTGACATCAGTCTAACGTGAATGATGATGTCTGTAAGGCACTGTGGAAATTAATACTGCTACAGTCATGGCACCATTCCAAAATAGTAAGTAAATGACTTTGTTTCAAGCAGGTGATGTTCTTTCAAACTCACCTATGGCAAGTAGCAGACGTGGACAATATGAAAATCACACCTAAAACCAGATAAAAAGGGGAGAAGTTGACTCAATCATTGCATTGTGTGCCTGTGTGTGCCACACTAAGCATGGAGAACAGAAAGAAGAGAACTGTCTGAGGACTTGAGGACCAAAATTTTTGAACAATATCAACAATCTGAAGGTTATAAGTGCATCTTCAGAGATCTTTCTGTTCCTTTGTCCATGCTGTGCAACATAATCAAGAAGTCTACAACCCATGACGTTGTAGCTAATCTCCCAAGATGTGGACAGCAGAGAAAAATTGATGAAAGGTTGCAAGTAATTCAAGCTGTCCTGCAGGATCAGGGTGCATCAGTGTCATGACTGAATTGAAATGCTATGACAGAAGACCGAGGAGGACTCCAATGCTAGACAGCAGTTTGCCAAAATGTACATAAGCCAAAATCCTTCTGGGAAACCATCTTGTGGACAGATGAGACCAAGATAGCACATTTTGGTAAAGCAAATCATTCTACTGTTTACCGAAAACGGAATGAGGCCTACAAAGAAAAGAACATCGTACCTACAGTCAAATATGGTAAAGGTTCAAAAAAGTTTGGGGTTGTTTTGATGCCTCTGGTACTGGCTGCCATGACTGTGTTCAAGGAATCATGAAATCTAAAGATTACCAAAGGATTTTGAGTTGCAATGTAGTGCCCAGTGTCAGAAAGCTGGGTTTACTTCCAGCAGGACAATGACCCCAAACATACTTCAAGAAACACACAAAAATGGATGGAAACAAAGTGCTAGAGAATTCCAAAGTGGCCAGTAATGAGTCCGGATCTAAATCCCATTGAACACCTGTGGAGAGATTTTAAAATTGCTGCTGGGTGAAGGCACGTTTCAAATAGGAGAGACCTGGAGCAGTTTGCAAAAGAAGAGTGATCCAAAATTCTATCTTGGTAAATATCTATAATAACATAAAAAAATAATAGAGAAAGGTATGTGTAAGAAGCTTGTTGATGGTTATAGGAAGCAATAGATTGCTGTTATCTATTCCAAAGGGTGTGCAAACAAATATAAAGTTGAGGGTGCCAACAATTTTGTCATGCCCATTTTTGGGGTTTTGTGTGAAATTATGTCCAATATGCCTTTTTTCTCAGTTTTGTTTGGTGTTGTTCCAATACACACAAAGGAAATAAACATGTGCATAACAAAACGTGTAAGGCCTGTTTCACACATCCATTTTCCTGGTCAGTCTAAATCCGCCAAAATAGCGGAAAACGGATCCGCAGGCGGACTGACAGGAACGTGTGTCATCGGATCGGCGGATGGACGGATCCGGCGAAGGTGAAAATTTAAAGGAACCGCTCCTGGGAAAAAAGAAAAAAAAATACCGGCGATGTAGTGTTGTTCGGGAGCGGGCATGCTGACGTGGGAGCAGTCATTGGGATGTCGCGGGCACGGCGGGATCTCGCGGGAGCAGGAGTGATGTCGCGGGCGTGATCTCGCGGGAGCAGGAGTGATGTCGCGGGCGTGATCTCGCGGGAGCAGCTGTCAGGTCGCGGGCGTGATCTCGCGGGAGCAGCTGTCAGGTCGCGGGCGTGATCTCGCGGGAGCAGCTGTCATGTCACGGGCGGGATCTCGCTGGAGCGGTAAGGAGAGAGAGAGAGAATTTTCATCCAGCAGCGACACTTGATTCAGGGTTAAAAGGGGAAAATGCGGATCCGGACAGCAAAAAAAGTTGCATGGTCCGTTCGGTGATCTCAGCGGACGCCACAATTTTGGCGGATCTGCACAAATACGGACGCAACGGACGATCATCAGTCAAAATCCGCCGATAATGAAAGTCAATGGGGAAAAAAACGGATCCGCAAATAAAAATGGCGGATCCGTTTTTTTGGCAAATCAGCGGATTTTGACTGATTGTGAAAAACTGAAGTGTGAAACAGGCCTAATTGGAATAATTTTCTGAGAGAAATACTTAATTTTCTGGACCAATTTAAAGGGTGCCAACAATTTCGGCCATGTCTTGGGAGCGATATGAGGTATCACAGAAACTGGTTCTATTTAGAAGTCCTGCTGGTTTATTGTAGTCCTCATAAACCACATCACATGAAACTCAAATACCACCCTTGTCAGGCACAAAGTAAAACATAAAGCAAAAAGTCGCTACAACAGTGCTGTTTGGACCTGTCTGACTTAGCATCCAGCTTTTAAGTCCTTTAACAAAGGCATTAAATGCAGGAAATCTGCACACCTCCATACACACAGACATGTGTGAGCGGGATCGGACTGGCCTGGCGGGATACTGGTGAAATGCACGGTGGGCCAGAGAGGGAGAAGAAAAAAAAATGTTTTGGGGGGCATGGGTCCTTTAAAAGCACAGATAGGGGTGCACTCTCGCAAGGTTCATTACCTGACCCGCCGCGACGACGCACATCAAGCTGAACGCCAGCTGCCGCTGTCACATGCCACATACTGACGTCACATAGAAGTGAAGTTAAATGGCTGCCGGTTTATCAGAGGCCACAAGCTGTTGCCTGCGGCCTTTGATAGGCCGGCAGCCTTACAATCTTACTGCTATGTGATGTCAGCCTGTCACAGAACAGAGCGCCCTGTCATAGCTGCAGTCGGCGGCCATTTTAACAACAGCGTTGAATATGAAACTGCAAGAGGACGCTAGGGGATCATGTACTATATACAGAGCTCCTTTGTATAATCGCACTGGTGATCACTGTATTACCTGTATACTATATACACAGGAGCTCTGTGTATAGTGTCATTGTACAGGAAATGCAGTGATCACCAGTGACATCATACACAGGAGCTCTTTAAATACTGTAATATCACCGATGATCACTGTATTATCTGTACACTGACAGTGTATACAGAGCTCATGTGTATAATGTCACTGGCGATCCCTGTATTACCTGTACACTATACATTATATACAGAGCTCCTGTGTATAATGTCACTGGTGAACACTGTATTACCTGTACACTATATACAGAGCTCCTGTGTATAATGTCACTGGTGATCACTGTATTACCTGTACACTGACACTATATACAAATCTCCTGTATATAATGTCACTGGTGAACCCTGTATTACCCTTACACCGACACTATATATAGAGCTCCTGTGTATAATATCACCATTGGTAATATTAGCGTTATAAGTTTTGTGTTTTTTATTCATGACCAATATTGTAGTATTTGGTCACTATGCGGTGGTAATATGTGGTCTGGACATGATGTGGCTATTTGGTTTTATTCAGTCACTATGTGGTGGTAATATGTGATCTGGTCATGATGTGATGGCATTTATTCCCTGTATGTGGTATTATTCGGTCACTATGTGGTGGTAATATGTGATCTAGTCATTACGTGGTGGTATTTCTCTTGTATGTGGTATTATTATTCAGCCACTGGTGGTTATAATAATACATAGAAGAAAATAATAAAAGAAACACGTCACCACTTCTGCAATTATCACCTACTCCTGGTTTTTGTCTTACAATCACTGAAGTAAAATACTGACCAAATACAGAACGCGTGTACGTGGCCAAAGGATAAGTGATGTTATTGAATGGTGGGGGTCCGACTGCTGGGACCTGCACCGAGCTGCAGAATGTGCAACTTTTATCCCAATCAGTATGAAGTGGCATTTACGACTAAACCACTGATCCATTCATCCCCTAAAGGGCCTGTCACACTAAGCGATATCGCTAGCAATATGGCTATAACTTGTGACGTTATAGCAATATTGCTAGCGATATCGCTGTGTGTGATACTTTTTTTTAAACCAGTTATTTTTATTTAGGTTTCAAAAGATTTTAAACAATAAACAGTGGATATCAATATACATGTAACAATTCACATATCTTGTAGTAATACAATCAAAGCCATCCCCCCCCTCCCCCCTCCCCCAATACTCCTTATGCCGGGTATACTTGAGAGTCTTAGCAATCATATCACTGCCATCCAGGCGGACCATATTTTTTCGAAAGTGCTTTCACCATGCCTTCGCCTGTAAATGCTTTCCTCTAAATGCATTACCGTACGTGTCTGAGCAATAAATTCCCTCCTAGTGGGGGGTTCCGAATCCTTCCATTTTCGTGCTATTAGTTTGCGTGCCACATACAGCAACCTCGCTATTGCCACTTTGTAGCTGTGTGATACTTACCTATGACCTGCTCCCCTGCTGGTTATCGCTGATCGCGCGAGAATGTCCTGGACTGTTTCTCGTCGTCAGCTTCCTGTGGAGAGACGAGCGACGAGCGTGGAGCCGGGCGGGAGGACGCAGGATCGCCTAGTGTGACAGGTAAGTAGCGACCCCCGACCCCTGCGATGTCGCTGGTGAGATCTGCCTGTGTGGCAGCTCACTAGCGACCACTTAGCGATGCACCAGCGATCCTGACCGCGTCATATCCCTGGTGCATCGCTAAGTGTGACAGTACCTTAAGTGGCTGCACTTGGCTTTTTCTGAAAGTCCTAAAAATGATGAATTTAGCTGTGGTTAGATATCCCACCTTCAGCTACATTTTAAAATGAGGATAAAAGTACCCTGTCAGGTATAAATGTTCCCCATTTCTCCGATCGGTGCGGTTTCCAATGGTTGGATTCCACTGATCAATAACCTCTGAATCTGTGATAACTTGTTTTCATCAAAGAACCCTTTAGTGTAAACTACAGTAATTGTACATCCCAGTTATGGTGGCGTACAGTAGATGTGCAGGAGCCGCTTGTGTTTTACAGTCGATGCTCCGCTATAGCGGGGATAACGGCTTATAGATATATATAATTGTAGGGTAGTCCCCTAGAGTCCATTCATCTTGTTGGCCGCAGACACCCCAGTCCGACACAGGGATGGAGATATGGTGAGCAGCTGTCTCCCAACTTTTCAGCTTCCCACAATCAACCTGGCGATTAACCCATTTTAGTCCGATATGCACTAAAGCATTACTTCAAGTTTATCTCCATCGACTAAGGGTGTGTGCACACGTTGCGGATTCTTCTGCGGAATTTTCCGAGCGGATTGGTCTAAAACCACAGGTAAATCCGCAGGTCAAAAGACCTGCGGTTTATCTGCGGATTTTCTGCGGATTAGCCTGCGGTTTTCCCCTGCGGTTTGACACCTGTCATGGAGCAGGTGCCAAACTGCTGCGGAATCCGCACAAGGAAGTGACATGCTGCGGATTTAAAACCGCAGCAAATCCACGCGAAAAATTCCACACCGTGGGCACTGCGTTTTTAATTTTGCATTGCCTTAAATGGCACTGTACACCATGATCCGCAGGGCCAAATCCGCTGCGGATCTGCAGCAGAATCTGAAACGTGTGCACACACCCTAAGGGTCTGACAGCCACCTTACACTGTATATAAGCTAGTATAATAAATAAATAGATAGATTTTTATAGACGCCTATATTTAAAAGGATTGTCTGCTAAACAGCCTGCACCTATCCATAGAGTAGGTGATTAAAGTATGATCGCTGGTGAACAACCACTGGCGCCCCTACCGATCTTGAGCGAGCATGTTTTCATCATATTTTTGCAAGTATGGAAGGTAGAAAACCATCCACTTTGTTATCTCCATAGCTCGGGCGCCCCTCCCTCCTCAGCGCATCGCAAGACCCAGCGTTGACTACTGATGCCAAAGCAACGGACCCTGCGCGACTAATACTGTAGTACTTTTTTGGTTCTTTTTCTTGTTCTGGAGGTAGGCCAAGTCCTGTCAAAAGTCGATGTCATTAGTAGAAATGTATGTGCAGTGAGCGCCATAAGAAGATATGTGATTCTTCTGGCAAATACTTACTTGCTTTTTCATAGTACATAAGTAGATGTTTAAATCTTGTTGATTACTAAAAAATTTATATCTCGGTAATTGTTTAGCTAAGAAGTTGTACCTTAAGTTCCTAAATAAAGTAAAAATTCTTGCATTACATATGTTGATTATTTTTCTATATGAAAATATGGACCCCAGTATGGACCCCACGGGACTGATAGTGTAAGTATTTTGGCGTGACTAAGTGAAGGTTAATGGAGCAGTGGGCATGTGTTACCTCCACTCTACTCATCGTCTATAGGAGAGGTGATGCACATGAGCACTACTAACCCTTTCTCATAAGGAACTTTGGCTCACACGTTCTCAAGGTCTCAGAGCTGGACCTACAGTCATCATACACATGTGGATAGGTGATATCTGATGTTTATGGGACAGCTTATTTAATTCAATTCAACAACTAAGACTGATTTGAATACATACATCCTATACATAAAGCCATGTCTGTAAAATATTGTTAATTCAATATTGTTTTTCTCTAATTTTGGTGAGTACTTACCGTAATTAGCTATTATAAAAGATACCTTACAATGACGTTTTACTCAAATTGAGGTATTAAATTTTGGGTAAACCAGGTGTCAACCTGATGTCTCTTTCCTAATAATCTCTTTAGGGAATAAAATTCTTGGACTTATGTGCGCTGCTAGACAGATCATGTAGATAAATTGACCTTTTATTTCCCAACGCGTTTCGAAGTCCATACACTTCTTCCTCAGGGGATGACATATATCATATGACATATATGTCATCCCCTGAGGAAGAAGTGTATCTACATGATCTGGATCTGATATTCTGTCTAGCAGCGCACATAAGTCCAAGAATTTTATTCCATAAAGAGATTTACGAAGCGGTCACTGAGTGGACCGTTGGACGTGCAGCAGGCTGACAAATTGATTCTATACGCTCAGCTCTCTCTTGGAAAGGGTGAGTATATCTCTATATTGTTTCTTATAAATCACCCGGATAAGACCCTATTGCGCTCTTCTCTACCTATAGTTTGAACAATTTGATCTTTCCTAATAATGCCATTAAATAGAGCAGTTCTGTTACTAAAGCAACACTTTAGTGGATCTACGATCAGGGCTCTGCCATCACAGCTCGGCCAGCTGGCATGTATGACTATAAATGACCTTCTCCTCATATAAACTGATCTCCAGCTGTGAGACCAAAGGACCGGACAGCTCAGAGCACTGGCGAAGCTCCAGTCTCCATTGAAAGTAGATGATGCTCTTCTGTAAGGGTAGGGCAGAAGTAAACTGTTGGCAAATGGCTGTCCTTTGCTACTAGCAGCTGAAGTCAATTAATTATGACCAGTCGCAGGGGTATACAAGGATAATCACACCCAGGCTCGTCCTAGACGTGAGATATATTTCACATTATCATTGTGCTACATACGAGAAGACGTGTGCTATGATCCTACATGCAGAAACATTGCTTATTTTCTTCCACCTTTTTTTCTGAAGGTTTCTACACTAAAATACGAAATAGGAATCAGCTCAGTTATTGCATTTTTTAGGCATTTTACCCATTTTCTGATGCATTTTTGGTTCTCCATTTTCTGGTTTGATTTAACGTGCTTTATAGTCCCGAAATTCTGTACTGAATTCCACACTTATAAAGTACCATAATTGCATTTTTACATGCATTTTTTCAGGATCCTCATAAAAGCTTATTGCGAAAAAGCCTGCAAAAAATATACAGTTCTGCAGTGTCTTTAATCACTCAGTAAGCTTCAGACTTTATGAAAGAAATACAAAACCTACAAAAGACAAAATGAAAAAAACCCTGCTATAATTAAATAAGTAAAAAGCAAAAGTGCATTTAAATCATACAGAGTTCTTAGTAATACTGTAGTTGATCAAACATAGCATAAAAGCCGTCCCACCATGGCTTTTTGGCCATGTGAACATGCATTTATATGCTGCATGTGTACCAACTAGAGTTGAGCGAAACGGGTCGAAAAAATTCAAAAGTCGCCGACTTTTGGCAAAGTCGGGTTTCATGAAACGAAACCCGACCCTAGGATGAGGTCGGCCACGAGGTCGGCGACTTACGCGCCAAAGTCGCGTTTCAAAAGTTTGTTTTGCGCTCTTTTTCAGCCAATCAGGATCCACGGACACTGTGGGCAACGTGATGACATAGGCACGGGTCACCACCATCTTTCAGAAGGGCATGCAAGTGATTGGCTTGCTTTGGTGGGCGTCACAGGGGGTATAAAAGGGCGTGCACGCCGACCGCCATCTTATTTCTGCCGATCTTAGTATAGGGAGAGGTTGCTGCTGATTCTGTAGGGAGAGCGTTAGGCAGGGAAGAAGACAAAAAAATTGCTTCTGCTGCTAGCGATTTGGCCTGCACAACACACAAGTCACTGTGTGTGCAGTGCAAGGGGAGGCTATATTGTGGTGTATCAGTGGTGTTGGTTGTTGGGCTGCCTTTTAAGGCTTTCTGACACGCTGGCATTGCTGTTTACCCACTGCTCCGCAAACTGCTTTTTTAAAAGCAATCCAATCTCCCTTATCCTCTCGTCACTTTGGTCACAGGCAGCTGTGCCATCGAGCGTGTCACATAGCGCTCAGATATCAGTGGGCCTCACACAATCCACAAGTGTCCAGTGTCCAAAAGTGTACGCAGAGATTCAAAATCTCCATTATCCTCTCGTCACTTTGGTCACAGGCAGCTGTGCCATCGAGCGTGTCACATAGCGCTCAGATATCAGTGGGCCTCACACCATCCACAAGTGTCCAGTGTCCAAAAGTGTACGCAGAGATTCAAAATCTCCATTATCCTCTCGTCACTTTGGTCACAGGCAGCTGTGCCATCGAGCGTGTCACATAGCGCTCAGATATCAGTGGGCCGCACACAATCCACAAGTGTCCAGTGTCCAAAAGTGTACGCAGAGATTCAAAATCTCCATTATCCTCTCGTCACTTTGGTCACAGGCAGCTGTGCCATCGAGCGTGTCACATAGCGCTCAGATATCAGTGGGCCGCACACAATCCACAAGTGTCCAGTGTCCAAAAGTGTACGCAGAGATTCAAAATCTCCATTATCCTCTCGTCACTTTGGTCACAGGCAGCTGTGCCATCGAGCGTGTCACATAGCGCTCAGATATCAGTGGGCCGCACACAATCCACAAGTGTCCAGTGTCCAAAAGTGTACGCAGAGATTCAAAATCTCCATTATCCTCTCGTCACTTTGGTCACAGGCAGCTGTGCCATCGAGCGTGTCACATAGCGCTCAGATATCAGTGGGCCGCACACAATCCACAAGTGTCCAGTGTCCAAAAGTGTACGCAGAGATTCAAAATCTCCATTATCCTCTCGTCACTTTGGTCACAGGCAGCTGTACCATCGAGCGTGTCACATAGCGCTCAGATATCAGTGGGCCGCACACAATCCACAAGTGTCCACTGTCCACAAGTGTACGCAGAGATTCAAAATCTCCATTATCCTCTCGTCACTTTGGTCACAGGCAGCTGTGCCATCGAGCGTGTCACATAGCGCTCAGATATCAGTGGGCCGCACATAATCCACAAGTGTCCACTGTCCACAAGTGTGTGCAGAAATTCTAAAACTCCCCTGTCCTATAGACACCTTGTACCTTGTTTTACATTACTATATAGTTTGTTGGATTTTGTCTACATTTCTACCAAAAATGAGGAAGGCTGGTGGAAGAGGCCGTGGAATTGGGCAGGGGTTGGCAGCTGGTAATGATGGTGTTGGTGGTGGATCTGATGGTAGTGGCAAGAGCAAAATAGGACCGAATGCAGGAGGTGCTGACCCTGCGTCATCGTCTGGCTACATAAGGCCTCGAACGCTTAGTTTTCTAGGAGTTGGCAAACCGCTTTTAAAGGCAGAGCATCAGGAAAAAGTTTTGTCTTACATTGCTGACTCAGCCTCCAGCTCTATCGCCTCCTCTTCTTCAGTTGTAAAAAGTAAAAGCACTGAGTCGTCATTGGAGGCTCATGTTCATGAACCACACCTTTCCTTGTGTCCTTCACCCTAACCAAGATTGAAGGATGACGCAGGCCATACTACTGATTACTCCATGGAGCTGTTTTCACATACCATGCCTGGATTATCAAGTCAAATGGTGAATTACCCAGGCCAAGATGAATCTGACATGGAGTGCACTGATGCACAGCCGCTGATGGATGATTCTGCTGGTACATTCACTCAGAGCACTACATTGTCCTCGCAGTGTACAGAGCCAGATTTTGACCCTGATGAGACTCAGGTGCCCCTTCCCGCACACTATACCACCATACACGGTGACACAGAGAAAGGTGCACATGACATAGAAGAGGAGGTGATGGATGACCCAGTTGTTGACCCAGATTGGCATCCATTGGGGGAAGAGGGTGCTGCTTCCAATAGCTCAGATGAGGAGCATCCACAGCAGACATCGACATCGCAACAGCTGTTATCTGGCAGGCCCGGAGCACTCCAAAGACAGGTTCCAAACATCAAAAGAGTTGCTGGACAGCTTGTCCAGAGGGTCAAAAGATCACAGCGTGCTAGGCCGCAAAATGTCTGCCAAAGTAGGAAGAGTGCAGTGTGGCAGTTTTTTGAACAAAATCCTCATGATCAGGCCAAGGTTATCTGTAAGAAGTGCGCAAAGACCTTTAGCCGAGGGAAAAATCTGAAAAATTTGAATACCAGTTGCATGCTTAGACATTTAACCAGCATGCACTTGCAAGCGTGGACACAACACCAAACCTCAAGTGCCACATGTGCAACTGATCACAACGAAGGTAGTCAGCAACGCTACATTGTTTCCCCCACTGTAAGCCCACCGGTTAGCACAGCAGCAAATGTTGAGGTGTCGTTGCAAGGCCACAGCAGTCAGGGAATCCCACTGTTATATCAACGAAAGACTGATTCTAGGCCATCAGAAAGAACAACAACTCCATCACCATCATCAACCCTCTCTCAGTCCGCCCTGTCCACCGCTACTTCCACCATATGCAGCTCTCAAGTCCAGCTCACCCTCCCAGACACTATGAGTAGGTCAAGAAAGTACTCAGTCTCTCATCCGCGTACACTGGGTTTGAACGCCCACATTGCCAAACTAATCTCGTTTGAGATGATGCCCTTTCGGTTGGTGGAAAGCACAGCTTTCCGCAAACTCATGGCCTATGCAGTACCACGCTATGACCTACCCAGTCGCCACTTCTTCTCTCGCAAAGCCATCCCAGCCCTCCACCATCATGTGAAAGACCGCATTGTACATGCACTCAAGCAGTCAGTGAGCGGAAAGGTGCACCTCACAACTGATGCATGGTCCAGTCGGCATGGCCAGGGCCGTTACGTGTCCATCACTGCGCACTGGGTTAATGTGGTGGATGCAGGGTCCACAAGGGACAGCGGTGGTGGGACAGTGCTGCCTAGCCCACGGTATAGGAAACAGTTGGCTGTAGGCGTTCGACCCTCCTCCTCCTCCTCCTCCTCCAGAAGCGACAGCTCGTCCACAGAGCGCAGTCGTACGAGCACTCCATCTGCAGCTGCCACTGTTGCACACGATGTGTCCCCCTATCGAGCAGCTAGTGGAAAGCGTCAGCAGGCTGTGTTGCAGATGATGTGTTTGGGCGACAGACACACCGCCGAGGTGCTGGCCGAGTACTTGAAGCGACAAACTGAGTCATGGCTGGGCAGTGTACATCTTGAGGCAGGCAAGGTAGTTAGTGATAACGGCCGTAATTTTGTGGCAGCCATAGCCCTTTCAAAACTCAGCCACATACCTTGCTTGGCTCACACCTTGAACCTGGTGGTGCAGTGCTTCCTCAAAAATTATCCGGAGTTAACAGCCCTGCTCCAGAAGGTGCGAAGACTGTGCGCGCACATCCGCCGGTCGCCTGTACACTCCGTTCGTATGCAGAAGCTGCAGCGATTGCTCCACCTTCCCAACCACCGCCTCATTATCGACATTGCAACAAGGTGGAACTCCACCCTGCACATGGTGGAGCGGCTGTGCGAGCAGAGGCAGGCCATAATGCATTTGTGGGAGGATACACGGCCAGGCACTTTGAGAGCAGACATGGAGTTGACAGGCGTGCAGTGGTCGAAGCTGAAAGACCTTTGTAAAGTCCTTCAGTGTTTTGAGGAATGCACACGGCTGGTAAGCGCAGACGACGCCATCCTAAGCATGAGCATCCCACTTATGCGTCTGCTCATGCAAACTTTGACGCACCTTAAGGAGCAGGCGTCTGCAGCCAATGTTGATGAGGAGGAAGAGGAGGAGGGAATCCTTGATGACATTCAGCCATTGTCTGCTCAGGGACCTCTCCTGGATGAGGTGGAGGAAGAAGAGGAGGAGGAGGAGGAGGATGATGGGGATGATTACTTAGGGGAGGAGGATGCATCTCGTGGGGCAAGTGAAAATGTTGGCGTGGCAAGGTCTGGTACAGGGTTTGTGCGTGACTGGAGGGATGTGGATTTGCCAGAAAGTGCTCCTCCACCCAGCACTCGCAGTGCATCATTGACACCGGGAACATTGGCCCACATGTCAGATTATGCCTTGCGGATCCTAAAAAGGGACCCCCGCATTGCCAAAATGATGAACGATGACGACTACTGGTTGGCCAGCATCCTGGATCCACGCTATAAAGGCAAATTACAAAACATCATGCCACAGGAGAACCTTGACCTAATATTGGCTAATAAACAAGCAACTCTGGTAAATCGGTTGCTTGAGGCATTCCCAGCACACAGCAGCGGTGATGGTTCTCACACGAGCCGTACGGGCCGGGGGCAGCTTGGCAGAGGTGTTCGTGGTGCACACAGCAGAAGTGGCGTTGGAGACAGGGGTTTCATGACAATGTTGTGGACTGATTTTTCAAATACCGCTCACACAACTGGTAATACTGCATCGATGGAAAGTGACAGGAGACAGCAGTTGTCAACTATGGTTACAAACTACTTTTCCTCCCATATCGATGTTCTCCCACACAGGTCATTCCCCTTTGACTATTGGGCCGCTAAACTGGACACCTGGCCTGAATTGGCACAATATGCCTTACAGGAGCTCGCTTGCCCAGCTGCAAGTGTGCTATCGGAAAGAGTCTTCAGTGCAGCTGGATCAATCCTGACAGAAAAAAGGACCCGTCTGTCAACCCAAAATGTGGATGATCTAACCTTCATTAAAATGAACCACGCATGGGTTTCCAAGGATTTTGTCCCACCTTCCCCTGATGACACATAGGGTGACAGAAAAATGGCTTGCTTTGGTCCACCTCTTCCTGGTACTTCACATATTTCGCCTTTTGCATCAGTTGAATGTCCAACATCAACATATGCCACTTTCTAAAACTCCCTAACTGTGCTGCCTCCCCCCCATGGCTGGGGTCACCACCTAGCGCATGACACCGTGCGAGTGCCGTTGCCCTGGACAGGTGGGTAGGCCGACTCTTGGGCGCGGGCACTGGCACAGGGTCCCTCATAGTGCAATCAAGTGTCTCTGACGGTGGTGGTGCACACCCGCCGTCAGACACACCGCTGTACTATGAGGGGCCCAGTGCCAGTACCGACGCCCACGAGTGGGCCCCCCTTGCTTGGCCAGGGCCCCAGCATTTGCAATCTTTACCTCTCCCTGCTCCTCCGCTGTGTAATCTGGGCCGTCAAATCCATACTGTGCCTGACACCGTCTGAGCCTGCCTCCTGAGACATATATTTTGAATGTGTACGCTATCCATACATGTTATCCAGGGATACGGTACCCTTTCTAACCTTTGTGCAATGACGTGCAATCCATACTGGGCCTAACACCATCTGAGCCTGCCTCATGCTGTATAGACATATATTTTGAATGTGTACGCTATCCATACATGTTATCCGGGGATACGGTACCCCTTCTAACCTTTGTGCAATGACGTGCAATCCATACTGGGCCTAACACCGTCTGAGCCTGCCTCATGCTGTATAGACATATATTTTGAATGTGTACGCTATCCATACATGTTATCCGGGGATACGGTACCCCTTCTAACCTTTGTGCAATGACGTGCAATCCATACTGGGCCTAACACCGTCTGAGCCTGCCTCATGCTGTATAGACATATATTTTGAATGTGTACGCTATCCATACATGTTATCCGGGGATACGGTACCCCTTCTAACCTTTGTGCAATGACGTGCAATCCATACTGGGCCTAACACCGTCTGAGCCTGCCTCATGCTGTATAGACATATATTTTGAATGTGTACGCTATCCATACATGTTATCCGGGGATACGGTACCCCTTCTAACCTTTGTGCAATGACGTGCAATCCATACTGGGCCTAACACCGTCTGAGCCTGCCTCATGCTGTATAGACATATATTTTGAATGTGTACGCTATCCATACATGTTATCCGGGGATATGGTACCCCTTCTAACCTTTGTGCAATGACGTGCAATCCATACTGGGCCTAACACCGTCTGAGCCTGCCTCATGCTGTATAGACATATATTTTGAATGTGTACGCTATCCATACATGTTATCCGGGGATACGGTACCCTTTCTAACCTGTGTGCAATCACGTGCAATCCATACTGGGCCTAACACCGTCTGAGCCTGCCTCATGCTGTATAGACATATATTTTGAATGTGTACGCTATCCATACATGTTATCCGGGGATACGGTACCCCTTCTAACCTTTGTGCAATGACGTGCAATCCATACTGGGCCTAACACCGTCTGAGCCTGCCTCATGCTGTATAGACATATATTTTGAATGTGTACGCTATCCATACATGTTATCCGGGGATACGGTACCCCTTCTAACCTTTGTGCAATGACGTGCAATCCATACTGGGCCTAACACCGTCTGAGCCTGCCTCATGCTGTATAGACATATATTTTGAATGTGTACGCTATCCATACATGTTATCCGGGGATACGGTACCCCTTCTAACCTTTGTGCAATGACGTGCAATCCATACTGGGCCTAACACCGTCTGAGCCTGCCTCATGCTGTATAGACATATATTTTGAATGTGTACGCTATCCATACATGTTATCCAGGGATACGGTACCCTTTCTAACCTTTGTGCAATCACGTGCAATCCATACTGGGCGTGAGAACGGCTGGCGAGCTGTTAAGCAAGCTACAGCACCTGTCCAGACAAGTACAGGGATTCCCTAGCGAGGAGACTTATTTGATTGTTTTCTATGTTGGGACAGCAATTTTTGGGGAGCACTATACTCTGGAGAATGATAGATGGGGCCCACCATACACTGGAACATTCCAAAGGTGGACATCAGACACTGGAGCAGCATTTACAGGGCCCATTATACACTAGAGCATTAGAAATGGGGCCCATTATGTTTGGAGCATTATTTGGGCCCATAAGACAGTGGAGCTTCATCCATGGGGACCAACATATACTGTAGCATTATGTGGAGCTCATCATATACTGTTTCAAACATTATATGGGACCAATGATTTTGTATGGAGAAATAGATGGGCCTCGTCATGAGATGTAAAAAGTGAGGTATTTTTCATTGTACTATACCGCTATTTCTCTGCCGTATCGGAGCATGATGAGTTGTGGTATGTGTTAAATGGGCGCTCTTTCGCCCAGGGCACATGAAAACCTGCAGCCAGCCCTCCCCCCCCACAAATTTAGCCAAATAACCCCCATTTTTCAGTGCGTAACTTGTATTATGAAGTTAATTAAGGTTGACAAGC
Organism: Dendrobates tinctorius; assembly: GCF_039654945.1. NCBI lineage: Eukaryota > Metazoa > Chordata > Amphibia > Anura > Dendrobatidae > Dendrobates > Dendrobates tinctorius. Next base: position 10,090,404 of record NW_027361773.1, read on the forward strand.
TTAAGTAAGAAGAATTGATGCTTTTGGCATTCAAATGGGCACTGTAGGTGTGTTTCCTGTCCTCCTCTCACTGCCGACTTTTATTCCCCATTGACTTACATTGGGTTTCGTGTTTCGGGACGACCCCGACTTTTCCCTATAATCGGACGATCTTGCTCGACCCGACTTTTGGAAAAGTCGGGTTTCACGAAACGAAACGCGACCCTAAAAAAACAAAAGTCGCTCAACTCTAGTACCAACTCAAACCAAGCTCAATTTTTGTGTTTTTTATGCAAGAAATGCAGCATTTACTCTAGTGGGAACATGATCTACCATAAATTATTTTTTGGGCAAGCAACTTTTGTACAGTTTGGGCACTGTATTCAGGGTACCCAAGTTACAGCAGTAATCCTAGTCATGCTAGAGAGCTATGGAAAAATAACGTTCCCATATTTGGAAAAATTGTCTAAAGCACCGTATTGGAACATTAGCAGATTGTGAGCCCTCGCGGGCAGGGTCCTCTCTCCTCCTGTACCAGTTATGACTTGTATTGTTTAAGATTATTGTACTTGTTTTTATGTATACCCCCTCACATGTAAAGCGCCATGGAATAAATGGCGCTATAACAATAAATAATAATAATAATAATAATAATAATAATAATTAGCAAAGAGTCTCTGGAAAAAGGTAATGGAGGAAATGACCCATGAATAACCTATTAGTGGTGGCAATGTAAGGTCTAACCATAAAAGTACATCTGTAGGGATTATTTCAATGTGTCATAAATCAATTGTGCCCTAATGGAGTCAGTGTTTTACACTGTGTACATAACCATTAGGGTATTATATACAGTTTTTTTTACTGTAATTTTGAGCTAAAGTTTCTATTTCTTTGTTCACCTTTGCATTTGTGTTATCTCGTTAACAGTCTTATTCATCTTGTAGTTTGGCTGTTCATAAACATCAGTTATTTTGCAGTTTCCAGATGAGTTTGGTCAGTACAAATATAAACGATTTTACGAGTGTCCTATGGAAAACCATGGGCTTCGTTGTCTTTACCCTTCAACTCATTTAGTTTTAAGTGATAAATCCAAATCCTTAAATGTTGCTTAACCAGCAGATCATTCATTGTATAGTCTAGTTGAATATGCTGCAACCATATTTATTGGTAACACATAATAAGCAACAGTGCAAAAATGGCGGTCCAGGCAGTCTAGGATATATCGGAGTAACAGCAAGAAATATAGGAAAGTCCATCAGTCCTTTGCAACAAAAAAAAATGCGATCCTGATTCATGAAGGTGTTTAAGTTAGAAATATGGAATAAAACGCCCTGAAAAGTCACTTTTTGGCACAACTCTGGGCTGGGTGGGGTGTAGCTAAGGTCGCCATCTAATTCTTCAAAATTCATACCACACATTCAAAAATTCACCATTGGAAAAGGATATCTATATTTCTTACACATAAGTATAAAAACAAGAAATGTACATAGAATAATACAACTTTGTGGCCCACTGACTCTCGACTGCCCTAGGTTTAACCTCAATCTCGGTTTCTTCTGAGGCATGTGCCCTGGAGGAATCCCAGAACAAAGCGAAACCTAGGTCAGGACCAGATTTAATTAAATAAAGGTTGGGGAGAGCCAGTGTATCATGAGATTGTTTTATAAGTTAATTCGCTTGGTTTTATACTGGCTAGCATGTGGAAATAAGATCTTATCCTTTAACCAATGTTGGATGGTTGCACTATGTTTCCTACACTTCTTATATCAACAGATTGTGGATGCACGAAAAGCAACTCGCGAAAGTGGATGAAGAAAAAATAAGCTGTATGTGCTTGAGCAGTCCTTAGTAAAATAAAACATTAATTCTCACACCATAAAGGGTGGTGAGTGAACATTTGGAAAAGACTGTGGATGTCCTAAATAAGAGTGATTATTATTATTAAAGGTGAATCCTCAAGGTACTTTTACACCTAATGACATAACAGTATTTGATATCCAAAGACCCAAAGAGTGGTCGTAAATGGCTGCACATCCAGTTGGAAGAATGTCTCAAGTGGGGTACCACAGGGCTCTGTCCTGGGCCCTGTATTGTTCAACATCTTTATCAACGATTTAGATGAAGGAATTGAGGGTAAACTGATTAAATTTGCTGATGACACAAAGCTAGGAGGGATAGCTAATACTAGAGAAGAGAGAGAGAGGATTCAAAAAGATTTAAATAAACTGGAGAAGTGGGCAGCAACTAACAGAATGGTTTTTAACAGGGAGAAATGCAAAGTACTACATCTGGGCAATAAAAATGAAAAAAGCACATATAGAATGGGAGGAATAGGGCTAAGTGACAGCACATGTGAAAAAGACTTGGGTATACTAATAGATCACAGACTGAATATGAGTCAACAGTGTGATGCAGCAGCAAAAAAGGCAAATGCAATTCTAGGATGTATTAACAGAAGCATACAGTCTAGATCACGTGAAGTCATTATTTCCCTCTACTCCTCTTTGGTCAGACCTCATCTGGAATATTGTGTCCAGTTTTGGGCACCACATTTTAAAAAAGACATCAACAAACTGGAGCAAGTTCAGAAAAGAGCGACCAGAATGGTGACCGGTCTGCAAACCCTGTCTTATGAGGAAAGGTTGCAGGATTTGGGAATGTTTAGTTTGCAAAAGAGAAGACTGAGAGGAGACTTAATAGCTGTCTACAAATATCTCAAGGGCTGTCACATTGTAGAAGGATCAACTTTATTCTCATTTGCACAAGGAAAGACTAGAAGCAATGGGATGAAACTGAATGGGAGGAGACACAGATTAGATATTAGAAAAAACTTTTTGACAGTTAGAGTGATCAATGAGTGGAACAGGCTGCCACGAGAAGTGGTGAGTTCTCCTTCAATGGAAGTCTTCAAACAGAGGCTGGACAGACATCTGACTGGGATGATTTAGCGAATCCTGCTTTGAGCAGGGGGTTGGACCAGATGGCCCAGGAGGTCCCTTCCAACTCTACGATTCTATGATTCTATGATCCCCTTTACCCAAGCGGACTGCACCCCTGATGCACACTGAACGATAGGCTGCTCGGTATGCAATAGGCTGCCACAATGAGCTGCCGAGAACGATTATCTGTTGTGCTGCACAATTCACCAGATGAACAAGGGTTTGGTCAGCCTGTTTACGCTGAAAAATTATTGTGAATGACCACCTACTCTCAGTATGTGACCTGGATGGCATGAGGAGTTTTCTCATGTCACTACATTGCGTTTAGGGAGTACAAGTTCCAATAGACATTGGGGGTGAGGCTGCTCTTCTCTATAGCTCTATAGCTAAAAGTGACCCTGAATTGGTTTCCCTATTGTTTTACTTCCTGAGATCCTTTCAATTTGAATGTCACTTTCCTGTCTTTTGTACTAGTGAAGCCATTATTCCTGTCCTCCATGTCACATTGATAGGTGCAAAGGAAACTAATATAAATGGGTAGGATTTTTACCCTAGCTGTCTATTTGTTCTCATATACACACTATACTATATGTGTGTGTATGTATATAATGAAAAAATGAAAAAGCAGCACAAAAAGAAAAAAGGGGGTGCACGCTCCCAGGCATATACCAAACCTTAGAAGTATCCATCAAAAATTGAAAGCAGCACGCCTTAGAAAGTTCAATATAATCATTATATTATATTGAACTTTCTAAGGCGTGCTGCTTTCAATTTGATGGATATAAATATATATATATATATATATATATATATATATATATATATATATATATATATATATATATATAGTTTTTTACAATGTGGGCCTAATTTTCCCTATCAGAGATGTTGTAGCCTCATTAATCATTTGCAACTTTTTGAAATTTCACAACATTTTTGCATAATTGTACTCCAATAACTTGATGCAATACAAAATGTGTCTAATGGGTTTTTTTGCGCAACATTTCAAGAGATCATGTGACTTTTTCCTCTAAAATGGCACAAAAAAGGTAAAAGATAAAGAAGAGCATTCTTGATTTTGCACAATATTCATTAACGCTGTTTTGAAGAATTTGGTGAAAAATACGGCAACGAATACCAGAAAACAAAAATAGAAAAGACGCTTCTAAAAATACAGATGATTAGATAGATATTTAGAAATCGAAGTTACTGTAACTTCTCTCCCACCTCCATTTTTAAGTTACTTAGGCTACTTTCACACATCAGTTTTTTGCCGTCAGGCAGGATCCGGCTATTTTTAGAAAAAACGGATCCGGCATAAATTTTGGAGAACTATAGAAACGGATCCGTTTTTTTGCTGGATCCGTCTCTGTTCCTGGGGGCTGGCCAATTGGATCTGAGCATGCGCAGACTTAAAAAAACCGGATCCGGTGGCTGGATCCGTCTTTTTCTGGATCCGGCGCATTCCGGCGCCCATAGACTTTCATTGTAGCAAAAAGCTGGAAGCGCCGGATCCGGCGCTTCCGGCTTTTTCGCCGGAGACAAAGAACGTTACAGTAGCCGTTTTTTCCAGACGCCGGAATGAGACAAGTTGCCGGATCCGGCAAAAAACGGATGAAACGCAATGCCATCCGACATGATCTGGCGCTAATGCAAGTCAATGGGGAAAAACTGGATCCGGCATTGCATTTTGCCGGATCCGGTTTTACAAAAAAAAGCCGGATCGCGCCTGAAGGCAAAAAACTGATGTGTGAAAGAGGCCTCAGCTGAGTACAGCTTAAACTCTGCCTCAAGTTCACTGAAGGACACAAAGTTGCTTAGTAAGGGAAGTACTCGGCAATCCGTATGTGCAAGAAAAGATACTCCTTTTATAGGATATTTAATAAAAGCACAAACTGCTTCAGTCCATATTTTAATCAGACACAATGTAAAATATAGAAATATATTCAAGTATACAGTAAATAGTCAGCAACCAATATAATCCTGCAAAATGCTTATCATAAATTCAAAATTTCTAATTAAAGAAACCATATACTGTAGAAACATGGATAAATGCATTAGTGTACTGCATATATAGAAAAAATATATCTGTTTTGAGACATCACATATATTTATACAATTGCCTATTAAAGAAGTATCTTTTCTTGCACAGAAGGACTGTTGGTATCTTCATTGTGATTTACCTATGGAGTAGTATCCTTCCCATACACTGAAACTAGATGGAGTGCTGAATATCTTACATGCAAACTTTTAAAGTTTACCTTGAAAGCGCCAAAATGCGTTGGTGTAATTAAAAAAACATGATTATACTCTCCGGACTTCATTATTCCCGTAAAGGCAGCCCACCTATCATGACAGTCTCCGACATGGTAAACTTTTAGGATATGTTCCCACGGTCAGTAAACGCTGCTGGTTTGACACTGCGTACATGCAAAGCATCAAACCCGCAGTGGACAGAGGTTACAGCATAGTGGATGGGATTTCAAGAAATCCCATCTCCACTATGTGTTCAGAGACGCCCGCGGCATCCCTGCATAAATGGACGTGCAGCGCATCTTTTCAGACCATAGCATGTCAATTTTTGTTGCGGAGATGCTCAGTCTCCGCAGCGTAAATTTCCCATAGACTATCATTACATGCGGTAAAAACGCATTATCTTTATAGTCACATGCGTATTAAGTGCGGGAACGCAGCTTACTACGCATGTGAACTAATTTAACCCCTTCACTACCAAGGGTGGTTTGCACGTTAACTCCCAGGCCAATTTTTACAATTCTGACCACTGTCCCTTTATGAGGTTATAACTCTGAAACGCTTCCATGGATCCCGGTGATTCTGACATTGTTTTCTCGTGACATATTGTACTTCATGTTAGTGGTAAAATTTCATTCATATAACTTGTGTTTATTTGTGAAAAAATGGAAATTTGGCGAAAATTTTGAAAATTTCGCAATTTTCCAACTTTGAATTTTTATGCTCTTAAATCACAGAGATATGGCACACAAAAAACTTAATAGATAACATTTCCCACATGTTTACTTTACATCAGCACAATTTGGGAACCAAAATTTTTTTTGTTAGGAAGTTATAAGGGTTAAAATTTGACCAGCGATTTCTCATTTTTACAACACCATTTTATTTTTAGGGACCACATCACATTTGAAGCCACTTTGAGGGGTCTATATGATAGAAAATACCCAAAAGTGACACCATTCTAAAACCTGCACCCCTCAAGGTGCTCAAAACCACATTCAAGAAGTTTATTAACCCTTCAGGTGCTTCACAGGAATTTTTTGAATGTTTAAAAACATTTAACTTTTTTTCACAAAAAAAATTACTTCAGGTTCAATTTTTTTATTTTACCAAGGGTAACAGGAGAAATTGGACTGGAAAAGTTATTGTGCAATTTGTCCTGAGCACGCTGGTAATTAATAAAGGGGGAGTTGACGGATATAGGAGTCTGAGAGTTATGTTGATGCCCGCAGGGTATGAGGCCACGGACGAAAGAAGAATACACCGGGTGTACCGTGCAAACTTGAAAGATGAACTTTACTGAAGACTTGTAACAATTCTTATATTTTTTCCATATAACAGTCATGGATAGCAGATACAATTTTCCTTACACTTTGTGTCAGTCAAAGCCTTTTCTCGGTCCCGGCCTTGGGAGGATGGCAGCAACTTTTCATTTGACTAACTGTGCTGCGTGAAGGGGGAGGATTGGCTGACCTTAATCGGATTGGTGTATCCGGAAAAATCTGCTGTGCAGTTGTGCAGTTCCTTCTCTTGTCCCAGCACTCTGTTGCTGTAAACGCGGGGCACTTCAAAAAGGGTGCTATTTGTACTACCCGCTTGTCTTAGACCAAGAGCCTCAATCTCCTACCTCCTCTCACCACCAAAACTGCACGTAACATGACCTTTTCAGTCTCCCTCACACCAAATCAGAAAAACAAGTTGCAATACCAAACTAACGCAGAAGAGGGCAGCATAGTACTACAAGTTGTAATATCAAAACAAGGCAGGAGAGGGCAGCATAATATTAAATAATTTATCTCCTCCCAAGGCAAGACGGGAAACCGGTGTCACAAATGCAGTCATGTAAGGGATAGAGAACACACTTACCATATGACAAACAACATACATTAGTAATGGTTTTTTTGGTCGCTACAATTCAACTGTATAAGCATCAAATATAGCATGCATTGTACTACATGGAGTACTATGGGGATGCATTATACAATATGGAGGACTATGGGATGCATTATACAATATTGAGGACTATGGGGAGTGTATTATACTATATGGAGGACTATGGGGAGTGCATTATACTATGTGGAGGACTATGGGATGCATTATACTAAATGAGCAAAATGCTGCTTATTCAACAAGTGATTGGATTATTTATGCCGGAACAAAAATCCTTGTTCTCAGCAGCACATCGCCCAGAGAAAACTGCAGATATGCTGCAGATAGCATAATACTGTATGGTGATAGATTTCTCTACTAGTGATCGTTCTGTGCCCGTGATTTTTCCTCAGCTCACCAGCGTAGAGAGGCCGGGAAGCAAGCGTTGAATGACTTCAATATTGTTGATCACACTCGTTGAACAGCCTGAACTCAGCGCATGTAAATGCAACATAAATGTTCCTGTGTGATGTGCAATATGTGAGCATTTGGGCATTTGGGGCCCCACTTTGCCTAAAACTGACCCTAATGTTTAGTCCACGCTTTTGCTTTCATACAGTTTCACTATTATCAGCAGCACATTCCTGTTTATATGGGGAGAAGTGCTGGTGACAAACGAGGACTTTAATGTCCCCATAAAAAATACAATCAAATGACAAACTAGCATTTTCTCATTCCTCATTTGGTTGGCAGACATGTTTGAACAGGTCAATGGTGAGAAAATAACATTTGTCTGACCGATAATCAGCCACTGTAAATGGGCCTGTCCTTTCTCTTACAACACAACATGACAATCTGCACACACACAGATCACAATTACCAGGAAAAAAAGGTCACAACTTGGCAACTAATTCCTTATCTTCAAAGCAAATGCAATTCAGACACAAAAGATTAACAATGGCGTGGCACCTTGGACAGTCATCCTGGACTCTGCAAAGGAAATCTAACACTGAATTGCACCATGTTTATTTGTACTAATTACAAATTGGGGACATTCAGTAGCAAGCGGGGAAAGTATACGATCAATTAGTAATCTGTCAGTAAATATTGATTCTTCTTTGCATAGATGATGAGATAATGTCGGTTATTATTAATAGTCTGGCTGAATCCAGTGATATCTTGTCATTATTGGCAGGGTTTAATACCATGTAGCTACACAGGTGAAGCAAACCTAAGGGGCATTTACACCGCTCACGAATCCTTCAGTCTAACATCAACGCCCCGCCATTCATGATAATTGCGTAATGTCTCTGTGGGGAAGGTGACTTGATGGGCAGACTTGACTGGTAGTAGGAGGGGACGGTATGTGCACTAGAGACGGAGATTGACAGGTTAGAAGGGTGACAGCTGAGAAAGGTGGATAGGAGAGTGCAGTACCGAGAAATGACCACAAGATGGCAGGGAAGAGTAGTTTTGGACTTTACAACGGCTTATGGCTCAAGAAATGCACAGTCATGGGGGGCGGGGAGATACGAGCCCGGGAGGGAAATTCCCCTGTAAGGGAGGTGATAAATAGAAGGCGGGGCTCGGGTTTAGTCAGTCCCGGGAGGAGCTCAACAGAAGACTTGAAACGGAAGTCAGAAACGGAGAAGAGCTTGAATGGGGGATTGACGGGAGAAGACAGTCGGGGGGGTGGCCCTGACACGACGTACCGCAGGACAGACGAGGTGGTGGGTTGGACACGACGTACCACAGGATAGGCAAGGTGACATACCGCAGGACAAGTGAGGCCCCGGGAGTACTGACTGGACGACGACCTCGGACAGGTGAAGCGCTGGGGGTAGATTGGTATAGGACAGCCCCCAGTGAAAGATCCGCGAGGTGCGCTACTGCGACTGGAACAAAGGCACAGGTACCCGGGCCTGGAGATAGTGTGAAGAAGCTGCGGAGCGTGTTTGGTGGTCGTCAGGAGGACGACGAAATAAACCTGGAACTGTTGCAACTGTATTCTGTCTCCGCCTCATCCTTACGTCATCTGGTGTCCGTGTCATCTGGTCATGGTAAGCAGTGGTCCACCCCCCCATCCCCGGCCCCTACCACATTTGGTGTAGTTGGCAGGATCGCCGCCGCTAATACGACACCTTCCGCAGCAGGCCTGCATTTGAGGAACCTAGAAGGACGTGGACTGTTCCTCTGTGGATTACAAGTGCCTGTGGATTACAAACACCTGTGGATTACAATTTGCTGACCTGTGGATTACAAATTGGGGACGCTGTTGCGGATCTGCGTTGCCAACAGAGGATCCAAAGTGGCACCAGATTCCATCCAATATGTCGGTGGTACTCCAGCGCTGGGAAGAGTCCCGGGCATTTGCAGTCATTTTGGACGGACTGGGGCCCCCTCCAACGTACCCCTGAGGGGAGCGGTGTGTGTCTGGAGGCCGCCGCCCCCCATACTGGACCTGGGCAACTGGGTTGAGAAGTAGTCCACCGTCCCACCCAGGGGCGGGAGTGGCCAGGAAGAGAAGGTTGGCAGCGGCTGCTTGGCGCCATTCGACTGTTGCACACTGGACGGGATGCGACGCTGCAGTTGCCGTTGCCTCGGGCGCCTGGAGTGGCAATGGCGTCGGGAAATCGAGTCTCGCTGGGAGACCAGCTTCTTGGAGTCACGGACAGTCCTCCAGACTTCGGGCGGAGAAGAGGAGCGATGGCGGGCCCCGCAGGAGCGGCCGCCGAAGACACCACCGGGGAGCCTCCCCGCGGGATCCCCGAGCCTGGAGGCTAGCCCTGCCAGATGGCGGGGTGAAGAATGGAGGCTGCAGGAGGAGCCGAGGGATGACGGGTCGGAGGCCGCGGCGCCGGGGAAGGTGAGAGTTTTCCCAGCTCTGCTGGCAGCTCCGCAAGCGGCCCCCACCACTTGGCCGCAGCGCACGGCCTCCTGTGCTCCTGGAAGCCGACCATGACTCCTTTTTTAGGTGAGGGATAAAGTGACGAAGGATAAGGAACCAGACAGTGGTCCGTCAGTCAGGTCCCCGACACCATGGACACCCCAAACGGACAGGCGGGCGCCAATGGTGACCTGGTAGGCAAGGGGCCTTGGTCATGGCGTTCCAGTTGATTGAAGGTAACAAAAGGGGAGAGCAGTGGGAGGTACATGCTGTAGAGCAGTCTGGGTGGACCTCGCCAACCTGAAGGAAATTGTCACGTGGCGTGCGCGCCGGCGAGTAGCAGAAGGCTGCTCGGAGCATGGTGCTCCCAGTTTGGTTCGGCCCCCATGGGTGGAGGGTGTGGCCCAACGACCGGTCCGACAACAGACTGTGGGTAAGATTCAGAACGACGTAGGTAGGGAGTACGATTGTCGGGATGACAATGGACAAAGGGAGGGGGAGTGTGGGGAAGGTGACTTGACGGGCAGACTTGACTGGTAGTAGGAGGGGACGGTATGTGCACTAGAGACGGAGATTGACAGGTTAGAAGGGTGACAGCTGAGAAAGGTGGATAGGAGAGTGCAGTACCGAGAAATGACCACAAGATGGCAGGGGAGAGTAGTTTTGGACTTTACAACGGCTTATGGATCGAGAAATGCACAGTCATGGAGGGCGGGGAGACAGGAGCCCGGGAGGGAAATTCCCCTGTAAGGGAGGTGATAAATAGAAGGTGGGGCTCGGGTTTAGTCCGTCCCGGGAGGAGCTTGACAGAAGACTTGAAACGGAAGTCAGAAACGGAGAAGAGCTTGACTGGGGGACTGATGGGAGAAGACAGTCAGGGGGGTGGCCCTGACACGACGTACCACAGGACAGACGAGGCGGTGGGTCGGATATGACGTACCACAGGATAGGCAAGGTGACGTACTGCAGGACAAGTGAGGCCCCGGGAGTACCGACTGGACGACGACCTCGGACAGGTGAAGCGCTGGGTGTAGATTGGTATAGGACAGCCCCCAGTGAAAGATCCGCGAGGTGCGTTACTGCGACTGGAACGAAGGCACAGGTACCCGGGCCTGGAGACAGTGTGAAGAAGCTGCGGTGCGTGTTTGGTGGTCGTCAGGAGGACGACGAAATAAACCTGAAACTGTTACAACTGTATTCTCTGCCTCGTCCTTACGTCATCTGGTGTCCATGTCATCTGGTCGTGGTAAGCAGTGGTCCACCCCCCCTTCCCCGGCCCCTACCACATCTCCAAAAACTCATTCATTGTGTATGAAAAAAATTCTCATTCATCCGTCGAAAACTGTAATGTTCACTTGTTTAACGATTACACGGGGAAAAATGAGGAGGGAATATCCTGTAATAATACTAATATGGTTTACACTAGTTACACCTCTTTCAGTTTTTGGTCAATCAAGTATCAGCCGGACATGAAACGACGTGGTAAGGAGAAGGCTGACATGACGATGGAAGGGAGGGACAAGACTGCTGCGGGGGGGAGGGGTATGGGTGAGACGACGAATGAGAGGATAGGGGGCTAAGAAAGGGAAATGACATAGGGAGGTGGGGTTAAACGAGGACAAAAGGACAGAGCAAGGAGAGATTAATCCTCTTTGTCCTCAGGCGACCTACAAGGAAGAGGAAGAAATACCCACCCACGAGGAGAAGAATTCTGGGTCGCAGTGGCAAGGATCAATGGCATTAACAGATCAATGTTATATGTATATACATGCAATGCTTTATTATAAAAGAAAATAAATATATATATATATATATATATATATAAAATAGAATATTGATAGATACCTCTTAGGCCCAGGGGAAGGGTAGTTACTTTGCCAAGGTTCCCTGGAGGTTTCCCCCGTTTCCCCCACAGGGGGTTTTTCCTCTCCTGACTGGCGGATAACTCCGTGTGAGCGGTGGGGTACTACCTGGGTGCATTGATATATTATGGCGGCGCTGGTGGGTCCTCGAAGTTGGTTAAAATACATTTTGGGGACTCCTGGAATACATGGATCTCCTTCATTGGACGGTGTTGTGGTGGTGGTCTGGTGAGATTCGGTGATACCCGGCAGTGGAACGTCGGATTCACATTAATGGAACACTGGGTGACGCCCGGCGACTGAGCGTCGGGGTCACAATACTAGGAGTTTGGGTGATACCCGGTGATGGAATGACGGGATCACATTGGCAGGAGAGCAACCTCTCCCTCGGATTATTGGTGCTTCCAGGGCCTCGCGACCAGAAGTAAGTTTGGGAGGGAAGGGGCAATGCCCTGGAATGGTGAACTACCAGACCCCCCTTTTTAGCTTCAAGGGCCTCACCAAGTGTCTCTTAAGTATAAAATTATCAATAAATTGGCTGCTGTGGCCGTTTGCACCCAAGAATGGTTGTTGTGATCTTTATTAGGGGGGGGATGGGTATATCAGGAATCGACCTTACCAGAGTCATGCAAAATACATATCAGATGCCTAGGAGATGCAATTCCAGCAGCTCCATGAAATAGGGTTACAATGAGAGGTAACACCTATATACACAGCTGGTAGCACAGGACACACCAATCACAATAGGTGAAGTTACACCTGACCCTGCTCCCCCTCCCTAAACAATGATATTTTCACACGCTCATTAGATGCTTCCATAAACTTAATAGAGTCTAAGTTCTTCAGACTCGATTAGAATGAGAGTAAATAAGAGATATGACTCTAGCTACCAGTGTGAAGATTGTAAGATTTCTAATTGTTTTATTCAAATACAGATTTTGATATAGAAAAAACATTGCCAATTAAAAAAAAATATATACAGTGGGGAAAAAAAGTATTTAGTCAGTCAGCAATAGTGCAATTTCCACCACTTAAAAAGATGAGAGGCGTCTGTAATTTACATCATAGGTAGACCTCAACTATGGGAGACAAACTGAGAAAAAAAAATCCAGAAAATCACATTGTCTGTTTTTTTTTTCATTTTATTTGCATATTATGGTGGAAAATAAGTATTTGGTCAGAAACAAAATTTCATCTCAATACTTTGTGATATATCCTATGTTGGCAATGACAGAGGTCAAACGTTTTCTGTAAGTCTTCACAAGGTTGCCACACACTGTTGTTGGTATGTTGGCCCATTCCTCCATGCAGATCTCCTCTAGAGCAGTGATGTTTTTGGCTTTTCGCTTGGCAACACGGACTTTCAACTCCCTCCAAAGGTTTTCTATAGGGTTGAGATCTGGAGACTGGCTAGGCCACTCCAGGACCTTGAAATGCTTCTTACGAAGCCACTCCTTCATTGCCCTGGCGGTGTGCTTTGGATCATTGTCATGTTGAAAGACCCAGCCACGTTTCATCTTCAATGCCCTTGCTGATGGAAGGAGGTTTGCACTCAAAATCTCACGATACATGGCCCCATTCATTCTTTCATGTACCCGGATCAGTCGTCCTGGCCCCTTTGCAGAGAAACAGCCCCAAAGCATGATGTTTCCACCACCATGCTTTACAGTAGGTATGGTGTTTGATGGATGCAACTCAGTATTCTTTTTCCTCCAAACACGACAAGTTGTGTTTCTACCAAACAGTTCCAGTTTGGTTTCATCAGACCATAGGACATTCTCCCAAAACTCCTCTGGATCATCCAAATGCTCTCTAGCAAACTTCAGACGGGCCCGGACATGTACAGGCTTAAGCAGTGGGACACGTCTGGCACTGCAGGATCTGAGTCCATGGTGGCGTAGTGTGTTACTTATGGTAGGCCTTGTTACATTGGTCCCAGCTCTCTGCAGTTCATTCACTAGGTCCCCCCGCGTGGTTCTGGGATTTTTGCTCACCGTTCTTGTGATCATTCTGACCCCACGGGGTGGGATTTTGCGTGGAGCACCAGATCGAGGGAGATTATCAGTGGTCTTGTATGTCTTCCATTTTCTAATTATTGCTCCCACAGTTGATTTCTTCACTCCAAGCTGGTTGGCTATTGCAGATTCAGTCTTCCCAGCCTGGTGCAGGGCTACAATTTTGTTTTTGGTGTCCTTTGACAGCTCTTTGGTCTTCACCATAGTGGAGTTTGGAGTCAGACTGTTTGAGGGTGTGCACAGGTGTCTTTTTATACTGATAACAAGTTTAAACAGGTGCCATTACTACAGGTAATGAGTGGAGGAAAGAGGAGACTCTTAAAGAAGAAGTTACAGGTCTGTGAGAGCCAGAAATCTTGATTGCTAGTTTCTGACCAAATACTTATTTTCCACCATAATATGCAAATAAAATGAAAAAAAAACAGACAATGTGATTTTCTGGATTTTTTTTTCTCAGTTTGTCTCCCATAGTTGAGGTCTACCTATGATGTAAATTACAGACGCCTCTCATCTTTTTAAGTGGTGGAACTTGCACTATTGCTGACTGACTAAATACTTTTTTTCCCCACTGTATATATATATTTCAAACAAAAAGCCGATTTAAACAATATATCACTATCTGATGACACATGTTTGTAGCAAAACACTAGTCTAAGATGTTCTCCAATGTTGTAAATATAATTACTATAAAAATAAATAACATACTTCTTTTTCCCACTGCTGATAGACCAAGTAATTGTGCTCCATTTCAGATTTGTGATACAATTGTGAAATAGTTTGTGGCTAAAATTCTGATTCAATAGTGTGATTTTTCAAGCCTCAATTAGTGACCACTATTTGACTTTATTGATGGAGCTACATTGTCTAAATTTTCATAAAACATTATACAATGTGGCACATTTATTAGCAGCGCTCCCGCAATCTTCATTGGCTCTTTGGCGTGTTATTTTATGTTGCTGGGAAAACTCACATAGAAATGTAATGACATTAGTCCTTAGGTTATATGGAAGCCCTAGTAAAATGAAGTAAGCGCACGTCTAATCCCAAAAATGTAGCCATGTAAGGGAAGCATGGTGATCGGACAGGCCATTTATCCTATTAGACAAAATGGCACAAGATGAATAAGAGAGATCACACGGATAGGCATAAGACTGCTATCACGCTGCTGCAAATGCAGGTAGAAGCTAGCTCCGCTAGGGGGCGAAAGAGTGGAGAGAGGTCCAGCACACAGATGAAGCAGACCTGCCGTGTAGCAGTGAAGCTACCACTAGGTGGCAGCAGAGAAGTCAAACAAGCCAAGTCAAATCCTAGACTGTAGCGCAGTACTAAAGGAATAAGCAAACTCGGGGTCAGAGACAAGCTTGGGTATCAGTAACGGTCAGGAGCGGATATACCAGAGACAAGAGACAAAAGCAGGTCAGGGTTCAAGCCGAGTTCAAGTACCAAGAAGTCCAGACACAAAGGGGACACACAGAGTCTGAACAGGGAGCAGGGAATAACACAGACACGGGTCGAGTCGGGAATAACAGCAGGACAAATCAGGGAGTAACAGCGTCAGCTACTCACACCGTAGGCAGAACTATAACTGACATCGCCTGCAGGAAGCAGTGGCGATAAATAGCAAACCTGAACCCAGACAGAGGATGAAAGATTAACCACTGAAATGACCAGAAGGGAATCATAGAAAGACAGGACTCAAAACCCGGTCTGGATCATGACAACTGCCATATTCAGAAGCCTAGTGACTAGTGATGAGCAACTATACTCGTTGCTCAGGTTTTCCCGAGCAAGCTCGGGTGTCCTCCGAGTATTTTGGCGTGCTCGGAGATTTAGTTTGTGTCGACACAGCTGCATGATTTGTGGACAGGCTGAATACATGTGAGGAATGCCTGTTTGTTAGGGAATCTCCAGGTCACGCAGAGAGCAGCAGAGCAGTGACATCACTGAGAAGAGGAGCAGAACAGCACAGGACACTGAAATATGTGACTATTTCTTACCATCTTTTCAGTTACCCATTAAAATCATTGTAATATTGTTCTATCTACTAGCTAACAAGGTACAAATATATATTTTTCCTGTAACAAATCACAATATACTTAAAAAGCAGAAGAAGAATGTACATACTCCATGTTTCTTAAGATACAAATTAAACCTAGTACTACAGGATAGCAGTCCAGTCCATCTCGGCCATAGTGTCATCCATATGACCTCACAAACCAGCACCATTAAAAGGATCGATTACTCTCAGTTAAGATCTGATATAAACTCTAGAGACCAAGGCGTACCCTGAGAGTGAACTTGACTTTTTCTGTATCTGAAGTACATGTGCTCCTAGCCAAGCTTCAAATCAAATAGAACAGGGCTGGGAAGGAACATACAGTACAGAACCTCTAGACATGATTTATACTTATAAAATACCTTAACAAAACAAGGCGACGTATTACTCAGGAAAGTTAGGAAATTGTTAAAAGTAATTGAAGAAAATGCTTTTAAAATCAGAAATCTATATGAAACTATATTGCTATTACAGCAGTGGCATTAGACTTTCTTTTTACTGTTCAGTGTTTGTCTGATGAACAGCATTGATGTCAGCATTATCTTCAAGGAATATAAGATCAGTAGCATTGGTACTCTGTATGCGATCTTCACATGCACAGTCATACAGAGAAGACTGTCAATCCCTGAGTAGGACTGCCCACTGGACTAATAGGCAGCCAAGAGATTTAAATGAATAGAGCGCAAATTTTGTGAACATTTTCCAAAAAAATGTATATGGTACTTATCTGCTCTATAACATCTTGCCTGCCTTTTGGCTAAGATCAAGTGCAGTATCATGCAAAAGGACTGTTTTAGGTTCTAATGCTGAACCGGCTGTCAGTTTGTTCGGGGCTATGGTGATAGTTGCGGCTCAGTATGCTCAAAGCGGTGACCGAGGTCGAGCCGGCCCACCCCTATGATTGCAAGCCCGAGGCTGTTGGGTGGAATAAAATTAATTTCCTCCTAGCAATGGGGCTCTCAATGCGGGCACCGGGCAGGTTCAGAACACTATTAACCTGCAGATTAACCCCATATCTGCTAATTAATAGCGGTTTTTTACATGACAGTTTCCCCTTTAAGGTTTCTTACGATAGTGGTAATCAAATCTAGGTGTCACAGGCAGGAACAGCGGGAAGTCCTATCACTATGGCTGCATCGTATCATTTAGTACTATTAGTGATGAGTGAACGTGCTCAGATATCGTATTATCCGAGCACGCTCGAACGTTATTCGAGTTTCTCAGGCGTGCTCGAATAATATGTTCAAGTCTTTCCCTAACAGGCAATCCATGCATGTGTTGCAGCTGTCTAACAGCCACAAGACATGCAGCCACGGGGACTCAACCATAGTATTCGAGCATGCCTGAGATACTTGATAACACAATATCAGAGCACGTTCACTCATCACTACACTGCAATTGCAAATATATCCAGATCGGGAAGCTTTCTATGACTATAATAAAAGTTCAACATTTTTATTTAGATTGCATGTTAAAACTTACAAAAAAATCATTAAAAAACAAGGTTTTTGCCTTTATAAGACAAGTAGTACACAGAAGTACAGTTGCATATCACAAAATTAGAATATTATCAAAAAGATAATTTATTTCAGTTCTTCAATACAAAAAGTGAAACTCATATTATATAGAGTCATTACAAACAGAGTGATGTGTTTCATATGTTTATTTCTGTTAATGTTGATGATTATTGCTTACAGCCAATGAAAACCCAAAAGTCATTATCTCAGTAAATTAGAAAACTTTATAACACCAGCCTGAAAAATGATTTTAAAATCCAAAATGTTGGCCTACTGAAATGCATATTCAGTAAATGCACTCAATAATTGGTCGGGACTCCTTTTGGCATCAATTACTGCATCAATGCAGCGTAGCATGGAGGCGATCAGACTGTGGCACTGCTGAGTTGTTATGGAAGCCCAGGTTGTTTGATAGCAGCCTTCAGCTCATCTGCATTGCTGTGTCTGGTGTCTCTCATCTTCCTCTTGACAGTATCTTGACCTACACAACACAGTGGACCTACACCAGCAGATAACATGGCTCCTGAAACTATTGTGTATACTTCACACTAGACCTTGAAAATCAAGGTCCTAGAGTCTGGAGGAAGAGAGGAGAGGTTAGGCGAATTTGCTGGCCAATCAAGCACAGTAATACTGTTGTTTTTAAACCAGGTATTGGTACTTTTGGCAGTGTGGACAGGTGCCAAGTCCTGCTGGAGATTGAAATTTCCATCTCCAAAAAGCTTGTTGGTAGATGGAAGCAAGAAGTGCTCTAACATTTTCTGGTAGACGGCTACGTTGACTTTGGACTTGATAAAACACAGTGGACCTACACCAGCAGATGACATGGCTCCTGAAACTATTATTGATTGTGGATACTTCACACTAGACCTTGGAAATCAAGGTCCCAGAATCTGGAGGAAGAGTGGAGAGACAGACAATCCAAGCTGCTTAAGGTCTAGTGTGAAGTCTCCGTCAGTGATGGTTTGGGGAGCCATGTTGTTAGGAACGGCGGAACGCACTAAATAAATAAATAATAAAGTGCGTTCGCCGCTCGGGGTCCACCGTGCAGTAGGTGTTAAACCGCTGCTAGATAATGGCAGACGCGCTATGTGGTGGTATATTGCACGGGGGTTAGACGTCACCCGGTGTGCGCTGGGCGTACTCTGTTAGCTTCACAGAGACACCTAAGGAATTAACATAAATGCTGAGCCTGTTGGACTCACAGGTCTCAGATAAGTGCACGCACGATATATGGTCACAGGAGCTGGACCCTAGGCAGAAGGTCAGAGTCCGTCTAGACCTACCGTGCGTGTGGCATCGCAGCTGCGGACGCCAAGAGGTGCTGCAGACTGCAGCACGGTGACAGACACTGCCGCTAATCGACAATGCCCGGTAGCAGGCGCACTGTCAGACGCTAGCACTGTGGAGGATGCTATTGTGGCTTGCAGCTTGCCACTGGCTGGCGCAGACTCTAAACTTAAGTCGCTATACACACTCATAATATCAGAGGAAGGGGATCTTAATGAGTCATTCGCAGGTTTATGCATCCATCATAATTCACACAGTAGCAACTAGAGACTATACTATCGCATGGCCGAGTGACCATGCGGGCCTTTTATAGCCGTGCGCTTCCGGGACCTTCCAGAACTCTGGGATGGACAAATCAGATCTGGAGAAGAACCTGAGCACTTGACTCCCGATCTCCAATGGGAGATCGTCTCGTGAGCATGCCCAGTACAGTGACGGAGGGACTTAGCCTATGGAGCGATTTGCTGCTGAACAGCCTGCATTGCTATTGCTGACCCAAAGGTGGCAGTAACTTGCAGACCCACAGAGCAGGACTGGGCAGAGAGTCTGGGATGCCAGGATTGCTGAGCAATCTCCTCTGCGGTCGATAGATAATGGGAGACTGCAGAATGTGAGGCTCTGGATTCCTGTTGAGCCGCTGCAGGAACCCAACGCCTAACACATGTCATCTGCTGGTGTAGGTACACTGTGTTTTATCAAGACCAAAGTCAGCGCAGCCATCTACCAGGAAATTTTAGAGCACTTCATGCTTCCCTCTTCTGACAAGCTTTTAAAGGGATGGAGATTTCATACTCCGGCAGGAATTGGCACCTGTCCACACTGCCAAAAGTACCAATACCTGGTTTAAAAACAACAGTATCACTGTGCTTCATTGGCCAGCAAACTTGCCTGACCTTAACAGCATAGACAATCTATGGGGTTTTGTCAAGAGTAAGATGAGAGACACCAGACACAACAATGCAGATGAGCTGAATGCTGCTATCATAGCAACCTGGGCTTCCATAACACCTCAGCATTGCTACAGGCTGATCGCCACCATGCCACGCCGCATTGATGCCAAAGGAGCCCCAACCAAGTATTGAGTGCATTTACTAAATATACTTTACATTTCTGTAGGGCAACATTTTGGATTTTAAAATAATTTTTTCAAACTGGTGTTATAAAGTACCGTATATACTCGTGTATAAGCCAAGATATTTAGCCCATGTTTTGGGCTGAAAGTCCCCCCCTCGGCTTATACGCGAGTCATATAACGGGGGTGGGCGGGGGAGGGGGAGCGGGGGTGTCAGAGATCATACTTACCTCTCCTGGCACTTCTCTGCAGCCTCTGCTTCTTCCTCTGCCGTCTGCTTCCTGCATTCAGCGGTCACGTGGTACCGCTCATTAAACTCATGAATATGTGCATATTTAATGAGTGCTACCACGTGACCATCTGAATGCAGGAAGCATAGAAGGGATGGGGGTGGAGCAAGTATAAAAGGGCTGAGGACGCCAGCAGGGGGCGCTCGACCGAACAGGAGAGAAGGAGCAGGAAGGCTAGAGGGCGCCAGAGAGCCAGAGCGAGAGCAAGAAGAAAAGAGCAGCGACTGGAGAGAGACTCACCGCAGACAGGCGAGAGACTGCACCGAGCCATCCAGCAGAGAGACACCGACCGCGCTCCTCGCGGCCACCACCGCCCGACTCCAGCCTGGGGCTGTTGCCTGCCTGCTGCCACTGCCCGACTCCAGCCCGCGGCTGTGGACTGCCCATTGCTGCCCGCGGCCACCGTCGCCCAACTCCAGCCCGCGGCTGCAGCCTGCCTGCTGCCACCCGCAGCCACCGCTCCACTTCAGCCCGCAGCTGCGGCCTGCCCGCTGCCGGCCACCGCCGCTCCACTCCAACCCACGGCTGTGGCCGCCACATCTTGACTCCGGCCCGCAGCTACTTGTTCACCACCACCCGCGGCCGCCGCTGCCCGTCCCCAGCTTGTGGCTGCGGCCTACACCCCCCGGTCCCTGGGCAATGCTGTCCTGCCTCCACTGTGAGGCGCAACGCAGAGGAACTCTTCAGGGGCCTGCTGTGCCCCTGCTTCGCCTGGGCGTAGGAACGCCCGAAGTCTCCGCCAGATCCTTGTCGGCTGGGCCCAGCGGCTGAAACGCCAAAGCAGCACCGACCACCACTCTGCCAGACGTCAGAGAGGATAAGTGACTCGTTGTAGTTAATACCCAGGACCCGTAGTCGGCCTATAGTGACCGGTCTTGACCAGGTAGTCGTATTCGTGTTACCAGTGTATTCTTGTTTTGATCCCTGCGAGGATAACTGTTGTTAGCTTGTTGATTGCTCAAGATAGCCCCTATAGGTATACGTATTGTAAGGTAGCGCTGTCATTCGGGTAGGGGATACTCGCTTGGCAGCCAATAAATCACATCCGGCACAGGTTTTCCATAAAACAATCACAGTCCATGCGGTTAATTTAGGCATCATAAACCATGACCAGCAACATAAAGTTCATATCAATAGCATAGCGTCCATGACAGAGCTTCCCTCTGTTTTCCCTGTGATCACACAGGTTGTGCAATGTCCAGCACACAGGATCTCTTAGCCTCACAGTTATATCCCCTCTCCGGGTTTACCTCATGGCTGCTTCTCCATACTGCAGTCGTCCATTCCCTCCAGGGAACTATCAGGCACGTGCAGCCATTAAACACAGCGTTCACTTGCTGTCAGGAAGACAGCCCCATCTCTCTCAGATGGGACCTTCCAAAATGGACCAACCAGGTCCCAGCATTCAGTCCATGTGACCTACTATGGCCACCTTATATGGTCCGCAGCCACGCCCTCCGGGTAACATGGCTATGACCTCATCACAGGTCCTTCAACCACTCATACACACTTTACAATAGCGTTCTTAAATACACCCCCTGGGTGGGTTTGTAGGTAACTGGTTCCGCCCGTCTCACCAGCTACCTGGAGACTTCTCCCTGACACATTGGAACGAAAGATCAGCTCTGCTGATCAGCACATAAGCAAGCATCCATCCCAAGGCCACCCACCTTGAGATACATAATGATCTTTTAGCACCCTGCTCCTGTTACCTCTCTGGACAAGGCTATCCGTTAGTCCTGGGACACCCACACAGCGCCCCCTAGCGGACACAGTGGTCACTACACCACAGTATATATAAAAGTTACATCTTAAGTTCATCCCGTCTCCCGTCTCGTCACCGCACCCCGCGTACCTGCGATTACTACATTGCAACAAATGTCACCAAGTATTCCTCCTAGCCTGGTACTGATTACTAATAAAGAACAATATGGGATAGATTGAGATGACAAGTGAGAAAAAAAAATCGTTCCACTCTCCTGGATCAGAATGGGATATTTTTTTTTTTTATAAACTAGTGTGACCCCAGTCCAAGGCAACCTTCACACGTTCAGTATTTGTAAGCCATAACCAGGAGTGGGTGATAAATACAGAAATGGTGATTGTTTTGCGCCTGGTTTTGGCTTACAAATACTGAGGTAAAATATTGACTAAATACTAATAGTGTGAACATAGTCTCAGTCTATGAAATCCAGGAGAAACCTAGAGAGCCTTGTTGAGTCCCATAGATTTATAAGCTGAAAATTCATGAAGTGACCTCTGCTCCACACAGTCGACACTGTGATTCAGCAGGTCACAAATCTGGGCTCATTTTGTATACTTATTAATGTATGCTTTGTTACAAGGGTTCTCTATTTTTATGACCATTAGGCTGTGTGCACACACAGCGTTTTTTTAGCGGATTTGCCAATAAATCCGCTATAAAAACGCTAAAAATAAGCTTCCCATTCATTTCTGTGCATTTTTCAATTTTTGTACATATTGATGCATTTTTTACCGCGAAAAACGCTTTGCAGTAAAAAACGCAGCATGCTCATTAATTTTGCTGATTTTTCCGCATTTCTGGCTATGTCTATGGGTCTGGAACCGTGCGGAAAAAAAAGCGTGTTTTTTGCGCGGAAAACGTGCAGAAAAAAACGCGCGGTTTCTGGGAAGGGAGTCCGGTTTTTAAGCAGAAATTTTCTGCTACATGTGCACATAGCCTTACCCTTCCTATGTACATTTACCCTTTTCCCCTCCCTTTTTCTTGTTCCCCCTCCCTATCCACCTCCCAGTTTTATAAACACTTTAATACAAATCACAAAACTCAAGATAAAAAGCGGACGGCACCGCTGTTACCGTGTGACTTCAAATGATGTGCGGCATACAGAAGCCCAGCAGCTGGGAATCTCGGGTGCCAGACCTGGAAACAGTCAATCCTGAGAATCCATGCAAAGAGAAGAGGTCGCACTCATCGAGATGGAAGTTTCACTGATTTATTGACATATCATGAACATGTCAAGTCGGGCGAGTGACATAAGGAGTGCTAGAAAGGCTGACAACGGCAGTTTCGCGCTGCTCGAGCGCTTCAACGGGTCAAACAGTGGGGGGAAGTGCCGGGTTCATATGGAAATCACATCACTCCGTACCTCCTCCCTCCACAGCTGCTGTCTAAGTGACATTAGTGAATTAAAAACATGCTGAGATGCATTACAACATACAAAAGCATAAATACAACTTACTGCACAAGCAGAAAAATGGTTACATCGAGAGATAAATTACAATGCATATTCATATATCGAAGACTACTGTTATTTTCATATGTCGAAAACTACTATTTTTTTCTTTTTCTTATGGAAAACATCTACAATCATATGTATCCAGAGACCGAACTGTCTCACTATTATTGTATTGAACCATGAATATACTCACAAAAAAAAAAAAATTTCAAAAAAATTCTCTCAAAAAAAAAAAAAAAAATTTTTTTTTTCAAAAAAAATTTTTTTTATCCTGAAATGAAAAATGTTAATTGTGTGCAACTTAATATCTGTTTTTTTTAGGATTCTCATAAACTACTATGTACCTGCATAGCTGTATCTTATTATGGATAAAGACAATAATGGACTATCAATGACAAATCTCAATCATAGCGGACAAAAACCGCTGCACTGAAAACGCACAATGTATACGTGCACGTGGTCACTAAACGATTCAAATGCTACGGGAAAGAAAATCCACCAAATTCAAAAAGATGTCTTTGTCTCAAATATGTAAGAGTTCATCAAAGCTACAATAAGAGGCTCCAGAAAAAAGGTACCAACCAGAAAAGCCACATGTATACACATGTGACCTAGTTCTCCTATCAATGTCAAGGGAAATGAGGGAAAATATAAACTCCTTCATAAAAAAACAGCCATGTCTATTCTATCATTAAAACCCATTATTGTGTTTATCCATAATAAGATACAGCTATGCAGGTACATAGTAGTTTATGAGAATCCTAAAAAAACAGATATTAAGTTGCACACAATTAACATTTTTCATTTCAGGATAAAAAAAAATTTTTTTGAAAAAAAATTTTTTATTTTTTTTTGAGAGAATTTTTTGGAGTATATTCATGGTTCAATACAATAATAGTGAGACAGTTCGGTCTCTGGATACATATGATTGTAGATGTTTACCATAAGAAAAAAGAAAAAAATAGTAGTTTTCGACATATGAAAATAACAGTAGTCTTCGATATATGAATATGCATTGTAATTTATCTCTCGATGTAACCATTTTTCCGCTTGTGCAGTAAGTTGTATTTATGCTTTTGTATGTTGTAATGCATCTCAGCATGTTTTTAATTCACTAATGTCACTTAGACAGCAGCTGTGGAGGGAGGAGGTACGGATTGATGTGATTTCCATATGAACCTGGCACTTCCCCCCCACTGTTTGACCCGTTGAAGCGCTCGAGCAGCGCGAAACGGCCATTGTCAGCCTTTCTAGCACTCCTTATGTCACTCCCCCGACTTGACATGTTCATGATATGTCAATAAATCAGTGAAACTTCCATCTCGATGAGTGCGACCTCTTCTCTTTGCATGGACTTTAATAAAAATATTTAAATACAAATCTGGACTCATGATGCCGGAGTAGACCAGAGGGCTGGTGAAAACTGTAGAAGAAGGTGCTCAGTGAGTATGTTACTGTGCTCATTACAAAGACACACAACTGCTAACAAAGGGGGAAATTTTAAAAAATTAACGTAGTGGTCCTTTAGTGAACTATGGAAATACATTATTGTAAATTTTTTAGCTCTACTCAGATTTCGTAACTAGGCAAGTTCCTGCAATGTTGATGCTAAAAACAAGCTGAGCACACACGGGTGGGGGGTCACTTAAGTAATAGAGATGACAGTTCCTAAAAAACCCTAACCATCATTTAGACATTTAGGAATTGTCAACAAAGTCAGTGGTGTCATGTGTTACTTAGATGACAGGGGTCAAGGTTTAAAATTGTGATACCTCAACATCCTGTAGCCATAAAGTGGCCAACAACTGAACAGACCGACTACACGAGAACAATCAGATGGGCCAACCAAATGGCAAATAAAGCAGTCTATGAAGTCTACAGGGCAGCATATGATGGTGGAAAAAAGATTACTTCCCAGCTATATCACTTGCAGATCTAATATTATTCTTATACACAGGACTAAACAGTAATAATATTAGAACATCCACAAGAGAGGAATAGCAGAAAATGTCACTGTAAGACAGCAGCATGATTATTGTGGAGCAGGGGTTGAAGCACCCTAGCCCAAGAGCTTAGGAGGGCCCAAAATGTCCCTTGGGGCTGTACGTGAAGACCCATGGTATTAAAGACCACTGAATTGGAGATTTTTGTTAGGCGTCGGATTCCTGTAGCTACTCAACAGGAGTCCAGAGCCTCACATACTGCTTTTCAGCAAATCATTCCTGAGGCGAAGTCCTGCTGCCGCTCCACTGAGCATGCTCATGAGACGATCTCCCCTTGGAGCTCGGGAGTCACGTGCTCAGGTCCTTCCCCTGATCTGATTGGTCCATCTCAGAGATCTGCAAGGTCCCGGCAGCGCATGGCTATAAAAGGACCGCATGGCCGTTCGGCCATGTGCTAGTATAGACATTACTTGCTAGATATGTGAATGGTGACGGATGTATGATTCTGGTGACTGACTCATTTGAAACCCCTTCCTTCTGATATTACGCATGTGGATAGGGAATTAGTTCAGCAGTCAGCGCAAGTCAGTGGCAAGCCTTAAGCCACTGTGCTCACTGCGCCTCTACACTAGCGTCCGATTGTTCTACTCCTCACGCCACTATAATCTCGTGGCAGTGTCCTACGCCGCGCTGCAGTTGCAGCTCTCTTTAGTGCCCACAGTAGTGATGCCACACACACAGTAGGTCAAGATGGACGCAGTTCCTTCTGCCTTTGGTCCTGCACCTGTGACCTGATACCGTGTGTGCATATATCTGAGACCTGTGACACTAACAGGCTCAGCCTTTTTGTGTTTACCCCTACTGGCATCTCTGTGATTAAACAGTGATTGCTCTGCACACCTGGGTGACGTTTACCCCCGTGTGCATTATACCGCCATATAGCACGTCTGCCATTACTCAGCAGCAGTTATAACACCTTCTGCACGGTGGACCCCGAGCGGCGAACGCACTTTATTATTTATTTTATTTAGTGCGTTCTGCTGTTCCTAACATTTTGCATTGGATCCATTAGTTTCAAGCTGCACAACTGCTGTATCTACGTATATATCTATATATCTACATTGAGTAACGTCAAGAAAATGATGTCTTCAGACATAAAAAGGCAACTTCAGAAACGGCTTAAACTTATCGTACAGCATAAGTAGCAGCAATGTGCTAGATCACTAACATCTGCCAATGTGGGGTCTATAAAAGACGTCACTGTTACACAATCCTCCCGATCCTCCAATCCTCCAATGCCACATATCCATAGCTGCTAATGACGCCATGTAGAGAGGTCATCATTACAATCAGATTGACAGGGGTGAAAAGGAAATTGTTACCTGAAATGTTTTAGACAAGGTTTTAAAGGGTTTTCCACCATCAAAAAAATGAGTGCATACTTATAAAGCTCCCCCTGCCTCCTTATAATAATAATAATTACTTACCCTCTCTGGGTACAGCATCAGTTCTCTTTCGCCACTCTAGTCTTTGCTTTGTGTATTAGCTGCAGTAGTGACGTCACGACTACAGTGGACATAACCGCTGCAGCCAATCACTGAGCACAGCAGCTCGTGACTTAGTAGTGACTGGCTGCAGCGTTGATGTGTGCTGTACTTGTGACATCACCACTGCAGCTAATACACAGAGGCCGGAGTTGCAGTGGAGAGCCGGCAAAGGACCCGGGAGGTTAGGTACTATTGGAGTTTCTTGTTTTACCAGTATGCAATCATTTGGGCCCCAGTTATTTTTTTAAAGTGAAATCCCCTTTAACCCCCTTAATGACCAGAGCTTTTTTCGGTTTTGCGTTTTCGTTTTTCACTCCCCTTCTTCTCAGAGCCATAACTTTTTTTATTTTTCCGTCAATATGGCCATGTGAGGGCTTGTTTTTTTGCGGTATCAGCTGTACTTTTGAAAGACACCATTGGTTTTAGCATGTCATGTACTCGAAAACGGGCAAAATATTCCAAGTGTGGTAAAATTGCAAAAAAGTGCAATCTCAAACGTTTTTTGTATGGCTTTTATGTTAGGTTCACTAAATGCTAAAACTGACCTGCCATTATGATTTTCCAGGTCATTACGAGTTCATAGACACCAAACATGTCTAGGTTGTTTTTTATCTAAGTGGTTAAAAAAAAATTCCAAAATTTTCTAAAAAAAAATTGCGCCATTTTCCGATACCCGTAGCGTCTCCATTTTTCGTGGTCTTGGGTTGGTTGAGGGCTTATTTTTTGCGCACCGAGCTGACGTTTTTAATGATACCATTTACAGTATGTGAAGATCCGTTCTTTTGATAGCCCGTTGTTGCATTATAATGCAATGTTGTGTCGACCAAAAAAAACGTAATTCTGGCATTTTGATTTTTTTTTACCGCTACACCGTTTAGCGATGAGGTTAATCCTTTTTTTATTGATAGATCAGGCGAGTCTGAATGCGACGATACCTAATATGCGGGATTTTTTATTTATTTTTTTTTTATTTTGAATGGGGCGTAAGGGGGGTGATTTAAACTTTTATATTTTTTTAATTTTTTCAAATATTTTTTTTTTTTAATTTTGGCATGCTTCAATAGCAGCTGCCACAAATTGATTGGCTCTGCTACATATAGGCGATGAGCAGATTGCCTATATGTAGCAGAATTACAGCATCGCTATGAGCACCGACCATCGCGTAGTGCTCATAGCAATCCGGCATCAACAACCATAGAGATCTCAAGGAGACCTCTGGTTGTTATGCCAATGCATCGCTGACCCCCAATCACGTGACGGGGGTCGGAGATGTGCGTATATCCAGCCCGGCATCCGGAAGTGCTTGTTAAATGCCGCTGTCTGCGTTTGACAACGGCATTTAACTAGTTAATAGGTGAGGGTGGATCTGAATTCCACCTGCGCCTATTGCGGGCACATGTCAGCTGTTCAAAACAGCCGGAGCCCTCATCAAAGCGGGGGATCTGACCTTGGACATACTATTGCGTCCAAGGTCAGAAAGGGGTTAATGTAATGATAACGACAATGTGGTGTTATAACATACTGTATGCCAAGCAGAGAGACTCATTAATGTAGGCGCTTGAAAGAAAAACACCTAACTTATTGGTTCATTTTCAAAAATAAAAAAGAACATGACACCCACAAATACAGACAGTACATGGATATTTGGAACCATTCTGATAGAATTGAGGCCTTATGCACACACCACAGGCGGCACCTATGGTTCTAACATGGCACTCTTTGTGCTGCCTTTTGGAGCCATTTTCAATGCAATGACATACGGCATTCAGGGGTATAATATGAGCCTATGGATTTCAACTAATGTCCTATTACAACACTGATTAGTAATAAAACCATGTGCATTCTACCCTAAGGTGACATTCAGTGGTTTCTGTAAATGGGAACTGTACTTTGAACAAACTTTGCATATATCTGTAGTACAAACCAATATAAGAATCTTTGTAATATACCGTATCAGAGAATTCTGTTTCTTTCCCCACTTTTAAGCAACTTGTCCCCCTGTATCCTGACCTCACTCTCCACACAAAAGCAGCCCAACTCTTTCTTGCCTGTTAGCACAATAAAGGTGTCCAGTGTGCACTTTTCATTATATTCTATGGAAAGAGGAGGAAGGAAAAGGAGCAGAGTGAAAGAACAAGCAGAGGAAGACACAGAAAAACTGTGCCAAGCTTTCAATGTTTTACCTTAACTCTGAGCTGGATTCACATCTACACAGTTCAGTATCACTGTATGATTGCTTTCATGCTGCTGCTGCTTCTGTCCATGTGCTAACTAAGGTAAGAAGAGCTGGACTTCCTCACTCTGTGCAGTACTTTGTATGGGATATGGGACGCCCTCACACCCAGGGCTGTGGGGTACTCGGTACCGGGCCTGGTGGATCTCAATGGGAGTTGTCACAGTAGCTGTGACCCGGCCCGTGGCCCTGGGCGCCCATTGTAAATGTTCAGTGTGAATGAATAAGTCGTGACGCCACCTGTGGCAATGTAGATGTTAGGCCGACGCTGCAGACAGATCCTCTGGGACAGATGGTGTGGTGCAGCAGTGATGGTATAGCCCTCCATAGGCAGGGCTGTTGTCCCAGGGCAGAGTAGATATGGTGACACTTAGGTGGTGTAGGGTCAGGCGCAGGGGATGTAACAGTGCCGGGCAGGTTGACGCTGGAATAAGTGGAGGACACCAGGGCATGTAGTTCCAAAGCTTTACTCACAGTCTGTTGTACAAACAGGTGCCCGCCTCCGTGCCTTGTCCTCCGGGTCTGGGACTCAGTCAGCCTCCAGACAAGATGAAGCACTCCTTTCCAACACTCCGCCAACTTGTGCCTTTCTGAACGTCTCCTCTTATGGCGCCTTTAGATGAAGTACTCCTAGTACTGAGTTACACTGGAGTTCCTCCTGTCTGATGTTCCTATGAACTCTACTTGTACGGCAGACAGCTGTAGCCTGCTTCGGGGACCCCTTGCTACTGAGTCCCGGCTCAATATCCAGTTACTGTTGTGCCCCCAAGTCTTATGTGGGAATAAAGTGATCACTACTTCTATTCCTCCGGTGTCTGCTGCAGGACCATTAGTATCCATACAACCTCGGGGACTGGGCCCCGGCCTTGCACTTAGAACTTCTAGGAAGGGTTCTCTTCTCACCCACGTCCTCTGTTCTCTTTTACTCCTCATGTTCCGTACTAATCCTTTCTTTCTATGGAGAGTCAGGCTTTCAGTCTATGTTGCTCTCTATCTCCCTTTCCTGTGCCAGCAGACCCAGATCACTGGGATCTGCTGCAGCACTTCCATCCATCTATCCCTCTCTAGGGATCTTCTTCTCTCTCCAACTAACTACTGACTGACTTAAACTCTTCCCGCTCTTTGAAATGTAATCTAACTCCACCCACCTCCCAGCACGTTTTGTGTTCCAAGCAGGGAGCCACCAATGGGTGCTTTGCTACACTCCAAGCAGGGAGCCGCCGAAGGTGCTTTGCTACACTACTTTGTGGTCTGGGGTGCAGGTGTTGGAGCATGGTCAGGAGTTTCCACCTTACCTGGATGGTGGGACACCACACCTCAGGAGGAGGTGCAGTACCTCTGTGGCGACTGAGCCTCAGGGGCGCCACAGATACCTCATGGCAACGAATCTCCTCTCACCTGCTCAGTCTTTTACAAATTAAGAGACAGCACCTACTGAGAGGAAGAGTGATGAAACTGTAGGATATAAGAAATATAATGGCCAGGGATATTATTATTTCTAATGTTCACAGACCTAATGCACAGAGTTTGCTATAATCAAGGGGAAAAAGCCAAAAGGGTTGCAGTTGCACCTATGCAATACAGCCGCAAAAGGTATTTTTGGGCTGGACTGTTTCATCTGGCAATTCTAGCACATGCCAAATGAGTTGGCGACAAATCCCCACAAGACCTTTAACGGGGTATGAGGGTCCACATTCTGCAGATACTGATGACAACTGTGGCAAAGTCCCAATGGGCATTCCAGAATCTTCTCTAGGGGTGTGTGCTTTCACCCATCCCTTCTAGATGCTGCCACTGCCACCCACAGCTAAGCAGCCTCTGAAACTGCTAGATCAGCTGCTGAGCTGTAATTGGCAGTATCTAGGAGGGTGGGAAGAAAGTGCATGCCCCTGAGAAGACTCTGAAGAAACGCCCTGTGGCACTATAAGCAGAGATTTCACATATTGCGCTCAAGAAGCAACAAATGTGAATATCTCTGCAATGGACTGACGCATTGCAAAACAGAAAAAAATGTCAATATTAGGGGAACTCAGAGATTTATACAATGTGTTTAACTCAATTCTTTTGAACAAGTAACAGGTCCTCCTTAACAATCATCAATCTGAGAACATTATTCCGTCAGTTTGTGGCAGTATTTTTTATTATTAGTATAGATACACAATAATCGTTTATCTATATCACTTTCAATAGCAAGTGTGCTCTCAATAGCAGCATGTGCTCCATGCTGTCTTCTATATTTCCTGCTGCTCTGTACAATATGACGTGATTGTACACTGCTGGAGGCTTGTGATCCTGAAGTATTCTGTGGCGCCCCTGAGGCTCAGTCGCCACAGAGGAACTACACCTTCTCCTAAGGTGTGGTGCCCCACCATCCAGGTAAGTTGGGGGCTCCTGACCACGCTCCAACACTCGCACTCCACACAATAGAGCAGTTCAGCAAAACCACATTGCAGCTCCTTGCTTAGAGAGAGGCAGAGCACCTTTGGTGGTTCCCTGCTTGGAACACTAGACGTGCTGGGAGGTGGGTGGAGTTGAGTATGCATATAAAAGAGTGGAATGGTTCCAGGATTGGGGTTCAGTTGAGTTTGGAGATTGAGTAGGAGAGGAAGCCACTCGGGAGGAGTGGGGATCCCTGAAAGAGGGATAGAGGAAGGAGTGCTGCAGCTGCCTCAGTGATCTGAGCCAGCTGGCACGGGAAAGGAAAGAAGGAGAAGGACATTGAACTGAAGCCTAAGCTTTCATAGAAGGGAAAAGACAAGTACGGAACGTAGGAGTAAAAGGGAACACAGAGGACGTGGGTTAGAGGAAGAACCCTGCCTAGAAGTTCTAAGCGCAAGGCCGGGGCCCGGTCCCCGAGGTTGTATGGACACTAATGGTTCTGCAGCAGACACCGGTGGAGTAATGGGCTGTAAATGCACTACTCCCATCTAAGACTTGAGCGCACAACAGCAACACGGATAGAGAGCAGGGACTAGGAGTAGAGAGTCCCCGAAGCAGGCTACAGCTGTCTGCCGTACAAGTAGAGTTCTTGGGAACATCTGTCAGGAGGAACTCCAGTGTAACACAGTACTAAGAGATCTTCACACTTAAAGGCGCTATAGAGGAGACGTTCAGAAAAGGCACAGAAGTTGGCGGAGTGTGGAAGGGAGCATTCCATCTTGCCTGGAGGTTGACCGAGTCCCTGACCCGGAGGACACGGCACGGAAGCGGACACTACAGACTGTGAGTAAAGCTTTGGAACTACATGCCCTGGTGTCCTCCATTCCTTCCTGCGTCCGTCCGCCTGGCACTGCTACATCCCCTGCGCCGGACACTACACCATCTAAGTGTCTCCACATCTACACTGCCCTGGGACAACAGCCCTGCCTGTGGAGGGCTATAACATCATTGCTGCACACCATCTGTCCCAGAGGATCTGTCTGCAGCGTCGGCCCAACACCTCCCTTGCCGAACACCACAGGTCGCGTCACAAACTATTCATCTAACTACATTCCACCATTCACATCTGCCTATAACTTGGGCGCCCAGGGCCACGGTCCAGGTCACCGCTGCTGTGACTCATCCTGCCGATACCGGCCCGGTACAGAGTACCCCACAGCCCTGGGAGGGCGACCCAACTTGGCGTCACGAACAGGATGACGAGACCCGATGCCATCGGGTTCTGTGCGCCTAAGATTTGTTGGACTTAAAACTTTTGAGAATGTGCAGAAGACCTAATTTAATAGACTGTAAAATGAACATTAAAAATGGCCGTTGGCGTGGAGAAGAAGGGCGTGACGAGATTGGAGGTCCTAGGAAAAGACCGCAAACAGTCTTGGGCCTCCCCTGCTTGAATTACTATGTAACAGCGACATGGCCCACCACACGAGGGGTTTGTATATTGGCTTGGTATGGAGGCCCTGGAAGACGCTGCCCCAAGAAGGAGGGGCAGAAGCCAGTGGTGGGAAAGGGGCTGAGCGAGGAGGGAGAAGAATGCCAGAACGCCATCTTGGAGAGAGAGGGAAGGAGGCCTGCGGAGTGCGGGGAAGTGGATCTCCCCGGCGCCATGGCTGAAGGCTCCAACCCCGTAGCGGAGATGAACCGTCAGCAGCTGGAGGACGAAATTGCCCAGCTGACGCGCCGCCTGCAACTGAGGCAGGAAACGCTATGGACCTTGAATCTGCAGCACGCCCAGGAGGGGTCTACACCTGCGGTACCCGCGACACCGGTACCCGCCGCTGCTGCACCGGACCTCTTCCAGGAAGACCCTGTGGAGTCTAGAACTGCTGCCATGCCATTGGCAGCGCACTTTGTTCCCTCCCTGCCGCTACTACCGGAGGAGTACCCCACAGCCCTGGGAGGGTGACCCAATTCAGCGTACAGAGGATTGCCCAGGATACATACAATTGGAACAATCTCCCAGTATCTAATCTTCAGACACTAAAAGGAAACAATAAGTGTTCCCACACTGCACTGACACTAAACAAAGAAATGAGGAATTGAAACACGAAGTATGTTATAGAGTCTTGCATAAAACTAGAAACCCATGTATGTCACAAAATCAATAACCATGACTTGTATTAGTATATGTATATAATAAGTATAAGTATATGTATATAATAAATCCATTTTCAATGTGAAGTGCTTTGCAAAATTATTCTATCGTAGTTATAGGGGAAGGAAAATTAGCATCAGGCCTAATTCAGACATTTCAAATAGTTTACTATCCTTGTTCTTCACAGAACACAAGGCCATTATAGTCTATGTGGCTGTTCTCATGTCCTAGTCGAGTTTGCGCAAAAAAAATCAAATTAAAATGACACATGTTAATCTTTCATCCGAGTCACGGATCAACTCATCCGTGGAAGTCTATGGGTCTTTGAAAAACTTGAACATAACATGGATATCATTCTCGTTGCATCTGTTTGCTAGGAGGAGCTTGGGAAACGCCAGTCGTTTTTTTTTATTTTTGCAAACGAAAAAATCTAAAGAAACATTGAGGCTATGTGCCCACGTAGCGATTCTGAAGCAGAATATTCCTGAGCAGAATCGCACACCCTGCTCCCGGGAAAACGCATGCGGTTTTTTACGTGCTTCTTTTAAGGGTTTGTCAAGCGTTTTTGCATGCGTTTTCCTAAGCATTTTTGGCTATATAATTGATGGTATGCGGAATCGTGGGCGATTCCGCAAAATTAATGACCATGCTGCGTTTTTTTACCGCTAAGCGATTCCGCAGCAGTACAAAACGCACCATTGGCACAATTTGTGCGTTTTCAATTATAATTGAATGGAATGCTTTTCTTAAGGAAGCGGAAACGCTTAAAAAACGCTACGTGGGCACACAGCCTTAAGGAAAAAACTGATGCATTGACCACACACTGATGAAAACCTGATCCGGCAAATAAAAACTGCAATCTAAATGAGGCCCTAGGCTATGTTCATATAGCATCTTAGCCTACGGTCTGTGGCTCCATTTCGGCTTACATCTGAAGCCCTGGAAAGCGAGATTTGGATGCTTGAGCTGACGGGGCCACTGACTGTAATGATGCTGACGGACTCACTTGTATGCTCTCTCGGAAAGGATTTTCACCCATATACGCCTATTTGATGCTGGCTCCAAGACGCAGTCGACTACTGGAGACGTAAGCCCCGGCGGAGCCACTGACAGCAGTCTATAAGGCTATATGAACAGAGCCTTATTTCCATTTTTCTCAAACACTTCGAATTACAGAACCAAAAACCCTCTAATGTGGAAATATAATGAAAATATAGCTTTGCAAAAGTAACTGCATCCTTCTTCAACTTTTTCAACATTTCCCTCCTCATTATTTACAATGCAGCACCAATTTCTATGGGAATATCCACCTTGTATGGACGACTACAGCAAATATACATTTGGTATTTACGAATACTAAGGACAGCAGGAAATCAATACTTTCTTCATACTTTGTCCAAATTACACAACAATTCTTAGAACGAATCTATAAACATCTTTGACCTGTTCGGATTGATGTGCAAACTCTCATCCACAAGGATCATAATATTTCTGTTCTCTCGGTATAAGCAGCACACACTTAGCATTCTGCTTACAATTCCAGGAATGTTCTATTCAATGAGTCTGAGTAAGATGAAAACATGTTTTCTCCTTAGTGTGTGGCATCCTGAACTTGTTTTGACTCATGGAGCTGTTATGAAAGGTCCTACTAGTAACTGTAGCCTGAGTGGTGCAGAGCACGTGGTAGTGGAGCTTCTATCCATGGGGTGTCCACGCACCGTGCACGGGGAGGAACAGCTGCTCTCCGCCTTGGGTGCCTGCACTCTGCAGATTGTATACACATTCTCATCATGTAACTACTCTGAACTACTCACTGATATCACTATGTACAATGGTGCTCACACCAGGCCTAGGAGAAGCGCCAGCCTTTTGCAGATATGTTCTACATTACAAGATTGTACACTTCTCAACACTGACATTGCAACACAAAGAAAGAAAAGTTGTGGAATTATGGAAATCCTAGCAGGCATGTTAATGATATACATATGATGAAAATATGGAACCAAAATTTTAAAAACATTTCAATTGATTCAGTATTGACTATGAGTGCCTCTTAGTGTGCTACCAATGAGGTTATTAAATGGGTTGCCAATTGCTTGGACACCCCCTCCTCTATCACTATATTTCCCCCATATAAAATAATACTAGCTACACTCACCTCCGGTGCGGACGCCATTGCAGAAAGGTGGGTGCCTGCTTTCCTGGGGCTCGTGTGATATTGTTATTTCCGCAAGCCCAGCAGTCAATCAGCGGCCATTCACTCTCATTGTGTGAGGGTTATAGGGAGCCTGTTACCAAAATTTACCTTGATTCCAGCAATGTATCAGTTTACTGGGTTCAGCAGTTGTGACACAATCACCCTGCCTACATCAGGCTTTGTATATACATTGTCTATAGACAGTGAGCTGCTTATCAGAGGAGGGGGTGTGGCAGGACCAGTCCTCACATGCCATGTAGTCCAGCAGTGATAATCTCCTGGTGATAAAACCTTAAAGGAAATCTGTCAGCACAGAATGACTGTTTAAACTAAATACCGCCGATCGGTGCTTCATGGTAGGGCCAATCATTTACATTCACATTCCCACTTGCTTGTTTTCCCTCAATCTTCACTCCCTCTTCTTTGATTTACAGCCCTGGCTTCATAGGGCCAGAGAAGGGTGGAGATAGAGCGAAAACAAACAGTGGAAGGTGTATGTAAATGATTGGCCCCACCATGATGCATCGAGAGTGCCTGTACTTGGTTTGAAAAGTCATCCTGTGCTGACTGAGTCCCTTTAATTGCATGGAAACAACTCATTTACGTTGGGTAATAGAAGGATGTCTAGAGTGGTCTATTGCCTTCCATAATGTCCATATTCCCTAATAGGAAAGTGCAACAGCCATTTTAGTGGTGACATAGGTCATGCCCCCACATGATAACAACTAACCTTGGGGCCAAAAACACCTATCTGCAACCAGCAGAGATGCAATGTGGGAGCCACAATAGAGGAAATTCCCAATGGAGCGATAAGTGGAAATACCATGATATTCTGCATTCATACACTGTCATTTGTGTCTGTCTCACACATTGTGTATGGGTGGAAGAAGCCAATGGATTGTTGCTTATAACACACTAAGGGTATGTTTTCACAGCATTTCTCAGTCAGAAAAGAAGCTGTGATTTACAGTCCCAGCAAAAGCATTTTTGGTGAATAAAAATCAACTTTATCAACATGTATACTGGACAAATCACACATAAAAATCCTCCTGAAAAACGCACCAACAATACGCAGCCAAAACCCAGCTATTTGCTGCATTTCTTCACGCAGCGTTTTTATTGCTGAGTCTGAAGGGTTTTGGCTGCAGAGACAAGCACGAGAACGTGCCCCAAGTATAATTTACAACACCAGCTAAGTTTAAGTGCTGTCAATATGAAACTACATCAATCATGGCGAGTTCCTCTTCTGCACCTCGTGGTGATCACATGTACAGTAAATGTAATTCCTGGTGCCTAGGCCAGCAAATATCTGAGCCCTAGTTTCATCTCTCTAGGAAAATATTGATTTAACAAAAAGGCCTTGGGCACTGCCTAAATCAAAGCTTTGGAACCATGAAATCAGAAAAAAGATGAAAAAAGTTCTTATACATTTGATATGAATGACTATAAACTGCATTCTACTTCAAGCAGGAGCAAGTGAATAACAAAGCAGTAAGTGAGAGGGGATTTAAAGGCAATCTGTCAGCTGGATTTCACACCCCAAACTATTTATATGAGCATGTAGCGCTTTCAAAGACAAGTCCAGCAATACCTTTACCTAGGCAGTTTGTTCTTCCATTACTGAGAAATCAGTGTTTGAATTGATAATCATATGGCTATGATAGATCTGAGACCTCTGTCATTCCAGCTCTATTCCCTACCCAGCTCCGTCTCCTCCTGCAATGACCTATCGCCGGAGGTAGAGGTGCAGGGTAGGGAATAGAGCTGGATAGGTCATCAATGACTGATCGGCCAGGGTCGGACACCCGGCACCCTGGACGATCAGCTGTTATCGGTGCCAGCAGGAGGAAGTACCCACTTGCCAAGCTGCTCCGTCTACTTGCAGTGTAGGATAGGTCATCAATTTAAAAGTAGTGGACAAATTCTTTAATCTGTCAGCAGGTTTCTGCTATGTATTCTAAAGACAGCATGCTGTAGGGGTTAAAACACAGATTTCAGTGATTTCTCTCTTATCAAGCTCTGTAGTTTTGTTTACATTCAGTGACTGTTTAGCACCAGGAGCTTATCATTGCTAGGACACATAAGCATCTCTCCTGGTCCAACTCTGATCCCTTCTGTGATAAGCAGTTAAAGGCCCCGTTACATTTAGTGATGCACCAGCGATCCCGACAATGATACGACCCGGTCAGGATCGCTGGTGCATCGCTAAATGGTCGCTAGTGAACTGCCAAACAGGCAGATCTCACTAGTGATGCAGCAGCGGTCGGCAGTCGATATTTACCTGTCACACGAAGCGAGGGTGACGTCTTCCGCCTGCGTCCATGGAGTCGCTCGGGGGCACCGTCAGGAAGCCAGCGACGAGAAATGGACCAGGCCGATCTCGCGCGATCAGCGATATCCAGCGGGAAGCCAGGTCGGAGGCAAGTGTCACATGTAGCGAGATCGCTACCGATATCGCTGTTGCGTCACAAAATCTGTGACGCTTTAGCGATATCGCTAGCGATCTCGCTATGTGTGAAGGGGGCTTTAGGGTCTACAGTCATTGTATATAGAGAGCCTGGTGTGGGCTGGGGCAGCTTTCTTAGCTCTTCTTCATGCTAAAAACCTTGATTGTGTCAGAACTGCTGCACCCCTTAATCTAAGTCATACATTGTTGGATTCAGGGTCTCTTTGCCTACATCATGCTGCTCTCAGAAGAGTTAGCAAAAACCAAACAACAGATTCCCTTTAAATTACGGCTCCTTCACTTGAAGACACACAGTACAGAGGCTGTCAGTCAAGAAGGAGGAAGCAATGAGGGGTGGGAAATAAAGGGAGGCTTCAGATCTACTGTAGTCCTTCAGCCTCATTTGCATATTAATTCAAACACTGATTTCGCATTGATGGAGCATTGGACAGTCTAGGTAAAGGTATTGCTGGAATTGTCTTTGAAAACGCTACATGCGCATATAAATAGCTTGGGTGAAAAACCCTGCTTACAGATTGCCTTTAAATTCACTACCACTGTATTGCATTACCAAAATCAGCCTGCAAAAGACATATGATGCACCCCAGCAGAGGCCGTGGGATACTCGGTACCGTGTCGGTTGTCTTAAAGGGATGTGTCACAGTGGCAGTGACCCGGTCCGTGGCCCCAGGCGGTCATGTAAATGGGGAGTATTGATTAGGGATAAAGTTTATGTAGTGATTCATGACGCCAGTTGGAGTGTTCGACTGTAGTATAGACGGCACTGCAGATGATCCCTGGGGGAGTAGATGGTGATGGCAGTGCAGATGTTTAACCCTCTCCAACCAGGGCTGGCCCCCAGAGATTGTGATGGAAGTAGAAGGCACGGAGTAATAAGGCAGGAGACAAGGAAAGTCACTTTATCATTTACTGCAGTTCAGGTGCAGTTCAGAGGAGATATTACAACTCTCACCAGGTTACAGTCTATGCTGCAGAATGGGATTTATCCTTAACTCTGCTGTGACTTAGTGTAAGCTTCCTGCAATTGTAATCCCTTCAGGGACCAAGGCTTCCCCGAGTTTGGAACTTCTAGTATAGCCACTACTCACTGTGTTTTCCTCCTCGGGCAACTTGTAGCTTGGATCCTGTGTGAAGCTCAAGTTTCTTCTTGCAAAATCCTTCACTGATCCTAGTTTGCGGCAGTCTTCCAGGGGAAAACACTTTGCTGTTGGTTGTATAAACTCACACAGTCTCTCAGCTTACCACCCTGCTCTGAAAGCATGGATGGCCTAGGGGCTGATTTCCTGATTCTTATTAGCTTTACTCCTGGATGGAGCTCATGTCATCATGGCTGCCAGGAGCATTCTCCATCTTTCATTCTTCCTCACTGAAACAACAACTCGGCCCCTCCCCCTCCCAGTTAGGGTATGTCTGCAAAGCTCTCAGCTTCAGATATGTAAGGTAGTGAGGCAAATTGTGTGTGTGTGTTGTGGTCTCTAGCAGAGAAAGCATAACTCCCATTGCTCACAAAACACATACAAAACAGTACATATTTAAACCTTTTGTGGCGATAAAGACGCATGGCGCCACACATACAACCCCGGAGCATGGGTTGTTCTGTATGTTCAGAAAGACTCTGACATACAGTCATATGTAAAAGTTTGGGCACCCCTATTAATGTTAACCTTTTTTCTTTATAACAATTTTGTTTTTTGCAACAGCTATTTCAGTTTCATATATCTAATAACTTATGGACTCAGTTATATTTCTGGATTCAAATGAGGTTTATTGTACTAACAGAAAATGTGCAATCTGCATTTAAACAAAATTTGACCGGCGCAAAAGTATGGGCACCCTTATCATTTTCTTGATTTGAACACTCCTAACTACTTTTTACTGACTTCCTGAAACACTAAATTGGTTTTGTAACCTCATTGAGCTTTGAACTTCATAGCCAGGTGTATCAAATCATGAGAAAAGGTATTTAAGGTGGCCACTTGCAAGTAGTTCTCCTATTTGATTCTCCTATGAAGAGTGGCATTATGGGCTCCTCAAAACAACTCTCAAATGATCTGAAAACAAAGATTATTCAACATAGCTTTTCAGGGGAAGGATACAAAAAGTTGTCTGAGATTTAACCTGTCAGTTTCCACTGTGAGGAACATAGTAAGGAAATGGAAGAACACAGGTACAGTTCTTGTGAAGCCCAGAAGTGGCAGGCCAAGAAAAATATCAGAAAGGCAGAGAAGAAGAATGGTGAGAACAGTCAAGGACAATCCACAGACCACCTCCAAAGACCTGCAGCATCATCTTGCTGCAGATGGTGTCACTGTGCATTGGTCAACAATACAGCGCACTTTGCACAAGGAGAAGCTGTATGGGAGAGTGATGCGAAAGAAGCCGTTTCTGCAAGCACGCAACAAACAGAGTTGCCTGAGGTATGCAAAAGCACATTTGGACAAGCCAGTTACATTTTGGAAGAAGGTCCTGTGGACTGATGAAACAAAGATTGAGTTGTTTGGTCATACAAAAAGGCGTTATGCATGGAGGCTAAAAACACAGCATTCCAAGAAAAACACTTGCTACCCACAGTAAAATTTGGTGGAGGTTCCATCATGCTTTGGGGCTGTGTGGCCAATGCCGGCACCGGGAATCTTGCTACAGTTGAGGGTCGCATGGATTCAACTCAGTATCAGCAGATTCTTGACAATAATGTGCAAGAATCAGTGACGAAGTTGAAGTTGCGCAGGAGATAGATATTTCAGCAAGACAATGATCCAAAACACCGCTCCAAATCTACTCAGGCATTCGTGCAGAGGAACAATTACAATGTTCTGGAATGGCCATCCCAGTCCCCAGACATGAATATCATTGAACATCTGTGGGATGATTTGAAGCGGGCTGTCCATGCTCGGCGACCATCAAACTTAACTGAACTGGAATTGTTTTGTAAACAGGAATGGTCACAAATACCTTCATCCAGGATCCAGGAACTCATTAATAGCTACAGGAAGCGACTAGAGGCTATGATTTTTGCAAAAGGAGGATCTACGAAATATTAATGTCACTTTTATGTTGAGGTGCCCATACTTTTGCACTGGTCAAATTTTGTTAAAATGCAGATTGCACATTTTCTGTTAGTACAATAAACCTCATTTGAATCCAGAAATATAACGGAGTCCATCAGTTATTAGATATATGAAACTGAAATAGCTGTTGCAAAAACCAAAATTGTTATAATGAAAAAAGGTTAACATTAATAGGGGTGCCCAAACTTTAACATATGACTGTAAGTGGCATAAGTGTAGGAGTTACCCACAGCAATTTCTGCACCAATTTTGCTCTCTACCAGTAAGTGCTTATCAGTCGTAATACTTAAGTGAAGACAATTATCTGATTGCATTCACTTTTCCGGCAAGTGAAATTTTAATTTTAGAAAATTTTCCACAAATAGTTATTAATTAATTAAAAAATGAATTTTAAGAAATATGAAACTGCCCAATTAGACACAATATTATGCAATGTAAGACATCCAGATAGAATATATTTGTGGTTAGCTGGGACCATAATGAATAGACATGACTTCTCAGGCTATGGGCGACAGCTGACACCACGTACAATATATCTCTTCCTGCTCTAGTGCGTAGTAGCACCAATGTAAGCGACTGCTAGGAATGTCCACAGTTACATAAGAGATTACATTTCCTCTGTGCTATGTCAGCGGAGGGCTTAGTGAGAAACAGCTGATGTGACCCTGTTGGGAACAACATTACTAATATGTTCTTATGGAGGTTAGAATGTGACATTAGAAATTACCAGCATGTATTTTATTTTCACATAATGGTCTGAAGTATCTTAACTAGTAACGTTGCATCTTTTTAAATTATTATTATTCATGCAATTATCACTTTCACAAGGTATCAGCTTTACAGTCTGATTTATGCTGTGTTATAGAAAAAAAATCTATGACTACCTGCTTAATGTATTACTTTTTCTAATCAGTCCATAAAATAAATCCTATAATATGAAAACAGATCTATTACCAAATTTCCCAATACAAATGCCATGCATTAGTAAATAGATCTAAGGGCCTGTCACACTAAGCGATATCCCTAGCAATATCGCTATAACGTCACTGGTTTTGTGACGCAGCAGAGATATTGCTAGCGATATCGCTATGTCTGATACTTACCTCCGACCGGCTCCCCCGCTGGTTATCGCTGATCGCGCGAGAACGTCCTGGGCCGTTTCTCGTCATCAGCTTCCGGCTGGGCTTCCTGTGGAGAGGGGATAAAGCTACCTGTGAGTAGCGAAACGCGCGTCGGGGTGTCCCGGGTAGACGCCGCTGTGCTGTTTATGTGAGTATTTACTCTTCCTCCTTTCCTCCTTTATGAAGGGCTTGCTACTTGTCCCTCGGTGATTATGGATAAATAATATAGAGTAGGACTATATGGCTGTTTGACCTTCAGTATATTGCTATGGGGCGCTCTATTGGTAATGAATGAGGCTTTACATCCCTTGTTTGTATGGGAGGTGTACTATTTAGGGGAGGCTTTCTTTGTCTTACTTTACAGCCTGGCGGTTTATATTCCGGTCTTTTTGGTGTCAATTTCTATGCATTATCTATTTTTGTAATGTCCTTTTATCTTTGTATGCAACAATAAAGATTGTTCAAGCTTTTATCTTAAAAACTCCTGTTGTTCTCTTGTTTTTCCTAACCTCTTTAAGGGGGTAGGAGCAGGTTGACACTTTTTGGACATGAGGCCAGGGAGGACATTGAGGTGGAGGAATAAGGAACGTGAGGATCAATGGCTGGAAAAAGCATCATGGGGGTCTGGGCCAAATACAGAGGATGAGAAAATGTAATGTCTATAATGAGAGAAGATGTCTACAATGAGAGATGTCCCCTTAAAGTCACTGGATGCTACTCTGGTGTATTTGTGATGAGTTATATATTCTCCAGGCAGTCTGTAGTGCTGAATTTAATGGAAAAAACAAGGGACAGTTCCCTAAATCCAGAGTGACCTGATAAGATACACATCTATTTCCATGATCCTGCAAAAACTTGGTTCCAGGTAGATC
This sequence comes from Dendrobates tinctorius, assembly GCF_039654945.1. NCBI lineage: Eukaryota > Metazoa > Chordata > Amphibia > Anura > Dendrobatidae > Dendrobates > Dendrobates tinctorius. The sequence goes on from NW_027361773.1 coordinate 10,133,633, forward strand.
TCAAGACCCCACCAAGATATAACAGAAAATCTCCATTTCTTTCAGATGGTCTATTCCTTGTGTACAGCATAATCCTGGTGCACGACCTAACCCTGGTATACAACGTAATCCTGGTGTACGGCCTATTACTGGTGTGCGGTGTATTCCTGGTATATGGCCTAATCCTGGTGTGTGGCCTATTCCTGGTGTAGGCCTAATCCTGGTATATGGCCTAATCCTGGTGTACGGCCCAATTGGTGCGCCCCCAGGGTCTCGCCAGGTCGGCGGGGTACTCGGAGCCGGGCCCGGTGGATTTCATTAGGAGTTGTCACGGTAGCTGTGACCCGGTCCGTGGCCCTGGGCGTCCATTGTAAAAGGGGGAAATGTTGAGTGTGCGAATGCTGATTAAAGTTTATGAGTGAATGATTCGTGACGCCACCTGTGGTGTTCGGCAAAGAAGATGTTAAGCCGACGCTGCAGACAGATCCTCTGGGACAGATGGTGTGGTGCAGCAATGATGGTGTGGCCCTCCACAGGTAGGGCTGTAGTCCCAGGGCAGTGTAGGTGAAGAGATAGGGAGGAGACGTAGATAGTGTGGTGTCAGGCACAGCGATAAAGCAGTGCTGAGTGTGTTGGGGCAGGAATAAGTGGAGGACACCAGGGAATGTAGTTCCAAAGCTTTACTCACAGTCTGTTGAGCATACAGGTGCCCGCATCCGTGCCGTGTCCTCCGGGTCAGGGGCCCAGCCAACCACCTGGCAAGATGAAGTACTCCGTTCCAACACTCCGCCAACATAAGTGCCTTTTCTGAACAACTCCCTTTTGCGCCTATAGTGAAGTACTCTCAGTACTGAGTTACACTGGAGTTCCTCCTGTCAGATGTTCCTATGAACTCTACTTGTACGGCAGACAGCTGTAGTCTGCTTCAGGGACTCCTTGCTACCAAGTCCCGGCTCACTATCATTGCTGTTGTGCCCCCCAGTCTTGTGTGGGAATAAAGTGGTGACAACTTCTATTCCTCCGGTGTCTGCTGCAGGACCATTAGTATCCATACAACCTCGGGGACCTGACCCCGGCCTTGCGCTGTGAACTTGGGAAGGGTTCTGCTCTAACCCTGATCCTTAGTCCTCCTCTCCTTATGTTCTGTACTAATCCTTCCTTCTTATGGAGAGAGTCAGGCTTCCCATCAATGTCTCTTTCCTGTGCCAGCGGACCCAGGTCACTGAGGTCGGCTGCAGCACTTCCTTCATCCATCCCACTCAGGGGATCTTCACTCTTCCACTGATTCTGTCAGACTGACTAAATCCTAAACTCTTCTCGCTCTTTTGGTGCAGACTAAACTCCACCCGCCTCCCAGCACGCTTCATGTTCCAAGCAGGGAGCCACCAAAGGGTGCTTTGCTACACTACTATGTTGTGTGGGATGCAGGTGTTGGAGCGTGGTCAGGAGTCTCCACCTTACCTGAATGGTGGGGTACCACACCTCAGGAGGAGGTGCAGTACCTCTGTGGCGACTGAACCCTCAGGGGCGCCACACAATCCTGATGTAAGGCCTATTCCCGGTACACAGTCTTCTCCTGGTATACGGCCCAAACCTGGTACACAGTCTATTCCTGGTGTACAGTCTAATCCCGGTGTATGGCCTAATCCTGGTGTACAATCTTGCTTCAACTCAGGTTTTTGAGTTCAATTAGAATACACCTTATAACATGAGAACACCCACTGATCAGCAGTAATTTGTTCTACAGCCATAAAATATTGTACACACTATTATTTTCTTTCTTGTTTATTAGTAATGTCATATGTTGGGGTAAAGGAAACTATGTGTCTCAGAGAGGACTATTTTTAAGAAGTTGTGTAGATTCATTATTACATTCCAGTTAACTCCAAAAATAGTATTCATTCCAGCTTGTCCGTGCAAGTCCACCAGCTGTTACTATTCATGGTTAAAAAGATCTTGGAAGGATGAGTTTCCTAGAAATGTAGATCATCTTCACACACTAATCTGACCCAGGAGTAAAAAAACTTTCACTTCAATACTGATTGCAAGGATTCCAAATTTTGCATGGAGTTCAATGGAAGCAATTGTCTAATATACAGGGGGTAGGGAAAGTGTTCAGACCCCTTTAAATTTACCAAATGGCTACAATGAAACAAAGAGTGAGAAATTTAAAGGGGTCTGAATACTTTCTGTACCCACTGTAGAGTAAACGTGGTGACAGAATCCCTTTAAATGCCACAGTAAATATCAACCTCCTCTTTAAATTATATGCAGAAGCTATTTTCAGGAAGGCTGAAAAAAAAATCAAACTTACCGGATGCATTACCAACAATCTTAAATACGCCCGATAGACACTGATTGGAGCACAAGTTCCAGTGACTCACTGCGAGGGCTGTTGAGCGAATCGGGAGCTACATTTTATGTACGGGGCTGCAGATAAGTGCATAGTTAAACACATTATCATAGTTTAAAGAGGTTGTTATATTGATCGCCTATCCATAGGATAGGTTATCAGTGTGTGATCGGCCGTAGTCCGGGACCTGTCACCTCCACCTATCAATTGTTATTGGTGGTGGCAGTGACCCATCCAAATCCTATATAAATCAATAGGAGGTGGATGTGCAGTAACAAGGTCCCGCCAATAAGGATAGGCCATCAATGTAAAAGTAGTGGACAACCTCTTTAACAGAAGACCATAGTTTGGTGTTTTCTTTACTAGTTTCGATTGCTTTCTGCTTTTATTAGTACTGTTTATCCCCATTTAGTATGGGCTCCATGGACAATTCTACCAGGTGTGCATCTTGTGGGATATATGAACGTCTTGAACAGCCTTTGAGGGTAAATACATCTGCACTTGATGTCAGCGAGTTATATATTTGTTATATATTTAGAAGCCCAGGTAATGGATTTAAATATGCTGCTTGCATCACTCAGTAGTATTGAATACCTTGAGAGAAGCTTACAGATCAATAAGCATGCTGTAGCTGGGGCCCATTAAATGGTGGAGGGTGGAGGTGGGGAAGATCAGGGCCCCTAGCCTTTGCTTGTTATTAATTTTAGGGGGGGAGCCTACGTCATTTTTTTGGGGGTCCCCCATTTTAATAACCAGTAAAGGCTAAGTATACAGCTGTGAGCTGATATTAATAGCCTGGGAAGCTCCATGTTTATAACCCCCTTCCCAGGCTATAAACATTAGTCCCCAGTTGTACGCTTTCCCTCTGTTGGTTAACAAAATTTCGGGGGATCCAATGAAATATTTTTCTGTAATTTATTGATTTATTAATTAAATACATCTATACAAGCACTGTACTAATTATATACTGTATGTCACTCACATATTTGTAGCTATCTATTCTATGTATACAGTCATATGTAAAAGTTTGGGCACCCCTATTAATGTTAACCTTTTTTCTTTATAACAATTTTGTTTTTTGCAACAGCTATTTCAGTTTCATATATCTAATAACTGATGGACTCAGTTATATTTCTGGATTCAAATGAGGTTTATTGTACTAACAGAAAATGTGCAATCTGCATTTAAACAAAATTTGACCGGTGCAAAAGTATGGGCACCCTTATCATTTTCTTGATTTGAACACTCCTAACTACTTTTTACTGACTTCCTGAAGCACTAAATTGGTTTTGTAACCTCATTGAGCTTTGAACTTCATAGCCAGGTGTATCAAATCATGAGAAAAGGTATTTAAAGTGGCCACTTGCAAGTAGTTCTCCTATTTGATTCTCCTATGAAGAGTGGCATCATGGGCTCCTCAAAACAACTCTCAAATGATCTGAAAACAAAGATTATTCAACATAGCTTTTCAGGGGAAGGATACAAAAAGTTGTCTGAGATTTAACCTGTCAGTTTCCACTGTGAGGAACATAGTAAGGAAATGGAAGAACACAGGTACAGTTCTTGTTAAGCCCAGAAGTGGCAGGCCAAGAAAAATATCAGAAAGGCAGAGAAGAAGAATGGTGAGAACAGTCAAGGACAATCCACAGACCACCTCCAAAGACCTGCAGCATCATCTTGCTGCAGATGGTATTACTGTGCATCGGTCAACAATACAGCGCATGCATAACGCCTTTTTGTATGACCAAACAACTCAATCTTTGTTTCATCAGTCCACAGGACCTTCTTCCAAAATGTAACTGGCTTGTCCAAATGTGCTTTTGCATACCTCAGGCGACTCTGTTTGTGGCGTGCTTGCAGAAACGGCTTCTTTCGCATCACTCTCCCATACAGCTTCTCCTTGTGCAAAGTGCGCTGTATTGTTGACCGATGCACAGTGACACCATCTGCAGCAAGATGATGCTGCAGGTCTTTGGAGGTGGTCTGTGGATTGTCCTTGACTGTTCTCACCATTCTTCTTCTCTGCCTTTCTGATATTTTTCTTGGCCTGCCACTTCTGGGCTTCACAAGAACTGTACCTGTGTTCTTCCATTTCCTTACTATGTTCCTCACAGTGGAAACTGACAGGTTAAATCTCAGACAACTTTTTGTATCCTTCCCCTGAAAAGCTATGTTGAATAATCTTTGTTTTCAGATCATTTGAGAGTTGTTTTGAGGAGCCCATGATGCCACTCTTCATAGGAGAATCAAATAGAACTACTTGCAAGTGGCCACTTTAAATACCTTTTCTCATGATTTGATACACCTGGCTATGAAGTTCAAAGCTCAATGAGGTTACAAAACCAATTTAGTGCTTCAGGAAGTCAGTAAAAAGTAGTTAGGAGTGTTCGAATCAAGAAAATAATAAGGGTGCCCATACTTTTGCACCGGTCAAATTTTTTTTAAATGCAGATTGCACATTTTCTGTTAGTACAATAAACCTCATTTGAATCCAGAAATATAACTGAGTCCATCAGTTATTAGATATATGAAACTGAAATAGCTGTTGCAAAAACCAAAATTGCTATTAAGAGAAAAGGTTAACATTAATAGGGGTGCCCAAACATTTACATATGACTGTATATCTATCTATTGTGGTGGGTCAAGCTGTGATTTTACTGTATGTGGCAGATGAAATGTCGGGTTTTCTAGGAGATGAGTGCGAAAAAATCAGACGGCACGCCGCACGCACATGGTCCGAATGCTGTGCAATTTTTTCTCTTGCACCCACTGACTTGCATTAGTGAGTCTTGTCCGATATATGAGGATAATTGCAGCAAGCTGCTGAAATTTTTTTCTCAGTCTGATCTGAGAAAAAAATAGCAGATGAGCAGAGACTCATAGAATAACATTAGGCAGAGCGCAATCGGATTTTGTATCGGATTGCACTCATCTGTGTTTCTCCCAAATGAGTATGAGCACTTAAATAAATTATTTTTCCAACAACATTTTGCAATGGTGACAACTAGAGGCCAAAAACAGGCAGTACAAAAAAGAAAAATGAAGGCCTGCGTACAAATCAGTAATATCTGCTTTACAACTAAAGGGTGTCTGGCTATTTAGAAAAAGATAAAAAAAAACTCAAAGAAAGCTGAAAACTAAAAGTTAGCTAAATTGGGTCAACAGAAGGGCAAAGGTGTACAGCTTTTTCCAAGAAAACATTACTTGACTTGTATGTCTCCCTTCTCTCCTTTTGCGTTCTCCATAGAAAGAAATATTACTCCTATATATCCAGCAATCCCCTCTCACCCAGCCAACCCGTTTAAGCTAAGAACCTAGAATGTGCTCTTTGAAGAATTTGGCAATATAAACTTATGACAACCTTTGACACACTAAGTGCAGGAATGAATGGGTCTCATGGATTTATGTCTTTCTACATCAACCAAACAATGTGCTCCTCAGACCTTGTGGGGGCATCACAACACAGGACCAGACAGCAATCATAGGACAATAAAACATTCAGACTCCTTATCTATGAATTGTTCCAATATTTACGGTCACAACTGTATTCTCTCGTCCCACATCTATAGTTGTGCTTCACTTGTCTTATCTATTGCATTATTCCTGTGTCCTTTTGTGCATTGTATATGTTATTCAATGCTTGATGAAGAGACCTGAGTAGTCTAGAAAGCTTGCTATTGGTTACCATCTTTTCAGTTAGCCATTAAAAGGTATCAAACACTGAAGACTCTCAAATTCTATCTACTAGCTAACACGGTACAAAAATATATATTTTTCCTGTATTGAAAAAATCAAAAACTGCTGCTAAACTTCTAACACTTCTACCCTCCTAACAACAAAAGAAAGACATTTCAAAAATGATGTTGATATAAAGTAGACATGTGGTAAATGTTATTAATTAACCCATGTGAGGCAGTGACCGGTGTCATATGTGATGGTCGCTATGTGTCCCACAGGATGTGCTCTGAAATATATTAGACCCGCTGGAGTGCCTTGTGATCACAGCAATGTGCCTGTGACTCGCAGGGCAGAATAAAAGTAAGTTCAAACCTGGTCAAGCTAGTTGGACCAAGGAGTTTGTTTAGGAAAACCCGGTATGGGCTTTTATTTTTGAAACGGACTGCAGGAAGGTAGTGGGGTCCGGTCCGTTTCCTCCAGCCCAGGTCTTATGAGTGGCCTATGGCCACAGGTTGGAAAAGAAAAAAAAAACCCTACAGGGAGGATTGAGTTGGGCAGTGTTGCTCTGGTGAGGAAACAAAGCAGGTGATCTGCAGAGCACGCCCTGTGTGAGTTAACACAGGGCCAGCAGAGCCAAAGGTACTGGCAACCCTCCCTGCATACCCGGCAGTATGTCGCTCACGGCAACTGTCCTGGACTGGCGTTTTGTTTACCCGGCTGTGATCCGGAGATACAGCGTGCTGTGCACTGAGTGAGTTTTGTTGGACATTAAAAACCTTTTTGTTTTGAACTTGCTTGGGTCACTGCCTCATAACTGCACAGCGTGGACACCGCTGCTTTACACACCTTAATGACCAGAGCATTTTTCGGTTTTGCATTTTCGTTTTTCGCTCCCCTTCTTTCCAGAGCCAGAACTTTTTTATTTTTCCATCAATATGGCCGTGTGAGGGCTTAATTTTTGTGGGACAAGTTGTACTTTTGAACAACATCATTGGTTTTAGCATGTTGTGTACTCGAAAACGGGAAAAAAATTCCAAGTGCGGTGAAATTGCAAAAAAAAAGTGCAATCCCACACTTTGGCTTTTTTGCTAGGTTCACTAAATGCTAAAACTGACCTGCCATTATGATTCTCCAGGTCATTACCAGTTCATAGACACCAAACATGTCTAGGTTCTTTTTAATCTAAGTGGTGAAAAATAATTCCAATGTCTGCTAAAAAAAATAAAATTGTGCCATTTTTCGAGACCCGTAGCGTGTCCATTTTTTGTGATCTCAGGTTGGGTGAGGGCTTATTTTTTTTGCACCCAGCTGACATTTTTAATGATACCACTTTGTGCAGATACAATCTTTTGATCGCCCGTTAATGCATTTTAAAGCAATGTTGCAGCGACCAAAAAAAACGTAATTCTGGTGTTTTGATTTTTTTATCGCTACGCCGTTTAGCGATCAGGTTAAACCTTTTTATTATTGATAGATCGGGCAATTCTGAATGCGGCGATACCTAATATGTGTGTGTGTGTGATTTTTCTTTTATTGTTTTATTTTGAATGTGGAGAAATGGGGGTGATTTAAACTTTTATATTTTTTTTATTTAATATTTTTAAAACAATTTTTTTTACTTTTGTCATGCTTCAATAGCTTCCATGGGAGGCTAGAAGCTGCCATAGCTTGATCGCCTCTGCTACATAGAGGCAATGCTCAGATCGCCTGTATGAAGTAGAATTACTGCATTGCTATGAGCGCCGACCACAGGGTGGCACTCATAACAAGCCGACATCAACAACAAGGATCACGTGATGGGGTCAGCAGTGAATGCATTTCTGGCCGGATGGCCGGGACAGCTGACATGTCCCGGTTTTGATGCAGGCTCAATGCCGAAGCCCACATCAAAGCGGGGGTTCTGCCATTGGACGTACTATTCCGTCCGATGGCAGAAAGGGGTTAATTAATTTGAGGTATAACTATGTATTGGAAGGGCATAACTTGAAGTTAAAGACGTCGTCCACTACTTTAATTGTCACAAAAGGAGACTCTACAAAGTACTGACTTTAGGCGCGTGAATAGTTATGTACACTGAGGTGTTCAGTGTACATAATCTCCCCATCTCCACCCTCTCCTGTCCAGACATAGCATTGTCACACTTCAATAATACACTGAAGAATGCCCTAGATGAAGCAGCACCTTCTATACGCAGAAAGACCCGACACAGACAAAGGCAGCCCTGGCACACAACGCAAACACGCTCTCTTCAGCGCTGCTCGAGGTGTGCAGAGCGGCAGTGGAGAAAATCTCTCTTAGCAGAAGACTTCATCCACTATAAGTTCATGCTCAAAACCTATAACTCTGCCCTTCATCTGGCCAAACAATCCTACTTCACCACCCTCATCACCTCACTATCCAACAACCCAAGACGACTTTTTGAAACCTTAAACTCCCTCCTGAAACCTAAAGTACAGGCCCCCATCACCAACCTCAGCGGTGAGGATCTGGCCACTTATTTCCTAGAAAAAATCAACCACATCCATCAGGATATCTCAGCCCTATCTCCTCAGTGCCTGGATCCCCTTCCCTGCCGCACCTCAAGCTCACTAGACATCTTTGAGCCTGTTTCAGAAGAAGAAGTTTCCAAGCTCCTCGCTTCTGCTCGGCCTACAACCTGCAACAGTGACCCTATTCCTTCACAGCTCCTGCAGTCTCTCTCACCAGTGGTCACCACTCACCTGACTAAAATATTTAACCTCTCTCTTTCTTCAGGTATATTTCCCTCCTCATTTAAACATGCCATCATAACCCCTTTACTTAAAAAGCCATCCCTGGACCAGAACTGCACTGCTAACTACAGACCTGTCTCTAACCTTCCCTTCATCTCTAAACTCCTGGAACGCCTGGTCCACTCCCGTCTAATCCGCTATCTCTCGGATAACTCTCTTCTCGACCCCTTACAATCTGGTTTCCGCTCTTTACACTCTACTGAAACTGCCCTCACTAAAGTCTCTAATGATTTAATAACAGCTAAATCGAAAGGTCATTGCTCCCTGCTGATTCTCCTGGATCTCTCTGCCGCATTTGACACTGTGGATCACCAGCTCCTCCTCACTATGCTCCGCTCTATAGGCCTCAAGGACACAGCCCTCTCCTGGTTCTCCTCCTACCTCTCTGACCGCTCCTTCACTGTATCTTTTTCCGGCTCCTCTTCCTCTTCTCGTCCCCTTACTATCGGGGTCCCGCAGGGCTCAGTCCTAGGCCCCCTCCTCTTCTCTTTATACACTGCCCCTATTGGACAAACAATCAGCAGATTTGGGTTCCAGTATCATCTCTATGCTGATGACACCCAATTATACACTTCTTCCCCTGACATCACCCCTACCCTAATTCAAAATACCAAGGATTGTCTGTCTGCTGTCTCTAGCATCATGTCCTCCCTCTATCTGAAACTAAATCTCTCTAAAACTGAACTTCTTGTGTTTCTCCCCTCTACTAACCTCACTCTACCTAACATCGAAATAACCCTGGAGGGTTCAACCATAACTCCCAAGCAGCATGCCCGCTGTCTTGGGGTCATATTCGACACTGAACTTTCCTTTACTCCGTACATCCGATCACTCAGTCGCTCTTGTCACCTGCATCTTAAAAACATCTCCAGAATCCGACCTTTTCTCACCTTTGAAACTGCTAAGACTCTTACTGTCGCTCTTATTCATTCTCGTCTGGACTACTGCAACTCTCTTCTGATCGGTCTCCCTCTTACCAAACTTTCTCCTCTCCAATCCATCTTGAATGCGGCAGCCAGGGTCATATTTCTGTCCAGCCGCTTCACCGATGCCTCCATCTTGTGCCAGTCATTACACTGGCTACCTATTCGCTACAGGGTCCAGTATAAACTCATCTCTCTCACCCACAAAGCTCTCCACTGTTCTGCACCGCCTTATATCTCCTCTCTCATCTCTGTCTATCGCCCTACACGTGCCCTCCGTTCTACAAATGACCTAAGACTAACATCCCCCGTAATCCGAACCTCGCACCTCCGTCTCCAAGACTTCTCTCGTGCTGCTCCAGCTCTCTGGAATGCACTTCCCCAGACGATCAGACTGATACCTAGCCCTGACCTATTCAAGCGCGCTTTGAAAACCCATCTCTTCAAAGAAGCCTATCACATCAACTACTCAGCAAGCTAACTTTGCCCTGTTCCCTCCTTCCAAATATTATTCTGAATCTGCACCCTACTATTCATCTGTCTCCACACCCTTCATGCACATGATAACTGCACTTGATACTTGTCTATTGCACTTAAACACACGGGCTGATGACCGGATCATGCAGCTTTATATGAAAATCCCTATTATAATTGCCAGACCTGAATTAACAAGCATTTCTCACCTACTGTGTCCCCCCATTTCCTTGTAGATTGTAAGCTTGCGAGCAGGGACCTCACTCCTAATGTCATTGTTTGAATTGTCTTAACTTGTATTGAATTTATTGTCTGTACATGTCCCCGCTTAATTGTAAAGTGCTGCGGAATATGTTGGCGCTATATAAATAAAAATTATTATTATTATTATTATTCAGCTCTTTTGTCATATTGTTGTTTGCTTCACAATAAAAAGAAAACCAAATATTCACAGTTATAGGCATGTTCTTTACATGAACTGATACACACCCTAAAAAAACAGTGAAATTCCAGGTTGTGAGGTAGCAAAACAGAAAAAACTGCCAAGAGAGTGAATACTAACCCCTAACCTATGGGTCACAAAATGTCCATACGGCCAGCACAACCAACTGCATGGATGCATGAGTCTGTTCCTGTATGAAACAAGACCTGCTAAGGTAACCTGGACCGTAGAGGATGCACGCATTGTGTCAGGAGGTGCTGCTCACTTTTCTTCTAGCCTTACCAATGACTGAAATTACATTGAAATGGCTCCTAGTGAATTGTCCATGTTGGTGATGTGGTGTATTATTCTACTAGGGGGTTGTCCACCTGTCACCTCCAGCGCCTCCGCTTAGTAAATGTGTTGCAACTGCAAGAACTGGTAAAAATCAGTTTGGGGAAGGTCAAAGTCCAAAAAATAAGTAAAAAAAGCAGCACACTCCATTTACCGTATCATAAAAAATCTAAGTCCTTTATTTTAGAAAAACATTCATGAACAAGGTTTTTGAGGGTAGGATAAGTGCAGGCATGCAGACAAGAAACAGGACTATGGCCGTTTCGTGTTAAACATGCTTCCACAGGTCAAACTCCTCTTGCAGCTGGCACTTGATAATTCTGGCACATTTTAGACTGTCTTGGCCAAGTTTACACAACTCAGCAGTTGGCTTACCGTGTGCTAGAAACGTGCGCTACAATTTTGGTGCAATTTCTGGTGTTTGGTGCTGAATGTTAGACCTCTCCCCTCTCAGATTAGCCATGCCTATTCTAAGCTAAGCCACACCCTTCTCAGCAAAGCCACACCCCTTCTTAGCAAAGCCACTGCTCTCGTCAGACAAGACATGGAAAGTGTTTAAAACATGAGGAACAAGTCATGAAATATACAGTAGTTTCTGCTGCACATAACTATAGAATTCTGTCCCATTTAGCTGATAAATCTCCAACAGTTACATCTCATTAATAGTTAGATTTGTATTGAACGTAACACCACAATCTTAGGACATTACATACACTACAAGCCTTCTTTATACACCTTCAAGAAGAATATGAATAAATATATAAGTGAATGGCCACATATTATCTGTGCAGATCCATATATTAGTCACTATTATATGAAATATATAATTAAATACACTATAGTACAATATTAGTGTCCTGTCCCTTTAAATCTGCACATTTGTCACCATGGTAACTGCATTCATAGACAGCCAACAGAATTGCTAGGTTTGGATTTGAAAAAAAAAATTCCTATGTCTTCAGTTTGTCTTCACACTCAGATGAGATGTAACAGACACCAGCGGTCAGCTCGAGATCCCAGGTATAACACATGATATAATATAATGAACGGACCCCACATCCCATCACACGCATTCAGCGGCCAGAACTAACAGTAATAATCACATTTATCAGAAAATAAGCTATTATTTTCCCCAACACATGATTCGCTGAGACACCAGTGGGGGAGGCCGACACAAGTTACTGTACATCTCCCATCTGGATGGATCCAACAATCAAATCCCAATCTTTACCCCCAGCTCCGCTCCTGCATGGGGAATGTCGCCAAAGTACATAGAACTCCCATACTCCATATATACCATAGAATAGAGGGGTGCTCCCATTGGAACAAGGTATCGCCTATCTGCAAGATACGATCAGAGTCTAACCACTGGGAACGGCACCATTCGCCAGAACAAGGCACTATTTATCCTGTTAGTACAGAGCGGCAATACCTTCGCCCGACCACCGCTCCATTCATTCTCTATAGGTCTGCTTGAGAAAGCCGAGTACAGCATTTTTTACAGGATAAAAATGGTAAGAAAGGATGTTGAGAAGGCCGAACTTTTAAATTCCTATTTTGCATCAGTTTTCTCTCAAAGGAAATGTAACATCAATTGATCTTCACTGTCCTATTAAGGGAATAGAGGAATCCAGGATATCTATAAAACAGAAAGATACTGAGGAAACACTTGCTAACATAAATGAATTCAAGTCGCTAGGTCCAGATGAACTACACCCCAGAGTACTGAAGGAGATAGCAGAAGAAATTTTTGAACCACTCTCCATAATCTTTGAAAATTCTTGGAGAACAGGAAAAGTCCCAGAAGACTGGAATAGAGCAAATGTTGTTCCTATCTTCAAAAAAAGGGAAGAAAGTGGACCCAGGAAACTATAAGCCGGTGAGTCTGACTACTATACCAGGAAAAATCTTTGAACAAATTATTAAACTACATGTATGTAAGTACCTGGATAAGAATAAAGTGATTAACCAGAGTCAGCATGGGTTTGTAACTAATAAGTCATGTCAGACTAACATAATTTCCTTCTTATGGCAGAGACACACTGCCGTATTTTTCGTCCGAGAATCGCATTGTAAAACACGCACTGGCTGTCTGCTCTCCTGACCTGAGCTTGACAGCTGCATAGTAATCCATCATGCTGTCATGCTCAGGTCAGGAGAGGTGCCGGCCAGTCCGTTCAGTGCGATGCAATTATCGCACAAGAAATACGCCAGTGTGTCTCCGCCCTATGACAGAATCACTGACTGGGTGGATCAGGGAAATACTGTAGATATAGTATATCTTGACTGCAGAAAAGCATTTGACAAAGTATCTCACACCATCTTTTCTATTATTTCTAAACACTGTTTTTCGGTGATTTCTTTGTATCCCCATTCATACTGCACCCCCACACACAAATGATACACCATTTGAAAGGTAAACTTGCCCCTTCAGCAAGAAAATAGCCAAACAATCCACACATCCACGATTTGATCACAAAATACAGTTTAAACATTAATTTTCATAAACCTGCAGTAAGGAAAAATGACCTGCAGGTGGCACCACAGTACCCCAAAGCACACTACCAACATATTTGTGTACGAGCACTGCTTTTTCAGGGATTACTTTGCCCCACACGCACACAAGATACACCATTTCAAAGGTAAACTTGCTCCCTTCAGCAAGAAAACAGCCAAACAAACCACACATCCAAGATTTTATCACTAAACATAGTTTAAACAGTCATTTTCATAAACCTGCAGAAACATACAATGACCTGCAGGTGGCAGTGGCACCTCAACCTGAAAACATTAAAACATTTTTTGGCCTCTACTTATCAAAACAATGTATTATATTACCAATCTACATATATAAATACCTGTCTGTGTTAATCAGCTCATGAAATACATTTACATTTGACCAGCTTGCTTTTTCTGAAATTGCCTGCGCCCCCGACGACCAATGTGCGAAAATTTTACACGGGCCAAGCTAGTCCTTAATGAAAAAATGACTAAGTATGGAATGGACAGGACAACTGTTAGGTGGATTCATAACTGGCTAGGTGATTGGACCCAAAGAATGGTCGGAAATGGCTGCACATCCAGTTGGAAGAATGTCTCAAGTGGGGTACCACAAGGCTCTGTCCTGGGCCCTGTATTGCTCAACATCTTTATCAATGATTTAGATGAAGGAATTGAGGGTACACTGATTAAATTTGCTGATGACACAAAGCTAGGAGGGATCGCCAATACTAGAGAAGAGAGAGGGGATTCAAAAAGATATAAATAAACTGGAGCAGTGGGCAGCAACTAACAGAATGGTTTTTAAGAGGGAGAAATGCAAAGTACTACATCTGGGCAATAAAAATGAAAAAAGCATATACAGAATGGGAGGAATAGGGCTAAGCACCAGTACATGTGAAAAAGACTTGGGTATACTAATAGATCAAAAACTGAACATGAGTCAACAGTGTGATGCAGCAGCAAAAAAGGCAAATATAATTATAGGATGTATTAACAGAAGCATACAGTCTAGATCACGTGAAGTCATTATTGCCCTCTTCTCCTCTTTGGTCAGACCTCATCTGGAATACTGTGTCCAGTTTTGGGTGCCACATTTTATAAAAGACGTCAACAAACTGGAGCAAGTTCAGAGAAGAACGACCAGAATGGTGACCGGTCTGCAAACCATGTCCTATGAGGAAAGGTTACAGAATTTGGGAATGTTTAGCTTGCAAAAAAGAAGGCTGAGAGGAGACTTAATAGCTGTCTACAAATATCTCAAGTGCTGTCACATTGTAGAAGGATCATCTTTATTCTCATTTGCACAAGGAATGACTAGAAGCAATGGGAAGAAACTGAATGGAGGAGACACAGATTAGATATTAGAAAAAACTTTTTGACAGGGTGATCAATGAGCGGAACATGCTGCCACGAGAGGTGGTGAATTCTCCTTCCATGGAAGTCTTCAAACGGAGGCTGGACAGACATCTGTCTGGGATGATTTAGTGAATCCTGCTTTGAGCAGGGGGTTGGATCAGATGACCCAGGAGGTCCCTTCCAACTCTGCCATTCTATGATTCTGTGATTCCTGTAGTCCACATAGAGAATGCGTGGAGCGACGATGGAGCACGTGCACCTCACTAACTTCTAATAGGGATAAAAGTGCCCTGTTCTTGTGACTATTGGAGATCCCAGAGGACGGACCCCCACTGATCTATAAGTCATCATTTATCCCATGGATAAGGCAATAACTTGTTCCAACTGATAATACCCCTTTAATGTAGCTCATATATATACAGGTGCTTCTCACAAAATTAGAATATTATCAAAACATTAATTTATTTCAGTTCTTCAATACAAAAAGTGAAACTCATATATTATATAGAGTCATTACAAACAGTGATCTATTTCAAGTGTTTATTTCTGCTAATGTTGATGATTATGGCTTACAGCCAATGAAAACCCAAAAGTCATTATCTCAGTAAATTAGAATGTTTTATAACACCGGCTTGAGAAATAATTTTAAACTCCTTAATGTTGGCCTACAGAAATGTATGTTCAGTAAATGCACTCAATACTTGATCAGCGCACCTTTTGCATCAATTACCATATTTTTCAAACTATAAGACACACTTTTTTTTCCTCCAAAAATGTGGAGGAAAATGGGGTGTTCGTCTTACAGTTCAGATGTACTGGCTCTGGGTGTGGTGGGGAGGTGGTGGAACGGCATCAGCGGAGCAGCGGGTCACAGGAGGCTGGAGCCGATGGCTGTGGCTAACTCCTGTTCCCGCTGCTAAAGAGAAGTGAATATTCACTGCATTCCACGTCCATTGCAATAGTGCAACAATAATTAAAATGGTAAGGCCTAGTCCCAGTTAGTTAGTAAGTTAGAGTAATGTTAGTGTAGGGACCCATCTGAAGAGGTCGCCTTGTCATTGGCAGATGAGCTCGCACAATTTGCTCAAAATGTGCGCTAAGAATTATATATTTATAAGTACAGGAGATATTGCAGTAATACCATTCAGAAGATAGATATGTGTACAAATTGTGTGCACTGCAGGATTCGCCGGTTTCTGAGCCGGGATCAGTGGGTGTGGCCTTGCTTCATATACTTGCATTGCGTGAGCTTGTGCCCTGACTAGTGATGCGACAATCCAGTGGGCGTGTCCGACTAGGGAGCGTAGCCATGCTTCACACAAATGTATGGCGTGAGGCCGCGCCCATTGCCCGGGAGAATGTATAACTCATACATACCCTTAAGTTCCTGTTCAGAAACTGGCGAATACCCGAAGCTCACATTGCATGCGCTGGGGGGACTCATAAGTCTGCAGTCACACAGAGTGACTGTAGACTTATCGATTTGGACTGGACAACTCCTTAAAGGGTACAATCCTGATAACTATAGACCTTGGTAAAATATGAAACTAGAACTTGTACGTAACTGATTCTCAACAAGTGACGAATATTTGCATGGCAGTAAGGTACCAGGACCCGCTCTATAGCGCATATTTTCATCAGGCAGGTGCAGTCAGGGCTCTTACAAGATCTGAGGCAGTCGTTTGGCTGTATAACACAGTACTGCTCCTGACACAGCTGCCTTCAGAGGAGCTAGCCCTGACCCTGGCAACTTAACCCCTTATATGACACAGTCAGTGGCAACCACATCATGTAGGCTTAGACACAAGAGGGAGGACCGATCATGCTCCTGATGAGTTTCTATGGCAGTCGTGATCTAACTATGGATGCTATGACAGCCATCTTAATACTCCTATGAGACCTCAGCTGAAGAAAGGTCTATGATGGTGTAAGGGGATGAAGGAGTGAAGAGACACACACAATGTCTAAGCTGAGTGTCTGCAACCAAACATTGCCATCTGCTGACCAAGGATGATAGGGAAAGAGGAAGAATGACAATGGTAGGAACTGATGAGTGGAACACACGAACCATGGGGAAGAAGATTAGAGGAGACAGCTCGGGAAGGAAAAGAAGGGAAGAGTTGGCACCTGAAACTATAGCAGTATGGACGTGCAGCGGAGTTGGCTTACAGTTGCCATTAAGAGTAACCTGCCACCGGTGGAGTACTGAGTACTCAGCTCCGGGAGAAAGATCGAGTGACAAGATCCAGCTAACCTGAGACCAGGGCTAAGAGATCCAAATCGAGTGAGCCAAGCCAGGACCGAGAGAGACCAGGCCGCTAAGGGGGAGGTTCGCGTGAGCCATTGCTTCCAGAGTACGGTACAGAGTGTGGGCTGGAACTGTAATTCATGGAAAGAAGACGGCCGGTATGACAAGGGTACTGTGTACCAAGGAACGCATGAATCCAGGACTTGTTGCCTAGCGGTAAATACTGGTGACTGCCATTAGGGCCTATGTGATGTATTGAGATGCCTAGAGAAAAGACAACGGTGACAGGCTCAGTAGTGAGAGTGACACCCATTAGGCTGCGGCATTAGAACAAGGCATCACTAATAAAGTCCTTTAACTGCAAGATATAGAGGAAAGTGTGTATATATATATATATATGTGGATATGTATACTGAACATATATATACAATTTTGTTCAGATATTCTGCTTTGTTGCATTGCTGTGTGTCATAATTCATTATACTCTTATCGTTCACTGTTGCCCATTACACCATGCCTACTTATATATAGAGATACTCGTGCTGGTCAAATAAATAGTTGTTTGTTAAGCACCACTGTCTCCTCATTGTCTGCGCTGTTCCATCCACATACTTGTTAACAAGGACACTGGTCAGTGTTATGTCATCTGGTCTGCAGCTATTAGAAATACCTAGGTCCGATTAGTTTGCTATTTGTAAAATTGGACTTAGCCCGGTACCCACAGCAGCGCTGAGATACCACTGGTGCGATTAGGGCTATTGGGCTGCTAGATTGGGCAGATGAGCTCAGTCTTCAGCAGAAGCCAGCTGAGGAGTGCAGAGTGACTTGTATGGAGCTGCTGCACAAGAAGCAGCTCACAAGATCAAGATTTAGCCGTGGTGCCAGGGCTGTGATATACTGTGCAGGCTTTATAGTTGCTGCCGCCAAGGACCCCACTTTCATCCCCTAACAGGCACAGCAGAGCTCGGATGGCTGCAAGTGAATGGAGAGGGTCTGATTAGTAACTAGTTAAACATATAAAAAAAGAGAAAGTTCAGCTCACCCTCAAAGAAGACTTCATATGTTCCATATGTGGAGCAAGGATTCCGTCTCTGGCAGACGTAGAAACACTGAGGTTAAGAAGGTAGGATAATCCAGCTCTCACAGCAGTTTCATAAGAAAATTTGTCTTTATTAATTCTTCAATATAAAATGAATGTTAAATAGACATTGTTGTGCGCAGCCTGTGTAAGAGTGGGTAACAAAGAACCAAACGCGTTTCAAACATATGTGTTCTTACACTCGGTATAACCATATACCTGCAGCTCCTCCTGTCAGCTCAGAAAAGAGCCATACAGAACGGGGGCTAAGTAATGGTGAATACCGGTAAGTGTCTGCTATTCACATGCCCTGTATACAACCTATAAAGTTAAATTGTCCACTTGTAATCAGTGTTTCCTCCCTCATTCACTGCTGGCATGCTCCATTCCTTAAAGAGGATGTCTGATGAAAATAAGTTATCACTTAACCTCAGGCTCGGTGATAACTTACTGATCGGTGGGGTCCGGACCGCTGGGAACCATTGTCTGATAAGGAACTTTTATCCTGTTATAAAGGAGTGGAAAGCCAGATACCAACTGCATCTCCATTCCTTCTCTATGAGGCTGTAGTAAAAGCCAAGCTCAATGCTTGGATGTCACATAAGGAATGAATGGAGCTGATCCTGGAGTAGTAACATGGTACTCCACTCCTCAGCTTTCTGTCTGTGTAAGTGGCTCAGCCCTATTCTACCCTTTTGCATCCAGCTTCTGTGCTGGTCCCTGTGTGCTTTCTCTTATGAAGAAGAGAAAACCTCTTTGCCCCTTCTGCTCTCAGACCTCTGCGGATTTTTACCAACGCTCAGTGCTGCCATTATATGTAATAAAAATCATTCTTCACCCCTTGTCTGGCTTTCATGCCTCCCCAGTCTCACCAGAGGACAAGATAATAAAAATGTAAGGTGGAAGGTTCACGAGTACACTGCTCAAAAAAATAAAGGTATCACTAAAATCCCACATCCTCGATAACACTGAATGAAATATTTCAATTGCAAATCTTTATTCATTACATAGTGGAATGTATTGAGAATAGTAAAACATTAAAATGATCAATGTAAATCAAAATTAATATCCCAATGAGGTCTGGATTTGGAATGATACTCAAAATCAAAGTAGAAAAATCAATTTATAGGCTGATCCAACTTCAGTGTAAATGCCTTAAGATAAGGAAAGGATGATCAGTAGTGTGTGTGGCCTCCATGTGCCTGTATGACCTCCAAACAACACCTGGCCATGGTCCTGATGAGGCGGCAGATGTTCTTTCCAGACCTGGATTAAAGTATCAGTCAACTCCTGGACAGTTTGTGGTGCAACGTAGCATTGGTGAATGGAAGAAAACATGATGTTCTAGATGTGTTCGATTGGATTCAGGTCTGGAGAACAGGCAGTCCAGTCCATAGCATCAATGCCTTCCTCATGCAGGAACTATTGACATACTTCAGTCACATGAAGCCTAGCATTGTCATGCATCAGAAGGAACCCAGGGCCCAGTGCACCTGCATATTGTCTCACAATGGGTCTGAGGATCTCATCCCGGTACCTAATGGCAGTCAGTTTAGCTCTGGCTAGCACATGGAGGTTTCTGCAGCCTTCCAAAGAAATGCCTCCCTCTACCATTACTGACCCCGGCCTGCACAAGGTATCGTTACTCCCAAATATTCCTCATATGTGAAGAGACTCACAGGCCTTGGGTTGGGAGATGACGTGATAACTAATAATCACTTCTCCGGCGCCTCCAACATTCTGGTGTTAATTGACCCCAGTGGTAACTGTTCTAATAAAATACTAAGTGAGGACCAGACATTCACTGAACGCTGACCAAAAGGCACAGAAGTGCGGAGTCATTCACAAAAAAGATAATTTTGTCCGCAAAAATTAAAGTTTATTGATCGGTGTACTATAGTACCACTGCCTGGCACAAGTCATTTTCACACATAAAATCAGTAATTAGTGAAGTGTGAATTCACCAGGCATGTGAGCGTCCACAAGGAAAGAGAGCTTCAAGAACACCTGCCTCACTGTGCTTCCACTGCGACCGCACACTAGTGCAGATAAGCTCCCTGAGTATCTAAAACTGTCCTGCATCCTCAAGTAACATGATGACCATGGCTGGGGAAATGGCTAAAAAACAGAGGTAGGTGGCGGTGAGAAAACCATGATGGCACCATCAGCAGGTACTAGGGCAAGTAGAGCGGTGGTGGCAGCTAAGACAGTGGCAAGACTTGCTGGCTTTGCCAGAACCCCCATTAAACAAAACACAGCTCCTGATAGGCCACAGGAACCTCAGGGAGAAGAAATCGCTTGTGCCCTGAATCCATAAGGGAAAAGCAAACTCAGATAATCTCCCTCCCCTGCAGCTTCACCTTGAGGCAAACTTCCCTGCCATCACTTCAGACCAGCCAATCACAGAACCCACATTGAAAGCTGTATTTATGGCTGTGACACACTGTTGCTCAGAAATTTTGCTCGCTCACTGTAGAGATGGGTCTACTAAAAGATGATATTTCTTTCATGCGGCAAGTATTGCAAAATGTTACTGATCACACTGTGTCAGTAGACCTACAGTTGTGTAAAAAAAAGTTTGCCCATTCCTGATTTCCTATTCTTTTGCATGTTTGTCACACTTAAATGTTTCAGATCACCAATCAAATGTAAACATTAGAAAAAGATAACACAAGCAAACACAAAATGCGGTTTTTAAATGAAAGTCTATATTATTAAGGGAAAAGAAATCCAAACCTACAGGGCTCTGTGTGAAAAAGTGATTGCCTCCATCCCACCTTAAAACATAATGAATTGTGGTTTATCACATCTTTGGGAAGCTGAATTCAAATTCCCTAGCCACACCCAGGCCTGATTACTGCCACACCTGTTCTCATTCAAGAAATCACTTAAATAGGACCTGCCTGACAAATTGAATTAGACCAAAAGATTTTCAAAAGCTAGACATCATGCCGCAATCCAAAGAAATTGTGGTTTAATGAGAAACAAAGTAATTGAGTCCATCAGTCTGGAAAAGGTTACAAAGCCATTTCTAAAACTTTGGGACTCTAGCGAACCACAGTGAGAGCCATTATCAACAAATAGCGAAAACATGGAACAGTGCTGAACCTCTCTAGGAGTGACCAGGTGACCAAAATTAAAAATTACCCCAAGAATGTAGTAACGCCTCAACCAAGGGGTCACATAAGATCCCACAGCAACTTTCAAAGAACTACATGTTTCAGTTGCCTCAGTTAAGGTCAGTGTTCATGACTCCACTATAAGAAAGAGAGTGGGCAAAAATGTCCTGTATGGCAGAGTTCCAAGACGAAAACCATTGCTGAGCAATAAGAACATAAAAGCTTGTCTCAGTTTTGCCAGAAAACACCTTGATGATCCCCAAGACGTTTGGGAGAATACTCGGTGGCCTGATCAGACAAAAGTTGAACATTTTGGAAGGTGTATGCCACATTACATTTGACATAGAAGTAACATAGCAATTGAGAAAAGGAGCATCATACCAACAATAAAATATGGTGGTGGTAGTGTGATGGTCTGGGCTTGTTTTGCTGCTTCAGGACCTGGAAGACTTGGTGTGAAAAATGGAACCTTGAATTCTGCTGTCTACCAAAAAATCCTGAAGTAGAATGTCCGGTCTTCTGTTCATGACCTCCAGCTGAAATGAACTTGGATATGCAGCAGGACAATGACACAAAACACACCAGAAAGTCCACCTTTGAATGGCTTAAGAAAAGCAAAATTAAGACTTTGGAGTGGCCTAGTCAAACTTCTGACCTTAAACCGATTGAAATGCTGTAGCATGATCTTAAAAAGGCAGTTTATGCTCGGAAACCCTCCAATGTCGCTGAATTACAACAACTCTGCAAAGATGAGTGGGCCAAAATTCCTCCAGAGGGTTCTAAAAGACTCCTTGTCAGTTATCGCAAGCACATGATTGCAGTTGTTGCTGCTAAGGTTGGCTCAACTAGTTATTATGTTTCTGGAGCAATCACTTATTCAAACAGGGCCCTGTAAGTTTGGATTTCTTTTTCCCTTAATAATAAAGACCTTAATTTAAAAAATTGAATTTTGTGTTTATTTGTGTTACCTTTGTCTAATAATTACAATTGTTTGGTGATCTGAAACATTTAATTGTGACACACATGCAAAAGAATAGGAAATGAGGAAGGAGGTAAAAACTTTTTCCCACAACTATATCCCCTCCACACTTTTCAATCCATATATAGACCAGCGTAACGGCTAGCAATCTCAAATTTCTCTCATGGAACATCAGAGGGTTAGGAACACTTCAAAATGGGTGGCTGTTATAGAATACGTCAGAGAACACTCACCTGTGGTGGAGTGTGCCTGTTGGAGACGCATTTAGAAAAAGATAAAATAGCATGCTTGAACCGCTGGTGAATTAGTCACAGTTTCCACTCAACTGTTTCAAGCTACTCCAAGGGTGTTAGCATCTTGGTTCACAGGTCAATTCACTTTGAAACTATATCTTTTAAAACCGATGGGGAAGGTAGTTTTGTTGGCATTCACGGCAAAATATACTCTAAGGAAATACTATTGATAAATCCCCCTCCTTATAATATAATGAAGATAATAGTGATACTTATTGAAAAAACACCTAATTATGGGGGATTTCCACTCAACTCAGTTTTCTTGCTATTACGAAGGTGACCCAAAATATGTGAAGATAGTGGTGGTCTCAATGACTTTTAACAAATCACA
Organism: Dendrobates tinctorius; assembly: GCF_039654945.1. Lineage (NCBI taxonomy): Eukaryota > Metazoa > Chordata > Amphibia > Anura > Dendrobatidae > Dendrobates > Dendrobates tinctorius. Next base: position 10,156,492 of record NW_027361773.1, read on the forward strand.
GAGTTTGGATGAACTTCCCACTGAGATTTATAACAATTTTGAGTATATCCTATTGCCTCATCTACTGACTACTTACCAAGAGGCTGTTAAAGGGGGAGCACTACCTTGCTCAATGCAAGAAGCAGTGATCGCAGTTATACACAAACCAGGCAAGAACCCATTGCTCCCCGATTCCTACAGACAGGGGTGGATTAAGGGTAGCCAGGGCCCGGGGCAGTTCAGACTCTGTGGGCCCCCCTCGTCACGTGACGGGGGTCACGAATCGTAGAGCCACACTCTACATAGAGAATAATGGGGCCTCCAGCACCGACCTCCACCCGCAGAGCCACACTCTACATAGAGAATAATGGGGCCTCCAGCACCGACCTCCACCCGCAGAGCCGCACTCCACATAGAGAATAATGGAGCCTCCAGCACTGATCTCCACCCGCAGAGCCACACTCCACATAGAGAATAATGGGGCCTCCAGCACCGACCTCCACCCGCAGAGCCGCACTCCACATAGAGAATAATGGAGCCTCCAGCACTGACCTCCACCCGCAGAGCCACACTCTACATAGAGAATAATGGAGCCTCCAGCACTGACCTCCACCCGCAGAGCCACACTCCACATAGAGAATAATGGAGCCTCCAGCACCGACCTCCACCCGCACTCCACATAGAGAATAATGGGGCCTCCAGCACCAACCTCCACCCACAGAGCCACACTCCACATAGATAATAATGGGGCCTCCAGCACCGACCTCCCCCCGCACTCCACATAGAGAATAATGGAGCCTCCAGCACCGACCTCCACCCGCAGAGCCACACTCTACATAGAGAATAATGGAGCCTCCGGCACCGACCTCCACCCGCAGAGCCGCACTCCACAAACAGAATAATGGGGCCTCCAGCACCGACCTCCACCCGCAGAGCCACACTCTACATAGAGAATAATGGAGCCTCCGGCACCGACCTCCACCCGCAGAGCCGCACTCCACATACAGAATAATGGGGCCTCCAGCACCGACCTCCCCCCGCACTCCACATAGAGAATAATGGGGCCTCCAGCACCGACCTCCACCCGCAGAGCCACACTCTACATAGAGAATAATGGAGCCTCCAGCACTGACCTCCACCCGCAGAGCCACACTCCACATAGAGAATAATGGGGCCTCCAGCACCGACCTCCACCCGCAGAGCCGCACTCCACATAGAGAATAATGGAGCCTCCAGCACCGACCTCCACCCGCAGAGCCGCACTCCACATAGAGAATAATGGAGCCTCCAGCACCGACCTCCACCCGCAGAGCCGCACTCCACATAGAGAATAATGGAGACTCCGGGACCGACCTCCACCCGCAGAGCCACACTCTACATAGAGAATAATGGGGCCTCCAGCACCGACCTCCACCCGCAGAGCCACACTCCACATAGAGAATAATGGAGCCTCCAGCACCGACCTCCACCCGCACTCCACATAGAGAATAATGGGGCCTCCAGCACCAACCTCCACCCACAGAGCCACACTCCACATAGAGAATAATGGGGCCTCCAGCACCGACCTCCACCCGCAGAGCCACACTCCACATAGAGAATAATGGAGCCTCCAGCACCGACCTCCACCCGCAGAGCCGCACTCCACATAGAGAATAATGGAGACTCCGGGACCGACCTCCACCCGCAGAGCCACACTCTACATAGAGAATAATGGGGCCTCCAGCACCGACCTCCACCCGCAGAGCCACACTCCACATAGAGAATAATGGAGCCTCCAGCACCGACCTCCACCCGCACTCCACATAGAGAATAATGGGGCCTCCAGCACCAACCTCCACCCACAGAGCCACACTCCACATAGAGAATAATGGGGCCTCCAGCACCGACCTCCACCCGCAGAGCCACACTCCACATAGAGAATAATGGAGCCTCCAGCACCGACCTCCACCCGCAGAGCCACACTCCACATAGAGAATAATGGAGCCTCCAGCACCTACCTCCACCCGCAGAGCCACACTCCACATAGAGAATAATGGAGCCTCCAGCACCGACCTCCACCCGCAGAGCCGCACTCCACATAGAGAATAATGGAGCCTCCAGCACCTACCTCCACCCGCAGAGCCGCACTCCACATAGAGAATAATGGAGCCTCCAGCACCTACCTCCACCCGCAGAGCCGCACTCCACATAGAGAATAATGGAGCCTCCAGCACCGACCTCCACCCGCAGAGCCGCACTCCACATAGAGAATAATGGAGCCTCCAGCACCGACCTCTACCCGCAGAGCCACACTGCACATAGAGAATAATGGAGCCTCCAGCACCGACCTCCACCCGCAAAGCCGCACTCCACATAGAGAATAATGGAGCCTCCAGCACCGACCTCCACCCGCAGAGCCGCACTCCACATAGAGAATAATGGAGCCTCCAGCACCGACCTCCACCCGCAGAGCCGCACTCCACATAGAGAATAATGGAGCCTCCAGCACCGACCTCCACCCGCAGAGCCGCACTCCACATAGAGAATAATGGAGCCTCCAGCACCGACCTCCACCCGCAGAGCCGCACTCCACATAGAGAATAATGGAGCCTCCAGCACCGACCTCCACCCGCAGAGCCGCACTCCACATAGAGAATAATGGAGCCTCCAGCACCGACCTCCACCCGCAGAGCCGCACTCCACATAGAGAATAATGGAGCCTCCAGCACCGACCTCCACCCGCAGAGCCACACTCCACATAGAGAATAATGGGGCCTCCAGCACCGACCTCCACCCGCAGAGCCGCACTCCACATACAGAATAATGGAGCCTCCGGCACCTACCTCCACCTGCAGAGCCCCACTCCACATAGAGAATAATGGAGCCTCCAGCACCGACCTCCACCCGCAGAGCCGCACTCCACATAGAGAATAATGGGGCCTCCAGCACCGACCTCCACCCGCAGAGCCGCACTCCACATAGAGAATAATGGAGCCTCCAGCACCGACCTCCACCCGCAGAGCCGCACTCCACATAGAGAATAATGGGGCCTCCAGCACCGACCTCCACCCGCAGAGCCACACTCCACATAGAGAATAATGGAGCCTCCAGCACCTACCTCCACCCGCAGAGCCGCACTCCACATAGAGAATAATGGGGCCTCCAGCACCGACCTCCACCCGCAGAGCCGCACTCCACATAGAGAATAATGGAGGCTCCAGCACCTACCTCCACCCTCAGAGCCGCACTCCACATAGAGAATAATGGAGCCTCCAGCACCGACCTCCACCTGCAGAGCCGCACTCCACATAGAGAATAATGGGGCCTCCAGCACCGACCTCCACCCGCAGAGCCGCACTCCACATAGAGAATAATGGAGCCTCCAGCACCGACCTCCACCCGCAGAGCCGCACTCCACATAGAGAATAATGGAGCCTCCAGCACCGACCTCCACCCGCAGAGCCGCACTCCACATAGAGAATAATGGAGCCTCCAGCACCGACCTCCACCCGCAGAGCCGCACTCCACATAGAGAATAATGGAGACTCCGGGACCGACCTCCACCCGCAGAGCCACACTCTACATAGAGAATAATGGGGCCTCCAGCACCGACCTCCACCCGCAGAGCCACACTCCACATAGAGAATAATGGAGCCTCCAGCACCGACCTCCACCCGCACTCCACATAGAGAATAATGGGGCCTCCAGCACCAACCTCCACCCACAGAGCAACACTCCACATAGAGAATAATGGGGCCTCCAGCACCGACCTCCCCCCGCACTCCACATAGAGAATAATGGAGCCTCCAGCACCGACCTCCACCCGCAGAGCCACACTCTACATAGAGAATAATGGAGCCTCCGGCACCGACCTCCACCCGCAGAGCCACACTCCACATAGAGAATAATGGGGCCTCCAGCACCGACCTCCACCCGCAGAGCCACACTCTACATAGAGAATAATGGGGCCTCCAGCACCGACCTCCACCCGCAGAGCCACACTCCACATAGAGAATAATGGAGCCTCCAGCACCGACCTCCACCCGCAGAGCCACACTCCACATAGAGAATAATGGAGCCTCCAGCACCGACCTCCACCCGCAGAGCCACACTCCACATAGAGAATAATGGAGCCTCCAGCACCGACCTCCACCCGCAGAGCCACACTCCACATAGAGAATAATGGAGCCTCCAGCACCGACCTCCACCCGCAGAGCCACACTCCACATAGAGAATAATGGAGCCTCCGGCACCGACCTCCACCCGCAGAGCACCACTCCACATAGAGAATAATGGAGCCTCCAGCACCGACCTCCACCCGCAGAGCCACACTCCACATAGAGAATAATGGAGCCTCCAGCACCGACCTCCACCCGCAGAGCCGCACTCCACATAGAGAATAATGGGGCCTCCAGCACCGACCTCCACCCGCAGAGCCACACTCCACATAGAGAATAATGGAGCCTCCAGCACCTACCTCCACCCGCAGAGCCGCACTCCACATAGAGAATAATGGGGCCTCCAGCACCGACCTCCACCCGCAGAGCCGCACTCCACATAGAGAATAATGGAGGCTCCAGCACCAACCTCCACCCGCAGAGCCACACTCCACATAGAGAATAATGGAGCCTCCAGCACCGACCTCCACCCGCAGAGCCGCACTCCACATAGAGAATAATGGAGCCTCCAGCACCGACCTCCACCCGCAGAGCCGCACTCCACATAGAGAATAATGGAGCCTCCAGCACCGACCTCCACCCGCAGAGCCACACTCCACATAGAGAATAATGGAGCCTCCAGCACCGACCTCCACCCGCAGAGCCACACTCCACATAGAGAATAATGGAGCCTCCAGCACCGACCTCCACCCGCAGAGCCACACTCCACATAGAGAATAATGGAGCCTCCGGCACCGACCTCCACCCGCAGAGCCGCACTCCACATAGAGAATAATGGGGCCTCCAGCACCGACCTCCACCCGCAGAGCCGCACTCCACATAGAGAATAATGGAGCCTCCAGCACCGACCTCCACCCGCAGAGCCGCACTCCACATAGAGAATAATGGGGCCTCCAGCACCGACCTCCACCCGCAGAGCCGCACTCCACATAGGGAATAATGGAGCCTCCAGCACTGACCTCCACCCGCAGAGCCGCACTCCACATAGAGAATAATGGAGCCTCCAGCACCTACCTCCACCCGCAGAGCCGCACTCCACATAGAGAATAATGGGGCCTCCAGCACCGACCTCCACCCGCAGAGCCGCACTCCACATAGAGAATAATGGGGCCTCCAGCACCGACCTCCACCCGCAGAGCCGCACTCCACATAGAGAATAATGGGGCCTCCAGCACCGACCTCCACCCGCAGAGCCGCACTCCACATAGAGAATAATGGAGCCTCCAGCACCGACCTCCACCCGCAGAGCCGCTCTCCACATAGAGATTAATGGGGCCTCCAGCACCGACCTCCACCCGCAGAGCACCACTCCACATAGAGAGTAATGGAGCCTCCAGCACCGACCTCCACCCGCAGAGCCCCACTCCACATAGAGAATAATGGGGCCTCCAGCACCGACCTCCACCCGCAGATCCGCACTCCACATAGAGAATAATGGGGCCTCCAGCACCGACCTCCACCCGCAGAGCCGCACTCCACATAGAGAATAATGGGGCCTCCAGCACCGACCTCCACCCGCAGAGCCGCACTCCACATAGAGAATAATGGATCCTCCAGCACCGACCTCCACCCGCAGAGCCGCACTCCACATAGAGAATAATGGAGCCTCCAGCACCGACCTCCACCCGCAGAGCCGCACTCCACATAGAGAATAATGGGGCCTCCAGCACCGACCTCCACCCGCAGAGCCGCACTCCACATAGAGAATAATGGGGCCTCCAGCACCGACCTCCATCCGCAGAGCCGCACTCCACATACATGGCTGCTCTCAGTGCTCTGTGCTGTGCGCACAGGACCTGTGATGAGGTCACAGGAGGGGAGGAGACAGGGGTCACATGATCGGGGCCCTGACACCTTACCTCCTGTGATCTCATCACAAGCCTTTGCACGCTACCAGCAGCATCAGCGTTCACGCTACTTGTAGATGCTGCTGGTAGCAGAGCACATAATGCCGCCCCCACGGTCACTCACTTTTAGGTGGGGAGAAGATGGAGTGCCATTGCAGCAGCCAGCAGGAATGTGGTGGGGGCCCCCTTAGAAGCTCTTGTGGTGGGGGCCCCGGGGCTGAAGCCCGCCTGCCCTGCCTATAATCCGGCCCTGCGCGGTGGCGGATTATAATGGGGCAATTTACTGGCCTGGGCTGTGGGCCCCTTAACCCCACTGGGCCCAGGGCAACTGCCCAAATTGACCTCATTATAATCCGCCACTGCCTACAGACCTATATCTTTATCATTAACAGACATCAAAAGTCTTAGCTACCAGACTTAAAGAAGTTGTCCAATACTTGGACAACTGTTTGTCATACCCCTTGCTTGGCCCTGATAACATAAGAAAGCTTATACACCTCCCTTGTCGACATCGCTCCTGGGGTGTCGGTACTAGCTCTCCCCGGGGTTCTTGTGCGGTGTTGTGACACATGACTCCGGCGCCCAATCAACGCTGGCGTCACTGTACCCGCCTTCGAACGTTTTCAGCAGGAAGTTGAAGCCAGGGATCAGCTGTAGCAGGAACTTCCTCTTCATGTTCAGCTCAACTTCATATTTGCTATGGGTTGATCCTGGGGGTGGGGGTGCCCAACGCCTGCTACTTCAACATCTTCTTAAAGGGGTTGTCCGGGCTTTTCACATAATCTCAGTGCATATCTGGGCTGCAGAATGCTGACAATAAGTAATTTACCTTCTGTGGCCAGTTTGAAGGGTTTCCAAGATATGATCTCTTGCTTCTATGAAAAAACGTCCAGGGGTGGTGTGTTCTGGCATTGAAATGAGAACTGGTCATTTCCTCCTACTCTACTAAAAACATGCCCTCTATAGCAACAACCCCACCTTCCATAGCTACAGGCCCTCCCCGACCACATGAACAAGCCTATCCCTCCTCACACAGTAACAAATCCTCCCCCTCTAGCAGCCTCAGTGCAGAGAGCAGGACCACCCAGCTGCTCCTCCCCCAGACACACGCTGAACAGTGATCTATGGAAAGTGAAACTAGTGAGGAGGAAACGACCAGTTCTCATCTCAATGCCAGAACACACACCCCTGGACGTTGTTCATAGAAGCAAGAGATCATATCTTGGAAACTGTGCAAACTGGCCCACAGAAGGTAAATTACTTATTGTCAACATTCTGCAGCCCAGATATGCACTGAGATTATGTGAAAAGCCCGGACAACCCCTTTAAGTTATCTAAGTTTTATGAGGCACTGGAATCACACAGGTTTAGGGCCTCTTCTGGCAAAACTCTAACTCTGCCACAAATACATTGGCTTTTGTGGAAGGCAAGAGAATTGCAGGGCCTGCATGGGATCACACAATTTAGTTCACTATGGGAAACCCTAATGCTCTTTAACTTACATCAATTAAAGGGGTTCAAATGCTGAGCTTAAAGGAAATGAAGAGGGTTTTCTCATATTCTAATGGGAGATTTGATTAAGGATTTCTCTTAATTGCATTGCGAATTTGGAATACTTCACTGTGAATTTTACAAATACCTTCAGCTATGACATGCATATTAGGCAGAGGGGTTGATTCTTTATGGCTGTGTTCCCAGGAACTTGGTAATACAAAGGACAACTTCCTCACATGGCTACAGTGGTCTGATCTCAATATTATATACTGCTCTTCCAGACCTGGTTTTAGTTAAATATCCATTTTGTTCAAAAGAAAAATGAGAGGGCATAATTGGTCCCAAAGAAGAAGGACTTTGGCAAAAAATTTTGGAGAGAGCTCCACAACTGTCCCTAAGTGCATCGCACAGATTATCTCATGTATATGTGGCACCCCAGGCATACAGAACTCCTCAATTGCAATTTCATATAGGGCTTAGACCAAATCCTTTAAATGCAAGGTGTAAGGTACATTCTGCTAATCTGCTGCATAAGATGTGGCCATACCCTAATCTGGAATCCTTATGGAAAGGTGTACTAGAAATGATATTAATAGGGTCTATTAAGTCAATACTGATCCTATACCTTTTGTAAGTGTACTGGTGTATATTGATGATTTATGTTAGTATGATCACGGCAAGACTGTGCTGTCCCGTATGCTATTTATGACCAGGAAATTATTTGCCCAATACTGGATATCAGACCATACACCTGCAATCCCAATTTTATTTAGGGCTATCACACTGCAGGGGGCTGAATACAAATGCTCGTCATCATATTCAGATATATATTTTTAAAATAATTAGAAAAGTATGTATCATGTCCTTTACACTTCACTAATAGTGGCTACTTTGTGTTGGTATCTCACATAAAGTCCCAATAAAAATACATTTAATCATGTGAGTGTAATGTGAAAAAATGTGGAAAAGTTCACGGGGTATTAATACCTTTTATACTATATATGGCACTGTATATAATTGTGTCGCAATATCATGTCCCTAACACATCTGATAAAGTAAAGATAAAGTGGCCAAACCCTTTAAGTGTATCTATAAAAATAGTACATAATCTAAAAATATAAATATTTGTGGGGTATGATGACATTTGCCTTTGTCTTTATTTACACTCATAAGGAAATCTGCACAATCTGTAAATAATTTGGCCTGGTTCATATCCTGGACTGCTGTAGGGACACAAGATTTCCTTTATGTAGATGAACCTTTTATTGAAAGGAAATGAGGCTGCTGAATAATGTATGAAAGCATTGCAGACATGTTACCTCATTACTTCTATCTTTCTCGACTTTAACCCAGACAGGGAGTGGTAAGAGATGGACTCCGCATCACATCGGAGTATTGCAGCGTGTTTTCATGGACTGAGTCTATTGCTTAGTGTTGCATGTGTATGTTTCTCTTTTTCAGTAAAGACTTTTTCCTCTCTCTGCCTTTCATGACTAAAACAGGAGCTACTGCTTCTATGTCCCAGCCATCAAAAGCTACAAGGATCCTGAGACTTAAGGTACTGTCACACTAAGCGATATCGCTAGCAATATCGCTATAACTTGTGACGTTATAGCGATATTGCTAGCGATATCGCTGTGTCTGATACTTACCTCCGACCCGCTCCCCCGCTGGTTATCGCTGATCGCGCGAGAACGTCCAGGACTGTTTCTCGTCGTCAGCTTCCTGCGGCGCTTCCTGTGGAGAGACGAGCGACGAGCGTGGAGCCGGGCGGGAGGACGCAGGATCGCCTAGTGTGACAGGTAAGTAGCGACCCCCGACCCCAGCGATGCCGCTGGTGAGATCTGCCTGTGTGGCAGCTCACTAGCGACCACTTAGCGATGCACCAGCGATCCTGACTGCGTCATATCGCTGGTCGGGATCGCTGGTACATCGCTAAGTGTGACAGTACCTTAAGGCTACGTTCACATGTTTAGTATTTGGTCAGTATTTTGCATAAGAATTTTCAAGGGTGCGTTCACATTGTGCTCTTCCGTACGCTTGCAAGTCCCATCGGGGTTTGCGTCCAAATCCCCCCGCAAAATAGGATTAAGGCTTATCCCCGACGGGACCATAGACTATAATGGTCCTGGCAGAGCCAACATGCGCTCTTCCATGCATTATTTTTGGGCGCATAAGCAGTATATTATGTCTGGGTGTCTTCCCCCGTAGTCGTATAGGCCCGAAAATGATGCACGTTAAAGAGTACGTTAGCTCTGTCAGTACCGTTATAGTCTATTGCCCTATCGGCACATATGCCCAAATCCCATTTGGATGTAAGCCACGACGGAGTCACTGAATGGGCGCCTGAACGCAGTGTGAAAGCACCGTAAGCCAAAACCGGGAGTGGGTGAAAAATACAGAAGTGGTGATGTGTTTCTATTATACTTTTCCTCTGATTGTTCCTCTCCTTTTTTTGGCTTACAGATACTGAGGTAAAATACTGACCAAATACTAAAGGTGTGAACGTAGTCTTAGGCTGGGATCACACATGCGAGAAACATGGCCGAGTCTCGCATGTTAATACCCGGCACTGCCGCCGGCACTCGGGAGCGGAGCGTGCGGCTGCATGTATTGCTATGTGGCTGCACACTCCGATCCGAGTGCTGGCGGCAGTGCCGGGTATTAACATGCGAGACTCGGTCGTGTTTCTCGCATTTGTGATCCCGGCCTTACAGAAAGAGTTGCTGTTCCGTGCTCTTTTTCATAACTCCCATTTATTTTTATGCGGGTTGTGCAATCAGTGAATCGCAGCTGAATTTCTCTAATTTATAACCCTCTGGTGGTGGCTCTGACCTAGAAGTAGTTATTCCGATATGGACTATGAAAGGCAAAAGATGAGAATAACCATTTGATACAGAAAGAGAGTGATGTAAAGGACATAATAACTTGGATTTCTAAGTACACTGCGTGACAACATGCCCCAATTATATTCACATCACTAAGTTCTACAGGCAGGCTTAGACTGGCCCACAGGAAACAGGTGAATTTCCCGATGGGCCCATGTGCAGGAGTAGGCCACTTAGCATTAGCAGTAATTGGTCCAATATATTTGATTCACTATGTGAAGGCAAAAGCAGCATCCCATCTTTCATTTAACAAACTACCTACCTTATTATATAGAAATATAGGTACATTTGTGAAGAAAAGTAATGTAATATCTGCATGTAGCTAAACAGTGGGCTCCCAGAGTCAATCTTACTGGTGTGCCCTTGCCACCCCAGGCTGACACTGTATACGGGTATGATATCACACATTTTTACTTTGTTTTTGTCACAATACTCAAAATCATGGAAAAATTGCATCCTTTTTGCTGCAATTTCAGAGAAATCAAAACAAAAGTGCAGCAGTTTAAGAGCTATTTTACAAAAAAATTGTTTTTACATTGACAAGAAAAACGCACAGGTCCATTAGTGTTGGTTGGGTGAATTAGGGGTTTGTGGGGTGCACTTATATAGTGCCGGGCAGCCCAACTAATCTAACAGTATGGGTATCAACAATAGGCTCTGCAACTTAGCACATCTGGCCTCCACCACCTCCGGGAACAGCTGATCAGCAGGGGGTGCGCCGTGCCGAGTGTCGCTCCCCCACTGATCAAATAGAGGGACACCGTGCAGTTTACATACAGCGCGGGACAACTATAAAACACTTTTTCTGAATTATGCAGGGGCATGTCAGAGGATATAAAGGGGTTTCAGAAACCGCCTTCTTATGATCTTACAGGTGATGGGCAAGGTTTATAAGCCAAAAAACTGGTGACAAGTTCCTTTTATCTCAAAGTTTCCCGCTGAATAGCTTACAACCCGATTCTAGGAGTCACTATGCTTCTCCATAAATGCTTTGCCGCAATAAAATTCACGCTTGTCATAAACAAACCATAGGTATTAATATATGATACAAGTGGCCGCCCCTGTGACACCTCAGTGCATTAATTATGTTTCATCTTCTTGATGTAATCACACTTCTAGGAATGTCTGCGACAAATGTTAGTACAGGGCTGATATCACTCTGGGGTCCCTCCTTACAGTTACATTATCCAATCAGCACTCACAAACTCAGGTTATGTAAGGACACGCCCCATTGGCAAGAAGAATGGTAACATCCAACTATCAATTTATTCATACACATCCATGAGGAATAAGAGAGGAACAGCACAACACAGAGTTCTAACAAAAGATGCTGCGATATGGTTATTTACTGTGAAATGCAAGTCATTCATTATTAAAACAGAAAACAGAGGGATCTGTAGCGATTTGATCCTTGCCCACAGCAGGAGAGACCAAATTCTCACACACGTCAGGAGCGACCAGATCTTCGCACACATAAAGAGTGACAAGATCCTCGCACATATCAGGAGCGACCAGATCTTCGCACAGATCAAGAGCAACCAGATCATCGCACACATAAAGAGTGACAAGATCCTCGCACATATCAGGAGCGACCAGATTTTCGCACACATAAAGAGAGACAAGAAACTCACACATATTAGGAGCGACCAGATCCTCTCACATATCAGGAGCGACCAGATCTTCGCACACATAAAGAGAGACAAGAAACTCACACATATCAGGAGCGACCAGATCCTTGCACACATAACGAGCGACCAGATCTTCGCACACACTAGGAACAGTCAGATCCTTGCACACGTCAAAAGCAACCAGATCCTTGCACACATACAGTTGTGCTCAAAAGTTTACATACCCCGGCAGAATTTTTGCTTTCTTGTCCTTTTTTCGGAGAATATGAATGATAACGCCAAAACTTTTTCTCCACTTATGGTTAGTGATTGGGTGAACCCATTTATTGTCAAACTACTGTGTTTTTTCTTTAAATCATAAAAACCCAAAACATCCAAATGACCCTGACCAAATTTTACATATCACATTTCTTAATACCATGTATTGCCCCCTCTAACATCAATTACAGCTTGAAGTCTTTTGTGGTAGTTGTGGATGAGGTTATTTTCTCAGATGGTAAAGCTGCCCATTCTTCTTGGCAAATAAGCTTCCAGTTCCTGTAAATTCCTCTTCTGTCTAGCATGAACTGCGTGCTTGAGATCTCCCCAGAGTGGCTCAATGATACTGAGGTCAGGAGACTGAGATGGCCACTCCAGAACCCTCACTTTGTTCTGCTGTAGCGAATGACAGGTCGACTTGGTCTTGTGTTTTGGATCGTTGTCATGTTGGTACGTCCAAGTACGCCCCATGTGCAGCTTCCGGACTGATGATTGCAAATTTGCCTTCAGTATTTGCTGATAACGTGCAGCATTCATCTTTCCTTCAACTTTGACCAAGTTTCCTGTGCCTTTATAGCTCACACATACTCAAATCATCAGCGATCCACCTCCGTGCTTTACAGTAGGCATGGTGATCCTTTCATCATAGGCCTTGGTGACCTTTCTCCAAATGTAACGTTTATGAATGTTGCAAAAAAAATCAAATTTTGGTCTCATCACTCCCAATTACCTTGTTTCAGAAGTTTTCAGGCTTGTCAATATGCTGTTTTGCTTATTGTAGTTGAGATACTTTGTGGCATTTGCGCAGTAATGGCTTTCTTCTGGCGACTCGACCATGCAGCCCATTTTTCTTTAAGTACCTCCTTATTGTGCATCTTGAAACAGCCACACCGCTAGTTTTCAGAGAGTAAAGTATTTCAGTTGATGTTATTTGTGGGTTTTTCTTTGCATCCCGAACAATTTTCCTGGCAGTTGTGGCCGACATTTTTGTTGGTATACCTGACCGTGGTTTTGTTTTTACAGAGCCACTGATTTTACATTTCTTAATCACAGTTTGAATGCTGCTGACTGGATTATCAATTCCTTGGATCCCTTTCCTGTTTTATACAGTTCAAGTATCTTTTCCCGTAGATCCGTTGACAATTCTTTTGCTTTCCCCATGACTCACAATCCACAAATGTCAGTGGCTGGACGAACGATGCAAGAGTCTGTCTGGATCCCAGAAACTCAGTCGGGTTTTATGCACACACACTGATTACAAGCAAACTGCTCACAGGCAAGGATGTTACCTTTAGTAGCCACTCAAAGCCATTTGTGTCAACTTCTGTGCATGTTATCAGGCAAAAATCACCAGGGTATGTAAACTCTTGATCAATTGGATGTTTTGGGTTGTCATTATGATTTAAAAAGAGAAAACACAGTAGTTTGACAATAAATAGCTTCATCCAACCACTAACCATGAGTGGAGAAAAAATTTTGGTGTTCTCATTCATATTCTCTGAAAAAAGGCCAAAAAACCAAAAATTCTGCTGGAGTATGTAAACTTTTGAGCACAACTGTAAAGAGTGACCAGATCCTCACACACAGTAGGAGCAGTCACATCCTCAAACATATCAGGAGCAACCAGATCTGTTAGGCGTCAGGTTTCTGCGTCTGCTCTGCAGGAATCTAGAGCCCCACATTCTGCTGTCTCTTGCTGTCTTTCTGCTACAGAGGAGATTACTTTGCAGCAGACCACTCCAGAGACTAAGTCCCTCTGTGCTTCTACTGGGCATGCTCACGAGACGATCTCCCATTGGAGATCGGGAGTCATGTGCCCAGGTCCTGTTCCAGATCTCATTGGTCCATCTCGGAGATCTGGAAGGTCCCGCACGGCTATAAACAGCGCGCATGGCCATTCCGCCATGCGCTAATATATACTATACTGCTATGTGTGAATGGTGACGGATGTATGACTCTGGTGACTGACTCATTTGAAACCCCTTCCCTCCCTTACGCATGGTGATAGGGAATTAGTTTAGTAGTCAGTGCCAGTCAGTGGCAAGCCTTAAGCCACTGTGCTCACCGCACCGCTACGCTAGCGTCCGACATCGCGCTTGCCTTCCAGCCTTGTCGTCGAGCAGCAGTGTCCTACTCCGCGCTGCAGTTGCAGTCCCCCTTGGCGCCCGCAGTAGCGACGCCGCACACACGGTAGGTCTAGAAGGACGCAGCTCCTCTGTCTTAGGGCCTGCTCCTGTGACCAGATACCATGTGTGCATTTTAACTGAACTCTGTGACACTAACAGGTTCAGTGTTCTTTGTGTTTATGTGTTGCGGCATCTCTGTGTGAACAGAGCCCGCTCTGCGCACTACGGGTGAAGTTGAACCCGTGCGCATTATACCGCCATATTGCTCCTGCCATCACTCAGCAGCGGTTGTAACACCTACTGCACGGTGGACCCCGAGCGGCGAATGCACTTTATTATCATTTTTATTTAGTGCGTTCCGCCGTTCCTAACAAGATCTTCGCACACATCAGGAGCAACCAGATTTTCGCACACATCAGGAGCGACCAAATTCTCGCATGCATCAGGAGCGACCAGATCCTCACACACGTCAGGAGCAACCAGATCCTCACACACGTCAGGAGGGACCAGATCTTCGCACACGTCAGGAGAGACCAGATCTTCGCACACGTGAGGAGAGACCAGATTGTTGTGTGGTGCCCTACGTCTTTACCGCCACAAAAGGGTTAAATATGTACTGTTTTGTATGTGTTTTGTAAGCAATGGGGGTTATGCTTTCTCTGTTAGAGACCACAACACACACACACACACACACAATTCACCTCACTCCCTTACCTGTCTGAAGCTTAGAGCTTTGCAGACATGCCCCAACTGGGAGGGGGAGGAGTCGAAAGTTGTTTCAGTGAACAAGAAGGAAGAAGAACACTCTTGGAAGCCATGTTAAGACATGAGCTCTATCCAGGAGTACAGCTAAAGAAGCATCAGGGAATCAGCCCCTAGGCCATCCATGCTTTCAGAGCAGGGTGGTAAGCTGAGAAACTGTGTGGGATTATATAACCAACAGCATCCTGTTTTCTCCCTGGAAAGACTGCAGCGAATTAGGATCAGTGAAGGATAGTACAAGTGGGATCTTGAGCTGCTCACACACAGGATCCAAGCTGCAAGTTGCCAAAGGAGAAATACACAGTGAGTAGAGGCTATATCGGAAGTTTTAGACTCTGGGAAGCCTTGGTCCCAGAAGGGATTAGAGTAGCAGGAAGTTACACTGAGTCACAGCAGCAGAGAGAAAGGATAACTCCCATTCTGCAGCACAGACTGTAACTTGGTTGGAGTTGTAATATCTCCCTTGAACTGCACCTGAACTACCGTCAATGATAAAGTGACTTTCCTTGTCTCCTGCCTTATTACTCCGTGCCTTCTACTTCCATCACAATCTCTGGGAGTCGGCCCTGGTTGGAGAGGGTTTAACATCTGCACTGCCAACACCATCTACTCCCCCACGGATCATCTGCAGTGCCGGCTACTACAGTCGAACACTCCAACTGGCGTCACGAATCACTACATAAACTTTATCCCCATTCAATTCAACCACTTTTACATGACTGCCTGAGGCCAAGGACCGGGTCACCGCCACTGTGCCATCTCCGATTGAAATTAATGGGCCCGGCGCCGAGTATCCCACGGCCTCTGGGGCGCGTCATTTGCATATGTCAGGAGCGACAAAATCCTCGCATAACTCAGGAATGACAAGATCCTCAGACAGATCAGGAGCGACCAGATCCTCGCACAGATCAAGAGCAACCAGAACATTGCACACATAAAGAGCAACCAGATCCTCGCACACATTAGGAGTAGTGAGATCCTCGAATATGTCAGGAGCGACCAGTTCCTCGCACACGTCAGGAGCGATCAGATCCTTGCACCCATAAAGAGTGACCAGATCTTCGCACACATAAAGAACGACTAGATCCTTGTGTAGGGAAGGTGACCTGACAGACGGACGGACTAGTCTGAGTGAAGAAGGAAAGGTTTGCACAGTGTAGGTAGGTGTACAGTGGGGAAACAGCTAGGAAAGTGTAGTGGACGTGCAGTACCTTGGGTTGACCATTAGATGGCAGGGAGGAGTGTGAGCAAAGGACTTGACATCAGCTTAGGGCTTTAGAAACCGTTGGTCATGGGGGGCGGAGTGACAGTTTCAAGGAACCGGGTTAGCTATAAATACTGAGGGAGGGTTCCAGAAGGTTCCACTCCCCAGGGGGAGCTCCAGTGACAGGAGGACTGCTACAGTCTGTGCGCTGTGAGGTGAATCCAGACCAGGGGGACTGAGGAGAGAGAACAACAGGGGGGTGGTCCTGACAGATAGACCGCAACAGAGACGAGATAAAGGGAATAGGCACACCGTGTAGAGAACGACGTTTGACCAGTGAACGGACTGTTGGTGATTAGGCTTAGGGCAGCCACAGTGTCGGAAGCTGTCACTACGTCAGGAAAGGCCAAAAGGACAGGATGTATATATACGTCCCAGGCGAGAAACACGGTGTGTGAAGCGGCTCTGGATACAGAGGGCCATGAGTGAGGTACTGTGCGGTGTTGTGAAGCGGCTATGGATGCGGAGGGCCGAGAGAGAGAGATATGGCGATGTGCTGCGAGGGCCGTCAGGCGGACGGCGCGCGGAAATAAACTTGGACCTGTTGCACCCAGTACCTGCCTCCATTTCGTCTCTGTTTCATCTCTGCGCGGTAAGAAGAGGGACCACCCCCCCAGCTCGCCCCACCAACCCTGCACTTGCACACACAAGGAGCGGCCAGATCCTTGCACATATCAGGAGCGACCAGATCCTCGCATCATCCTTGCATACCCTAAGAACAGTCAGATCCTCGCACACATCAGGAGCGACCAGATCCTTGCACACGTCAGGAGCGACCAGATCCTTGCACACGTCAGGAGCGACCAGATTGTCGCACATGTCAGGAGTGACAAAATCCTCGCTTACCTCAGGAGTGACAAGATCCTCGCACAGATCAAGAGCAACCAGATCATTGCACACATTAGGAGTAGTGAGATCATCAAATACGTCAGGAGCGACCAGATCCTCGCACACACTAGGAGCGGCCAGATCCTTGCACACAACAGGAGCGGCCAGATCCTCACAGACATCAAGAACTACCAGATCCTCACACACATCAAGAGCTAGCAGATCCTCGCACACACTAAGAGCAGTCAGATCCTCGCACACATCAGGAGTGACTAGATCCTCGCACACATCAGGAGCGACCAAATCCTTGCAAATGTCAGGAGCAACAAGATCTTTGCACATATCAGGAGCGACCAGATTCTCGCACAGATCAAGAGCAACCAGAACATCGCACACATTGGGAGCAGTGAGATCCTTGCACACATCAAGAGCAACCAGATCCTCGCACACATCAGGAGCGACCAGATCCTCGTACACATAAAAAGCAACCAGATCCTCGTACACATAAAGAGTGACCAGATCCATACACACACTAGGAGCAGTCAGATCCTCGCACACATAAAGAGCGACTAGATCCTCGCACACACTAAGTGTGGCCAGATCCTTGCACACATCAGAAGCGACCAGATCCTCATACACCTCAAGAGCAACAAGATCCTCGCACACATAAAGAGCGACCAGATCCTCGCACACATCAGGAGCGTTTATTGCTTCTGGACAACAAAGCCAAAAATCATAAAAATGAAGCCTGGCACAGCCAGACTATGGGCTTATCCTCAGGCATGGCCCATACACAGTGAAAGAGCTTAGTACATAGTTTGCAGCACAATATTCAGAGCTCAGGAAATATCGGAATTGCCTGAATTAAGTATAATGTTTATTTCTATAGAAGTTCTGCTTTATATACTGTAATTTTGAGTAAATCCCACCTAAGCACAGCTGTGCCCTAGAGATCCCTTGCCCTGCATGTATGGGGCCCTCTCAGACATGACATCTGCTGGGCTCCTGCACACATCGGCACCTCCCAGTGAAGGGTGGGGATCTCCTCGTGTGTTCTTACCTCTAGGGTTAGCCATAGCTGAGGTCAGAGGTCACGATGCAGCCTTACAGCTAGCCACTGGTGAAGGAAGTCTGCAGCAGGCTGGACAGGAGGAATCTCCGAGAATTCAGGAAACAGACAAATATGGTCATTATGACCCTCACACGTCACTTCTAGGAAGCAGCTCAGCCAGACACAAGGAAGGGGCAGACTTTGTACTGCAGGTTACACATTCAGAAGTACCAGAATTACCAGGGCTGCACCTTATGGGGGATGTATAGTAATAGGAAATGGTGTGACAGGGGCTGTATCCTACAGGGAGCAGAGAGTGCAATTCTGGGGTGCTGTGCATCCTCCTCCCTTCTATTTGATTCTGAGCTCCATTCTCCACTAATAGTGGAAATGCCTATTTATTCACTGGAGTCAGGATCTTCCATAAGGGATGTCTTCTCTTATAGGGCACGGCCACGTGAGACTTGTCCACAGCAGCGAAATCACACTAAATTGTGTAGATTTTGTTGCAAAACCGCTCCGCATAGCATAAATTGCCATGCTGTAAATGGCAAGTATGTAGCGCATGTCCGTGGACCCGGCTGATTCTTTGACCAGGCCGGGCGCCAATGTGAATGGACCGCAATGCTGAATCAGTGCCACAGCCCCTTCACTCTCATCATAAACATACGCCACCACCTCATGAGATGGGAAAACGTAAAATCCTATTGTAAATCGTGTGTGGCCATTAATACGGGCCGTTACCAAAATGTTTACAGTGTTTAATGTTTAAAAGGAACCTGTCAACAGGTCTTCCCAATATAAAGTACTCCCTACACCTTTACCGATGGTTTTACAGTATTTTAGGAGTCTCCATCCCCCTCCACATAGCCACAAAAATATATCTTACTAGCTGAAGAGCCCGGCGTTGCCTGGGCACAGTAACCAAGTGTGGTTAGTTATAACAAATTATAATGATTATATTGCACATAAAAACATTTCACATCATATATTCAACAATATAGATTTGCAACACAAATTAACTAAACGATTACACAAGTATTGATAGTATTTTATTTTCAACTCATTCAAGAGTCTTTTCCTTTCGGTGCAAAGATGAACAGATTTTTGGCAGTTCCAACTCTTGAACAGACCACATAAAGTTGTCCATGAGAAAAGCATGGAGATTGCAAATCGATCCCTACTACTTTCAAGGACTGTCCCTGAGCCTTGTTAATGGACATTGCAAATAGCAGTTGAACTGGAAACTGGAGGCATTTAAAATCAAAAGGCAAATCAGATGGAATGAGTGGAATTCTTGGAATGAAAGTGTCCTCTCCTTTGGCACATCCTGTTGCTGAGCTGTGTCTCTAACCCTATCCTGTGTGATACCGTCTGCTGAGCTGTGTATCTAATTCTATCCTGTGTGATACCATCTGCTGAGCTGTGTATCTAATTCTGTCCTGTGTGATACCGACTGCAGAGCTGTGTATCTAATCCTGTCCAGTGTGATACTGTCTGCTGAGCCGTGTATCTAAACCTATCCTCTGTGCTACTGTCTGCTGAGCCATGTACCTAATCCTTTCCAGTGTGATACTGTCTGCTGAGCCGTGTATCCAATCCTATCCTGTGTGATAGTGTGTGCTGAGCCATGTATCTAATCCTATCCTGTGTGATACTGTCTGCTGAGCCGTGTATAATCCTATCCTGTGTGATACTGTGTGCTGAGCCGTGTACCTAATCCTATCCTGTGTGATACTGTCTGCTGAACCATGTATCTAATCCTATCCTGTGTGATACTGTCTGCTGATCTGTGTATCTAATCCTATCCTGTGTGATACTGTGTGCTGAGCCATGTATCTAATCCTATCCTGTGTGATACAGTCTGCTGAGCTGTGTACCTAATCCTATCCTATGTGATAGTCTGCTGAGCTGTGTATCTAATCCTACTATCCTGTGTGATACTGACTGCTGAGCTGTGTATCTAATCCTATCCTGTGTTACTGTCTGCTGAGCTGTGTATCTAATCCTATCCTGCGTGAAAATGTGTGCTGAGCCATGTATCTAATCCTATCCTGTGTGATACTGTGTGCTGAGCCGTGTATCTAATCCTATCGTGTGTGATACTGTCTGCTAAGCCATCTATCTAATTCTATCCTGTGTGATATCGTCTGCTGAGCTGTGTATCTAATCCTATCGTGTGTGATACTGTCTGCTGAGCCATGTATATAATTCTATCCTGTGTGATACCGTCTGCTAAGCCATGTATCTAATCCTATCCTGTGTGATACTGTCTGCTGAACTGTATATCTAACCCTATCCTGTGTGATACTGTGTGCTGAGCCGTGTATCTAATCTTATCCTGTTACTGACTGCTGAGCTGTGTATCTAATCCTATCCTGTGTGTTATACTCTCTCCTGAGCCGTGTATGTAATCCTATCCTGTGTGATATTGTCTGCTGAGCTGTGTATCTAATCCTATCCTGTGTGTTATACTCTCTCCTGAGCCGTGTATGTAATCCTATCCTGTGTGATACTGTCTGCTGAGCTGTGTATCTAATCTTATCCTGTGTTACTGACTGCTGAGCAGTGTATCTAATTCTATCCTGTGTGATACTGTCTGCTGAACCATGTATCTAATCCTATCCTGTGTGATACTGTCTGCTGATCTGTGTATATAATCCTATACTGTGTGATACTGTATGCTGAGCCATGTATCTAATCCTATCCTGTGTGATACAGTCTACTGAGCTGTGTACCTAATCCTATCCTATGTGATAGTCTGCTGAGCTGTGTATCTAATCCTACTATCCTGTGTGATACTGACTGCTGAGCTGTGTATCTAATCCTATCCTGTGTTACTGACTGCTGAGCCATGTATCTAATCCTATCCTGCGTGAAAATGTGTGCTGAGCTGTGTATCTAATCCTATCCTGTGTTACTGACTGCTGAGCCATGTATCTAATCCTATCCTGCGTGAAAATGTGTGCTGAGCCATGTATCTAATCCTATCCTGTGTGATACTGTGTGCTGAGCTGTGTATCTAATCCTATCCTGTGTGATACTGTGTGCTGAGCCATGTATCTAATCCTATCGTGTGTGATACTGTCTGCTGAGCCATGTATCTAATCCTATCGTGTGTGATACTGTCTGCTGAGCCATCTATCTAATTCTATCCTGTGTGATACCGTCTGCTGAGCCGTGTATCTAATCCTATCCTGTGTGATACCGTCTGCTAAGCCATGTATCTAATCCTATCCTGTGTGATACTGTCTGCTGAACTGTATATCTAATCCTATCCTGTGTGATACTGTGTGCTGAGCTGTGAATCTAATCTTATCCTGTTACTGACTGCTGAGCTGTGTATCTAATCCTATCCTGTGTGATACTCTCTCCTGAGCCGTGTATGTAATCCTATCCTGTGTGATACTGTCTGCTGAGCTGTGTATCTAATCTTATCCTGTGTGATAATGTGTGCTGAGCCATGTATCTAATCCTATCCTGTGTGATACTGTCTGCTGAGCCATGTATCTAATCCTATCCTGTGTGCTGAGCCGTGTATCTAATCCTATCCTGTGTGATACTGTCTGCTGAACCGTGTATCTAATCCTATCCTGTGTGATACTGTATGCTGAGCCGTGTATCTAATCCTATCCTGTGTGATACTGTCTGCTGAACCATGTATCTAATCCTATTGTGTGTGATTCTGTCTGCTGAGCCATGTATCTAATTCTATCCTGTGTGATACTGTCTGCTGAGCCATGTATCTAATCCTATCCTGTGTGATACCGTCTGCTAAGCCATGTATCTAATCCTATCCTGTGTGATACTGTCTGCCGAACAGTGTATCTAATCCTATCCTGTGTGATACTGTGTGCTGAGCTGTGTATCTAATCTTATCCTGTTACAGACTGCTGAGCTGTGTATCTAATCCTATGTGATACATCATCGTCTATGCCACCACCTAAAGCGGTTGGGACAGGTACTCAGCCGGTTGCAAAAGTACGGGTTGAAGGTGAAGCCTCAGAAATGCCACCTATTTCGCTCCCAGATTAAGTATCTGGGTCATGTCGTTTCGGCAGAGGGTGTGAGGCCATCCCAGGAGAAGGTTGCTGCTATCCAGGAATGGCCTACCCCCGAGATGGTAAAAGATGTGCGGGCTTTTCTGGGGTTAGCCGGATATTACCGTCGTTTCGTAAAGAATTTTGCATGTCGAGCTCGAGCCCTGCACGACCTGCTGAAGGGGGCTCCCACTGAGGCCAATGGGCGAAGAATCCAGTGGCAACACCCTCAGGAAGAGGCCTTCCGAGACCTCAAGGCTGCGCTCTCGGATGCCCCAGTGTTGGCTTATGCAGATTTCTCACAACCGTTCATCTTGCACACTGACGGGAGTCTTCACGGGCTGGGGGCTGTGTTGTCGCAGGTTCACGATGGCCGGGAGAGGGTGATCGCATATGGAAGCCGCTCACTCCATGACTCCGAGCGTAACCCTGACAATTACAGCTCCTTCAAGCTCGAGCTCCTCGCAGTGGTGTGGGCCATGACGGAGAGATTCGCAGAGTACCTAACGGGCTCCGAGGTGGTGGTGCGAACTGACAACAACCTGCTGGCTCATTTGGAAAACGCCAAATTGGGGACTCTGGAACAGCGATGGGTGGCGCGGATGGCGAAGTAGAATTATAAGATTATCTACAAAAGAGGGGCCGAGAATGTCCATGCAGACACCCTCTCCAGGATACGACATACAACTCCAGGACAGAACCGAGACGAAGAATTAGAAGAGGAAATACCGTTCGCTTTCAATACTGCCGTGCTCACAACTGACAAAAAAATATCTTCCCCCAAGGGGCATGTTAGAACAATCCCGGGATAAGTGAATACAACAACAACAAGATGATGAAGAGGTTGGCCTTCTCAGGACGTGGGTCGCCGCTGGGCAATTACCCACTGACTCGCAACGACAAAGTTTGACTCAAGACCTATTGCTGATGTTGCGACAATGGGAGAGGTTGGTTATCCGAAAGGGACTATTGTACCGTAAAATAACATCACAATCAACCTCAATGACGGCTTGGCAGGTGGTTACGCCAGGAGCCCAACTTCACGTACTGGCTCGGGAGGCTCACGAAAAAGGGGCCCACTTCGGAACAAAAAAGACTTTGCAATGGCTGCAACAGAAAGCTTACCACCCACGCTTGCCAGCTGTTGTGGACAAAATTTGCCGGACCTGCCGCTTATGCAAATTGGCCAAACCACCCGCTCAGTGAGCCGCAACACAGACTATTGTGACCTCAGCGCCCCTTGAACTCCTGACGGTGGATTACCTGACCATTGGGCCTGCATTTCAGGGATATGAACACTGCCTCGTTATGGTAGATCATTTCACCAAGTTCGCTGTGGTCACCCTGACTCGAGATCAGACCGCAGAGTCAGCTGCCTCCGCAATTTGTAGAAACTTTATACAAGTATACAAGTATACGGCTGTCCTCAATGGATACATTCTGAACAGGGAGCATGTTTTTTGGGAAAAGTTATGGAAGAACTACATCACCTATATGGGATTGACAAATCCCGGACCACACCGTATCACCCGCAAGGAAATGGGGCTTGTGAACGATTTAATCGGACATTGATTCAGATGTTGCGTACTCTGGAGAGTGACAAGAAGGCCCGTTGGCCCGAATATGTTTCTGAATTAGTATGGGTCTATAACAATTGGGTACATTGAGTTACTGGCTATACCTCCTACTCCCTGTTGTTTGGACGAGAGGGTAAAGGGATCACGGAGGTGGAGTTGGACCCCGAAGACCCTCAGCCCTGGACCGGAGTGTCGTCTTGGGTCCAAAATCATCGCCATCGGCTGCAGACTCTTCACCGAATTGTACACACCAAGCTCCGAGACTGGGAGCACCCATGGAAAAATGCAACCCCACCTCACCTGCAAAGCGGGGACCGTGTGCTTGTGCTAGATCAACGCCCCCAGAACAAGCTAGAGCCGCGTTGGGAAGAGAGTCCTTATCGGGTCTTACGCCGTATCCACCCGGAAGGACCTGTGTACGAAATACGACCCGAGGAGGATGAAAAACTGCCCACTCCTATTGTGCATCATAATATGTTATGCCCGTGTACTTCCACCGACCCGAAGCAACTGGAGCCTGCCCCATCGACATCTGAACCATCATCTATATGTTGGGACCTGGACGACGACGAAGATTTTCCCCCAGAACCCAGAGGCCCTCCACTCAGTAATGAACCAGCTGACACAATTAGCCCGTCCTGCCCCAATCAGCCCACCAATCTCCACCACCCCAGAAGACTCCACCCCAGTTGAACTGAGACGCTCCGAGCGGTCAACAGCCGGCAAACCCCCTGAACGATATGAACAAGATCAGTTCATATGGCAACGAACATTGAAACCCCTACAGACCGATCTCAATAGACTAAGGCCCTCGCCCAAGGACTGGCGAGCTTACAGGGTGAGAGAATGTGGGGAGGACGACTTCCAGACAGTGACTGGGCCAGAACCCTGGGGACCGCCATCAGGGTTCCTGAAGGAACAACACTGGGGGGACAACAAAGGGAGACACACAACTGAAGGTGTCAGGGCAATAGGGGGCAGGGCGAGGACAAAGGGAGGAGGGGGTGCGCTCAGGTGGCAGAGAGTGTGACAGGAGGAGAGAAGCCGAGTGACTTAGAGAGAGACGGGGTGACGAGTGGTGTGTGTAAGGGACACCGTCAGGAGTCTGTGAGGAGAAAGCTACGCACTCACCGACAAGAGAAACATGAGAGACTTTTACCGGAGGCCACTCCCCGCCCCCCGGTTGCACACAGCCACGCCCGCAGTCCCCCCCTTTTGAGACAGGTCTGTTACCTCAAGTCGCCGCTGCGACGACACGTAAAACGGCTGCAGCGGCCTGGACACTGCCCCCGTCCCCTTCCTCAGCTGCGGCCCTGCCATCACCGGCCTCAGTGGACGCCACCTCGCCATAGGCGGCAATAGAGGCCCACGTCCCGTCTACAAGGGCACCCTGAGTAGAGGCCGGCCGAACGTCATTTGGGGAACTGTGTCATCACTGCACTGTGAGACGAGAGCCGGTAAAAGACGTCCTGAATGCCCCACCAGCACAGAGTCTTCAGGGCCTGTTGTTCCCCACCAGCACAGTCTTCAGGGCCTGTTGTGCCCCACCAGCACAGAGTCTTCAGGACCTGTTGTGCCCCACCAGCACAGAGTCTTCAGGGCCTGTTGTGCTCCACCAGCACAGAGTCTTCAGGGCCTGTTGTGCTTCACCAGCACAGAGTCTTCAGGGCCTGTTGTGCTCCACCAGCACAGAGTCTTCAGGGCCTGTTGTGCTCCACCAGCACAGAGTCTTCAGGGCCTGTTGTGCCCCCCCAGCACAGAGTCTTCAGGGCCTGTTGTGCCCCCCAGCACAGAGTCTTCAGAGCCTGTTGTGACCCACCAGCACAGAGTCTTCAGGGCCTGTTGTGCCCCACCAGCACAGATCCTTCAGGGCCTGCTGTGCCCCATCAGCACAGTTTCTTCAGGGCCTGTCAAGCTCAAATCATCCCGGAACGAGGCATCAAGGCAGCCGCATTCAACGACCTCTAAGCGGCCGCACCTGTGAACCCGAGCGACGTCTGGAAGGATAAGTGAATTATAGGAAATAAGGACCCATAGTTTGTGCCATACGTGGCCTTCGATGCCCGGACTAGCCGGGTTAGTCACATTGAATATAAGAAAAGTATTGTTTATTTTGTTGAGTCCCTGCGAGGACAGATTGTTGTTACCTGTTACTTGTTCAGCATAGCCCCAGCGGCTCCAAGTTATAAAAGTTGATTTCACAAGTCATACCTTGTCTCGTCACTGCATCCTGAGAACCTGCTCAACCATACAGCATTATAGAGCAGGGCAGTGAGAAGTGCCCGTGCAGATCCGCGATTGTGGGCAACAGTGTGGATGTTGTAGGACACGTCATCCACATGAAGCTGGGAAGGAGGACGGCATTTGCAACCAGAGAGGAGGTGCCGGATCAAAACCAGAGATGCCCACTGGACCAGACCGCGCCATATCGGGGCATTACAAAATATATTATTGGGGCTATGTGGAGGACGATGGAGACTTGTATACATCTTCCAAGAAATATTGTAAAATAGGCAGCAAATATGGTGGCAGTACTTTCTACTGGTAAACCCTGATGACAGGTTCTCGTTAATACATATTTTACATAACATTGTAGACAGGTACAGTCATGGCCAAAAGTTTAGAGAATGACACAAATATTAATTTTTACAAAGTCTACTGCTTCATTTTTTATAATGGCAATTTGCATATACTCCAGAATGTTATAAAGAGTGATCAGCTTAACAGCAATTACTTTCAAAGTCAATATTTGCCTAGAAAATTAACTTTATCCCCCAAAACACATTTCAACATCATTGCAGCCCTGCCTTAAAAGGACCAGCTAACATATTTTCAGTGATTGCTCCATTAACACTGGTGTGGGTGTTGATGAGGACAGGGCTGGAGATCAATCTGTCATGATTAAGTAAGAATGACACCACTGGACACTTTAAAAGGAGGCTGGTGCTTGGCATCATTGTTTCTCTTCTGTTAACCATGGTTATCTCTAAAGAAACACGTGCAGTCATCATTGCACTGCACAAAAATAGCCTAACAGGGAACAGTATCGCAGCTAGAAAGATTGCACCTCAGTCAACAATCTATCGCATCATCAAGAACTTCAAGGAGAGAGGTTCCCTTGTTGCCAAAAAGGCTCCAGGGTGCCCAAGAAAGACCAGCAAGCGCCAGGACTGTCTCTTAAAAGTGTTTCAGCTGCGGGATCAGGCTACCAGCAGTGCAGAGCTTGCTCAGGAATGGCAGCAGGCAGGTGAGTGCATCTGCACGCACTGTGAGGCGGAGACTCTTGGAGCAAGGCCTGGTCTCAAGGAGGGCAGCAAAGAAGCCACTTCTCTCCAGAAAAAACAACATGGACAGGCTGATATTCTGCAAGAGGTACAGGGAGTGGACTGCTGAGGACTGGGGTAAAGTCATTTTCTCTGATGAATCACCTTTTCGATTGTTTGGGACACCTGGAAAACGGCTTATTCGGATAAGACCAGGTGAGCGCTACCACCAGTCTTGTCTCATGCCAACTGTCAAGCATCCTGAAACCATTCATGTGTGGGGTTGCTTCTCAGCCAAGGGAATGGGCTCTCTCTCAGTCTTGCCTAAAAACACAGCCATGAATAAAGAATGGTACCAGAATGTCCTCCAAGAGCAACTTCTCCCAACCGTCCAAGAGCAGTTTGGCGATCAAAAATGCCTTTTTCAACATGATGGAGCACCTTGCCATAAAGCAAAGGTGATAACTAAATGGCTCAGGGAACAAAACATAGAGATTTTGGGACCATGGCCTGGAAACTCCCCAGATCTTAATCCCATTGAGAACTTGTGGTCAATCATCAAGAGACGGGTGGACAAACAAAAACCTTCAAATTCAGACAAAATAAAAGCATTGATTTTGCAAGAATGGACTGCTATCAGTCAGGATTTGATCCAGAAGTTGATTGAGAGCATGCCAGGGAGAATTGCTGAGGTCCTGAAGAAGAAGGGTCAACACTGCAAATATTGACTTGCTGCATTAACTCATTCTGTCAATATAACCTTTTGTTACTCATAATATGATTGCAATTATATTTCTGTATGTGATAAAAACATCTGACAAACACACATAAAAACCAGAGGGCAGCAGATCATGTGAAAATATAATATTTGTGTCATTCTCTAAACTTTTGGCCATGACTGTAGCATAACAATCAATGTGAAATAACCCCATGCCCTCCTGTGCAGGAGTTGTAAATGCTAAAGCAGGTGTAAAATCAGTTTTTCCTTTGCAAAGTCCCCGTCAAGATGGATTTGTTATGCAGGTGCATACTCGTTTTCTGACTCTAGATCAGTAACAAGACGTATGGAAGATATATTCAACAACAGGGACGCGAACGCAATGTTCTCTCGTTATTTATAGTTAGAGAAACACCTCTGGGAACGAGCAATTCGCAGGAAATAAATGGCAGAGGATGGCGGCTAATGACTTTCTGCCAGCGCTGAAGACATCGCACCTAGAAACCGTGTGCTATTGCCAGCTGAACGCCGGGTACACGCGATAACAACTACTGTGCGAAGTCGTAGTTAAACACTTCATGACCCCAAAATGGCAGATTTGCGTATTCATTGCCACTTAAATGGCTCAGGTATTTTTAGCGGCGCTGTGTAGAGACAGACCGCGCTCATTTTTTGTTGTTTATGGATACATCTTTTTCAGGTGGATTCCATCTGGAACTGCCAAAAACTTGCTCAATAAACTTTTAAAAACAATGACTATATGCACAACAATGTCAAAACGACTTGCTGCTTCTATGTTCGGTCTTCTCTAGCTTATTAACAGATTCAGTCTTCAAAAGTCATGAAGAAGCTGAAAGAAGAGACCGGTCCTTTCTCCATGCTGCTATTTTATGCATTACATTTTATTTTTAATGTGTCAAAGACGCCAAAAAAAAGACTTCATATGAGCAGAGGACAATCAGTAATAGATAGTTCACTGCGCGCACTGGCTGTTATTGTTCTTGGCAGCATAGTTACACAGGACAAGAGATGCCAAGAATGATGATCTTTTAGGCAAAAAGATCATTTCACCCAATGAAGTAGCATTTTGCGCAGTCGCCAGATGATCAGCAGCTGGCTTACACGGCACGATAATCCTGTAGTATAAATGCCCCTTACATCTACGCCCTTTTGGCGAGTTTTTGATGTTGCAGATTTTCAGTAGCATTTTTCAAAAATAATGTAAAAAGCTCACCAAAAACTCACTGTGGGAACGTAGTCTTACTCTTCAATACAGCAAACTAAATTTAAAGAGTTTGGCCACTACATTTTTGATGGCTCATCTTTATGTTGCCCAGAACCCTTACTGTGATATTTTTAGTATGCTATGCATGAAGATAATAAAGCAGTATTAAAGGGTTTAGCAACTACTTGATGGCTCATGCTTACCCTAGGCCATCAATATCTGATGGATGGAAGCACAACACTCGGAAAGATCAGCTGTTCCTGGCACCAGTCAGAAGCTCGCAACTGAGGTACTGCAGATCCACAGCCCCATTAATGTGAATGGTGATGGATCCACAGTATCTGGTCAGGGAATCTACAGAAATGATGCAGCTGCTGTGTTCCAGCAACATCCGAGAACTTCCACCGCCGCCGAGCTGCAGAATGCGGCACTTTTTATCTCCCCTGTTAGAACAGAGTAACAGTGCACACACTCAGCTGCTGCTCCATTCATTCTGTATCGGGCTGCAACATAAAAATGAAGCAGTGCTAATAAAGCTTCATAGTCCTCTAAATGCTGAAAAATTTAGCTTTCATTTCAATGGAGCTGAATTATGTACTTCATTGTAGAAATAACCATTTGAGTCTTTACAACATAAATCTTCATCAGAATAAAGCGTGTTTGTACAAAGCGCTTAACTCCACTTTGTAATTTACTTAAATCTGAAGATTAAAGCGATTCCTCCTATTCCCAGATTGAGCCAAAGTCCAGCATCTATTTCAATAGTTGTCACATTTGCCAAAATTATCAATTAAAAGTGAAGGATGCCGGTTCTTACAGCAGTTTACACTACGATCAATAAATAGCCCTAGCTTGATTAAATGACAAAAAGGGGACACTAAATCCATTTGTGTGACCAGGCGACGATATAAAGCTCCAGAGTATTTCATTACCTACTATACGGTATGTCCTCACTACCGATTCATAATTGAAGTTATGTTTTATTCATTATGCTTGTGCGCAAACTGATTGCGGCCATATTGTTTGGGACACGGTAAACGTTGACACGTGCACTTTTTAGACAATTGAATATGCGACACCGCTCTCAACCCAAATAGCATAATAATAGGGATAAAAGGGAAAGTCACAGCGCAGTGTCAGGACTGCATGGCTCCTACTGACCATTACTGAAGAGCGGCTGTTGAGGCTTCCACAAGTAACAAGTTGTTTGCTGTGCAGCATGGTCATTGACAATGAAGATGATGAAGAAACAGGCAGAACATCAAAAGCTGCTACTAAATAACAAACCGTACAAGACAGGCTAGCAATTGTACTGATATCATACAGAAGATTAGGATAACATACATAATCCAGAGTTTCTCTCTTTCAAGAAACTTTACAGTTGGCACAATACGGTCAGGAAGATAACGTTCTCCTGGCATTTGACAAACCCAGACTCATCCATCAGACTCACAGAGAAATAGTGTACTCAGAATTGTTGAGGACGTGCAGGCTGAAGTCAGACACCAAAGTAGTAGACTTGTAGAAAATCAACCGCACTCACACAAAGGATTTCAGTCTTATGCTGGTTTATTTAAACACAATAGTTCACCATAGTGCTGGTAAGGGGTCAGAAAAGCAACAAGTAGACCAAGAAGCTGGACGTTTTGACCCACCTAAGATCTTTTTCAAATTCTTCGCTGCGTCTTGGAGTGTGGCGAAGTAGGATATAAGCGCTGAACGCGCTCCAGCTGTCCTCTTACCCAGCACTACGGTGAACTATTGTGTTTACATAAACCAGCATCAAACTGAAATCCTTTGTTAGTGCGGTAGGTAGATTTTCTACAAGTCATCCATCAGATTGGCAGATAAAGAAGCGGGATTCGTCATTCCACAGAATGTTTCAATCGCTTTACAGTTCAGTGGCGGTATTCTTTACATCAGTCCATCTGACGCTTAACATTGTGCTTGGTGATATAAGGTTTGTATGCAGCTGATCAGCCATGGAAACCCATGCCATGAAACCCCTGACACAGTTTCTGTGCTCAAGATACTGCCAGAGGAGGTTTGGAGCTCCATAGTTATTGAGTTAGCAGAGTTTTGACAACTTTTATACACTCTGCTACTCAGAACTTGGCGACCCTGCTCTGTATCGTCAAGTGGTCTGCCACGTCATGGCTGAGAAGCCTTTGTTCCAAAAACAATTCCACCTACCAATAATAGCATTCACATCTGATAGTGGAATACTCAGGAGGGAAGAAATTTCACAAACTGACTAGTTGCGTCCTATTACAGAATCATCAGTGAGCTGTTTGGAATAAACCATTCTTCACAGACATTGTATAAGCACACTGAATGACGAGGGGCTGGCTTATGTACACCTGAAACGATTAATAGATAGGCCCCAACACTTATTCTTCATTTAAGTATATTGGTTATTTTATGATTATATCATTTGATTCAGCTTTTAGAGAATTTAGTAATAATTAGGTGTTCGTACAAGCACCTTTAGCAACCAGAACACGTTATTATTGATGTCCACGTGTCCTGATGTCCTTTTACTAGAATTTTCATTTGTGTTGCATAATTGGCTTTGTGTAAAATGCTAATTCTTTTAGGATAAATGAAGCCAAAGGTCCAGTGAAGCGAGAACTTTATTTAGAAACTGAAAACTATAAAACAAAAATCTTTTATACACAACTTAAGAAATGTATCTAAACATTGCTACTAATCTAAAACTCTTGGCACAAAGCAATATTATACTGGAGGTGATGCTGGATTTTAATTTTCGTTTCCGATACTAGACAATAGTCACAGAGCAGACCTAAGATGGAACGGTGACACTGAAAAATTATCTTCTACAAATCTCATCCTTAAATCCTCAATTTTGGAAGAAAAAAAAATTAAAGTTCAGTTGGACAAAAGGAACGGATTAAAACTGCAGAAAACTAAACTGAATTTAGAGGGAAATCTTACAATATCTTGACAAAAACCACATAACTGGATTGAATGGAGAGCGAGAACCATACAAAGACACAAGATAGGTGCGGTTTTAAAAGGTTCTTTAATACAATAAAAACAAGAAAAAAAAACCTTATCACAATAAACGTGATAAATTTACATCAAAGTAGATGACACCCCTAGTCCACAGCACTCTGAGGGGAGCAGTCTCCTCAAAGTATAGGGCTACAGTCAGAGTTATTCTCCAAGGTCCAGAGTTCTGAATTTGTCCAGGTTGTAGAAGCAAGCCTTCACTATTCGACCTCCAAAATATCTCCCGTTGAGGTCCACCACAGCTGGAGAAAAAGAAAACAAGTCTTCAATGATCTGAACAGACTGTGCAATCTCATGTCCAATGAAGACCTCCAAGACAAATTAGATTACAGTCAGCAGAAGCCCCCGAAATCAGAGGGTTTGTGTGACAATCTAATGTGTATGACAGCCTCTCAACTCTTCCCCAACAAATGATGTCTGGAGATATAATGGTTGAGCAATGTGAATTTAAACATGACACTTTTGCTCTGCTGTCTGACAGCAGCTTTCTTCGACCGACCTGTCCAGTAAAAATACATGAAAGATCAGCCAAGCCAAACATTCACGTGTATACATGTGTCAGGACACTTTATCAAACAACTATTAATATAAAGAAAAAAAAAAGTATTAAAGACATGTAAGCCTACAATAAAAATGTTATCAAATGTTCAAGTAATGAAAACTTCTGGTTAGTTATTTCTATCAGGTCATTTTCTTCTGCTTGCATTTATCCTGGGATCCTCTGTGGATCTAGGGTACAACACTGTAATGATCACCATCAGACAATGTGCCTTGTAGAATTAAAGGGGTTGTCCAGGATTTTATGACCAGAACTCACTTTTCAATTTCCCCTAATATTCCATCACTGCCTCACCGATAATAGCCACCAGCCCTACAGCTATTCTCGTGCAGGCACTATACATGACCGACGAGTATGGAGTGTGGGATTTCAGAAGCGAGGTATGGTTATTTTTATTATGCCACTTAAAATGTCAGGAAAAGCCTTTCTGTCACATGACAACGACAATATATCATGGCCATAAAGTATCACATCACTATGGACACAATGTCACCAGTTAAATCAAAATGCTTTCAGAGGGAACGCAAACATTTACATGACTGATTGCATACGCCGGACAGAAATGTGCTTGTGTGGGAATGACATCAGTGAAAATGTACAAACTATTGTGTCCTTCACAACACCTAGCGATGGTGACCTTTTTAGAGAGCTCCATTAGCAGCACGTCTAGCTGCGAGATACGCCGATCATATGAGAACTGCTCTCCATCAATAACCAATTATTCTGATACAGACTAACTTGTAAATCCAGAAACTATTCTATTCTAAGCATGAAAAGTGATCAACATTCCTCGTGACTGTTCTCTCTTGTTCCCATGCAATGCAATTCTGATTGTTTTTGTCTCCAATAACGCTCCGAGTGTCTAACGGTAAGAATGTGTGAAACCAAATGCAAATTAACATTGTGATCATATAACGCTGCATAGCATAAAGGCATCAATACAACTCCAGGACCATTTCTTCCGCAACTTGGAAAATGCATGAAACCAAGCCACGTAATAAATGTCTGCTGAAAGTAGCAATGTAAAACTTTATTTAATTTATATCGTGCTCTTAACAGATCCACAACAGAGCGCTACACTGAATTATAAGAAAACCATGGTGGGCATAATGACAACATTGGGCAAGAAAATGCTAAGGAAAAAGTACAATATAAAGTACTGATAAAGAGCAGTTGTACATAGAATCAATGTTCAATACAACAATATGGCAGTACACAGCTAAAATCATGGTTTCCAATGACCATATTTCCATGATTATTTATATGAATCTAACAGACGTGAGATTATTTTCCTGTCGCTCGTTTAATTTTGTAGACAATATCTTTAGATGCCCAAACAGGATGTGGCCGGACGGCAGTAACCACTCATTTTTGTACTTTGCTTCTACCTGCCGCGGTTTCAAGCTGCAAGTACAGATCATCAATAAGCATAATCTGCATGCAGCAATACTAGCACTCTCAGGAGAAAACATGGCAGCTGGGCATGTGCGGCCAAAACTCCACCCAACACATTGGCAAATTTCTGCCAGATTTTGTTTCATAATTATGTGTACATTGGCCCATCACAGACGTGTAGTATTTTTGTTATGTGGTCAGTTGCAGTGTGTGGCTGCACCCTTAAGTGGACATTGGAAACCGGCCTAAAGGTACTGTCACACTTAGCGATGTACCAGCGATCCCGACCAGCGATATGACGCGGTCAGGATCGCTGGTACATCGCTAAGTTGTCGCTAGTGAGCTGCCACACAGGCAGATCTCACCAGCGACATAGCAGGGGTTGGAGGTCGCTACTTACCTGTCAGACATGGCGATCCTGACATCTTCCTGCCCGTGTCCACGCGTCGCTCGTCTCCACAGCAGGAAGCTGACGACGAGAAGCGGTCCAGGACGTTCTCGCACGATCAGCGATAACCAGCGGGGGAGCGGTCGGAGGTAAGTATCACACATAGCGATGTCGCTAGCAATATCGCTATAACGTCATAAAAACCAGTGATGTTATAGCGATATTGCTAGCGATATCGCTTAGTGTGACAGGCCCTTAAGAGGTAAAAAGTAGCCCCCATTACTGGCTTTGTAATTATTTGAGCCTCCCGGCAGTGTACCTTTTATAGCGGATTCCACTCGCTCAAATTCCAAAAATATCCTCACTGCCTCATCGTCTGGAGCACCGGGGATCTAATAAAAAGACAAACATTATGACCATTAGCTTATGAAGTCACTTCTGTTACACAAATATGGTGTCTTTGGGAGTATGGCCATTTTCTGACCAGCAATAAGAATAGTGCCACTGATACCAGTAAGAAGCGTAGCAAAACCACTATCTGCTTCATTGTGATTTTTAACCCCTTCATGACCAAGCCTATTTTGACCTTAATGACCAGGCCATTTTTTGCAATTCTGACCAGTGTCCCTTTATGAGGTAATAACTCAGGAACGCTTCAACGGATCCTAGCGATTCTGAGACTGTTTTTTCGTGACATATTGGGCTTCATGTTAGTGGTAAATTTAGGTTGATAATTTTTGCGTTTATTTGTCAAAAAATCAGAAATTTGGTGAAAATTTAGAAAATTTTGCAATTTTCAAA
Organism: Dendrobates tinctorius; assembly: GCF_039654945.1. Taxonomy (NCBI): domain Eukaryota; kingdom Metazoa; phylum Chordata; class Amphibia; order Anura; family Dendrobatidae; genus Dendrobates; species Dendrobates tinctorius. The sequence continues at coordinate 10,191,773 of NW_027361773.1, forward strand.
TTTTGAATTTTTATTCTGTTAAACCAGAGAGTTATGTGACACAAAATAGTTAATAAATAACATTTCCCACATGTCCACTTTACATCAGCACAATTTTGGAAACAAAATATTTTTTTGTTAGGAAGTTATAAGGGTTAAAAGTTGACCAGCGATTTCTCATTTTTACAATAAAATTTACAAAACCATTTTTTTTAGGGACCACCTCACATTTGAAGTCACTTTGAGGGGTCTATATGGCAGAAAATACCCAAAAGTTACACTCAAGTTGCACCCCTCAAGCTACTCAAAACTACATTCAAGAAGATTATTAACCCTTCAGGTGTTTCACAGGAACTAAAGCAAAGTGGAAAGAAAAAATGGACATTTTAATTTTTCCAACAAAAATTTTCTTTTAGCATCAATTTTTTCATTTTCACATGGGAAACAGGATAAAATGGATCCTAAAATTTGTTGGGCAATTTCTCCTGAGTACAACGATACCTCATATGTGGTCATAAACCACTGTTTGGGCGCACGGCACGGCTCAGAAGGGAAGGAGCGCCATTTGACTTTTTGAATGGAAAATATGCTGGAATATTTAGCGGTTGCCCCCAAGGAACTTATCTAGATGCATAGTGATCACTTTGAACCCCCAGGTACTTCACAAATTGATCTGTAAAAAAAAAAAAATACTTTTTTTTTCACAAAAATTTTCTTTTAGGCTAGTTTCACACTTGCTTTTTTTTGCAGCGCGTTTTTCCCGCAAAAAAAACGCATTGAAAAAACGCATACAAAAGCATACAACTGTTGCGTTTTTTTCAAGCATTTTTATGAGCATGCATGAAAAAAACGCAGCGTTTTTATGCGTTTGTATGCGTTTTTAGTGCGTTTTTACCGCGTTTGCGTTTTTTTCCAACATTAGGTGGCCCCTCACACTAACCCAAACCATGACTTTACTAACTCTAACCCTAACCCTTAACCCTAACCCTGACCCTAACCCTGACCCTAACCCTTAACCAAACCATACTTTATCCAATCAATTTTTATTGTAGGAAGTTACATTAGAAAAGGGAAAAAATTCAGGTATCAATGGCATTAATACACAAAGAGAACAACGCTGTAACACGTGGTAGTATATCTTTTGATTATGATTCACATTTCCCATCACACCACCAACAATCATGTCTGATACAAGTTACAACTTTTTTTTTTTTTGGTTAATCAACACCTAATACGTATAAAGTCAATCCTACCATTTAATCTTTAATCCTCAAAACGAGGGTTTCAAACAACCAGAACCAGAGAGTAAGAAAGGAAGATAAGAAAGGGAAGGGAGGAAGAGGTGGGGGGGAGAACCATGGATGGTTGCAAAGAGGCAACCAGGGAGGGGGGGGGAGCTAGGGAATTAGATGGCGTTCAGGGTAGCCCGAGCAGTAACAACAACATAGATATAAACACCTTGAATATTGACATGTGGTACGGATGAACTTCCTGCGTAACACTCTCTTTGACCCTATTTGACCCATTTTATTAATCTCAGACAGTTTGCCCTGGAAACAGATGCCTGACAGGGGATGCATATACAGAGTTTAGCCACGTGTCCCAAGTCTGAAGTATTTTGTTTTTGGCGCGGATGGAGTGAGCCAGACAGAACTCGTATTGGCAATGGAGATTAATTCGGTTATATAGTTCAGCTAATGTAGGTGTCTTTGGGGATTTCCAATAGCTACTTATGCAATATCTGGCAGCAACTAGAATGTGAACCAATAATCCCCTGGATTCCCAAGAGAACTCCTCTATACCCACGTTTAGCACTGCCAGACCCGGATTCGGATTAATAGTATTGCCTGTCAGCTCACCCATCAGGCCAAACACCTCCAGCCAGAACGAGAAAACCTTGGGACAAGCCCACCAGCAGTGACCAAGAGTACCCCTTTGGAGGCAGCCCTTCCAACAATGTGGCGAATAATTTGGGAGGAACTGTGCTAAGTTGGCTGGGGACCGATACCATCGCAGGTGTACTTTTTTCAGTTGCTCCAGATGATTTATGCACTTGGAATATTTTTGGATATTTGCTGAAGCCGAGTGCCAGTTTGAAGGAGAGGTAGAAACATTCAACTCCACGTCCCATTTATTCATATAAGGAGATTTTTGCTCTTCGGGGGGGTTATTGAGCCATTTGTATGTTGAGGAGATACCTTTGGATTTAATTATCTTTTTAAATACCAAAGCCTTTGTTGTAGGTAACAGAGGATTTGACTTTAGAGGAAATTTAGAGGCCAGAAAATGACTAATTTGGATGTGTTGATAGAAACAACCCTTTAAAGAGGGGTGTTTCCGTACTATTTCATTAAAGGGGTTAACACCCAAATCAGAGAATAGATCCGCCAGCACTGTAATGCCTGATCCCTCCCACCTGGCTAGATTCAAAAAGGGGATTTGAGATTCCAAGGACTTGAGGGAAATCTCTGAAAGAGGAATCTGAATCTTATGAATCAAGTCATTTCGCCAGACCTCCAGGGAAGCTGACATGGTGGGAACACACGGGGAGAACCGTGAACGGCTCAAATATTCTGCTTCCATCATTCTTCTGACCGAGCCCTGGCGGGACAGGAAATTTTCAATCTGAGCCCATCTATGTGAATTACCTGGACGCCACCATTCCTTTAGTGATTCAATTAGTAAGGCTTTATAATATGCCGATATGTTTGGGGTGCCCAGTCCCCCTGAGTCATATGGGGGATATAACACTTTACCTGCGACCCTGGCCCTTTTATTACCCCAGACAAATTTGTTAGTCAACGATTGAAGTTTCATCAGGGTTTTGTGAGAAATTTTGATGGGTAAGCATCTGAGTACATACAATATTTTGGGTAAGAAAACCATTTTAAAGGACTGTATCCTGGCCATCCAGGACAACGATATTTTTTCATACCTTCCCAATTCCTTTTCTAAATTTTGGATCAGAGGTTCCAAATTTTCTTTAATTAACATCTGCGATGGTGTCAGCTTAATACCTAAATAAGGTATCCCCCTGTCGCACCATTTGAATTGAAAGGCCCCCTCCAGCGCACTCCTGGCTTCCACCGGTACATTAAACGGCAATATCAAAGACTTTGCCGCATTAAGCTTATAATACGACACTTTAGAAAAGTTCGATAATGTGTTCACCACTGCTGGAATCGAAACTACAGGGTTAGAACAGGAAATTATCACATCATCTGCATATAAACCAAGTTTATGTTCAAATTCCCCAACTCTTATACCAGAAATGGCTATGTTTTTTCGTATAGCTTCCGCCAGAGGTTCTACCACTAAAGCAAAAATAGCGGGAGACAATGGACACCCCTGGCGAGTGCCATTACTTATTTGAAATTTAGATGACAGAAACCCCGATGCCAACACTGACGCATTTGGGTAAGAGTAGAGAGCTAGAATGGATGACTTAATTCTTCCCAAGAACCCGAATTTTGTTAGAACTCTCTCCAGGTATCCCCAGTGCACCCTGTCAAAGGCTTTTTCAGCATCAAGAGACAGGAATGCACTGGGTTCACCCGATATCTCCACCAGTCCAATCAAGTCAAGCATCCGTCTGGTGCCATCCTTAGATTGCCTGCCTGTCACAAAACCAACTTGATCTGGAGCCACTAAGGCCGGGATCACTTTATGAAGTCTATCCGCCACTAGTTTGGCATAAATTTTAACATCACAATTTAGGAGTGAAATGGGCCTAAAATTACCCGGGGTGTCTGCAGGTTTCCCTGGCTTGGGTAGCGTGATAATAATCGCTTCCAAGTTGTCTGGGGAAATTGACCCTTTATTTTGCCAAAAATTGAAGGTTTTTAACATAAAGGGGGACAGAGTGGATGTAAATTGTTTGTAATATTCGTATGGCAGCCCATCGGGGCCCGGGGCAGAGTTAGACTTAGTCATTTTGATGGCACCTAGGATTTCATGTGTAGTAAAGGGAAGATTAAGTTCCTCTAATTGCTCATCTGAGACCCGGGGAAGATCCAGGGTGTCTAGAAAGCCCTGTATATCCACTTGAGTCGGCTGTGACGTGTTGGAATCATTTTTTAGATTATACAGGGCCTCATAATATTTCGCAAATGCTTCTGCTATTTCAATGGGATGTCTAGTGATTGTTCCATTTGGGTCCCTCAGGAATTCTATTTTAGATTGAATCTCACGTTTTTTCGTCCTTCTTGCCAATAAGGACCCCGCTCTATCCCCCATAGCATAAAATGTCGATCTATTTTTTTTTAGATTATGTTCGTAATTTTGCAGGAGTAGGGATCTTAGTTGAAATCTATGGGTTACAATTTCTTTAGTCAAGTTAGGGGTTGCTTTGGCTTTATTCAGGGATTCAAGGTGATGAATACGGGTTAATATATATTTAATATCTGCGTCTTTTTGCCGTTTTTGGATGGAGGCCAGTTTTATGAACTGCCCCCTGACTACTGCTTTATGAGCAGCCCACAGGGTCTCGTCAGAAATTTCCCCATTATTATTAAGTTTGAAATATTCTGTTAACACTGACTCTACTTCATCATGTACCTTCTGCCTACCAAGCAAGCTAGTATTCAATCTCCACCTGGGGGAATTTAGAACATTAAAGCCACCCTGAACAGACAAAGAGATCGGCGCATGATCTGTCCAAGTGATTAAACCAATATCAGCTGCAACACAATTACTTATAGATTTGCTGTCGACCAAAAAGAAATCAATTCTACTGTATGAGCGATGCCTGGAAGAGAAGAATGTATAGTCTCTTTCTGATGCATGTAAATATCTCCAGATGTCATGAAAATGGAATTCATTGATGAGATGCTTAAGTTCCTTAGCATGTGAGATGTTGATGTTGGAGCAATCCATGGAGCGTATAACAGGTATATTAAAATCTCCACAGATGATTTCCGCCCCTGTGGCAGTATCCTTGAATGCTTGGAAAAATTTCCTAGCAAAGGTCAATTGCGATGAATTTGGGGAGTAGACCGTTGCCAAGGTATAAGGGACACTGTTAATATAACAAGACAAAATAATATATCTTCCATCCGCTCCATAACTGACATTTATCAATTTAAAGGCCACTGAGTTCTTTATTAAAATGGCCACTCCTCCTCTTTTTTTTAAGTCATTAGCAAAAAAGGCGTGTTGAAACCTGGGATGAAGTAGCCGTTTATTATCTGTGGAAAGAAGGTGGGTCTCCTGAATGCACGCTATATCACAGTTAGATGCCTTCACCTCTCTCCACATCATTGACCTTTTTGCTGGGGAGTTGAGTCCGTTCACATTAATAGACAATATCTTAATTTTCATATTGGAGCCGCAGGGGGGGTTGAATTCCTAGGAACGCCATCAGGGATGAGAAGGGTTAGACCAACAAGGAATTGAAAGAAATTTCTGAAAAAAATTAAAGAACATTTTTGAGTTGAAGAACAAAAACAAAAAAGTTCCATCAACACCGGTTTGCCCCGAGTAGGGTGACCGGAGTATAACCGCTCGCCATAGGCGAGAACATCAGGGGGGCTACGTGACATCCCGTGTCACAGGAGCAAGGACAGCAGGTGCCATAAGCAGGAAGGAGTCCCAGCTAAGTTGCTGACCATTCAGGGTTAATCCTGTCTGGAGATCTTCGATTCTCCCGCCCGCCAGGGTTTGGTGGGTGGGCTATTCCCCAGTCATCCAGCAATTTGCCCAGCTGAGAAGGAGTATGACATATGTAAGTGCCTCCATCTTTGAAAATTATCATCCTCACCGGAAAACCCCACTTGTACTTAATGTCTTGATCTCTAAGGAGTTTAGAAAGGTGGGCGAATCCTCTTCTTTTATTAAGAGTTGTAGCAGAAAGATCTGGGAAGATTTTTAGTCCCATGAAAGTGTCTGGCAGGGCTGGACTTTCCCTCAGTGTGTACAGCACAGCTTCTTTTGTTTTATAGAAATGAAGTCTAGCCAGGACATCTTTAGGCAGAGCTGGATCTATGCCTTTGGATTTAGGGACTCTATGAATTCTGTCCACTATCAGGTCTCTGGCGTCCCATCCAGGAAGTATAAGCTGCAGAAACTTGTGGAAGTATTCATGGAGCTCTTTATCTGCTACAGATGAGGGAATCCCTCTGATTTTTAGGTTATTTCTTCGGGATCTGTCCTCTATATCACTGATTTTAAGTTTTAATGCCTCCACCTCCTTTTCCAAAGCTGTGTTAGCATCTATCAGATTGTTATGTGATGTTGCAAATTCAGCCATTTTAGTTTCTACATGCTCTGTGCGATCACCCAGAGACCTGATTTCTTCCTTCAGCTCTCTGACTATTTCTCTGAGATCACCCTGTAGGGAAGCCCTCAGCGTCTTCAGCAGAGATTGCATTGTTTCCTCTGTCAGAGGAATGCCTGTATTGCCTCTCACGCAGCCTGTATCTCCTTGTGAGGAGTGGGAAGAAGCTGAGTGGGAAGCCAGCGCCATCTTGCTAGGTGAGGAGACTTCCCTATCCCGGGGGTAGAAGTCTGTCAGCTTGGCTGGAGTGCCAGTTTTTTTAGGTCTCAACTAAAGGCCCTTTTACATTTAGCGATGCACCAGCGATCCAACCAGCGATCCGACCCGGTCAGGATCGCTGGTGCATCGCTAAATGATCGCTAGTGAGCTTTCACACAGAAAGATCTCACAGCGATGCAGCAGCGACGCAGCGCACGATACTTACCATTCACACACAGCGATCCTGCGTCCTCCCGCCCGCGTCCAGCGTCGCTCGTCGTCACAGCAGGAAGTCTCAGCAGGAAGTGCCCGACGAGAAATGGAGCCGGACATTCTCGCGCGATCAGCGATGGACAGCGGGGGAGCCGGTCGTTGGTGAGTATCACACATAGCGATATCGCTAGCAATATCGCTATAACGTCACAAAACCAGTGACGTTTTAGCGATATTGCTAGCGATATCGCTTAGTGTAAAACCCCCTTTAGGCATCACTAAGGGCTGGGGTTACTCACACCTCCTGTAGCTGGTAATCCTGTTATCTGTGAGCTGATAAGAGCTGGTTTATCCTGCTGAAGCACAGAGCTCTCCTTTCAAGCAGCCGTCGCCATCAGCGTGCAGGCCACGCCCCACCAAACCATACTTAACCCTAACCCAAACCCTAAACCCTAACTAACCCTAACCCTGACCTTAACCCTGACCCTAACCCTAACCCTGACCCTAACCCTTAACCAAACCATACTTAACCCTAACCCTGACCCTAACCCTTAACCAAACCATACTTAACCCTAACCCTGACCCTAACCCTTAATCAAACCATACTTAACCCTAACCCAAACCCTAACTAACCCTGACCCTAACCCTAACCCTGACCCTAACCCTTAACCAAACCATACTTAACCCTAACCCTGACCCTAACCCTTAACCAAACCATACTTAACCCTAACCCTGACCCTGACCCTAACCCTGACCCTAACCCTTAACCAAACCATACTTAACCCTAACCCTGACCCTAACCCTTAACCAAACCATACTTAACCCTAACCCTGACCCTAACCCTGACCCTGACCCTAACCCTTAACCAAACCATACTTAACCCTAACCCTGACCCTAACCCTTAACCAAACCATACTTAACCCTAACCCTGACCCTAACCCTGACCCTAACCCTAAACCCCCTTAACTAACCCTAACTTTACCCAAACCCCTAAATTCCATTGTCTAAACTAATGGTAAAAAAAAAAACGCATGTGCAAAAAAACGCATACATGAGCATGCCAGTGCGCACATATGCGCATCCATAGGCTATAATGGCCAATTTTAGCGCAAAACGTGCGCATACGTGCGCATGCGCTTTTTTGCAGGGCCAAAAAATGCAACATGCTGCGTCTGGAAAATACAAACGCACACCCCAAAAAAACGCAGCGCATGAAAATCGCATACGTGCGCTTACCAGCGCGCAGGTATGCGCACCCATGTTAAATATAGGGGAAAAAACGCATGCGCAGGTATGCGTTTTTTTCCAGCGCAAAAAAACGCAAATGTGAAACCAGTCTTAGTTTTTTCATTTTCACATGGGCAACAGGATAAAATGGATCCTAAAATTTGTGTGCACAGATACCTCATATGTGGTCATAAACCACTGTTTGGGTGCACGGCATGGCCCGGAAGGCAAGGAGCACCATTTGACTTTTTGAATGGAAAATTAGCTCCAATCGTTATCGGACACCATGTCGCATTTGGAGAGCCCCTGTGCACCTAAACATTGGAGCTCCCCCACAAGTGACCCCATTTTGGAAACTAGACCCCCTAAGGAACTTATCTAGACATGTAGGGAGCACTTTGAACCCCCAAGTGCTTCACAAAAGTTTATAACACAGAGCAGTGAAAATAAAAAATAATTTTTTTTCCCTCAAAAAATTATTTTTTAGTGCGCAATTTTTTATTTTCACAAGGGTACCAGGATAAATTAGACCCCAAAATTTGTTGTCCAGTTTGTCCTGAGTACGCTGGTACCCCACATGTGGGGGGGAACCACTGTTTGGGCACACGTCGGGGCTCGGAAGGGAAGTAGTGACATTTTGAAATGCTGACTTTGATGGAATGGTCTGCGGGTGTCATGTTACATTTGCAGAGCCCCTGATGTACCTAAACTGTGGAACCCCCCCACAAGTAACCCCATTTTGGAGACTAGACCCCCTAAGGAACTTATCTAGATGTGTGGTGAGCACCTTGAACCCCCAAGCGCTTCACAGAAGTTTATAACGCAGAGCCGTGAAAATAAAAAATATTTTTTTTCCTCAAAAAAAATGATTTTTAGCTAGCAATTTTTTTTTTCACAAGGGTAGCAGGATAAATTGGACCCCAAAAGTTGTTGTCCAGTTTGTCCTGAGCACGCTGATACCCCATATGTGGGGGATGACCACTGTTTGGGTACACGTCGGGGCTCGGAAGGGAAGTAGTGACATTATGAAATGCTGACTTTGATGGAATGGTCTGCGAGCATCATGTTACATTTGCAGAACCCCTGATGTACCTAAACTGTGGAACCCCCCCACAAGTGACCCCATTTTGGAAACTAGACCCCCTAAGGAACTTATCTAGATGTGTGGTGAGCACCTTGAACCCCCAAGTGCTTCACAGAAGTTTATAACGCAGAGACGTGAAAATAAAAAATATTTTTTTTTCCTCAAAAAAAATGATTTTTAGCCAGCAATTTTTTTTTCACAAGGGTAGCAGGATAAATTGGACCCCAAAAGTTGTTGTACAGTTTGTCCTGAGTACGCTGGTGCCCCATATATGGGGAGGAACTATTGTTTGGGCACACGTAAGGGCTCGGAATGGAAGTAGTGGCGTTTTGAAATGCAGACTTTGATGGAATGGTCTGCGGTCGTCATTACGTTTGCAGAGCCCCTGATGTGCCTAAACAATAGAAACCCCCCACAAGTGACCCCATTTTGGAAACTAGACCTCCCAAGTAACTTATCTAGATGCCTGGTGAGCACTTTGGACCCCCAAGTGCTTCACAGAAGTTTATAACGCAGAGACGTGAAAATTAAAAAAAAAAAATTTTCCACAAAAATATTTTTTTAGCCCCCAATTTATTTTCCCAAGGGTACCAGGAGAAATTAGACCCCCAAAGTTGTTGTGCAATTTTTCCTGAGTACGCTGATACCCCATATGTTGGGGTAAACCACTGTTTGGGCACACGTCGGGGCTTGGAAGGGAGGAAGCACCGTTTAACTTTTTGAACGCAAAATTGGCTGGAATCAATGGTTGCACCATGTCGCGTTTGGTGACCCCCTGATGTGCCTAAACAGTGGAAACCCCTCAATTCTAACTCCAGCCCTAACCCCAACACACCCCTAACCCTAATTCCAACCCTAACCATAACCCTAACCACAAGCCTAACCCTAATTCCAACCCTAACCCTTTCCAACCCTAACCCTCTTTCCAACCCTAACCCTCTTTCCAACCCTAACCCTCTTTCCAACCCTAACCCACTTTCCAACCCTAACCCTCTTTCCAACCCTAACCCTCTTTCCAACCCTAACCCTCTTTTCAACCCTAACCCTCTTTTCAACCCTAACCCTCTTTTCAACCCTAACCCTCTTTTCAACCCTAACCCTCTTTTTAACCCTAACCCTCTTTTCAACCCTAACCCTCTTTTTAACCCTAACCCTCTTTTTAACCCTAACCCTCTTTTTAACCCTAACCCTCTTTTCAACCCTAACCCTCTTTTCAACCCTCTTTTCAACCCTAACCCTAACCCTAATGGAAAAATAAAAATAAAAATATTTTCTTTATTTTATTAGTTCTGCCTACCTATGGGGGTGATAATCGGGGGGTTTATTTACTTTTTCTTTCATTTTGATCACTGTGAGAGTGATAAAAATGAAAGAATGGAATCTGCAGCTGGCAGATTTGGGCGGGCGCACTAGCCCGCCATTTTCAAAGATGGCGGCGCCCATCATCCGGACCCAAGGGACACCGGGAGGGACGGGGGGACTCAGGAGGTACCGGGGGGTTGAGGGGGAATCGGAGGCTGGCGGGGAGCAGAGGGAATGGGAGGGGGGCAGATGATGACAGCGGCGGCAGATCGCCGCTGTCATTCAGTTGCGGGGGGGGGGGGGGGCGATCGCCGGTGGGGGGGGGGGGTGGGATCGGTGTCTCCAGCCATGTCCGATGCTATAGCAGCGTCGGACATGGCTGGATTGTAATATTTCATCAATTTTCATTGATGAAATATTACTATCGCTCTGATTGGCTGTTTCACTTTTAACAGCCAATCAGAGCGATCGTAGCCACGTGGGGGCGAAGCCACGCCCCCTGTGGTGAATTACAAAGCCCCCTGTATCTGCGGGTCGGTTGACCTTTCAGTGACCCCGGTCACCCGACCCGCAGGGGGGCTTTGAAGTCATGACGCCACATAGGCGTCACTGGTCAGATTTGAACCAGGTTTCATGACGCCTATGTGGCGTCATTGGTCGTGAAGGGGTTAAAGGGAATATCCAGGATTTTTTTTTTTTTTAAGGGCATGTAGTTGCTAACAGAGGCAACTACCTGCCTGTTGTACCCAGGGCTGGTCATTGACCGCTCCTGCCAGAGATTATGCTGCTCCCTATCGACAGAGCAGCCATTTCTCTTCCTGTTGATAGGGTGGGACTACTGATGCCATACTGATTGACAGCCGGCTTCCCTAATTAGGCAGCGGGAGTCTGCTGTCAATGAGCATGATACCAGTAGTCCAGCCCTGTCAACAGGAAGAAAAACTGCTGCAATGCCGCTCTGTTAAGAGAGAGTAGCTGAATCTCTGACAGGCGCGATCTATGACTGGCTCCGGGTACAACAGACGGATAGTTGCCTTTTCTTTTCTAAAGTCACGGATATCAGCTTTAAACATCACACGAAAAAAAATACACGCATTACTTGCTACCCGAACTCCATAAGAATTCTGCAGGGCATTGCAGTAGCTTAGGTATCCATGATTACGACCACTCATATAGTGACAGCTAGGGGTTAGTGGTCGTAACCATGGATACCTAAGCTACTGCAATGCCCTGCACTAGGGGTAAGCGACATAGAGAATCAGAAGAACTATACTACATTTCTAATTTGAAGTATTTGCTATTATTATTACATCTTGGAGATTGGAATACTAATTTAAGAGGAAATTACATAAAAGGTACAAACGCATGTAAATTGCAGAGAGATAGTTTTACAACGTGCCAGGTGTCTACTTTCAGAACACGGGGAAGGAGGTATTAAAGTTTTTTTACTTTATAGTTCGGGATTTGTGATAACCAGTCAGCGAAAGGGTTACATGCAAAAATATGACAAGTGTTTCCAGTATTAGAAAAACATGGCTGTTCTAGTAAAAAATTGAATTTCACATAATATAACAATTTTGTTTGTGCATAACTCTGCCTTGTGTTGTTCCGCCATTATTCCTCCTAGAAATGTATACTGCATATATACACTCGAGTATAAGCCGAGGCACTTAATTTTGCCACAAAAAACTGGGTAAGCTTATTGACTCGAGTATAAGCCTGGTATGCATGGCTCCTCATCCCTATCCTGGTATACATGGCTCCTTATCCCCTATCCTTGTACGCACGGCTCCCCCGTCCCGTCCTTGTATGCATGGCTCATTATCCCCTATCCTTGTATGCATGTTTCCTATAAAAAAAAAAATATATATATCCTACTTACCTCACCTGCGTGCCCTTGATGCATCTCGTTCCCGCGCCAAGCGATCACATGGCCCCGCTCATTAAGGTAATGAATATTCACTCCATGCCTAAAGGGAGTGGAGAGGCGTGCATATTTGTTACCTTAATGAGCGGGGCCACGTGATCGCTCGGCCGGAAATGCTGCTGGCGCCGGGATCAACGAGATGCAGCGAGGGTGCGCAGGAAGCCGAGTAGGATGTCTTCTGGAAGCTGGCGGCTGCGGGTGTCAATGAGCACGCTATAAGAGAAAGAAATATTCATTTCTCTTTAGCAGCGGCACAGTTACAGCCACAGCCACAGGCTCCTGCCTCCTGTGATCCGCTGCTCCCCCTCCTCCGCCGGCCCTGTGGGACAATTGACTCATGTATAAGCCAAGGGGGCGTTTTCAGCACAAACAAAACGTGCTGAAAAACTCGGCTTATACACCAGTATATACGGTAATTAAATTGACAATTGGGTGTTACCAGTGAGGGAGGGGTGGTGTCCCTGCACTTTGGCAATATCCAATCAGTGATGAGAGTGACAGATTGTAGGGACACACACACAGCCCTTGGCAAGATGAATAGTAAGATGAATTGCAACAAGTAGTTGGTAATTTATTTATACACTTCAAGGAGGGATAACAGAGGAACAGCAATACAATTCCAAATAATGATGCTCCAGAAACTTTTTTCATGAGGATTATTAATATTTCCTAAAATAGACAAATCAGGAGTGCAAACATGTCAGGAGTGGAGCAGTTTCTGGAAGAAAGCAGCTATGTTTGGCTCATTCTGCATAGCCGCTTTACCTCTTTAGCAGTACTTTCCTACGATACGACCAGTTTTAATTATGAATATGAACAGAACCCTGTAAAGCATAATGGACTGTTGACATCTAAATACTGGACCTTTGTGAGAAGGATTCTTCAGTAACAGATAAAATCATTGTCCTTACCTCAAAAATGACACATTTTCCAACTTTGCCATATTTCTCACATTCTTCTTTTGTTTCGCCCTCCAGATCTTCATCCACTTCCCCTGAACCCACCATATTCTGCAAGAGAGTTAGTATAAGAGTAAAGATTGCGAGGACATTGGGATACAGTCTGCGGATAGGGGCTTATACATCCACAGAAGAATTTTTGCAGCTTTTCTTCCATACATAAATTACTTGTCAGCATAAGAAATACTTCTAGTCTTACCCGTAATAAAACCACTTTGGTAGGACACTTGAGTATTTCGGTCAGAGGGTTTGGATCGGACTTTTTAGATGCATCAACTGCAAGATAATGATTGAAAAGGTTAGATGAGCCCAGCACAACAAGACAAGCCAGAAAATATTTTATTTTTGTTAGCCATTAAAAGGTATCATAAGCAGTTGGCTTACTTGCCCTGGTTTGAAAGCAGCATATGCCCACAGAACATTTTCGCACTGTAGTATTTAATCAGTGGATACTGAAATGTGAGTACAACCATTTTACGTACATAGCTATGTGACACTTCTATGCCAGAAGCAATTGTTATTGCTGCTCATTCAGATTAAACATATTGTGCCCATGTTCACAGGCACAACCCTCAGTCTGGAAGCATTCCTATGTGGCTAATGGGTGAGAATAAGATCATTGATCAGTATATTTAGCCCTGAATTCTTAGGACTCCCTGAAAGGGATAATTAAACGTAACTTTAATAATTATAATAAAAATAATCCAATTGACATACAACATGGTGCACTCCTGTATTTCAATTCCTAGAGTGACAGAGAACTGACAAGAAAAAATGTGATCTATTGAGATCATAAAACCAAATTGTCTGTCTCCATGTGTTTCGCCGCTCTGATTGGAGCAACTCACCAGAAGACACAAAATTCTAGATGATGGAGACTACAAACTCTAAAAACATTTCAAAATAGGGGATTTCAATCCTCTCATTTGTCTTTCACAACCATATTACAGACATGAGATATACACTTTGGAATTGGGATATGTGCTGTGCTTGTAAAGGACTACAACTAGCCTCTATAGAATTGTGAGATTTATCTGAAGGACTGAACCACGATGGATGCTATAGCAGTATGTTTAGAAGAGATATTCCCAGAGAAGAGTGCCCCAATTCATTTTATGGTACACATCTCCATATGCCCTTCAAGAACTAAACCTACAATTCATATACATCCAACATGAGCACAACATGCTCTGGGATGGGAAAATATCCTTGCACTCAAATCTCTTGTGTGGACATTGCTACTAATCCCTACTGTACATATTGCACCTTATATGTTAATCTGTCTTTCTATGGCTTATTGTTGCCATTGAATCAAAGCATCAGTGATTATCTCTAGTGGGGCTTAACACTTCATTTAAATTGCCCCTTGGGAGGTATCACCTCCCAGATACATAAGTCACCAAGATGCTAGTGATGCATCCTACTTGTGCATTAGCTTATATCAAATGGCGCCACCAGGACGCTGGTTATTTCAAGTCTTGGCAACGCCCACACTATGGTGTGAACCCCAGCATCATCCTCATTGGCCAGCTAGTGACCAATAGGATCTCAGAGATAGGTGTTCCCCCGTGATACATACACTGGGGGCACGGCACGCTCAGTCAATGGTAGAGACATAGGGGCAGTACAGAGAAGCACAAAGTCCAATGCAGTAATGAAGGTGCTGATCTACAGTAAACCCCAAACACCCCACCACTGAATGGACCTAACAGAGCTGGTCACATTACCACTGCATGTCTGAGCACAGATGATTAAGAACAGTGATTGCATTATCCAGCAAACACAAAGCATGGTGCCCAGAGGACACAATGTAGTGTACCACTTGCATTGGTCCTAATTTATAAGTACAACACATATGTTAGAAACGCCTAAGCCAAACTCATATATTGTAAAGAAGGGGGGGGGGGGGGGAGATGTTAATGGGATATAGGAAGAGGACAAAATGAAAACTATACTCTAATCTTCAACGCAGGGTCTGTGCCAATGATGACAAAGAAAGAACAAAGAGAAGGGAGTTAAAGAAAGGGGGGGGGGGGGGGGGGAGGTGAAACCGGAAGCTTAAATAAAGGGTACAAACAATGTAAAGCATTTATAATGTCCCCTTTTCCTATGCTAATGAGGGCTTCGGCTAGTCAATGGGGCGTTAGTGTTCCCAGACTAGTCAGCCCTCTTTCCATGTTATCACACTCTGGCTCATTTTGACAGCGTCAATGCGTCATTGCGTCTCTGAAGTCAGATGCACACTTCCTAGCTTCAGAGGCATACGTGCACGACCGGAAGCCATCTTCTGAACTTCTGGTCATGCACAGTACGCCTCTGAAGCCAGGAAGCCTACACCTGGGATGACTAGTCTGGGGACACCAAGACCCCATCGACTAGTCAAAGCCCTCATTAGCATAGGAAACATGAACATTATAAATGCTTTTTTTATAGCATTTATTTAACTGAATTACATTATACAGGGCTGGTTAGGCCGGGAATTTAATCACACATAAGTGAATTCCCGGCTTCAGAGGCGTACTGCCCATGACCGGAAGTTCAGAACATGGCTTCCAGTCATGCGCATACAACTCTGAAGCCGGGAAGCGTAAATAAGCCATAGTTATAGGAGGACAAGTTATAGAAGGACAGATTAACATAAAAGGTGCAATATGTACAGTAGGCATTAGTAGACATGTCCAGACAAGAGACTTGAGTGCAAGGATATTTGCCCATCCCAGAGCATGTTGCACTCACCTGATGTATGTAAATTGTAGGTTTAGTTCTTGATGGGCATGTGTACCATAAAATGAATTGGGGCACTCTTCTCTTGGAATATATCCTCTAAGCACGCTGCTATATTAATCATGGTTCAGTCCTTCAGACATCAGCATCATGTTTACATGTCAAGATAATCACGAATCAAGTGTTTTTACCCACACTCATCCACGATTATCTCACAGAGTAAATGCCCTTTAAGTCACATGGTCAGTCGATATGGGCACTTTCTTAAAAGGGAGTCTGTTCGAACAAAATGACTGTTGAAACCAAGCACAGGGTATCTCCATCCCAATCACTTGTTTGATTGACAGCTCTGGCTTCACAGAGCTAGGGAAGAGTGGAGATTGAGGGGAAACCAAGAAAGTAGGAAGCTGTATATAAATGATTGGCCGCGCCATAATGCACAGAGCGTTTGTGCTTCGTTTGAACAGTCATTTTGTGCTGACAATCCCTTTACGTTATAAAACTGTATGTGAATTTGGAGGTGATATCTGAACACTTGGCTTCTATACACACCTCAGCCTGGCATCTGACAAACCAAACTCTGGTGAACTGCTCTCTAATAAGGGCAATGCTAGGCTTGTTAGACAGCAGGCTACTCAACAAATGGGTTGTCAGCTACAAGATAGCCCTAATGGAAAGGAACAGATGAAAACAACTTATCCAATTAGCCATAATTCCTCACCTAATATTATCAACAGAGGAATAGTTATGAATCTCTTTATAAGGGCATCAGAAATATTAACAACGTACCTTTATCAGCCACATCACCAATGATGATTTTGCCTCCTCTTTTGCTGGTTTTCTCCACAGATAAGGCTGTACTTAGCCCCTGTTCATGCTTTCCCAGACCCTGTCCTTCCCGGAAGCCATATTTCTGCATGATTTTATGAGCCACAGTTCCACTAGAAAGCAAAATGTCAAGAGGAGTAGACTGAGAAAAACACATGAGGCTGGTTTTCAGGAAATGTAACTATTCTGTTCTAATACCCCTGCTTTATATTATAATCACAGTTTTCAATAATTACTTTGGAAAGTACGATTAAGCCTCTTGTGCCCCTGTTCATGGGCACAACCCTGAGTCTGTAAGCTTTCCTCCCTATGTGGCTAAAGGGGGAAAATAATCCGTAATTAATATCAATCAGAAAAACGAGGCCCATTGACGTCAGGGGTGCACAACCTGCGGCCCTGGAACCACTGTGGCCCGCGATACGGTTCTGTGTGGCCCTCAACTATGTGCATAGTGTCTGGATACAAGTATTTTCCATGTCATGGAGAAAATCAATGGTGTATAGCACTGTAGGGACAGGTAATTAAGAGTTGTGTTCTGTCGTCAATTCTGGGGCAGCCATATTTTGTCAGGAGTCCCAACTCCTGCAGCACATAAAGCAACAGATGAGATGAAGAAGGGGTCATGCCTGAGGGCTGCTATATTCATTGTACAGAGTGGGCCATTTCTATGGATACACCTGGGTGGGCCATTAATAAGTTGGATCCAAAATGGCCAACTTGAAAATGGCTGCCATGGTCACCACCCATCTTGAAAAGTTTTCCACCTCCCATATATTAATGTGCCACAAACAGGAAGTTGATATCACCAACCATTCCCATTATGTTTAGGTGTAGCCATATACATGGCCCACCCAGGTGTATCCATATAAATGGCCCACCCTGTAGTTTGTGATAAGAGGAATGCTTGAATGTTTCAGTATCTGGTTTATGCTACAATATAGAGGTGGTTTCTTCCTTTTTGGACTGCAAACCCATGAAAAGTTCTCAATAGGTGGGAGCACTGTAAATGGAACCAGCACCTATTAGATATTTATGGCACATGATTGTAATATTCTGTAGATCGATCATAAAGTAATTGGTAATATTGCGTCCCAAGAAGTTAGTTTGATCTGACAATGTGAACCTCGGACCCGAAAAGGTTGTGCACCCCTGGTTCACATAGACTGACTGGTTATGCCTTCAGAAATTAAAAACACATTGCAGACGTAAAAGGAATCTATGAGCAGGCTTTTGCTACCTCATCTGAGTGCAGCCTGATGTAGGCAAAGAGACCCTGAATCCAACAATGTATCACTTAGATTACTGGGTGCAGCCGTTCTGACACAGAGTTTTTAGATTTAGCATGAAGCAGATCTGAAAAGCTGTCCCCATCCCAAACAGGCTCTGTAGATACAATGTCCATAGACCGTGAGCTGCCTATCACAAGAGGAGGAGATGCTGGATTCGTCCGGCAATGTTAGTCTCTTACTGAAAAATCATTCACAGTTAGTAAACAACAGTACACGCTCTGACAAGTGACACGTCCCTGAAATCTGCTTTTTCCCTTCACCCATGACAGCACACCTGAGGGATCCGCCCCGCCAGGACAGGAACCTACTGAAATATAAGGGGCGGCACCTCTCCCCCGCTTCAGTTGGGTTCCTGTCCTGGAAGGGAATCCCACTGACAGCGGCGGTGCCTGTCATAGGTGAAAGGTCCCAGGCCCGTCCCGGCACGGGAAGAACAGGGTGCCTCACCTGTAGAGCCGGCCGTCGGGTGTCTGGAAGCGCAGTCCCCAGAGGTCCCTGGGGGTTCGTGCGGGCGGCGGCTCCTGGAGGCTCCACCGCACCTCCCTCCCCTCGCGCGTGCCCACGGTTTCGCTCCCTCAGAATGCCTAGTGAGGGAGAGCCGCGGGCGTCTTCCGGCCGCTGACATCAGCAGCGCAGGGCATCCTGGGAGCGCGCTGGCTGACGTCAGGTGACGGTAACATGGCGCCTGGTGTGACACCGGCTGGCCTTTCCTAAGCAGGGAGATGCAGCGCTCGGCCGGCGGTCGCAGGGGGGAGGGAAAGAAACGCTCACAGGACCGAGGCAGACTATTTAAAGGAGGATGGCGGTCAGTACGGATGGGTAACCATGTGGTTAGGGCAGGAGCGGTCGCCGTCTCCACCGTCTCTGCCTCCTTCACAACACTCCGTCCACAAGCATGGCAGCCGATCAAGCAGCAGTCGCCCCAGCCGTAGGTCGGGGGAATCATCGAGATCCAGAGAGCACAGATCACGTGCTCCTCCACAGCCTCCGAGTCCGGTAGCCTTGATTACGGGTGATGAGTGATCTTCGCGACCAATATCTACAGCAGAACATGGCAGGGCTGTGGAGTCGGAGTCGGAGTCGTGGAGTCGGAGCTCATTTTGGTGGAGTCGGAGTTGGAGTCGGTATAAAATGGACCGACTCCGACTCCTAAAATATATAATAAATTGGGTACAGTAATTCAATGCAGGATGTGCTGAATATTTATTCATAGGAGTTTGGGAAAGTTATGAAATGTCCTATAAATGGCTGTTATATTCCTGATCTAAGGCTACATTCACACACAGCGTTTTTCCTGTGTTTTTTGAGGATACGTTTTTCAGCTGCAAAAGTTGATCATCTTTTTAAAAAACTGCATCACCTGAAAGGTTTTTGAGCTCATAGATAATGTTCTCAATAGCAAAAGCAGATTAGAAATCTGCTCTATCTATCCATTTATCCATATCTGTCTATCCATATCGTATCTGTACCAAAAAGAATGAAAACCAGGTAGTACACCAATATATATTCTGTTCTATCTAAATATCTTGATTATTGGATCATAAAAATGATTAAATGTCTGAGGTTCACATTGTACTACAATAAATTTTTCACTTAAATATAAGCAATATGTGTGGGAGTCGGAGTCGGAGTCGTGGAGTCGGAGTTGGAGTCGGTGTAAGGGGAGTTGGAGTCGGTGTAAGGGAAATTGAGGAGTCAGAGTCGCAGGTTTGGCTTACCGACTCCACAGCCCTGGAACATGGAATAAATTCCTGCAGTTCTTAGCTAAGTCGTTAGAGCAAGAGCCCCCCGATTAGTGCTATCTTGGAGTTTTTACAATCAGGATTACAGCTGGGGTTAGCGGTAAATACCCTCAAAGTGCAAGTATCTGCACTGGGCACGCTTTATAACTGCAATTTGGCAGCAAACAGATGGGTAGCTAGATTTATTAAGTCCTGCCATAGGTCCAGACCTATTCCATTACCAAGAATAGCTCCATGGGATCTAAACCTGGTATTAGAGGCCCTTACAAAAGAACCATATGAGCCTATTCAACAAGTACCCATAAAGTATCTTACCCTAAAAAGGATTATATAAGTGGCCCTTACGTCGGCCCGTAGAGTAAGTGACTTGCAGGCTCTCTCAGTAAGTCCACCTTATACAAGTATTTCAGGACAGGGTGGTATTAAAAACAGACCCCGCATATGTGCCTAAGGTAGTATAAGATTTCCATCGAAGTCAGGAGATTGTCCTTCCTTCCTTTTGTGAAAATCCAAAAAATCCAGGGGAGGAAAAATTCCACAATTTGGATGTTAAGAGAGCCCTGCTAGAATATATATATGTGACTAGCAAGTGGAGGAGGTCCCAGTCCCTGTTCGTGGCTTTTCAGGGTGCCAGAAAGGGCTATGGAGTGTCAAAAAGGACTATTGCCAGATGGATTAGGGAGGCCATTAGTACAGCCTACTCAGCTAGTGCTGTTCCGATTCCTGACGGCATCAAGGCTCATTCCACCAGAGCCGTGGCGACCTCCTGGGCTGAAAAGGCAGAGGCATCAATTGATCAAATTTGTAAGGCCGCTATCTGGGCCTCACCAACAACCTTCTTTAAACACTATAGATTAAACCTAGCCTCCTCTGCTGACTTGACCTTTGGTAGAAGGGTGCCACAAGCTTTGGTCCCTCCCTAAGGTGTTTCGAAGTCTCCAAAAATCTCTGAGGTGTGCTGTCATGGGTGAAGGGAAAACCACCAAGGTTACTTACCGGTAGCCAGTTTTTCCGGAACCCATGACAGCACCTGTATATTCCCCCCCTTTTTCACCATAAGAGTGTGCACGTTAGTAGGGTGTATTTGTGTGATGTGTTGTTGGATAAACATGTAACTAACCGGGAAGTCCTCTCATGCTCTGTAACCAACTGAAGCGGGGAGAGGTGCCGCCCCTTATAATTCTGTAGGTTCCTGTCCTGGCGGGGCGGATCCCTCTCTCAGGTGTGCTGTCATGGGTTCCGGAAAAACCGGCTACCGGTAAGTAACAATGGTGGTTTCAGCCTCTATCTCATAATGTCTTCAGATTACATAGCAAAAACCTGCTGACCGATTCCCTCTAATTCGTCAGATCCGATTTCAATAATTAAAATAGCCCTATTGTCACACAAATTTGTAATGACTCACTAGACCAGTGTTCCCCAACTCCAGTCCCCAAGGCCCACCAACAGGTCATGTTTTCAGGATTTCCTTTGTATTGCACATATGATGCAATTATCACCTTGGCAATACTAAGGAAATCCTGAAAACATGACCTGTTGGTGGGCCTTGAGGACTGCAGTTGGGGAACACTGCACTAGACAAATCAGACCTTACATACAATAACCATAATTCTGAGAACTCTATAAGACATTTAAAAAAAATCAGGCCAAATGGATAAAAAGCTGCTTATGAAACAAAACAAAGCTTACCCCATGTTTGCAATGAATGAATTGCTGGGCCCAGATGGTGACCGAGGTCTTTCTGGCTCATCATATATAGGAGGTGGAATGGCTGCTTTAGGTATAGGTGGACGGGGCCTCGGCTCTTCATCATAGGATGGCACAATGGCTGAAAAGAGATCAGGAAAATGACACGAACCCTCAAAAGACAATAAATTTAGATATAAAAACTATTCACTTCTAAATGTTGCCAACTATTATTATTGCCACTGGTATTTCTGTGCTCCTTGTATAAATACTGTATTAATTGCTCAATGAGTGTGGATAATATGTTTAATGCCATTGACTAGCCATGAGCTCATGGGGTTTTTATGCTATTATTCTATTTAGTAGATGGCTTTGTAACTTTGATACTGCTTCCACAAATTGAGATACGGAGACTATTAATTAGGTACAAAGTGGATTTTTAGGCAGTTTGTTTTGTGTAGATCGATGTGTGGCCTTATGATGTAGAAAATTTTGGCTATAAACGGCACCTTTCACCAGTTTACCATGCAAAACTAGTCACATAATAGAAGTCACTGAAGAGCCGAATAAAAAGTAGCTTTCAATTTCTCATCTCCATCAAAAAAATATTAGCTGATTCTTCTCTGAAAGCGTTTATGGTACATTTCCCATTTAGGACACAGAAAAATCATACGCAGGAGGCAAAAAAAGTTCTCCTCAAAAAAGTCAGACCTGACTTTATATGTGTGAGACATGACACACAAACACAAAAGGGAAGGGGGAGGGAAGTAAAGCAGAGCTGTGCGTCAGTCATTACAAACACCTCTGCAGCTCTCCTTTCACAGATGTTAAGTGTGGGAGTGGTCAGTGCAGGAGTGGTCAGTGCGGAAGGAGGGGCGAGTCAGGAAGGTCAGTGTGGAAGGAGAGGCAAGTCAGGAGTGGTCAGTGCGGAAGGAGAGGCAAGTCAGGAGTGATCAGTGCCGAAGGAAGAGCGAGTCAGGAGTTGTCAGTGAGGAAGGAGGGGTGAGTCAGGAAGGTCAGTGCGGAAGGAGGGGCGAGTCAGGAAGGTCAGTGCGGAAGGAGAGGCAAGTCAGGAGTGGTCAGTGCGGAAGGAAGAGCGAGTCAGGAGTGGTCAGGGCGAAAGGAGAGGCGAGTCAGAAGTGATCAGTGCGGAAGGAGAGGCAAGTCAGGAGTGGTCAGTGCGGAAGGAGAAGCAAGTCAGGAGTGGTCAGTGCGGAAGGAAGAGCGAGTCAGTAGTGGTTAGTGCGGAAGGAAGAGCGAGTCAGGAGTGGTCAGGGCGGAAGGAGAGGCAAGTCAGGAGTGGTCAGTGCGGAAGGAAGAGCGAGTCAGGAGTGATCAGTGCGGAAGGAGAGACGAGTAAGAAGTGGTCAGTGCGGAAGGAGAGGCAAGTCAGGAGTGGTCAGTGCGAAAGGAGAAGCAAGTCAGGAGTGGTTAGTGCGGAAGGAGGAGCGAGTCAGAAGCGATCAGTGCGGAAGGAGAGGCAAGTCAGGAGTGGTTAGTGCGGAAGGAGGAGCGAGTCAGAAGCGATCAGTGCGGAAGGAGAGTCGAGTCAGGAGTGGTTAGTGTGGAAGGAGGAGCGAGTCAGAAGCGATCAGTGCGGAAGGAGAGGCGAGTCAGAAGTGGACAGTGCGGAAGGAGAGGCGAGTCAGAAGTGGTTAGTGCGGACGAGGAGCGAGTCAGAAGTGATCAGTACGGAAGGAGGAGTGGTGAGTGAGGAGAAGTCAGTGTGGGAGGAGGGCGAGTAAGGCCGGGATCACACATGCGAGAAACACAGCAATCACTCAGGAGCGAAGCGTGTGGCCACATAGCAATACATGCAGCTGAACGCTCCACTCCTGAGTGCCGGCGGCAGTGCCAGGTATTAACATGCGAGATTCGGCCATGTTTCTCACATGTGTGATCCTGGCCTTAGAAGTAGTCCGGGAGTCATGACTCTGCTATCGGGTGTCCCGGGAACAGGCGCTCCATCCCTGTCCCTAAAGCTAGGGGGCAGCCTAGCTCACCCTGTTCCCTGGGTTACTTCTGAAGGTGAAGATGCTGGGGCCACATATCTTGCCTTAGCGCCTGAATCTGCACTCAGTCTGTACTCTTCCCCCACCCAGGGGAGAGGGGATTAGTAGTGTATTGTAGTATACCAACCAGACTAACAAGGTAATACGAACAGGGGTAACGGAAAATACCAAACATACACTCACATATAACAGAGAAATGCACCGGGGAGTGAAGGATGTAGTTAAACCAACAGTCACTGATAAATCCACCAACCGACTACTCAAATAACCACCAACACCTATCCTCCTAGCCATACAGCATAAGCTAGGGTGCCCCTTCGGGTTAGGGACAGGAAGGAGCCCCTGGTCCCGGGACACCCGATAACGAAATCGTGACATTAGTTCTGACTATGTGTGTGAGGCTGGTTTCACATTAGCGCTTTTTAAGCGCACGCACGGCCGGGGTAGCTCCGCCCCCGAGCCGGCTCTCTGCCCGGCGTGCCCGCCCCTTGCTTGTAGCGCCGCCTCCTAGCGGACAGCGGCGCCTGCGATCGGCGCACCCTATCTTTAGCATAGGGTGCGCAGATCGTGCGCAGGCCGTGCGCTAGTTGCGCTTTGACCTGCGCTGCGCACTTTTGACGGTGCGCCGTGCGCGCCAAAATCCGAAAAGTTTGATTTTGGCGCGCAAAAAAAATAGATAAAAACTACGTTTTATGCAGCTCTGCAAACACAATCCCGAGGTGTGGCCAGTTTAACAACTATTTACAACAAAATCCATTGTGTGAGGATCACAAGATTGCACACACAATGTGCCACCACATACAGCAATAATAACAATAGAAGCACAAGTCTAACACTACAGGGCCAAGGTTGTAACAATGGCACCATCTAGTGGTGAAGAGTAATCATAGCAGCACTTACATTCTCGGTCCTTTTCTACAAGTGATGTAGGTGGTGCAATAGCTGCTCCTACCATGACTGTAAAGATAAAAAGACATACATTTTGACAGTTCACAAAATACATAAAATGCATTACAGAACGGCACAAAATATGAATCACTAAGCTGTGATTAGCCACTGAAACTAACACTACGAGGAGCCTGTTAGGAACCATTTACAGTTGAAATCATAGGTTTACATACACCTTAGCCACATTAATTTAACATTTTTAACAATTCCTGACATGTAATCATAGCACACATTTTTTTTCTCTTATGTCAGATCACAGAATCGAGAATGTGAAATGACTGACCATTACAGGCTATATCTCAGCCTTTATTTCTTTCATCACACTCCCAGTGTATCAGAAGTTTACATACACGTGGTTAGTATTTGCTAGCACAGCCTAGTGTAACGGGATCAGGTTAGTAGGCCTTCTTGCTCACACACTTTCAGTTCTGCCCATAACTTTTCTACGGGGGTTAAAAAGATTGTTTGGTCTTCTGATTAAAGTCTGCAGTCACTCTATATGACTGCAGACTTCTGAATACTTAGGCTGAGTTCACACGTTGCATTTTTTTCGCGTTTCTGCGGCGGTTTTAACCGCGCGATTTTGCCGCGAAAAATAAGCATTCCATGCATTCCTATGGGATTCCGCAATGCTGTGCTAATGCTGCTGTTTTTACCGCGGCGGAATTGATTCGCGGTAAAAACCGCAGCATGCTCATTAATTTTGCGGAATCGCGGCGATCCCGCACCCATAGGAATGCATTGTTCCGCTTACTTTCCGCATGTGGCTGTGCACACTATGCGGGAAGTAAGTAGAACATTTGCGGATGGTACCCACAGTCCGCAGGAGAGGAGACTGTCCTCCGGGCTTTGGGTACCATATCCCTGTAAAAAAAATAGAATTTAAAATAAAAAATATTGTTATTCTTACCTTCCGATGTCCCGCGCAGCCTTCCCGCCTCTCTCCACGCTCTCGTTCCCAGTAATCCTTTGCGAAAATGCCAGCGATGGCGTCCGTTCTCGCGGTCATTCACGAGACGTCGCGATCCCGCGAGAACGTACGTCATCGCGGGCATTTTCGCAAAGGATTACTGGGGACGCTGCGCGGGACGTTGGAAGGTAAGAATAACACCATTTTTTTTTTTTACATTTTATCTTTTACTACTGATGCTGAATAGGCGGCCTCAGTAGTAAAAAGTTGGTCAGACTTGTCAAACACTATATTTGACGAGTGTGACCAACCTGTTAATCAGTTCTCCAAGCGATGCTCCAGATCGCTTGGAAAACGCTAGCATGTTGCAAGCTAATTACGCTTGCAAAATGCTAGTTTTTCCGCGGGAAAATCTCGGGAATTTAAAAAGCAATTTTCCCGCGGAATGGAATTCCGGAATTCTTGCGGTAATTTCCGCGAGAGTTCCGGTACGTGTGAACTTAGCCTTACAGGGCGCACACGGTACACTGTCAGGATTCTCCGGTATAGCTGCCAAGAGCGGGTGGTTATGTGACCGCCAGTATGGGATTTTTATACTACTAGCCACATTCCAACTAGACGTGCACATCCTTACTCAATTCACTTGACTGCAGACTTTTAGCAGAATGCCAGATAACCCCTTGAAGCTCAGCGCTTTGTGATGCCCCTCTATTACCTTCACTTTGTTATCCACAACTTTGGAAGCATGCTTGGGGCATTGTTAGTGATGAGCGCTCGGATATATAGTGTTATCCGACTACTGTGGGTGCTCGGATAACATGTTCGAGTTTCCCTACGGCTGCACGATTGGCTATTAGACAGCCACAACACATGCGGGGATTGCCTAACAAACAGGTACTCTCTGCATGTGTTGTGGCTGTCTAACCGTACCTTGAAACCACAGACACGGGCCATTCATTTCTACTTACCAACATTGCAGATACAGACAAAAGAAAATCCCAAAGAGTCGTCTAGCCTCTCTCAGGAATATCTGCCTTTGAAATACACACCTAGGCCTACAATGAGGCAGCAGCCCATGTCATGAATCCAAATAATACAGATTAGCTAATCCTGAGTCTACAGTAATTGCCACAAGTAGAGTTAATCCTTATCTCAGTAGTGGCCTTCAGAGTTCACTCATGTCATTCATTTAGTCTGCTCCATTCAGAAAAATGTCAACATTAGTTACATTTGTTTTGTGGTCAAATACCATCATATAGCTGATACTGATATCAAGATAATTATTCAGATTTATCGTAATGGCATCTTCTACCATAGTTTGCCCTGATAACAACTGACCTCTTTTACGCCGCTCTCTGTCAAAGTCTTCCTCTTCGTCAGATTCAGGATCAGGTCTACGGGAAAAGCCACTGGCTTCATGTCTGTCTTTTCTTCGTCTAAAACAAAACAAAATATGTTTTTTTTGTTTTTTTTTTTAATTCAGAGAGTAATTGTACAGTATTTCACAAAAGTGAGTATACCCCTCACATTTTTGTAAATATTTTATTATATATTTTCATGGGACAATACTTAAGCTATGACACTTGGATACAATGTAAAATATTCAGTGTATAGTTTGTATAACAGTGCCCTCTAAATAACTTAACACACCACCAGTAATGTCTAAACCGCTGGCAACAAAAGTGAGTGCACCCCTAAGTGAAAATGGCCAAACTGTGCTCAATTAGCCATATTCCCTCCCCTGTGTCATGTGACTTCACATGAAGATGGCCTAGGCTATAAGAAGAGTACCAGCACCCTGACACTGAGCTGCAGGGGTGTAACAATACAGATTCCACTCAGAACAGGGCTCACCATGGTCGACCAGAGAAGCTAAGTGCACATGCTCTGCAGCAAATCCAGGGGAGGTTTGTTTTTTTAAAATAGACATATAAGTGCTGCCTGCATTGCTACAGAGGTTAAAGGTGTGTGGGGGGGTCTGCCTGACAGTACTCAGAAAATACACCGCACACTGCATGACATTGGTCTGCATGGCTATAACCCCAGAAGGAAGCCTCTTCTAAAGACGA
Source organism: Dendrobates tinctorius (assembly GCF_039654945.1). Taxonomy (NCBI): domain Eukaryota; kingdom Metazoa; phylum Chordata; class Amphibia; order Anura; family Dendrobatidae; genus Dendrobates; species Dendrobates tinctorius. The sequence continues at coordinate 10,219,144 of NW_027361773.1, forward strand.
AGCACAAGAAAGCCTGCAAAGACAAGGTGTCGTTCTTCTTCATCTGGCATCTCTTTTTCTTGCGATGCCGCCCTCCTTACTTCATGTGGATGACGCATCCACACAGTCTCCTGCTCGCCTGCACAGGTGTACTTGAGGGCAGAGAAAAGTACTGCAGTGCGCAGGAGCTGGGAAATGTCAAAAGACCCCAGAACCTGCAGTACTTTGACCTATCCTAGTCAGGTTAGAGAAGTACGCCTGCTTAGGAGTGCGATGTCGGACAGACTGTGTGGATGATGTAAGGACAAGTCATCCAAACGAAGCAACAAGAAGGGCAACGCCCCCCCCACCCCCCGGCTTATACACGAGTCATTGTCCCAGAAGCCGGCGGAGAAGGGGAGCGGCGGAACAGAGGGTCACAGGAGGCAGGAGCCGGCGGTTGCGGTTATAACTGTTCCCACTGCTAAATAGAAATTAATAATCACTGCACTGGCAATGAATATTCATTTCCCTTATAGTGCGCACAGTTACAGCTGCAGATGAAAACAGACCAAAAGGAGCAAAAGCCAATATGAAGGGAAGCCACCCACAAACACAATCATAGTGGGGAATCAGTAAGGCTCCCTAAAGGACACTCCCAAATACTATATGAAACCAAAAGGAACACACTGGAGTTTAAAGTCCATAATTATAAAAATTAATTAAATTTATTATAGTAATTTAAAATGACAAGAACAATACATACATATACATACAATATAAAGATCAGGCAATAATGGCTGGGGTCAATAGTAATAAAGTTAGAGCAAATTTGCCTAAAGTGCAGGCAGCACTGTGGTCTGTGGTCCTGGGCAGTTTATCATGGGTAAGCATTTTGCTTGAGCATTTTTTTTTTTTTTTTTTACACCTCAGATTATTTTCTGTACACTTGTACAAAGACTTCTATTTGCGGAGGTGTGAGCTTATTAATCCCTGTGTGCTGCCTGCATTTAAAGGTACTGTCACACTTAGCAATGCACCAGCGATCCCGACCAGTGATATGATGCGGTCAGGATCGCTGGTGCATCGCTAAGTGGTCGCTAGTGAGCTGCCACACAGGCAGATCTCACCAGTGACATCGCAGGGGTCAGGGGTCGCTACTTACCTGTCAGAGGAGGCGATCCTGACGTCCACGCGTCGCTCGTCGGCGCCACAGGAAGCCCAGCAGGAAGCTGAAGACGAGAAACAGTCCAGGACGTTCTCTCGCGATCAGCGATAACCAGCTGGGGAGCCGGTCGGAGGAAAGTATCACACATAGCGATATCGCTAGCAATATCGCTGCTACGTCACAAAAACCAGTGACGTTATAGCGATATTGCTAGCGATATCGCTTAGTGTGACAGGCCCTTTAGGCAAATTTGCTCTAACTTTATTACTAGTGACCCCAGCCATTATTGCCTGATCTTTAAATTGTATTGTATGTATACAGTGGGGCAAAAAAGTATTTAGTCAGTCAGCAATAGTGCAAGTTCCACCACTTAAAAAGATGAGAGGCGTCTGTAATTTACATCATAGGTAGACCTCAATTATGGGAGACAAACTGAGAAAAAAAAATCCAGAAAATCACATTGTCTGTTTTTTTTTCATTTTATTTGCATATTATGGTGGAAAATAAGTATTTGGTCAGAAACAAAATTTCATCTCAATACTTTGTGATATATCCTTTGTTGGCAATGACAGAGGTCAAACGTTTTCTGTAAGTCTTCACAAGGTTGCCACACACTGTTGTTGGTATGTTGGCCCATTCCTCCATGCAGATCTCCTCTAGAGCAGTGATGTTTTTGGCTTTTCGCTTGGCAACACGGACTTTCAACTCCCTTCAAAGGTTTTCTATAGGGTTGAGATCTGGAGACTGGCTAGGCCACTCCAGGACCTTGAAATGCTTCTTACGAAGCCACTCCTTCGTTGCCCTGGCGGTGTGCTTTGGATCATTGTCATGTTGAAAGACCCAGCCACGTTTCATCTTCAATGCCCTTGCTGATGGAAGGAGGTTTGCACTCAAAATCTCACGATACATGGCCCCATTCATTCTTTCATGTACCCGGATCAGTCGTCCTGGCCCCTTTGCAGAGAAACAGCCCCAAAGCATGATGTTTCCACCACCATGCTTTACAGTAGGTATGGTGTTTGATGGATGCAACTCAGTATTCTTTTTCCTCCAAACACGACAAGTTGTGTTTCTACCAAACAGTTCCAGTTTGGTTTCATCAGACCATAGGACATTCTCCCAAAACTCCTCTGGATCATCCAAATGCTCTCTAGCAAACTTCAGACGGGCCCGGACATGTACAGGCTTAAGCAGTGGGACACGTCTGGCACTGCAGGATCTGAGTCCATGGTGGCGTAGTGTGTTACTTATGGTAGGCCTTGTTACATTGGTCCCAGCTCTCTGCAGTTCATTCACTAGGTCCCCCCGCGTGGTTCTGGGATTTTTGCTCACCGTTCTTGTGATCATTCTGACCCCACGGGGTGGGATTTTGCGTGGAGCACCAGATCGAGGGAGATTATCAGTGGTCTTGTATGTCTTCCATTTTCTAATTATTGCTCCCACAGTTGATTTCTGCACTCCAAGCTGGTTGGCTATTGCAGATTCAGTCTTCCCAGCCTGGTGCAGGGCTACAATTTTGTTTCTGGTGTCCTTTGACAGCTCTTTGGTCTTCACCATAGTGGAGTTTGGAGTCAGACTGTTTGAGGGTGTGCACAGGTGTATTTTTATACTGATAACAAGTTTAAACAGGTGCCATTACTACAGGTAATGAGTGGAGGAAAGAGGAGACTCTTAAAGAAGAAGTTACAGGTCTGTGAGAGCCAGAAATCTTGATTGCTTGTTTCTGACCAAATACTTATTTTCCACCATAATATGCAAATAAAATGAAAAAAAAACAGACAATGTGATTTTCTGGATTTTTCTTTCTCAGTTTGTCTCCCATAGTTGAGGTCTACCTATGATGTAAATTACAGACGCCTCTCATCTTTTTAAGTGGTGGAACTTGCACTATTGCTGACTGACTAAATACTTTTTTGCCCCACTGTATGTATGTATTGTTCTTGTCATTTTAAATTACTCTAATAAATTTCATACATTTTTGTAATTATGGACTTTAAACTCCAGTGTGTTCCTTTTGGTTTCATACAGTTACAGCTGCAGCAGCTGTTAAACAAAAAACAAACAAACAAAAAAAAAACTCCTACTTACCCTCCCTGCACTCCCTCGCAGCATGTTGTTCTGGCTTCCAGCTTCTTCTGCGGCCGAGCGATCACGTGTCACACTGAGTGGAGAGAGGTGAATATTCATTACCTTAATGAGTGGGGACACATAATTGGTCGGCCACAGGAGCTGCTGGCGCCCAAACAAGATGCTGCGAGGACGCGCAGGGAAGGCAAGTAGGATTTTTTTTTTTTTATGCTTTTCTCTTGGGGGGCCATGCATATAAGGATAGGGATGAGGACCCATGCATACCAGGACTGGGATAAGGAGCCATGCAGACAAGGACGGGGATGAGGAGCCATGCATAACAGGATAGGGATGGGAGGACAATGCATACTGGCTTATACTCAAGTCAATACGTTTTCCCAGTTTTTCGTGGCAAAATTAGGTGCCTCGGCTTATACTCAAGTATATACGGTAGATTGTTTGCATTTTTTTTCATTGTGCTTTTGAGTACTTTTTTCATCATTGTTATTTTTGGTCTCTTTCCTTTGTAATACTTTAAACAAAAGCCATTTTGTGTTTGATATTTCCAGGTATTTGGCTTTCACTAAAAACTTTATTGATAGTTATAAGTGGTTTACATGCGTTTTCAATGCATCTCAGCAGTGTGATTTTTCACACGTCCTAAAGCAGTCCCTGGGTGGGGAGCAAACATCTGCTAATACCCCATGTACCACTGAGTCAACACTGAGGTACTGCCGATTGCAGGATGTGTCTGCCGCAAGCTGCATCCGCAGAGGCTTGAGAATGAATTTGGTAATGTTTTGTAAAAGTATGCAGACTGGACCAAGTCACAGCCTTGCAGACCTGTTCTGCCGAGGCCTGGTGCCGAATGGCCCAAGAGGCGCCCACTGACCAGGTAGAGTGCACCTTTATCCCCGCTGGGACAGGCGCGTTCCTGACACGGTAAGATTCCTGAAATCGCTGAGCGAATCCACCTGGCTAGCTTTGCTTTTGAAGCAGCTAGATCCTTCCTATGCCCCTCTGAAAGTATGAACAGGGCATCTGACTTGCGGAAGGGAGCCGTCCGCGAGATGTACAGTCTCTGCGCACTAACCACATCCAGGGTGTGGAGGGCCTTCTCAATGCGATGGACTGGCGCCGGACAAAAGGAAGGCAAAATAATTTCCTCGTTGAGATGGAAAGAGGAGACGGCCTTGGGCAGGAAGGACGGGGACGTCCTGAGAACTACCTTGTCCTGATGAAAATTTAGGAACGGAGAGCGGCAGGACAGGGCTGCCAATTCCAAAACTCATCTGATTGACATCATTGCCACTAGAAAGACCACTTTCCAAGAGAGGACGGTCAATGACACGTCCTGCAGCGGTTCGAAAGGAGCCTCCTGTAAGGCCTCTTTCACACATCAGTTTTTTGCCGTCAGGCGCGATCCGGCTTTTTTTTTGTAAAACCGGATCCAGCAAAATGCAATGCCGGATCCAGTTTTTCCCCATTGACTTGCATTAGCGCCGGATCGCGCCGGATGGCATTGCGTTTCATCCGTTTTTTGCCGGATCCGGCTACTTGTCTCATTCCGGCGTCTGGAAAAAACGGCTACTGTAACTTTTTTGTCTCCAGCGAAAAAGCCGGAAGCGCCGGATCCGACGCTTCCAGCTTTTTGCTACAATGAAAGTCTATGGGCGCCGGAATGCGCCGGATCCAGAAAAAGACGGATCCAGCCACCGGATCCGTTTTTTTAAGTCTGCGCATGCTCAGATACAATTGGCCAGCCCCCAGGAAACAGATATAACCTGCTAGACGGATCCAGCAGAAAAACGGATCCGTTTCTACAGTTCTCCAAAATTTATGCCGGATCCGTTTTTTCTAAAAATAGCCGGATCCTGCCTGACGGCAAAAAACTGATGTGTGAAAGTAGCCTAAGGCCCCGAGAACCAGGTTAAGGTCCCATGATTCCAATGGCCTTCTATAAGGAGGCGCCACATGGGAAACTCCTCGAATGAACGTCTTGACCTGAGGTTTCATGGCAATTTTGCGTTGGAAAAGCACTGACAAGGCCGAAATTTGGCCCCTGAGCGAGCTAAGCACGAGGCCTGATTTTAATCCGGATTGAAGGAACTCCAATACGGCAGGAATGGAGAACACCAGAGGGGATCGACCATGATTCTTGCACCATGAAAAAAAAAGATTTTCCAGGTGCGGTGATAGATACGCCTGGACACAGGCTTCCTAGCACTAATCATGGTGGAAATCACGTCGTGAGAGAATCCAGCCTGTGCTAAAATCCAGGATTCAACGGCCACGCCATCAAAGACAGGGCCCCGGAGTTCTGGTGGTAAATCGGGCCCTGAGAAAGCCGGAACCGGTGCCATGGCAGAACTAGGGCGTCCGCTCCGATGGCGCATAGATCACACAATGAACCGAGACACCTTGTTTTGTCCGGAGGCCATGAGGTCCACATCGGAGTCCCCCAACGATGACAAATCTGCTGAAAGACTTCCGGATGAAGAGACCACTCTCCCAAGGCAATGCCTTGGTGACTGAGGAAATCTGCCGCCCAATTTTCTACGCCTGGGATGTGAATTGCTGAGATGGGCGAATAGTTGGTCTCGGCCCAATGGAGAATGTGACTCACTTCGTGCATGGCCATCCTGCTCCGGGTACCTCCCTGGTGGTTGATATATGCTACAGCTGTGGCGTTGTCGGATTGGATCCTGATGGGGTGACCTGCGAGATGGTGGAAACTCCGTAGAGCAAGTCTGATCGCTCGTATCTCCAAAATGTTGATGGGGAGACGTGACTCTCGGGTCGACCAACGACCCTGTGCCGTGTGGTGACGAAAGACCGCACCCCAGCCAAGAAGACTTGCGTCGGTGGTTACTACCAACCATCTTACTGGGAGAAAAGACCTCCCTTGATTCAGAGAGGACCTCAGTGTCCACCACCTGAGGGCTTGCCTGACCCGCAGGGACAGAAGGATCCGACGGTCCAGGAAGAACGGGTTCTTGTCCCAAGCTAACAGCAACACATGTTGCAAGGGACGTAAATGGAACTGCTTCCATCGCAGCCACCTGAGTGAGAAGCTGGTCGGGAAAGAGTCCGCACTGCCTGTTGTAAGGCTTGCGTCTTTTCTGGAGGGAGAATGACCAACCCGCGGAAGTGTCCAAGATCATTCCTAAAAAGGAGCCGGTTTCGGGGAAGACTTTTCGAACTTTATCTTCCACCCCAGGCGCAAAAGAGTATTTACTGTTATCTCCAAGGATTCCTCGCAGGCTGGAAGGGACGGACCCTTGATGAGCAGGTCGTCCATATACGGTAACACCACTACTCCCCGAGAGTGGAGAATGGCCATGACAGCCGCCATATGACCTTGGTAAAGACCCTGGGGGCAGTGGCGAGTCCGAAGGGCAAGGCAACGAACTGGAAGTGATCCTCGTGAATTGCAAAACGTAGGAACTGCTGGTGGGACGGGCAGATCGGAATGTGAAGGTAAGCGTCCTTGATGTCGATGGATGCTAGGAACTCTCCTTTTTCCATGGAAGCGACAACTGATTGGAGAGATTCCATTCGGAATCGCTGTACCGACAAACTGATTTAACAGTTTGAGATCCAGAATGGGTCGCATCGTTCCGTCCTTCTTTGGAACCACAAAAAGGTTTGAATAAAATCCTCTGAACCTTTCGTGATGAGGGACCGGAATGATGACTCTGTCCCTTAAAAAAGCCTGAACAGCCCGAAGGAAGGCTCTTGTCTTTCCCTTGGGGGAGAGGAGAGAAAAAAGCGAGTTGGAGGGGGGAGAGGAAAACTATCCTGTATCCAGAGGACACCAGCTCCCTGACCCACTTCTCGTGGACGACTGCGAGCCAGGTATGGCTGAAGAAAAGTAGGCGACCGCCTACTTTGTCGGTGACCGCCGGATATCGCAACAAGTCATTGGGTAGATCTATGAGATCTGGCTCCCCTAGATCCCGAAGCCCTAGGCCTGGGTTTCCACGAGCGGTTAGGTCTGTATTTTTAGTTTTTAGTATTTGCATTGATTTTTGTATTACATGTGATTTGAGCATGGACACTGCTGCAAGGTACTGGCGCTCTATTATCACTTTATTTTTCCAGGTTGATAGCATAAGTTTATGTTATGGAGCACTGATGTCATTCTTGGGTGCTGGGCTATGCGAGGAGAAAGAGTTAAAAACCACCCTCCCCCCTCCCTGCCTGGCTTACAGAGCAGCAGCTTTGTTACATGTGGGGCACCACCTGGTTCCTGGTCTCTGGCTTTTGAACTGCTAGTGTCTTGTTCACAATCTCTCAGGAATACAATGCTATCTACTGCGCAGGCGTCATGACTCATTCTGTACTCAGGTTATCTTCATCACACAGCTGACGCCGCACTCAGGTGTCGGCGTGCGCTGTAGTGATTACAATTGCAATTGTACTATAAAGGGGACTTGATATCAATCCTGGCTACTTCCCCTGGCGAAGCTGCAGGTTAGCAGCGACACGCGTTGGGTTCTGTGGGCAGTGTGAGTATGCTTAGGTAATTTTCATGTGATCCAGCAATTGCCTTCCCTCATCTATGGACTTGCATGGTAATCATTTGGATTGTTTACATACCTACAAGTGACTATTAGACTGATCGGACTTTATTGCTGCAAATTGTCCATATGTTTATACTAAATAATTTATGCATATTATATGGTGATAGAGGGCATTGTTGTGAATGCATTTTTTTGAAACACTTATTTATATAAACATTTCTTCCTTTGTATACCGCATGTGTTCTCCACCTGCCCACTTTTGTTTCATTTGCGTTTTTTAATTGTTTTTATTGTACACTTGGATCTCTCTAGCTATTGTATGTCAATAAAAGCCTTTTTTCACATGGACATTCTATTGTTGCGTGCATATTATCCTGTGTCTCTTTTCTCCCTTTTTTTTCATTTGATCTACTTGGCACAGTGTTGCACCCAGTTATCATATGCATGTCATATTTTCCGTGGTGCCCACCTATATACATATATATCGGTTAGGTCTGTATGAGACCTGGGAGCCTCTGTCTCCGCGCAGGGACCAACCTGATCCGGAAGAGAAGGTAGAGGAGGACCAACCGGAATTGTTGCGAAAAGATCGAAAGCGCGTCGGCTGTTGGTTGCGAAACAGCCGAACAGCCTTTTGTTGATCAAGGAATTTACTTTTTCCCCCCGGTAGCATCAGAAATGAGCTGATCCAGTTTCTCTCCAAAAAGACGACTCGTTTGAAAGGGGGGGAGAAGTCAACGATCTTTTAAATGTGGCATCCGCCCGCCAGTCGCGGAGCCATAGGGCAGTTTGAGCCGCGCAATTGGCGGTATCAAAAGAGGGGTTCACTACAAAGTCCGCTGCGTGAATTATCTGCCTGGCGACCATGGTTGCCTCCGGAGGAAGATTGGTGCCCTGGAAGGAAGTAATCAAGACTTCAGCCAAAGCGGCCATTGCTTTAGTGACCCTAATTGCTGCGAAAGATGGCAAAAGCGCTGCTCCTGAAGCGTCAAAAAAGATCGAAAGCGCGTCGGCTGTTGGTTGCGCAACAGCCTTTTGTTGATCAAGGAATTTACTTTTTCCCCCCGGTAGCATCAGAAATGAGCTGATCCAGTTTCTCTCTAAATAGACGACTCGTTTGAATGGGGAGAGAAGTCAACGATCTTTTAGATGTGGTATCCGCCCGCCAGTCGCGGAGCCATAGGGCTCTTCTAATGGAGATCGCATTAGCGGCAGTTTGAGCCGTGCAATTGGCGGTATCAAAAGAGGGGTTCACTACAAAGTCCGCTGTGTGAATTATCTGCCTGGCGACCGTGGTTGCCTCCGGAGGAAGATTGGTGCCCTGGAAGGAAGTAATCAAGACTCCTGCCCAAGCGGCCATTGCTTTAGTGACCCAAATTGCTGGGAAAGATGGCAAAAGCGCTGCTCCTGAAGCTTCAAAAACTGAACGGGCAAGGTAGTCAATCTGATGATCGGAGGGGTTTCTGATTGAGGAACCCTCAGAAATGGATAGGAGCGTTTTTGAAGCAAGACGCGATACGGGAGGGTCCACCGGAGGGGACTGTAACCAATCTTTCATTAGGTCTGGATCAAAAGGGTATTTAGCCTGAGTAGACTTTTGCCCTGTGAACTGCTTATGCGGACGATCCCCATGTTTCTGGACAATTTCCTTAAAGTCCGGATGGCTGGTAAATAACCTGCGCACACGCTTGGTTTTCTTTATTGTGACAGGATTTGCTGGAGCGGGAACAGGAACATTATCCTCATCCAACTTCAGAATCCTGTTGACTGATTCTATAAGAGAATCAAGCGACTCGTGATCAGTTGGGGGATTCTGAGGGGCTGACGTGTCAGATTCGAATTCAGAGTCGTGCTCGCTGAGAACTCCAGGAGAGGGAGCGCGAGAGACAGGAGTCGCAGATGCTGAGGCTCGAACGGGACTAGGGGACGCGTCATGGCTCCGCTTTCTAGAGACCTGACCATCCCTTGAACGAGTACGGCCCCTGCTGGTGGACGGTTCCCGGCCGATGCCAGAGCCTTCCTCGGGGGGTAAGGACGTCTTCTGGCTTAAAGAGTTCTCCCGGAGGGAGAATATAGCCTGGGTCAGAGACTCCACCGACCGTAACAGGGACGCAGCCCACTCAGGGGTACTAAATGCAGGAGGCCCGTCAGCAGCGGCGGCGAGGGGCGATTAAGCGCAGGTCGGGGCGCAGGCCGGGTCGCAGTCCGTGCATAACGGATTAGTCTGTGCACTGTGTAAGGCAGACTTGCAAGTGGTACACACGGTAAAAAACACAGTGTGCTTTTTAGCAGCCCATTTAGCCTCCTTAGATTGAGACATAGCGCTCCTAAAAGGGTTAACGGCAGAGTCTGCAGCAGCAGGGAATGTGCCGGGAAGGGGTTAAGCTTTAATCTGAGGGCAGATGCAGCTTACCCGGTCCTGTGCTGTGTCCCCCAGGTGGAATAGCGGCGGCCCTGCGGTGTCACCCGGTATCCGGCAGAATGCTCGCCTCACAGCTCTTGTCCAGAGCAGGCTGAGGTAAAAAGACATGGCCCCCGAGATTAGAATTGCGCGTCTCGTCAGGGATGAAAGGCGCCGAGATGAGGGGGCGGCAATAATAGCGCGGGCGGCGCTATTCAAATTGCGTCCTAGTAGGCCGGAAAAGCCGGGGGTTAAATTTTTGAGCCAACCCGTGGTAGGTGCCGGAGGCGGGGCGGGCAGTGCTATTGAAATTGCGGCCTAGCAGGCCGGGGACTAAATTTTTCGGGCTACCCGCAGTAGCGCCGAGGGGGGGCGCGATGGGGGACCGGTGCACCGCCGCTGACGCTAAGTCAGCGCTTCTCCCGGGGGCCAGGACCCGACCCCATACCTCGACTCCAGTGCTCAGGGCTGTCCAGGCCATCCATGCAGGCTCTCATCCTCCTGGCTGATGTAGCAGAGCTGGAGGAGTTCTTAAAGGGGCATGCTCAATCGATCCTTCCTATGGTAGGGGGATGGAGAGCTATGGGACTGATTCAGGGCCTTCGGAAGCGCTGTCCAGTCTTCTCCATTCCATGAGCCTGCCCTCATATCCGTGGATTACCGGGACTTTCACCATTATTATCAGAGGAATCAGACCCAAACATCACTGGAAAGTGTACGGGGAGGTATATTCCGCGTGCTTGCCTGTTGTTGGTTTGAGGGAGAGCGGGCCGTAGAAAGGAACCGTCGCCCCCTTCACTCCGTTAATTAAAAAATAAAAATTTACAGAAAATTCAAAAATAAAATAAAAACGGTGGGGTCTGAAACCAGACCCAAGCGCCTCCTACAGACACTAAGCATGAACTGGAGAAATCTCATCCAGCGAGAAGGTGTATACTGCAGGGGAGGAGTTAACTTTTTTACTGGTTTACTTAGTGTCCTCCTAGTGGGAAGCAGCATAACACCCACTGTGTCTGTGTCCCCCAATGAGGCGTAGGAGAAAATGCGATTTTTACGGATACATTACCATTTTGTAAAATGGGAAACAGTAAACAATAGGTGCTGAGTAAAAGATTGCAAATGGACTACACACAGATGGCAAGTGAGGAAAGAAAGTCCCGCTTTTCTGATCCAGGTTTATAGATACTGGCCAAATACTGAACATGTGCACGTGAGCTAAATCAGAGAAACATGCTAAAGAACATTGTAAAAGATTCACAAAACAAGGGGATACTAAATACATCATTTAGAAGGTATTTTAACCCTTTTCCAAGCGTATATGGTGGATTTCTGGGCTACGGTGGTCAGAGCTACTGTCAATTGTAATAGTCTACTCCTTGCGAGGTGCTGATGAGATGTCATGCCGAGCACCTACTGAAGGGCTAGGTGTCCAATACTTTGGTACTCCAATAGGCCAAACTAATTACACAATACAGTAAAGAAGTGTTGCTGTGTAATATACCCACAAGTGCATGATCCACTTGGTTTCCACCCACACTTCAAAGAAATACTGATAGGGAATTTAGATCCTGAGTCCCAATGGGGACAGAGATGATGTCTGTAAAGCGCTGCGGAATTAATGGTGCTATATAAGTGAGTAAAATAAATAAAACTATAAACGAAAAGGATGCCAATTTGAGAAGAGTAGGCAGCTGAAGATAAAAGGAGAGCACCATGTAGGGTGATTATATACGAAACGTGTACTGTCACATTTCAGTCCTAGGGTGGACAATGGTTCTAAATTAGTTATTCACTTACTTTTCTCGTTCTTCTATTTCTTTCTGCCTTTCCAACTCGCGCTGACGTTGCCGTTCCTCTCTCTGACGTTTAACTACTTTTTCAAATTCATTAGGGTACATGGGATCATACTCATCAGCTAATGGAACCAAGGCATCTCCTGTAGAAAAGCCACTAGGTACAGGGTCCTGTGGCCATAAGGTACCATGCAGGTGTGGAATAAAACAGCGTCAAATCAGAAGTATTCCTAAACGTGCATGAAATAATTAACTGATCTCAAGAAATTATTACCAAATAACTCTATAGAAATATATACTAAAATATATTTACGCAATCAAAAACTACAACTCCTGATGGAAATACGACAATAGTAGTGATGAGTGATTATGCTCATTGCTCAGGTGTCCTCAGAGTATTTGGAAGTGCTCGGAGATTTAGTTTCTGTCGACACAGCTGCATGATTTGCGGCTACTTGACATGTGGGAATTCCCTAACAAACAGGCAATCCCCACTTGTACTCAGGCTGTCAAGTAGCCGCAAATCATGCAGCTGTGTCGACAGAAACTAAATCTCCGAGCACATCCAAATACTCAAAGATCACCCGAGCATGCTCGGGAAAACCAGAGCAACGAGCATACTCGCTCATCAATAGACAATAGTCCATGGATACTTCCAAGAGTTTTCTGTAGCCATACCTACAATGGATCTGTCATCTATGCAACAACTGCATATTACACATATTACAGGGACAGGCGCTTTCTTTTAAAAGCTAAAATCTCTAAAAAATAATTATGCTTTTTGGCCAATAGAATCGACCAAAGAATACAGCGAGTTCATACTTCGGAGTCTTTTGCATGCAGTGGGGGGTAGCACTTCATATGCCCCTCAGCAACGACTGACTAGATGCTGTATGTCCATATACACATGGCAGCCCATCATTGTGAGTAACTGGGAGTAAACTAGGTTTTGTTCTCTCCAATATTTTTCATGCCATTTTGGCTAATGGAATGGACCTGCACCTGTAATATGCTGCCCTAAATTACAGAAGTACCGTCAATAAGTAGTCAAAAGCCGGAGAGCCATAATACCTTCATGCCAGCAGCCACGTGAGGTGGAGTATCAATGATCTGCCGATCATCTGTGCTGCCTCGTTTGAGATCAATTACAGGGGCAAGAACTGTGCTCTGCTTTGTCCTCTGTGTCTGTAATAAAACAGGAAAACAACTGTTAGAGGAAAACCAAATCACTACTACAGCACTACAACACTAATAATGCCTATCAAAATATCCTGTATGCACCAAGTGGCTAAAAAAACACACTGAAGTGTTTCTCTATTAGGCCACGGTCACACGTTGAGTATTTGGTCAGTATTTTACCTCAGTATTTGTAAGCCAAAACCAAGAGTGGGTGATAGAAACGCGTCACCACTTCTGTGTTTATTATACTTTCCCTCTGTTCCACTCCCGGTTTCAGCTTAAATACTGAGGTAAAAATCTCACCAAATACTGAGCGTGTGAACGTGGCCTTAGTCTACTGTGAGCGTTTGTGGGAAAAAAAAGTTAAAAAAAACCTGTTAGCAACTTTTAGATCTCCAAGCCACCAACACCACCATCTGACTGCGCCCTGTGCTTTGTAAAGGTGCCCTCATTAGCAAAAGCAGGGGTTAGATTTTGTTACTCCCCCACATGATAGATTCTAGTTACCTGTTTGCGGTAAAGGAGGGCGAGAGTTTAGGGAGGAAAGACTACCATACCATAATCCCAAGCAATCTGGATTGGGGTGACATTGTGTGTCCTCGGGAATGTCAATCAAGCTAAATGGACTTTCTCCTCTCTCCATTGTTAACACCAAGACACTCAACTGAGCTCAATGTTCATGAATAAGGCGTAGTTGGGAAAGAGAGCATCTACTGAGCCACATGATTGAGAGAGACCCATCTAAAGTACACCTGTAAGTGACAGGGTGTTAAATGTCAAACTTGAAACCCCGCTCTTTAACCCCATCACAACGGGCCCAATTTCCGCTTTCAGTTTTTTCCTCCCCTTCTTTCCAGAGCCATCTTTCATTTTTCCATCCCCATAGCCATATGTAGACTTGATGTTTGTGGGACGAGTTGTACTTCTGAATGACCCCCATATTGCAAATCTCAGTCTCCTTTGAAGCCATGCCACAGGCAGGGTTTCAAAAAAGCGCTATAATGACAGGCATGGGGTTCATCAGCTGACCCCCGGCTGTCACAACTCTTCGGTGACCTGCAATCACATTATGGGAGGAGCAATGGGTAGAGAGAACGATGCGCAGCATGCTGGCGTGTGTTAAATGCCGCTTTCAGATATTGATGTCAGCATTTAAGAAGCTAAAAATCCTGGGTGGAAACCAGCTCCACCAGTGATTTTTATCGGCAGGTCCTGGATGTAATACACAGCCATCAGCTGTCGGGTATGGGGTGGGCTCGCTGTGTGAGTCTGCTCTATACACCCACTTCACTTGTACCGTACATGTACGGTGGATGTGATGTAGGGGTTAAAGGGTTACTTATAAGATAGTAAATTATTCACTATCAGTAGGATATAGAGAATAACTTATTGATCACTGGTATTCTGACCGCTATGCCCTGCATTCTCTGGCAATTCCATCCACAAAGAATAGAGTGGAGGTTGAACATGCGCACCTGCACTCCATTCACAGTGTGACTCTTAGTCCTGTTCACAAATTCCAAAATCCCATTCTCGGGAATGCAGAGGGTCCCAGACGTCAGATCCCCAACGCATGGATAAGAAATAAATATCTTAGGAATAACTCTTTAAAGACTTTCCGTAGCCCTCTAATGATGTCATTCTATGCATGCCACAAAGCATTTCCCCCTTTGCACATGTACTACCGATGTGAGCCCACCAACGCACCGTCTGCTTACCTTTGCTTGTGTCAGAGCAGCCTTTTTAACCTGCAGCTGTGACTGCAAAAGCTTGAAGTTCTTCGACCATCCTTCTGTTTTTGAATCGCTTGTCTCCACGCCTAGATCATCGTATAAAGACATTTCTCCCACCTGCCTCTTTTCAAGAGGGGATAAAAATCACAGGAAGAACAATTAGACCTAGGGATATTTCAAATTATTTAGTCTAGTCACAAGTCTGAAACTTTCAGGGGCATCAGTTTAAGGGGTTATAAAAATATATAACAAGTAAGGTGAAGAAAAAGAAGTTTATTACAGGGGTTGACCACACTGCTGCAGCTCATCAGTATTATAGCAGAGTGGATGCCAAGAACAGCAGAGCTGACATTGAAAAAACAGCAGCAATGTGAGAGGCAAGAGGATGATTTTCTTCTTTTTAACTTGGTCATTTAAAAATAACCACTTTAAAGGGGATATCCCATTAAAATTGATAGGTCTGCTGTCACCCTGTGTGACTGCAGACTTATGAATCCCCCCAGGGGGCACACTATGCACTGCGGAATTTGCTTGTTTCTGAGCTGGGACTGGAGGGTAGGAATGAGTTATACATAATCCCGGGAAGAGTTCATCCACTGGGAGCGGCTATATCACTAGTCAGGGATCACACTACTGTAGAATACGGATGAGTGCTATGCGAGAAAACATCACATAGCACTCGGACCAGTGTTAACCTATGGGGCAGCTCACATCACCGTTTTTTTTTTCCAGGCATATTCGACGCACGTGTAAAATCGCAGCATGGTGCGATAGTACGCGTATATCGTCCGAGACTCGCCAATGCAAGCCTATGGGAGAGAGAAAAACTATACCACACGGACCGTCTGTCTAGGTTACGACAAACACGCACACATTTTCCTAATTTCAGGCCATTGAGCAATTTAAATCAATGGGGAAAATCAGTGAGAAAAAGGAGATTTTTGTGTACACCGTAAAATCTCTTTCTCTTAGCCTCTAATTGGGGGACACAGAACCATGGGTGTTACGCTGCTGTCCACTAGGAGGCGACACTATGCATAATCTGAAAAAGATTAACTATGGCTCCTCCTCTGCAGTATACACCCCTGGACAGCATTAGCCTTCTCCAGCTTTGTGCAAAAGCATTAGGAGGAATATAACAGAAATAACATAACCATGCCTGTAAGAAGGCCACTATGTACGAGCTCAAAGAATAATATGAGAACTCAATCGTAACAACTGCCCGTAATGGCAACAGGGTGGGAGCTGTGTCCCCCAATTAGAGGCTAAAAGAAAGAGATTTTACGGTGAGTTCACAAAAATCTCCTTTACTCTGTCGCCTCATTGGGGGACACAGAACCATGGGACGTCCCAAAGCAGTCCCTGGGTGGGAAGCAAAGGACGAATATTGTGCAGACAGGCCCCTAAACTTGGGGCACCGCCGCCTGCAGAACCCGTCTACCCAGGCTCTGCTGAGGACTGGATATGAACTCTGTAGTGTTTGGTAAACGTGTGTAGGCTAGTCCAAGTGGCCGCCTTACACACTTGTTGTGCCGAATGGCCCAGGAGGTCCCTACCACCCGTGTAGAGTGTGCCGTAATACCATCCGGAAGAGGAGAATTTTAAGGCGGTAAGCCTCTTGTATGGTGGATTTGATCCACCTGGCCAGAGTAGCTTTGGAAGCCGGCAGACCCTGGCGGACGCCTTCCGGAAGAAGAAAAAGGGAGATCAGATTTCTGGAAGGGCGCAGTCCTAGACACGTATATGCCCTGATGAGGTCAAGCGTATGCAGAGCCTTCTCCACTCTATGAACCAGAACCGGGCAAAGGGATGGCAGAGAAATTTACTCATTGAGGTGGAAGTTGGACACAACCTTGGGAAGGAAGGATGGGACCGTACGGAGAACTTCCTTGTCCTGGTGAAAAGCCAGGAAGGGCCGTCTGCAGGAGAGTGCTGACAGCTCAGACACCCTGCGTAGCGAGGTGAATGCCACCAGAAAGACCACCTTCTGGGATAGAAGGCAGAGTGGGACTTCCCTGAGGGGTTCGAAAGGTGGTTCCTGCAATGCTGTCAGGACTAGGTTGAGGTCCCACGTTTCTAATTGACATCTGTAGGGGGGAACCAATCGGGAAACCCCCTGAAGAAAAGTCCTTACTTGCGGCTTGTTAGCAATGCGTCTCTGAAAAAG
This sequence comes from Dendrobates tinctorius, assembly GCF_039654945.1. Classification (NCBI taxonomy): domain Eukaryota; kingdom Metazoa; phylum Chordata; class Amphibia; order Anura; family Dendrobatidae; genus Dendrobates; species Dendrobates tinctorius. Next base: position 10,236,136 of record NW_027361773.1, read on the forward strand.
CACTGAGAGCGCTGACACCTGGCTCTTAAGCGAGCCCAGGGACAGCCTGGCCTCCAGACCCGATTGGAGAAAACCAAGTACTTTGGGGAGGGAATAAGGGAGAGGCATATGGCCGCGAGATTCGCACCAGGTAAAGAAGGCTCTCCAGGTACGGTAATAAATCTTTGCAGAGGCTGGCTTCCATGCCCTGATCGTGGTTCCAATGACGTCCGGTGAGAGCCCTGCCTGGGTTAGAACCCAGGTCTCAAGGGCCACGCCGTCAAATTGAGGGCCCCCGAGTTGTGGTGGTAGAACAGGCCTTGTGACAGAAGGTCGGGATGGTCGGGGAGACGCCAAGGGGCGTCTGCTGTAAGTTGTACGATGTCGGCGTACCATGTACGTCTGGGCCAGTCCGGCGCGATTAGGATGGTTGGAACTCCCTCTTGTTTGATCTTCCTCACCACTCTGGATATCAGGGTGAGAGGTGGAAAAATGTACGGAAGCTGGAACTGGGTCCAGTCCTGAACCAGGGCATCCGCTCCGAGCGACCGCGGATTGTGTGTTCTGGCCATGACGTTGGGGACCTTGGCATTGAAATGTGATGCCATTAGGTCCACGTCCGGGGACCCCCAGCGATGGCAGATTTGGCGAAAAATTTCGGGATGGAGAGACCACACCCCCGAGTCCATTCCTTGTCTGCTGAGGAAGTCGGCTTCCCAGTTGTCCACACCCGGAATGTGGACCGCAGAGAGTACCGACCCCGTGTCTTCCGCCCAGTGGAGGATGTGTGTCACTTCTTTCATCGCCTGGGTACTGCGTGTCCCTCCTTGGTGGTTCACGTATGCCACATCCGTGGCATTGTCTGACTGTACTCTGATATGAGAGGCTGCCAGTAAGTGATGAAAGGCTCTCAACGCCAGGAGGATGGCACAAATTTCCAGGATGTTGATGGGCATGTTCACCTCCACTGGAGACCACTTGCCCTGTGCCTTGTGATGTAGGTGCACCACACCCTAACCCGTCAGGCTCGCGTCGGTGGTCAGGACCTTCCATTGACCTGTGAGAAAGGATTTCCCCCGTTGCGAGTGAGGTTGGCTTGAGCCACCAGTACAGGGACCTCCTGGCTGACGATGTTAGCTGGAACTTCCTGTCGAGGGAGAAAGGATTCCTGTCCCAGGACTTGAGAATGGCTAGTTGAAGAGGCCTGAGGTGAAACTGGGCAAATGGGACCGCTTACATTGCTGCCGCCATCCTGCAGAGTACTCTCATGGCAAACCGGAGAGATCGGGGGGGGGGGGCTGCGGAGGAGGATGCGAACTCCTAGATGGAGAGCCAGTGCCTTGTCCTTGGGAAGGAGCACCAGACCCCTGGAGGTGTCGAATAGCATTCCCAAGAAGGTTAGAGACTGACTTGGGGTAGTCGATGACTTTTGTAGGTTGACTAACCAGCCCAGGCGACTCAGCGTGTTGATTGTAATTGAGACACTGAGCTCGCAGTCCTTGAAGGTGAAAGCCTTGATGAGGAGTTCGTCCAGGTATGGAACGACTACTATGCTTCTGGATTGTAGAACGTCCATGGTGGCTGCCATGACCTTGGTAAACGTTCTGGGAGCCGTGGCGAGTCCGAACGGGAGAGCCACGAACTGGTAATGGTCCTGGCCGAGTGCGAACCTGAGAAATCTCTGATGGGCGGGAGCAATCGGTATATGCAGGTATGCGTCTTGTATGTCTATGGAGGCGAGATATTCTCCCTTCTCCATGGATGCAATGATGGACCGAAGGGACTCCATGCGGAAGTGACGAACCCGAATATATTTGTTGAGTTGTTTTAGAACCAATATGGGCCGTACGCTGCCTCCTTTCTTGGGGACTACGAATAGATTGGAGTTGAAACCTCGGAAGCGCTCGTCCGCGGTAACCGGTACTATGACTCCTGCTTGAAGAAGGGAGAAAACCGCTTGGTGGAAGGCACGAGCCTTGGCTGGCGGTGTTGGGGGGACAGAGAGGAAGAATCGGTTCGGTGGGTTGGAAGTGAACTCTATTTTGTATCCGGAAGACACTAGTTCCCTGACCCACCTGTCTTCTGTAATAGGCAGCCAGACTTGCTGAAAGAGCAAAAGTTGTCCGCCTACGGGTGGGGTGTCTTCCGGTGTTTGTGAGTCATGATGAGGAGAAAGTCTGAGGTTTTCCTCCTTTGGGCTTCGACTGGCCTGTTTTTGACTGCCAGGTCTTGTCCGGCCTTTGCGTCGACCGTGAGCTGTCCCTGCGTGGGGAACGGTTACGATTTTGTGCTGGAAGCGAGACGGACCAGCCTGAAGAATTCCGAAAGGATCGGAATCGTGTTTGGTTACGCTTCTTATAAGTGCGTTTAGGTTTCAGTTGAGGGAGAGAGGTACTCTTACCCCCGGTGGCATTGGATATCATTGTGTCCAACTTTTCACCGAAAAGTCGCCCACTGAGGTACGGGAGGTGCGTGAGGGACTTCTTTGAGGCCGCGTCCGCTTTCCATTCCCGCAGCCAGAGGATACTCCGAATTGTGATGGCGTTTGATGCTATCCCCGCTACGCCCCTTGCTGAATCCAGAGCTGCATGAAGCATGTAATCTGCAACAACTGCTATTTGAACCGCTTGGTCCGACAGCTCAGGAGTTGGTGCTTGGAGGCCAGCTTGTAATTTTTTGGCCCAAGCCAGAATGGCCTTGGCAGCCCAAACTGAAGCGAACGTGGGAGCCAGGGAGGCCCCTGCAGCCTCGAAAATTGAACGAGCCATGCGTTCTACCTGCCGGTCTGCTGCGTCCCTGAAGGTTGAGCTATCTGGCAGTGAGAGGAGAGTCTGTGCTGCTAGCCTAGAGACTGGGGGGTCCACTTCGGGTGGATCTATCCATTCTTTGGTGTCCTTCTGCGGGAAGGGATACCGTGCCTCCAAATATTTGCGATTGGTGAATTTCTTCTCAGGCTGTGAGAATTGCTTATTAAGGATCGCCTTAAATTCTGGGTGACTATAGAAGACCATCGGTGGTTTCAGAACCCCTTCAAAGGAAATCTTGTGTTCTGGGGCCTCCGGGGCGGATCAGAAATATCCAGCACCCGATGGATGGAAGAGATTATGTCCTCAACTAGCGCTGTATTGTTAGGGGGAATTGGGATCAGGGACCCCTGCGTTTCGTTGTCTGAGTCAGAATCACAAATGCCTTCCGAATCCTGTGTATCGCTGAGGCGTCCCCTGGTGGGTGAACTGGGGCGGAGGTCTTCTGTGGTCGGGGATCGCTGTGGAGATCTGCGTTGTCTGTCCCTGATAGGGGACGGTCTAGGTGACCTGGAACTACGGTGTCTTTCCCTAGAGGGGGATGACCGTGTGCTATGGGATGACGCAGGTGAACACCACCTGTGGGTCCGCTTACGTCCCTGAGTCGAGCTCTCCCTTTGCTGAGTAATGTTCATAGCCGAGGCATGACCCTGCAGAGCCTGAAGCAATGTGGAGGTTAGGTTATCTATAGACGGGGCCTTATAGGAATATGGAATCACAGCCGAGTAAGAAACCCAGCTGTGATCTTACCCCACCAGCGTGCCCCTAGGTCCAGCACCGAAGATCCACAGTCCTGTGCCCTCCCGGAGACTGGCTGGACAGGACGATATGCAGGGTTAATCTTGTCCTGCAGCAGAAATGGCCGCCGTGGAGAAGGAGGAAGGAGAAAGGGGGCGGAGAGCAGAAAAAAAGGTGGCAGAGCTGTGTAAAAACACGCCCTTTCAGGCTCGATCCGCCCCCTCTATGACACTGTAGAGTGTCATATTTGTCATCCGGGGGGCGGAGAAGAGGCGGCGGCTTTAGCTAGGCCGAAGCCGCGGCCTAAATTAGATGCCTGATGCCCAGAAGATGCCTAGAAGGGCTCCAGGCCGGCGTGGAAGTCCGGGAGGGGGTCGGATCTGAACCGGACTCCCCCGGATCTAAAGGCAGGATAGCGGTGGGGCTATAAGCGGAAGGAGGACCCTGTGAGGGGTCCCTCTGAGGCACGATGGAGCTGGTGTTGCCGCAGACAGGGGCGCAGGGAGCCCTGTGTCTCTATTGTGCCATACCTGCCTGCACTCCCCCCGGCCCCGACAGGAGTCCGCAGCTGGGCTGGGGTCCCTGGATGCTGCCTGTACAGACCCTACCTGAGGCGTCTCAACCTAATGCCCCCAGAGGGGGATTAGGGAGGGTGCTGCTGTCACCATCAGGGGGCTTTATCCTCGCCTCAACCTCAACCCGAAAACCAAAAGGAATTGGGGAAGGAGGGGGAGGTCGACTTCGAACCAGCACCCGAAGGACTGGGGAAGGAGCGACATGGGGAATAGCCATCTCGACTTCAACTGGGCACCCCATAACAGGGGACCGAGGAAGGAGCCATGCCGGGAGTCTCACAGGAGACCCACTTTTCTTCATCTGTAATCCCGTTGAAAAAAACGGAGTGAAAAAAGAATAAAAATTTTAGGTGTGCCTCCTATGCGACACTAAGCAAAAAATGGAGAAGGCTAACGCCGTCCAGGGGTGTATACTGCAGAGGAGGAGCCATAGTTAATCTTTTTCAGATTATGCATAGTGTCGCCTCCTAGTGGACAGCAGCATAACACCCATGGTTCTGTGTCCCCCAATGAGGCGACAGAGTAAGTAAAGCCATACGCATGTCATATGTATACATAGGTGCGAGAAAATCGCATTATCGCATTGCAAGCGCATTACACACAGATGACCACACGGAGGACACTTGTGCGACTCTCGGCAGGCAGACTCGGACCGATTTTCCGTACATTTAGTGTGACCCCGGCCTTAATACGATTGTATGGAGCGAAGCTGTGCCCACTGGAAAGGCTCTGGCCGGGAGTATGTATAACTCATACGGGCTCAGAAACCGGTGAATCCCTCAGCGCACAATGCGTCCACTGGGGGGATTCATAAATCCGTGTCACACAGAGTGACTGCAGGCTTATCGATTTGGGCTGGACAACCCCTTTAAGATCTTTATTCATTCTTTACTTGCTTATATAGCGCCAAACCCCTTTCAAGACATCATCACTATCACAACTGGGGCTCACAATCTAAATTCCCTACCAGTGTGCGTTCAGAGTAGGAGGAGACACAGGGAAAACATACAAACCCCTTGTAGATCGACTAAAAGTAAGCAAATCAATCTTATGGCGCAGTTGCTACTTTCCTCTCTCACATTGAGGGGGAGAAAGAAGGAAAGTTCCTAAGAATCGGGAGTGCACTCTTTAGCAGCACAAGGTCTATTAAGGTTACAGTCACTGTAGAGCTAGAGATTGTTTCCAGTATGCATCTACAAGTTTTCTTAGACCCATTTCTTATACACTGAATGGTAATTTCCTGCAGATTTTCATTGAGCATAATTCACACCAAAAATCTACTGCAAACAAAAGCCATGTGGCCTTGGAAGCATTGATAGACCTGTACCTGGAAAAACAGGGGTTGTCTTATTACCGCTACACAAAGACCCCCATGTGTTACTCCGATTAGAAAGCTGCAAACAGACGAATTTCAATGACCGGAGGCAATTTCACATACAGTGCCTTGCAAAAGTATTCAGCCTCCTGGAACTTTTCAACCTTTTCCCACATATCATGCTTCAAACAAAGATACTAAATGTAAATTTTTGGTGAAGAATCAACAAGTGGGACACAATTGTGAAGTTGAACAAAATTTATTGATTATTTTAAATTTTTGTGGAAATGCAAAAACTGAAAAGTGGGGCGTGCAATATTATTCTGCCCCTTTACTTTCAGTGCAGCAAACTCACTCCAGAAGTTCATTGTGGATCTCTGAATGATCCAATATTGTCCTAAATGACTAATGATGATAAATATAATCCACCTGCGTGTAATCAAGTCTCCGTATAAATGCACCTGCTCTGTGATAGTCTCAGGGTTCTGTTTGATGCACAGAGAGCATCATGAAGACCAAGGAACACAACAGGCAGCTCCGTGATACTTTTGTGGAGAAGTTTAAAGCGGGATTTGGATACAAAATGATTTCCAAAACTTTAAACATTCCAAAAAGCACTGTGCTAGCGATCATATTGAAATGGAAAGAGTATCATACCACTGCAAAGCTACCAAGACCCGGCCATCCCTCTAAACTTTCATCTCAACCAAGGAGAAGACTGATCAGAGATGCAGCCAAGAGGCCCATGATCACTCTGGATGAACTGCAGAGATCTACAGCTGAGGTGGGACAGTCTGTCCATAGGACAACAATCAGTCGTACACTGCACAAATCTGGCCTTTATGGAAGAGAGGCAAGAAGAAAGCCATTTCTCAAAGATATCCATAAGAAGTGTAAATGAGGCTAGTGCCCACGCTAGCGTTCTTAAACGCTCAGGAAACTGATCCCCTTCCCAGAAAACGCGCGTCTTTTTTCCGCGCGATTCTTGCGAGTTTTGTGCAAAAAAGCCGCGCGTTTTTGACGCGTTTTATGACACGCGTTTTCTGGGAACATTGGGGAAGGCTAAAAACGCAGAGCAATGCGGAAATTAATGAGCATGTTGCGTGTTTAGCCGCTAAGCGATTCCTGAGCGGTTAGAAACGCATGCATTGGCACAAAAAGCCAAAAAAGCATGCAAATTAATTTGAAGCATCTTTTAAGCATTTCTGCAGCATCTGAGCTGGCAAAAACGCTGCGGAAACGCTTAAAAAAACGCAACGTGGGTACACAGCCTGAAAGTTTGCAACAAGCCACCTGGGAGACAAACCAAACATGTGGAAGAAGGTGCTCTGGTCAGATGAAACCAAAATTGAACTTTTTGGCAACAATGCCAAACAATATCTTTGGCGTTAAGGCAACACAGCTCATCACCCTGAACACACCATCCCCACTGTCAAACATGGTGGTGGCAGCATCATGGTATGGGCCTGCTTTTCTTCAGCAGGGACAGGGAAGATTGTTAAGATGGATGGAGCCAAATACAGAACTATTCTGGAAGAAAACCTGTTGGATTCTGCAAAAGACCTGAGACTGGTACGGAGATTTGTCTTCCAACAAGACAATGATCCCAAACATAAAGCAAAATCTATAATGGAATGGTTCACAAATAAACGTATCCAGGTGTTAGAATGGCCAATTCAAAGTCCAGACCTGAATCCAATCCAGAATCTGTGGAAAGAGCTGAAAACTGCTGTTCACAAACGATCTCCATCCAACCTCACTGAGCTCGAGCTGTTTGCCAAGGAAGAATGGGCAAGAATTTCAGTCTCTCGATGTACAAAACTGATAGAGACATACACCAAGCGACTTGCAGCTGTAATCGCAGCAAAAGGTGGCGCAACAAAGTATTACGTTAAAGGGGCTGAATAATATTGCACGCCCCACTTTTCAGTTTGTGATTTCCACAAAAATTTAAAATACCAATAAATTTCGTTCAACTTCACAATTGTGTCCCACTTGTCGTTGATTCTTCACCAAAAATTTACATTTGGCATCTTTATGTTTGAAGAATGATATGTGGAAAAGGTTGAAAACTTCCAGAGGGCCAAATACTTTCGCAAGGCACTGTTTCTTCACTATATACGGCCAGTGACCACTTTACCCCGGAATAACTGACCCGTGAGTTCTTAAACTGGACGTGTAGTGGTCACTTGATCTCTGGGCCAGCTTTTAAGGGTTGGGTTGGGTAATACGGATGAATGGCCCCTAAATAGTGCTCCGTATGTCATCCGTAAGCAAGGTGTGGTTGCGTATTTTGCGCATGTCAGCATCCGTATGGCGAGATTTTCTCGCCGCCTTGCAAAATGGACATATAATGGAGCCCTATGACAGGGTTTCTAACAGAAACCAAAGAATAGATATAGACACATAGAATGCATATATACATATATATATATATATATATATATATATATATATATATATATATATATATACACACATACACACTGTATAAAAATATATTATATATATATATATATATATATATATATATACACACACACACAAGTCATTGAGATAAACATATATATATTTATATTTCACAGAGTTCTTCATAGCAGAATAGCCGCTAATTAAATTGCCGGCTTCTATCAAATCATTCCCCAACCCGACATGAAATGACACATGGTTTACATTCAGTAAAGCATTTCATTTCATGTTTTTTAATATGTCCCTGACTAATAATTAGATGAGGGTTTGTGTGCAAAATTTGAGAGTTGTAGTTATATTAAGAGGTTAATTTGTTTTCAAACAATGCGTGGGCTTCCCATTGCCCTGTAGCGGTGGCGAATGGGTTAAACTAACAAAGGGTTAATGTCACCTTACAATCGAATGGTGACATTAACCCTTTGTTAGATTAACCCACTCGCCACCAATATAGGGCAATGGGAAGCCCACGCATTTTTTAACAAAGAATTAACCCCTTAAAATAACAACTACAACTCCCAAATTTTGCACACAATCCCTCATCTAATTATTAGTCAAGGACATATAAAAAACATGAAATGAAATGCTTTACTGAATGTAAACCATGTGTCATTTCATGTCGGGTTGGGGAATTATTTGATAGAGACCGGCAATTTAATTAGCGGCTATTCTGCTATGAAGAACTCTGTGAAATATAAATATATATATATATATGTTTGTCACAATGACATGTATGTATATATATATATATATATGTATTCTATGTGTATATATATCTATTCTTTCTTTATTAAACCTGTCAGTGTAAGTTTACTGTATAGTGCACTGAATTGACGGCTTTTGTAAAAGACACCGGGTGCGTATTTCTCGCAAGTCACATGTGTGGTCCGTATGTAATGCGGATTTTTGGCGCACCCATAGACTTGCATTGGCGTACTACGGGCGTAATACGCTGACAATCGCAACATGCTGCGATTGGCACGGACTGTAGAATACGCCCGAGAAATATACGGCTGTTGGGAGCAAACCCATAGAGAATCATTTGTCCGTGTGTAATGCGTGCTTTTAGCGCCTCTCACTCTTCCGTATTCCTCGCTAGTGTGACCCCGGCCTTACGGTGGCAGTGGCACTGGCTGGGATCGGCCACTAACAGCATGCGCCACTGCAGTAGTTACAAGGTGTAAGAGCTTACAGACACTGTATGCCCCGTCATTGCTGCTAGACAGAATCAGTGGTTGGTCCGGTCTATATGCAACTGCAGACTGGTGACTCTCCCCAGCACTGTGGGGATTCCATGCGGTCAGTGGTCATGTGACTGCAGACTGGTGACTCTCCCCAGGACTGTGGGGATTCACTGCGGTCGGTAGTCATGTGACTGCAGACTGGTGACTCTCCCCAGCACTGTGGGGATTCCCTGCGGTCGGTGGTCATGTGACTGCAGACTGGTGACTCTCCCCAGCACTGTGAGGATTCCCTACGGTCGGTGGTCATGTGACTGCAGACTGGTGACTCTCCCCAGCACTGTGGGGATTCCCTGCGGTCGGTGGTCATGTGACTGCAGACTGGTGACTCTCCCCAGCACTGTGGGGATTCCCTGCGGTCAGTGGTCATGTGACTGCAGACTCTCCCCAGCACTGTGAGGATTCCCTGCGGTTGGTGGTCATGTGACTGCAGATTGATGACTCTCCCCAGCACTGTGAGGATTCCCTACGGTCAGTGGTCATGTGACTGCAGACTGGTGACTCTCCCCAGCACTGAGGATTCCCTACGGTCGGTGGTCATGTGACTGCAGACTGGTGACTCTCCCCAGCACTGTGAGGATTCCCTGCGGTCGGTGGTCATGTGACTGCAGACTGGTGACTCTCCCCAGCACTGTGGGGATTCCCTGCGGTCAGTGGTCATGTGACTGCAGACTGGTGACTCTCCCCAGCACTGAGGATTCCCTGCGGTCGGTGGTCATGTGACTGCAGACTGGTGACTCTCCCCAGCACTGTGGGGATTCCCTAAGGTCGGTGGTCATGTGACTGCAGACTGGTGACTCTCCCCAGCACTGTGAGGATTCCCTGCGGTCGGTGGTCATGTGACTGCAGACTGGTGACTCTCCCCAGCACTGTGAGGATTCCCTGCGGTCGGTGGTCATGTGACTGCAGACTGGTGACTCTCCCCAGCACTGTGAGGATTCCCTGCGGTCGGTGGTCATGTGACTGCAGACTGGTGACTCTCCCCAGCACTGTGAGGATTCCCTGCGGTCGGTGGTCATGTGACTGCAGACTGGTGACTCTCCCCAGCACTGTGAGGATTCCCTGCGGTCGGTGGTCATGTGACTGCAGACTGGTGACTCTCCCCAGCACTGTGAGGATTCCCTGCGGTCGGTGGTCATGTGACTGCAGACTGGTGACTCTCCCCAGCACTGTGAGGATTCCCTGCGGTCGGTGGTCATGTGACTGCAGACTGGTGACTCTCCCCAGCACTGTGAGGATTCCCTGCGGTCGGTGGTCATGTGACTGCAGACTGGTGACTCTCCCCAGCACTGTGAGGATTCCCTGCGGTCGGTGGTCATGTGACTGCAGACTGGTGACTCTCCCCAGCACTGTGAGGATTCCCTGCGGTCAGTGGTCATGTGACTGCAGACTGGTGACTCTCCCCAGCACTGTGAGGATTCCCTGCGGTCGGTGGTCATGTGACTGCAGACTGGTGACTCTCCCCAGCACTGTGAGGATTCCCTGCGGTCGGTGGTCATGTGACTGCAGACTGGTGACTCTCCCCAGCACTGTGGGGATTCCCTGCGGTCCGAGGTTATGTGACTGCAGACTGGTGACTCTCCGCAGCACTGTGGGGTTTCCCTGCGTTCGGTGGTCATGTGACTGCAGACTTATAACTTAAGACCAGACAAGCCCTTGAAGCAAAGAGGAGAAAACTGGAATCATCAAGTGAACAGAACCAATTTTAACACATAGTAAGTTGGAAAGTTGCTCGTTTTACACTGAAATTCTCCCCATAGCTAATAATGAGAATAACCCTTTCCATTCCATAAGAGGGTGTGTTGCTGAGCCCCCCTAAGTGTGGGGGATGGGGGCTCCCTTCTATACTCTCCTGCTGATGCTCGTACCTTCTCCCACCCTTAGGTGCGCCCCCCAGACAATACATGGCCACTCACAGGCTTCCTAGCAAACTGCCCCTTCACTGTGCGCCAAGACGAGGAGCAGGTACCGACAGCTCAGATGGGGCACTGCCCGACACCAGGCGCCACAGGCACCAACCACATGAAGAGGGAGCAACAGGGGAGTACAGAAAGCGCTGCGGTTATGTCACAGCCGTGTGATCAGCAGCCACCAGACCATGCGCGTCCTGTCCATCCACCGAATACAGACTGCTAATGACAGCAGCCGGTCAGCCATGGCGGATGGGGCAAACGACCCCCCTGCCCGAGCAATACTCACCTACTCCTAGGAAACCTCCATAAACACCCGGCGCTGGTAAGAAGGGGCGGGACTTGTGGACGTGTATTACAAGCGACACTACAGCGATTTACGGCACTGTAATCCGCAAACGAGGCTTGGAACGCAACATCAGACGCAGCTTACGTGCTGGTATGGTACGACGAGATGACGTTTCAAGGCATTCTAGTAAGTGAGGACAGGAAGTACCTGGCAGCCATTGACAACGCTGGCATTAGTCTTCTGCAATCTGCTGTTAGGTACTTAGTATGGGCTTGAACTTTATTAACAAAGCTTAAGGGTTATTAGAAAACTGCGAGCAGCAGGATTTAATGTCAGAGCTGAGAGTAATGGCGCGGCGGAGTGTACATTGGGGTGTATGCAGGACCGGCCTGCGGAGCCGCCATAATAGGCACATAATGGTGCAGTGACCCTGAGCACACCCAACATGGGACCTGAGGGCGCTCACACCTCCAGCAATAGGCTTGTGGCCACACATTTGTGGCTTTCTACCTACAGTGCCTTGAAAAAGTATTCATACCCATGAACTGTTCCTCCTTTTTAAATGTTACACCCACAAACGGAATGTATTTTATTTGGAGTTTTGGGGATTTTCTAACACAGAGTAACAAGTATTTGTGAAGTGTAAAGGAAATGATAAATGGATTTCTAATTATTAGAAAAATTGTGACATGCTTTTCTATTCAGCCCCCGAGTCAATACTTTGTAGGACCACCTTTCGGTACTATCACTACTGCAAGCCATTTGGGGTTCGTCTCAGCATTGCACATCTATAGGGTGAGATTTTTGCCCATTCTTCTTTGTAAACTAGCTCTAGCTGAGTAAGATTGAATGGAGGCATCTGTGAATATCAATCTCCAAGTCTTGCCACAGATTCTCTATGGGATTTAGGTCTGGACTGTGAGTGGGTCATTCACACACATGAATATGCTTTGATCTAACATGAATATTCTTTGATCTAAACCATGCATTGTAGCCTGGCAGTATGCTTAGGGTTGTGGTCCTGCTTGAAGGTGAACCAATGCCCTAGTCTCAAGTCTTTTGCAGATTCTAAACGGTTGTCCTCCAGGATTGCCCTATGTTTAGCTACAGCCATCTTCCCATCAACTCTGTCCACTTTCCCTGTCCCTTCTGAAGAAAAGCATCCCCACAGCATGATGCTGTCACCATCATGTTTGATGGTGGGAGTGGTGTTTACAATTTGATGTGCAGTGTTAGTTTTCTGCCACACAAAGCATTTTGCATTCATCCCAAAATGTTTTAATTTGTACTCCACTGACCAGAGCACCTTCTTCCACTTGCTAGCTGTGTCCCATACATGGCTTTTTGCAATCTCCAAAATTAACTTCTTATGTCTTGCTTTCAAAAATGGCTTTCTTCTTGCCACTCTTCCATAAGGACCCGATTTATGGAGTATACGACTAATCATCCTGTGGGCAGATTCTGCCATCTGAGCTGTGGATCTCTACAGCTCCTCTAGTGTTACCATGGGCCGCTTGGCTGCTTCTCTAATTAATGCTCTCCTTGCTTTGGATGTTAGTTTATGTGAGTAGCCACGTGTTCGTAGATTTGCAGTTGTGCCATACTCATTCCATTATTGGAGCTGCCGAGCTGGTGCTTGGCGAGCTGGCTGGCATTAGATTGTGCCACTTACGGTACTTGAGAGAGAGAGAACTTGGAGACCAGTCTGAATCCCACTCCCTGCTGCCCAGTGCCTGAGGTAAATGTCCATATCCTATCCTGGCTGCTGCACATACTGCTGTAGTGCTGTTAGTGGCCATCTGACTCTGCAGCAGTGCTCATGTGACATGAATTCATCACATTCTCTCATGATTGATCTATTGACAATAGATCAATATATCATGAGAATTGTGTATAGTGCACCCCAATGTGTATACTGCACCCTGTGTGTGGTGCCTGCTATGTATGATGCACAGGTGCTGTATACGGGGTGCGGTGTGTGGAGGATAAACCCTGTGTGTGGTGCCTGCTATGTATGATGCACAGGTGCTGTATACGGGGTGCGGTGTGGAGGATACACTGGGTATAATGCACCCTGTATATAGTGCCTGTGTATTGTACATAGCAAGTAATATATACAGGGTGCAGTTATACACAGTGTATACTGCACCCTGTATGCAGTACCTGTGTGTCCAGCACCCAATGTATACTGCACCCTGTGTATGTGGTGCCTGTGTGTTGTACATGGCAGGTACTGTTTACACGGTGCAGTGTACACAGTGTATACTGCACCCTGTATATAGTACCTATGTATCCAGCACCCAATATATACTGCACCCTGGGTATATAATACCTGTGTATTATACATAGCAGATACTATGTATAAGGTGCAGTATACACTGTGTATACTGCACCCTGTATACAGTACCTATGTATCCAGCACTCAATATATACTGCACCCTGTGTATATATATTCAACTTCTGATCTGCACCAGCCTGCATGTATCTCACCCCATTCAATGTTAGCAAGCAGAGTGAATGGCAATCATGTTATTCAACTTCTTTGCTATAATTCATCTGTTACACTGTTCTCAGGACTAAAGGGGCCTTTACACATAACGATATCGCTAACAATATCGCTAAAGCATCACCGATTTGGTGACGCAGCAGCGATATCGCTAGCGATATCGCTATGTGTGATACCTTCGACCGGCTCCCCCGCTGTCCATCGCTGATCGCGCAGCTCCATTTCTCGTCGGCCGCTTCCTGCTGTCGCCGACGCGGACGGGAGGATGTCAGGATCGCCGCATCTGAAAGGTAAGTAACTACCGCTGTATCGCTGCTGCATCGCTGTGAGATCTGTCTGTGTGGCAGCTCACTAGCGAACATTTAGCGATGCACCAGCGATCCTAACTGGGTCGTATTGTGGTCGGGATCGCTGGTGCATCGCTAAATGTAAATATTCATGGAGAGGAATCACTGTAGATGTTATCTCAGGAGAGGTGCTATAGCATAGAGATGGTATCAGGACTGCATCTTTGATCATCTTTTGCACACCAAGAGGTGGTGAGCAGCTGTTGCTAATTTATAACTAAGCAGCTCCCACAATCCCTCTCTCCTGGCCTTGTATTGGGGTGTATAAATTTAGATCCATTCTTAGGGGAACACGCATGTGAGGGGTCGCACACATTAAGCAAAGCATCGTATTAGCTAAGCATCCAGCAAAAGACAGTTACTCCATGACAATTAGTCAGGACAGGAGTCAGGTAACCCACACTTTGCTGTCTTTTTAGCCATGTGCTTTATTTCTATCCTCCTGTGTTCCCTTGCCATCCACATTCACCACCCCATCCCCCCTCCATCACCACTCATACACATCAGCCCCTCTATACTTCCCTGTTATGAGCTCATTTTCTGCTCCTCCAGTTGAGAGTTCTCCTTCCATTCTCCCTCTGGTGGTGAAAGGAGGTAGTGAGGTTGGTTTAAGTGGTAGTGATCTGCCACCTGATGAGAAGAATAACGATTGGATCTCTGGAGTATCAGACTGGATATAAGACAGCCGACGCCCTATCCTACTGCTGGTGATTCAGTCTGCTTCTCAGGTCTTGGACTTCAGCTCTCTTCCAGTCTTCTTAAGTTAAGTTTGTTTTTTGCTAATGTTCACACTTGTGCTTGTTGGTCAATTCAGTTTCTTGTGTGGTCAGCTTGCCCATGCTGGGGCTATGCTGAACTTCCACTCCTATTTATCTGTATTTGCCAATTTGCCTTTTTGTCCCTTATTAGATTGGCCTCTTTTTGCTCTGTTTTAGAATATTTCAGAGTGCTGATATAGTGAGAGAAGTCTAGTGACTTCAGGGTTAATTTTGCTATCAGACGTGTTGGACATTATTTTTGGTAGGGTTTTTTGGCAGATTGCAGACAGTGGCTTTCCTTTCCTGTCCTTTCTAGTTAGTCGGGCCCCATCGTTTGCTCAGCCTATTTTCCTGCCTGTGTATATGTTTTCATCTTGCTTCACCGTCAATACATGTGTGGGGGCTGTCTTTTCCTTTGGGGTCTGCTCTGGGGCAGTTAGTTTTCCCGCTTTAGGTTTATGTAGTCCTCTGGCGGTGACGAGGTGTCTAGGAACAACGTAGGAACGCTCCACTGCTACTGTTAGTTGTGTGGTTAAGATCAGGGATCTGCAGTCTGCAAAGTGAACAACCTCTCTGGTTTTCTGGGACTTAGCTTTTTGTTGTTCCTCCTCGGTGACCCATTCATAACAGAATCACCAGCAATACCGCAGATTCTAGGGTACTCAAAAGCAGGGAAAGATTGTTGAAGGGAAAAGGAAGAGAAAAAAAAAAGTGTCAGAATTTTTTTTTTTCTTTGGTATATTTTTTCCTCTTTTTTTTCTGGGGCCGTAGGAGGATTTTTTTTTTCTAATGTAGATTAAGCAATTGTCTGATCGTGTGGAGCAACTTGCTGCTGAAGTGCAGGGAATTTCCACCTACCTCATTCAAGTCACATGCTGCTGAACCTAAGATTCCTACTCCTGATGTGTTTTCTGGGAATCCGTCTAAATTTCTGAATTTTAAGAATAATTGTAAATTATTTCTTGTCTTGAAGCCTAATTCATCGGGGAGCTCTATGCAGCAGGTTAAAATTGTCATCTCCTTGCTGCGCGGCGATCCCCAGGATTGGGCTTTATCTCTGACACCTGAAAATCCTATTTTGACTAATGTGGATGCATTTTTTCAAGCCTTGGGGTTGTTGTAAGATGAACCTAATGCTGTTGATCAAGCTGAGAGAACCCTGTTGGCATTAGACCAGGGTCAGGATCCTGCAGAGTTGTACTGTCAAAAGTTCCGAAAGTGGGCAGTCCTTACTACATGGAATGATAGTGCATTGGCGGCTCTCTTTCGGAAAGGTTTGTCAGAGACCGTAAAAGATGTTATGGTGGGATTTCCTGTTCCTTCTGGTCTGGATGGCTCTATGTCATTAGCCATTCAAGTTGATCGGCGTTTACGTGAACGTAAAACTACACGGGAGGCGCTGCCACCTCTTGAACAAATGTCTGAACCTATGCAATGTGATGGGGTTTTGTCTAGGGCGCAACGTCGGGAGTTTAGAAGGCGTAATAAGCTGTGTTTTTTCTGTGGAGACGCCTCTCATACTATTTCTGTCTGCCCTAAATGAGAGAAACGTTTTGCACACACATTGCTGTGGGCAGTATACAACCTGAGTTCCTTTTGGCAATTACTCTGATCTGCTCCTTGTCCACATTTTCCACTAAGGCTTTTGTGGATTCAGGAGCAGCTCTGAATCTGATGGATTTGGACTTTGCTAAATGTTGTGGTTTGTCCATGACGCCTCTGCAGACGCCTATTCCTTTGAGGGGCATTGATGCCATTCCTTTGGCGGAGAATAAACCTCAGTTTTGGACCCAGGTGATAATGCGAGTTGCCCCAGACCACCAAGAAAATTGTAAATTTTTGATGCTGCATGATTTGCAGGATACTATTGTTCTGGGGTTCCCCTGGTTGCAAACTCATAACCCAGTTTTGGATTGTAAATCTGTGTCTGTGGTGAGTTAGGGTTGTCAGTGTGTTCTTAGGGACGCTCCAGTTTTCTCCACCTCGACTCAGTCTCATGATTATCTGGCTGATTTCTCTGATGTATTTAGTGAGATTAAGTCTGCGTCTTTGCCTCCTCATAGGAGTTATGACTGTGCAATTGAGTTGATGCCTGGGTGTAAATTTCCCAAGGGTCGGCTTTTCAACTTATCTGTACCCGAACATGATGCTATGTGATCCTATATTAAGGAGTCGTTGGAGAAGGGTCATATTGGACCATCCTCGTCACCTTTAGGCGCTGTTTTTTTTGTGGCCAAGAAAGATGGTTCATTAAGACCGTGTTATCGTTCCCTTAACAAGATGACGGTTAAATATCAGTACCCGTTACCTCTGATGTCTGATTTATTCTCCAGAGTTAAGAGTGCCTGCTGGTTTACTAAGCTTGACCTCAGGGGGGCGTTTAATCTTATTCGCATCAAGCACGGAGATGAATGGAAGATGGCGTTTAATACTCCGGAGGGACATTTTGAGTACCTGGTGATGCCTTTTGGGCTCTCTAATGCCCCTTTTGTCTTCCAGTCCTTTATGAATGATATTTTCCAAGACTTTGTGGATAAGTTTTTGATCATCTATCTGGATGATATTTTGATCTTTTCTAGTGATTGGGATTCCCATGTGGTACATGTCCGGACTGTGTTCCGGATTTTGAGGGAGAATTCCCTGTTTGTTAAGGGATCGAAGTGCCTCTTTGGTATACAGAGGATTTCATTTTTGGGATTTATATTGTCTCCATCGACTATTGAAATGGGCCCGGCCAAGGTACAGGCCATTTATGATTGGGTTCAGCCTACTTCTTTGAAGGCTCTCCAGAAGTTTTTGGGTTTTTCTAATTTCTATCGTAAATTTATAGGTAATTTTTCTAGTATTGTCAAACCACTGACTGATCTGACCAAAAAGGGAGCTGATGTGCTGAATTGGTCTCCTGAGGCTGTCTCAGCATTTCAGGAGCTTAAGCAGAGATTTACTTCAGCTCCAGTTTTACGGCAACCTGATGTCTCACTTCCATTTCAAGTGGAGGTAGACGCTTCTGAGATTGGTGCAAGGGCTGTTTTGTCTCAAAAAGACCCTGTGACTTCTAAGATGAATCCCTGTGCCTTCTTTTCTCGAAAGTTTTCCCCATCTGAACGCAACTATGACGTGGGGAATCGGAAATTGTTGGCCATGAAATGGGCATTTGAGGAGTGGAGACATTGGTTGGAGGGAGCTAGACATCAATTTGTGGTCCTCACCGATCACAAGAATCTGATTTATCTGGAGTCGGCCAAACGCTTGAATCCTTGACAGGCTCGATGGGCCTTGTTTTTCACGCTTTTTAATTTTGTGGTCTTTTTTCTTCCGGGCACTAAGAATGTTAAGGCAGACGCCCTTTCTAGGAGTTTATTTGCTGATTCTCTTAATGTGACAGAGCCTACTACTATCCTAGGTGAGGTGGTAGTTCTTTGTTCCAGTTCGCCTGATTTGAGACGCGCCCTGGAGGAATTTCAGGAGGATAAACCTGAGCGTTGCCCTATGGGAAGATTGTATGTTCCTGACCAGTGGAGAAAGAGAGTGATGTCTGAAGTCCATTGCTCCGCATTGGCTGGTCATCCGGGTATTTTTGGTACTACAGATTTGGTGAGTCGGTCGTTTTGGTGGCCTGCCTTATCTCGTGATGTCAGGAATTTTGTACAGTCCTGTGGGACTTGTTCTCGGTCTAAACCCTGTTCTCGTTCTAGTGGGTTGCTGATGCCCCTGCCGGTGCCCAAGAGGCCATGGACCCATATCTCAATGGATTTTATTTCTGATCTTCCTGGCTCTCAGAGAATGACTGTTATCTGGGTGATTTGTGATAGATTTTCGAAGATGGTCCATCTTGTACCACTCCCAAAGTTGCCATCTTTCGCTGAGTTGGTACCCTTGTTTTTACAACAGGTGGTTCGGTTACACGCGATTCCTAAGAACATTGTGTCCGATAGAGGGGTCCAGTTTGTTTCCAGTTTCTGGAAAGCCTTTTGTTCCAATCTGGGAATTCAGTTATCCTTCTCCTCCACGTTTCATCCCCAGACCAATGGGCGGACTGAGAGAACAAACCAGACCCTGGAGTCATATTTAAGATGTTTTATATCTGCTGAACAAGATGATTGGGTCTCATTTTTGCCCTTGGCCGAATTTGCGCTAAACAATAGAGCTAGTTCTGCCACTTTGATGTCACCCTTTTTCTGTAATTTTGGGTTTGCAGCAGATATGGGACCAAGTGGTGGATAAGTTGTCACTCTCTCAGGAAAAGGCCCAGCGTTTTTCCAACCGGCATAGGACCATTGGTCCCGGTTTAAAGTGGGTGATATGGTTTGGTTGTCGTCTAAGAATATTCCTATGAAGGTTGCCTCTCCAAAATTTAAGCCCAGATTTATTGGACCTTATAAGATTTTGGAGATTCTTAATCCTGTTTCTTTTTGATTGGCTCTTCCAGTTACGTTCAAAATCCATAACGTATTTCACAAGTCACTGTTGAAGAGGTTTGTTGAGCCAGTAGTTCCTGTGGCGGCACCTCCTGACCCTGTATTGGTTAAAGGCAATGTGGAATATGAGGTAGAGAAAATATTGGATTCTCGTTTGGTTAGACAGAGACTCCAGTATTTGGTCAAATGGAAGGGTTATGGCCAGGAGGATAATTCTTGGGTCTCTGTCTCTGATATTCATGCCAATAAATTGGTTCGTGCTTTTCACCGGGCCCATCCTGATCGGCCTGGTGGCATGGATGAGGGTTTGGTGACCCCTCCTCAAGGGGGGGTACTGTTATGAGCTCATTTTCTGCTCCAGTTGAGAGTTCTCCTTTCGTTCTCCCTCTGGTGGTGACAGGAGGTAGTGAGGTTGGTTTAAGTGGTAGTGATCTGCCACCTGATGAGAAGGATAACGATTGGATCTCTGGAGTATCAGACTGAATATAAGACAGCCGACGCCCTATCCTACTGCTGGTGATTCAGTCTGCTTCTCAGGTCTTGGACTTCAGCTCTCTTCCAGTCGTCTTAAGTTAAGTTTGTTTTTTTGCTAATGTTCACACTTGTGCTTGTTGGTCAATTCAGTTTCTTGTGTGGTCAGCTTGCCCCTGCTGGGGCTATGCTGAACTTCCACTCCTATTTATCTGTATTTGCCAATTTGCCTTTTTGTCCCTTATTAGATTGGCCTCTTTTTGCTCTGTTTCAGAATATTTCAGAGTGCTGATATAGTGGGAGAAGTCTAGTGACTTCAGGGTTAATTTTGCTATCAGACGTGTTGGACATTATTTTTGGTAGGGTTTTTTGGCAGATTGCAGACAGTGGCTTTCCTTTCCTGTCCTTTCTAGTTAGTCGGGCCCCATCGTTTGCTCAGCCTATTTTCCTGCCTGTGTATATGTTTTCATCTTGCTTCACCGTCAATACATGTGTGGGGGCTGTCTTTTCTTTTGGGGTCTGCTCTGGGGCAGTTAGTTTTCCCTTTTCTTGCTTTAGGTTTATGTAGTCCTCTGGCGGTGACGAGGTGTCTAGGAACAACGTAGGAACGCTCCACTGCTACTGTTAGTTGTGTGGTTAAGATCAGGGATCTGCAATCTGCAAAGTGACCAACCTCTCTGGTTTTCTGGGACTTAGCTTTTTGTTGTTCCTCCTCGGTGACCCATTCATAACACTTCCCTCTCCCATGTACAGCTCCCATGCACTTCTCACCTTCCTGAAAAACCTCAGTCCATCTGGCCCAAACACATTGCACAAAAAAACAGCTAACATTTCAAAGAACCACTTGTTCTTTATGTTCTTACTCCTACTGATTTCAGGGGATATCTCCCCCAACCCTGGTCCACCATCCCCCAACCTCAACCCCTACCCCATATCAACACCATAATAATCTAATTAATATTACTTGCACTCCTTCATCTCCTTCTTTCAATTGTGCCCTCTGGAATCCACGGTCTGTATGTAACAAGCTTCCTTTCCTGCACAACTACTTTCTGAACAACTCTCTGAATCTGTTGGCCCTCACTGAAACCTGGATTCAGGATTCTGACACTGACTCTCCTGCTGCCATCTCCCATGGTGGCTTACAATTCATCCATTCCCCAAGACCCACAAACAGACCTGGTGGTGGAGTCGGCATACTTCTGTCGCCACAATGCACCTTCCAGGTCATCTCCCCATTTCATCACTCTCATTCCCTTCTTTTGAGGTCCACACCATCGGACTCTTCTGTCCCCTCTCCCTCAGAGTAGCGGTCATATACTGGCCCCCAGGCTCACCCATCCACTTCCTTGACCACTTCTCAGCCTGGCTGCCGCACTTCATGTCCTCAGAACTACCAACCCTTATCCTGGGAGACTTCAGCATCCTCATTAACAGCCGCAATTCCACATCTGCATCCCAGCTTCTGTCACTAACCACTTCTCTTGGCCTCTCACAGCTCTCAACCTCTGAGACACACAAAGATGGTAACACCCTTGACCTGGTCTTTGTCTGGCTTTGCTCAATCTCCTACCTAAATAACTCGCCGCTTCCCCTCTCTGACCACAACATTCTCTCCTTCACGCTCACAAATCCTCGCCCACCCCAGCACACTCCTACCTATCACACATTCAGAAATCTACAAGCCATTAACCCTCAGACATTTTCAGACTCCCTATAATCTTCCCTGTCCCCAATCTCCTCTCTTTCCTGTCCTGATCTGGCTGTTCATCACTACAACAACACTCTTAGAAGCACCCTTGACCAGGTAGTGCCCCTCAAACTAAGAAGCTCCAAACACAGAGTAAAACAGCCCTGGCTCACATTGCAAACTCAATTTCAAGAAAGCGATGCTCTAGGAGTGCTGAATGCCGATGGAGAAAAACCCGCACACCAGAAGACTTCATCCACTTCAAATTTATGTTAAGAACCTACAACTTTGCCCTTCACCTCGCCAAACAGACCTACTTCACCACCCTGATCTCCTCACTAGCCAACAATCCCAAGAAACTTTTTGACACCTTTCACTCCCTCCTCAGGCCAAAAGCACAAGCTCCTATCTCAGACATTTGTGCTGATGACCTGGCCTCCCATTTTATAGAGAAAATAGATAATATCCATCAGGAAATACGCTCCCAACCACCAAGTGCTGTGATTCCCTTCCCTACCTGCATTTCCCCTGGCTCACTTTCCACATTTGATCCCATCACAGAAGAAGAAGTCTCCAGACTCCTCTCTTCTCGTCTGACTACATGCACTACCGACCCCATTCCCTCACATATCCTCCAGTCTCTCTCTCCAGTCATCACAACTCACCTAACTGCAATCTTTAAGCTCTCCTCCTCGGGCATTTTCCCATCCTCCTTCAAACACTCTATCAAACCTGCTCTCCACCCATCCTGCACAAACAACTACAGACCAGTCTCCAATCTCCCTTTCTAAACTTTTGGAGCGCCTAGTCTACTCCCGCCTTACCCGTTACCTCTCCACTCACTCTCTCCTAGACCCTTCACAGTCCGGCTTCCGACCCCTACATTCAACTGAAACTGCACTCATAAAAGTTACTAATGACCTTCTGAAAGCAAAATGTAACGGTGAACACTCTCTGCTCATTCTTCTCGACCTCTCTGCAGCTTTCGACACTGTTGACCACCGTCTCCTACTCCATAGGTTCCAGTCACTAGGCATTAAGGACATCGCTCTCTCCTGGTTCTCTTCCTATCTCTCTGACCGCTCCTTCAGTGTTTTGTTCTCTGGTTCCACGTCATCTCCTCTTCCTCTCGCTGTCAGGGTACCTCAGGGCTCAGTCCTTGGCCCCCTTCTCTTCTCTCTACACGGCCCCAATTGGACAGACCATCAGCAGATTTTGCTTTCAGTACCATCTTTATGCTGATGACACACAACTATACACGTCATCCCCCGACCTTAACCCCGCTGTACTACAGAATGCCAGTGACTGTCTGTCCGCAGTCTCCAACATCATGTTCGCTCTCTATCTGAAACTCAACCTCTACAAAACTGAACTTCTGCTCCCGCCGACTACTAACCTCCCTAAATCTGACATTTCCCTCTCCGTGGGTGGCACCATAATAACACCCCGGCAGGAGGCGCGCTGTCTGGGCGTTATGTCTCCTTCACATCCCATATATAATCTATTGCACGCTCTTGCCGCTTACACCTAAAGAACATCTCCAGAATTCGCCCTTTTCTCACCATGGAAACAACAAAAACCCTTACTGTCGCATTGATCCACTCCCGCCTGGACTACTGCAATGCTCTATTAATTGGCCTCCCCATTACTCGACTTTCCCCTCTCCAGTCCATACTTAATGCAGCAGCCAGGGTCATCCATCTGGCTAATCGGTACTGGGACGCGTCCGCTCTTTGCCAGTCGTTACACTGGCTGCCCATTCATTATAGGATCCAATTCAAAGTACTTGTTCTCACCCACAAAGCTCTCCACAGTGCGGCACCCCCCTACATCTCCTCCCTCATTTCTGTCTATCGGCCTAGTCGACTGCTGCACTCTGCAAAAGACTTTCGACTAACCTCTGCACTAATCCGCACCTCCCACTCCCACTCCCGACTCCAAGACTTCTCCCGCGGTGCGCCAATCCTCAGGAATGCTCTACCCCAAAAAATTAGGACTATCCACAATTTGCACAGTTTTGGGCGCTCCCTCAAAACACATCTGTTCAGAGCAGCCTATCACATTCCCTAATCAAAGTTATTTTATGTGTAAGTGTGTGTGTGTAGCCCATTCACTATTTTCATCCCCGACCTCAAGATGGCTGGACCATCATTGTAAATACACCATTGTAAATACACACCTGTACTTTGTATCTCCCCCACCTCATTGTAGATTGTAAGCTCTCACGAGCAGGGTCATCTTATTTTACTTTAATTATTGTATTATTAACGTTGTTACTTATGACTTGTGTTTTGAAACTGTTAAACTGTAAAGCGCTGCGGAATATGTTGGCGCTATATAATTAAAGATTATTATTATTATATTATACAGTGCTACATGAGATGTTCATATCTGGGCTATTTTTTTATAACTTAACCCTGCTTTACTCTTTTCCACTACTTTATCCTTGACCTGCCTGGTGTGTTCCTTGATTTTCATGATGCTATTTGATCCCCAACGTTCTCAAACACACCTCTGAGGCTTTCACAGAACAGCTGTAGTTATACTGAGAATAAATTACACACAGACTCAGTTTACTAATTATGTGACTTCTGGAGGCAATTGGGCACACATGATTTAATTTAGGGCTATCAGACTACAAGAGGATGAACACAAATGCACATCACAATTTTCAGATGTATATTTTTAAAATAATTAGAAAACCATGTATAATTTCCTTCACACTACACAAATACTTGCTACTTTGTGTTGGTATATCACATAAAATCCCAATAAAACACATACAAGCTTGTAGCTGTAATGTGAAAAAATGTGGAAAAGTTCATAGGGTATAAATACTTTTTCAAGGGACTGCACTTGTGTGGGACTTGGCAATGAAGAAAAATTGACAAACTTTACTGTAACCTTAGGCTATGATCACGTGTTTTTGCAGAGTTTTTTTATTTAAATTTTAAGCTGCGTTTTACAGTACCAGCAAAGTGTGAGATTTCAGAAATTTCATGTACGCACTGTTTTTTTCTGACTGATTTAGAAAAATGCTGCATTTTTGGAAACTTTTTTCAGCGGTTTTTCAGTGTATTTGCAGCGTTGTTTCACCCATGGAAAACAATGGGTAAGTGCAAAAATGCAGCAAAAATGCAAGTATTAGTATGTTTCATTACTGCTAAGAGAGCAGGTTTTGCCTGCGGGAAAAAAACGTAGCAAAAATGCAACATGTGAACACAGTCTTAGAGTGTATTATGAGACTGCTACTTTTTCTGTCAATACATCACTATAAATATTTTACAATGGTGTAAACGTGAAACTTTTCAAAAACTACCTTATTTCTAATATAATTTTTTTAACCACATTAATGATAGACAAGACGGTGGAATTTGTTCATTTGCTTTATAATGCCTCATTGGGACCTTAATATGTTAGCGCTATATAAAAATAAAGATTATTATTGTCCAAAACCTATAAGAAATCTAAAATAATCCTGCAGTTATTGGAATGACCACTAGGTGGTAATGCATAATGAAAATATCACAAATTTCTGAGATTCTTCCTTCTGACATGTGATGTACATGTTGAATATAGAACGAGCCCAGGAGCGGTGGTGCATAGCTGGAACCTGCTTCTAACTGCAGCTCAGAGCTGCCCTCTATCCTCAGCATATAAGGGGTTTGATACTGGGGGGGACTGTTGGTACTGATGTGTTGCTATGGCAGCAGGGAAGCTACTGAAGGCCTCCATTCTCCTACTCCATAACCCCTGAATGTAACGCAGTTGAGACTGGTACTTACATGCCGGATATTTATTGTGTTACATAGCTGAAACTCGACAGTAACTGATGCAATTAGAGCTAGCTCTGATCGCATCAGTTTAACCTATCAAATGCTGCTGTCAAGCCTGACTGGCATTTAAAAGTCTTAAAGATTGTGGGTGTCACTTTTGATAAGTCATTGGTAACCTGCGCGATATGATCATGGGGTGCCGATTGGTTGCAAAGGCCTTTTTAAAGTCCCCATGCCTGTCATGTAAGATCTTTGAAGACTGATCTTAGATGGTCATTTTTACAGCACAATGGACTCTGTCAAAGCTAAACCCAAAAAACAATGGCGAAATTCCTTTTTCTTTACATTAGTAAATCACCACTTTCACAGTACACTACAGTATTATTGTATTGCAGTGTGTTGCATAGGCGATCAAGAGGGGATCAAGGTTCATGTTACCTAAATAGATGAATTAAAAAGGAAAATAAACCTTTTTTAATAAAATATTTAACCCCTTTACTCCCAAGGGTGTTTTGCACGTTAATGCCCGGGCCAATTTTTACAATTCTGACCACTGTCTCTTTATGAGGTAATAACTCTGGAACGCTTCAACGGATTTAGGCGATTCTTGTGTTTATTTATGAAAAAAAACGGAAATATGGCAAAAATTTTGAAAATTTTGCAATTTTCAAACTCTGAATTTTTATGCCCTTAAGCCAGAGAGTTATGTGACACAAAAAAGTTAATAAATAACATTTCCCACATGTCTAATTTACATCATCACAATTTTTTTTGGTTAGGAAGTTATAAGGGTTAAAAGTTGACCAGCGATTTCTCATTTTTACAACAAAATTTACAAAACCATTTTTTATAGGGACCACCTCACATTTGAAGTCACTTTGAGGGGTCTATATGGCAGAAAATGCCCAAAAGTGACACAATTCTAAAATCTGCACCCCTCAAGCTACTCAAAACTACATTCAAGAAGATTATTAACTCTTCAGGTGCTTCACAGGAACAGAACCAACATGGAAGGAAAAAATTAACATTTAACTTTTTAGTCACAAAAATGATGTTAGCAACAATTTTTTTATTTTTCCCCAAGGGTAACAGGAGAAATTGGACCCCAAAAGTTGTTGTCCAATTTGTTCTGAGTACGCTGATACCCTATATGTGGGGGGGGAGACCACTGTTTGGGCGCACGGCAGGGCTCGGAAGGGAAGCAGCGCTGTTTGACTTTTTCAACCTAAATTTGTCTGGAATTGAAATCGGACGCCATGTTGCGTTTGACGAGCCCCCGATGTGCCCAAGCAGGGAAACCCCCCACAAGTGACCCCATTTTGGAAACTAGACCCCCTAAGGAACTTATCTAGATGTGTGGTGAGCACTTTGAACCCCCTAGGGCTTCGCAGGAGTTTATAACGCCCCGGTGTGAAAATAAAAAATCCTATTTTGTGCCCACAAAAATGATCGTTTAGTCCCCAATTTTTAATTTTCACAAGGGTAACAGGAGAAATTGGACCCCAAAAGTTGTTCTCCAATTTGTCCTGAGTACGCTGGTACCCCATATGTGGGAAAAACTGTTTAGGCACACGTCGGGGATCGGATGGGAGTGACGTTTTGGAATGCAGACTTAGATGGAATGGTCTGCGGGCGTCATTTTCCATTTGCAGAGCTCCTGATGTGCCTAAACAGTGAAAAAAAAACCACAAGTGACATTGTTTTGGAAACTAGACCCCCAAGGAACTTAGCTAGATGTGCCCCAACTAATCTAATGTTTCCGGTAAAGTAACTTAGTAGTTCATTGAGGTGTGGTACAATTTGAAGCAATCCTTCATACACAGGCCAGGTTTTTCGGGGCAGGTGTCGCATTGATAAATGGTGTCCTTGCGTATTCCGTGTTTGTAACACACTTGGCACCTGTTTTGCGATTTACCTCTTTTTGCAGTTTGCGGACCTCTCCCGGGAAATGCTGACCTGGTACAATACGAGCACCTTCAGTTCCAGAAGTACTAGAGCCCGCTCCTTCCAGAGTGCCAAACACCAGGGCCTTAACCACTACCTCCTGGAACTCAAGGTACGATGCAGGGCTGTGGAGTCGGTAAGCCAAACCTGTGACTCCGACTCCGACTCCTCAATTTCCCTTACACCGACTCCGACTCCACGACTCCGACTCCGACTCCCACACATATTGCTTATATTTAAGTGAAAAATTTATTGTAGTACAATGTGAACCTCAGACATTTAATCATTTTTATGATCCAATAATCAAGATATTTAGATAGAACAGAATATATATTGGTGTACTACCCGGTTTTCATTCTTTGTGGTACAGATACGATATGGATAGACAGATATGGATAAATGGATAGATAGAGCAGATTTCTAATCTGCTTTTGCTATTGAAAACATTATCTATGAGCTCAAAAACCTTTCAGGTGATGCAGTTTTTTAAAAAGATGATCAGCTTTTGCAGCTGAAAAACGTATCCTCAAAAAACACAGGAAAAATGCTGTGTGTGAATGTAGCCTTAGATCAGGAATATAACAGCCATTTATAGGACATTTCATAACTTTCCCAAACTCCTATGAAAAAATATTCAGCACATCCTGCATTGAATTACTGTACCCAATTTATTATATATTTTAGGAGTCGGAGTCGGTCCATTTTACACCGACTCCGACTCCACCAAAATGAGCACCGACTCCACGACTCCGACTCCACAGCCCTGGTACGATGTATCGGTGTGGCGTGCACATTGTGATAGCAGGAATGCGTTGAGCATTGCCATTTGGACGATGTGCACAGCCAGCTTTTTGTATCACACCTTGGCCTTCCTCAATGCATTGTACGGTTGGAGGAGTTGATCGGAGAGATCAACTCCCCCCATTTTTTTGTTGTACCCCACTACACATGTCGGTTTGAGGACCTGTGTAGAGGTACCCCGTACAGTGCAGAGGGTACTGCCATCACCGTGTATGGTGGTCAAGAGATGGACATCTCTCTTGTCCTTGTACTTGACCAACAGCAGGTCGTCGCTACATTGGGCTCTGCTCTCACCTTTTCGGAGCATCTGCCCAAGTAGCGTCTTCGGGAGGCCTCTCTGATTTTTGCGGACAGTACCGCAGGCTGTGGTACCTCACGCAGAGAGGGATTTGTAGAGTGGGACGCTGGTATAAAAGTTATCAGTGTAGAGGTGATAACCTTTATTCCCATTCACTCCCAGGACAGGACACTCAGGGGGTTCAATCCTGGTGTCCTTTCATTCGTACACTCTAAACCTGTGGGTGTACCCTGAGGTACTCTCACACAGCTTATAGAGTTTGATTCCATACCTGGCCCTCTTACTGGGCAGATATTGACGGAATCCGAGCTTGTCCTTAAAATGGACCAAGGACTCATCCACGCAGATGTCCCTTTGGGGCACATACACTTCAGCAAACTTTTTGTTGAAGTGTTCGATGACCGGCCGAACTTTGAACAGACGGTCAAAGTTGGGGTCATCTCGTGAGGGACACTGCATTATCGTTATAATGCAGGAATTTGTGGATGGCCTGAAAACGTGTCCGGACCAACGGCGTCACTTATCAAAATTTAGTGGCTGCTGGATGTGCGCACAGGGGTGGCGCAAAGGGGAGGGGGGGTGAAAAAGAAAAATGGTAAACAGCCGGAACGAGCTTTGATAAGTGAATTGCGTCACTTATCAAAATTCGGCTGCTGCTAAATGTGCGCACGGAAACGGCGCAAAGAGGGGTAAAAAGAGGGGGCTGAGGGGATTGGGGTGGATGAATAGAGATCGGGCAGGGATCAACAGTTAGGGTTGTAGTTAGGTGGCAAAAAAGGGGTGAAAAAAAATCAAAAACGGCAGGCACAAGCTCTGATAAGTGATGCGCGTCACTTATCAAAGTTTTGCGGCTGCGGGATGTGTGTGCGAAGGTGGCGCAAAGGGGGCTGAGTGGAAAAAAAAAGCGAGCACGAGTGTTGATCGGTGATCTGCGTCACCGATCAACACTCGGCGGCTGTGCATGGAGGCGGCACAAAAGGGGGGGTGGAGGGGGGTGAAAGGGGGGGTGGAGGGGGTGTAACGTTCCTCACTGTCTGTGGACGGGGGTTACTCACTTTGCAGGTCTTGGAGGCACACGCAGGGTTAAAACGAGTCCATTCGGTTTATTTTCTCCATAAACCATTGAAGCATGAACAAAAGGCAAACAGTCTTACAGCAACACAAAAACAGTCCTTAGCTGGGCTTGGTTCCCTCAGGTCCTGTGCACACACAGGCCAGGGCAATGTCCATAGCAGCGCAGACACAGGAAGGCTTCTCCTTCTTTAGAACATAGACCACTCTGTAGTGTCCCACCTGGACACATGGAAGTCTGTCCACACTCTGACAGACTCCCTCACACTCACTCACATGTGCTAAACACCTCAATTACATAGCCGTGTAACCACACCCATAATTGAGGTATGGATCACATGAGCTGGTCACATGGTCATGACCTCACCACAGGTCCTGAACATACACATATCTTCAGGTAAAATGGGGTACAGTCCGCACCCTCACCCAAAGGTGAGGCAGTATGGGTAGCCAAACCCTCCCATCTCTCATAGCTACCCGCAACCCGGACCCAGTGCACTAAACGCCATATTAGTGCTCATGTACACTACCAACAAAATACTCTGGGTTGCATTGCAGGGAGCATCCATGCATGTGACATACACCTCCCATTAACCACGCGACCACCCGTCACATCACGGGGGTAAAAGGGGGATGAAGATATATTGGAGGGTGAAGATAGATTGGGCAAGGGATCAGAGATCAGTTAACACTTACAGTTGTAGTGTTCTTTTTTCTTTCTTCTTTTTTCTGCAGGGATTGTGATGCTACAAATTGTGGCACCACAATACCCAGCACAGGAGCTCTTGCCACGTCTGACCTCTGCAGGAATCCTCAGCTAGAGTGAGGACCCCTGCAGACAGGTCACTTTCAGGTCAAGGACAGGTCACAGAGCGGTCACATCGCTGCTGTGACCTGTCATTGGTGGGATCGAATCATTACATCGATCCACCAATCCCTGCTCTGCCTGGTGACCATGGCAACTGCCTAGGATCGGAGCTCACAGCTCCGATTCCTAGGCAGGTCATGGTCAGGTCACCAGCAGGGCACGGAGCGGTCACAGCGTCACCGCAGCTGTGCCCTGTGGTTGGCGCGATCACCTATCTAATCAATTGCGCCAACCACTTCCTGCTGGGTCTGTCCTAGGATCGGTGCTATTACAGCACCGATCCGGGCCGGTACCAGCAGGGCACAGCAGTGATATTCCACCGCTGTGCGCTGCGATTGGTGCAATCGATTAGATCGGCGATCGCGCCAATCCGGGGGCTTTTCGCCATTGCCTGACATTGCCAGACACCGGCCCTAGGATCGAGTACATCGGTACTCGATCCTAGCCTAGGACCTCGTTGTTTCAGGCAATCTGATTGGCTGAAACAATGAGAAGCGCTGTGATTGGCTGTTCGGAATTGAACAGCCAGTCACAGCGCACAGGGGGGCGGGCCAGGGAGGAGACAGCCCGGGATGCCGAGGCCATCTACTCTGAGGTAAGATGGCGTCGGCATTTTAATGCGATCACCGTGACTTAAGTCGCAATGTCGCATTAAAGGGCATGACGTACTATTTCGTCCTTGGGACTTAAGTCCCAGGTCACATGGACGAAATAGTACGTCTAATGTAGTAAAGGGGTTAAAACAATATGTATAATCTTAAATGAGCCCCTTTCCTAAAATGTAAGTGGAAAAATACAAAAAATTAACATATATGGTATTTCTACTTATGTAATTGTCCAAACATATGTAATAGAAAAATATTTACTCCAAGCAGTGAATACTGAAACAGGATAAATAGAAAAGTCAGAATTGGCGGTATTTCAGTTGCCTCAATAACCTATAAAAAGTAGACCTAATGTATGTATTCCTAAATGGTTTAAATGAAAACCTAATTCCAACCTTTGGACAAGACCATCAATGGAAAAATGAAAAAAAATATGGTTCTCCGAAATTGTTGACACAAGCCAATTTTTTTTCTTACAAACTTAAAAAAAAAAATTCAACACTCTCATTCAAGCTATTTAAATAAAAACTGTGCAAATTTTGTATCGTACTGACCTGGAACATCATGTTACTAGCTCATTTTTACAGCACAATGGACTGGGTTTTTTTTTTTTTCATACTTCACTTTCTCTGCCTGTAACAAGATGTTACAGGAGGCTGGGGCTGCACTCACTTCTCTGCTGAGTCTATTGCCCCCCTGGAACAGCATGTCATTGGGGGTCAGTGCTCCAGTTAGGGGTACTTCACACTAAGCAAGATCGCTAACGAGATCGCTGATGCGTCACCGATTTTGTGACGAATCAGCGATTTCGCCAGTGATCTCGCTGTGTGTGGCACGCATCAGCGACTGGCCCCCTCGCCGGGTATCGCTGATCGTGCAGGAATGTCCTGGGCCGTTTTTCCATCGTTGGTCTCCCCTTGCATGTGGCAGCGGGAGACCAACGATCAGCGAGCTCCCAGAGCTGTAAGCAGACACTGGGAGCTGGTATCCAGGGTAAATAGCGGGTAACTAAGAGCGCGCGTCCCTTAGTTACCCGCTGTGTATCCTGGATACCAGCGTGCTCGTGCTGGGAGCTGGTATCCAAGGTAAACAGCGGGTAACTAAGTGCCACGTGCGCTTAGTTACCCGCTATTTACCCTGGTTACCAGCGCCCTCGCTGGTCCTGATCGCTGGTGAGTCTGCCTGTTTGAGAGCGCACCAGCGATCCTGACCAGGTCGTATCGTTGTTGGGTTCGCTGGTGCGTCGTTTAGTGTAACAGGACCCTTACTTGATACAGTTTCTTGCATCGCCGCCCTGGGTTCATGGTGATAGACACTGCAGGAGAGATGAGCACAGCCGCCCTCATTATTCTATCGCTGCCGCATCTTCTAACTGTGAAACAAGATGTCAGGAGGCAGGGATAGAAGCAGAGAATGACAAAAGGACAACCCCACAGCTTCTAGCACTGCCTACAAACTAATTGTCATTAGGAGGCAGCGATAGAAGCAGTGGGCAACATGAGCGGAGCCCCATGATGACGATTCGTTTGAGGGTGGAGTTAAAAGCTATGGGGCGTTGCTGGTGTAACGCGCTGCTTTTATCACTGCCTGATAAAAAGGATGGTGCTAAAAGCTATGTGGCAGCGCTTTGTCACTCATTGCCTCATCCCCCCTTCCTCCGATGACCTCTTGTTTTACAGTTAGGCTATGTGTACACGGTGCGGATTCTGCTGCGTATCCGCAGCGTTTCCGCTCTGTGGGTCCGCAGCAGATTTAGCTGCGTTGTACAGTATCATTGTTTTCAATGATAAACTGGAAAACGCTGTGCACATGCTGCGGATTTTTCCGCTCGGATTTGCTACAGGTTCAAATCCGCAGCATGTCAATTCTGTGTGCGGATTCCGCTGCGGTTTCACACCTTCTCCATTGTAGAGGTGTGAAACCGCAGGGCTAAACCGCAGGTCTTTTGACCTGAGAATTTATTATTATTATTATTTTGCATTTATATAGCGCCATTTATTCCATGGCGCTTTACATGTGAAAAGGGGAAATACAGACAAGTATAGTAAACATGTGTAAGACAAAGGACACACAAGTACATAAGGAGAGGGGACCCTGCCCGCGAGGGCTCACAGTCTACAGGGATGGGTGAGGAAACAGTAGGAGAGGGTAGAGCAGGTCATGCTGTGGTTCAGTAGACCGATGATCATTGCAGGCTGTAGGCTTGTCGGAACAGGTGAGTCTTCAGGTTCTTCTTGAAGGTTTCCGTTGATGGTGAGAGTCTGATGTGTTGCGGCAGGGAGTTCCAGAGTATGGGGCAAGCACGGGAGAAGTCTTGTATGCGGTTGTGGGAAGAAGAGGTAAGGGGGGAGTAGAGAAGGAGATCTTGAGATGATCGAAGGTTGCGTGCGGGTAGGTATCTAGAGACCATGTCACAGATGTATGGAGGAGACAGGTTGTGGATGGCTTTGTATGTCATGGTTAGGGTTTTGAATTGGAGCCTCTGGGCGATAGGAAGCCAGTGAAGGGCCTGGCATAGTGGGGAGGCTGGGGAATAGCGGGGAGACGGGTGGATTATTCAGGCAGCAGAGTGTAGGATGGACTGGAGCGGAGCCAGAGTGCTAGAGGGGAGGCCAGAGAGTAGAAGGTTGCAGTAGTCGAGGCGGGAGATGATAAGAGCATGCACTAGTGTTTTTGTGGTTTCATGGTTGAGGATTGAGCGGATCCGGGAAATATTTTTGAGTTTGAGGCAGCAGGAGAAGGCGAGGGCTTGGATATGTGGTTTGAAAGAGAGTGCAGAGTCGAGGATCACCCCAAGGCACCAAGCGTACGGGACTGGGCAAAGAGAGCAGCTGTTGACATTGATGGATAGGTCTGATGGAGGGGTAGAGTGAAATGGGGGAAAGATGATGAATTCTGTTTTGTCCATGTTCAGTTTGAGAAAGCGAGCAGAGAAAAAGGCTGAGATAGCAGACAGACATTGTGGGATTTCAGTCAGTAAGGAGGCGAGGTCGGGTCCAGATAGGTAGATCTGTGTGTCATCGGCATAGCGGTGATACTTCAAACCGTGAGATTCTATGAGCTGTCCCAACCCGAAGGTATAGATGGAGAATAGTAGGGGTCCTAGGACAGAGCCTTGGGGAACACCGACAGACAGGGGGCGAGGTGAGGAGTTGGTGTGTGAGAGGGAGACACTAAATGTTCGGTCTGTTAGGTATGATGAGATCCAGGATAGGGCCAGGTCTGTGATGCCAAGAGATGAGCGAGTCTGTAGCAGGAGGGGAATGGTCTACGGTGTCGAAGGCAGAGGACAGGTCCAGGAGAAGGAGGACAGAGTAGTGTCGCTTGCTCTTTGCGGTTAGTAAGTCGTTAGTGACTTTAGTTAGGGCAGTTTCAGTTGAGTGATGCGGTCAGAAGCCTGACTGTAACCGGTCAAAGAGGGAACAGGAGGAGAGGTGGGAGTACAGTTCAAGATATACATGCTGTTCCAGTAGTTTTGAGGCGTAAGGGAGAAGAGATATTGGGCGATAGTTAGACACAGAGGATGGATCAAGGGAGGACTTTTTGAGGATGGGTGTGATTGAGGCATGTTTGAAGGATGAGGGATAGACACCATTTGTAAGTGAAAGGTTGAAAAGGTGTGTTAGAGATGGGATGAGGACTGTGGCCAAGTTAGGGATGAGGTGAGACGGGAGTGGGTCGAGGGCACAAGTGGTGAGGTGTGATCTTGACAGAAGGGTGGAGAGCTGATCTTCTGTCATGATGGAGAAGCTGGCTTTTGCAGAACAGGACTGAGCGGCTAAGAGGGGCATTGAGGGCTGCGGGCCAAAGTTTTGTCTGATCGTGTCGATCTTCTGCTTAAAGAAGGAGGCAAAGTCTTCGACAGAAATGAGAGGAGGGGGAGGAGGTGCTGTGGGACGGAGTAGACAATTGAAAGTGTTGAAGAGCTGTTTAGGGTTGTGAGACAGGGAGGATATGAGAGATGCGAAGTAAGTTTGTTTTGCGGCAGAGAGCGTGGACTTGAAGCTGGCAAGTGACTGCTTGTATGCGTTGAAGTGCTCAGTAGAACGGGTTCTCTTCCATCTCCGCTCAGTGGCCCTGGAAACCCATCTCAGTTCTTTGGTCAGGCTGGTGAGCCAGGGCTGCCTGTTGATTGTTCGAGTTTTGCTCTGCGTGAGGGGGCAGCCGAATCAAGCGTTGCTGTTATTGTGGTGTTATAAAAGGTGGCAGCAGCATCTGTGTCATGAAAGGAAGCTATGTCTGTAAGAGGGAGAAGGGATTCAGAGAGTGATTGTAAATTGAGATGTTTGAGATTCCTGAGAGGGTGAGCGAGTTTATGGAGCGGGGGTTGCACAGTAGGAGAGGAGAGGGAGGAGAATGTCAGTAGGTTGTGGTCAGACAGGGGGAGGGGTGAGTTATTGAGATTAGTGAGGGAACAGAGTCGGGTGAAGATAAGGTCCAGCGTGTGACCATCTTTGTGAGTGGCCGCAGAGGACCATTGAGTGAGGCCGAGGGAAGCCGTGAGTGATAGAAGTTTAGAGGCAGCCGGGGTGATGTGTCAATGGGGATGTTGAAGTCGCCCATGATGATGGTGGGGATGACAGCAGAAAGGAAATTGAGTAGCAAGGTGGTGAAGTGGTCGAGAAAGGTGGAGATGGCTAGTTCTGGGGTGGCGGTAGATGACAGCCAGTTGGAGGTTGGAGGGGGAATAGATGCAGACGGAGTGCTCCTCGAATGAGGGAAGGGTAGCGGAGGGTGGCAAAGGAATTGGGGTAAAGGAGCAGGTATCAGACAGGAGCAAGCCAACTCCTCCACCACGTTTGTTGCTGGGGCAAGTGGTGTGAGAGAGATGGAATCCGCCATAGGAAAGCGCAGCTGGAGAGGCTGTGTCAGAGGGAGTGAGCCAGGTTTCAGTGATGGCAAGGAGAGTTTGTTGGTGATAAAGAGGTGGGGGGTGAGGGAGTGGGGGCTGGATGAATGGGAATGAGGTTATCATGGTTGCGAAGACGTGTAGAGGATCGTGGCAGGGTGGTAGAAGTGAGTGTAGGGAGGTGTTGAGGAGGGACAGGATTTGGGGATACGTCGCGACTCGCCAGCAATAAGGAGTAGTAGACAGAGCATTAGAAGGTGGGAGTAGGATAGGTCATGATGTGGCCGTGTGGGTCTGGAGAAAAAGGATTGTATGTGGAGGAACAGTTGTGACGAAGAGGTGAGATGGCTGGGAAGGATGGAGGGGGAAATGACAAGTTCCTTACTGGGTGGAGGGATTGCAGGAGTTAGGGAGAAATAGAGTAGTATGGGGGTGATAGTATAAAGAAGGCGAAACATTGCTGTGGTGTTATAGTCCGTTACCTTATAGTCAATTCCAGTCCAATTCAAGTCTAATTCAAAGTACTTAGAAATTAGTACTTTGAAATTTATGGAGCCGACTACGTCTGGAGCAGACCCATGGTGGTGAATATATGTGCAACTAAAGACAATCAGGTGTGAGTGAAAGCCCAGGCCAAATGCACAGAGTTAAGCAGAGGTCATAAAAGGGGGAAGGGGTTATACAGACCACTTACCTGCGGATTTTTCCAAATCCACGCGGAAAAATCCTCATGACCTAAAACTACGTGTGCTCATAGCCTAAGAAGATGTGATGTTGGAGATAGAAGCAGATTGTGGGTGTTGTATTCCTCCCGCAGCGTCTATCACGATGGGTCCAAGACATCTTCAGTGGGCGGTGAGGCAAGAGATTAATAAGTAACTGCAAAACTGCCCCATGATGATGACCTATTTCAGGAGGAGTGATAGAATCTGCTGGAAAGTGAGTGCAGCCCCAGCCTTCTGTGACATACTATTTAAGACTCCTCATACGAAACATCAAAGGAACGGCAGTAAAAAAAAACACTCTTAGAGATTAGATAGATAAGGAGATGTGAAGGATATTTCATAATTTAGCTAACTTCAAAAGTGGTTAGGGAGTAAAGATAGATGTTTTGAAAAGACACTTTAGGTACTGGACCACTCCTTTTTAATGATGAAAGCAAATATTTGATTAACATCAGCATCAGAAGTCTCACTGATTGATATGCCAGGAAGAAGTGCAACATATACAAAAATGAGCATGTTACAACTTTAAGAAACATAAATTATTTAAAGGTAACCTGTCACTTTGGAAAATGCTATTTACCTGCAGAAACAGAGTTAATCTTCAGGTAAATAGTGTCACAATGCTGACTGGCTGCCTTACAGAAACTGTAGCTACTAGGAGAAAAAACTTATTTCTTCACAGGAGCTGCTGGCTCTCAGTCACAGGGGCGTGGATGGAGCCTTTATACTCAATACACACTATATTGTGAACATCGTCTATAAGCACGCCCCAAAACCTTGACAGAAAGCTTCTGCAGTGCATTTGTGCAGAGGGAGCTGTTTGTCAAAATGTCAGGGTGTACGTCCGCAGCTCACAGTATAGTGTGTGCTGACTATAGCTGTTTTGTCCATTTCAACAGTGTTCAGCTCCTCTGACAGCAATTCATCTGTCTGTTCTCTTTACATACATACATAGGGGAGGAGCCAGCATCTA
Source organism: Dendrobates tinctorius (assembly GCF_039654945.1). Classification (NCBI taxonomy): domain Eukaryota; kingdom Metazoa; phylum Chordata; class Amphibia; order Anura; family Dendrobatidae; genus Dendrobates; species Dendrobates tinctorius. The sequence goes on from NW_027361773.1 coordinate 10,273,553, forward strand.
TCTGTGATCTATACATAGGGCAGGAGCCAGCATCAGTCTGTACATACATATACGGGGTTAGGAGCCAGCATCTGTCTGTGCTCTGTACATTCATTTGTTCAACATTTTTATAAATGATCTAGATAAAGGAACTGAAGGTAAACTAATCAAAATTGCAGAAAATGCAAAGCTAGGAGGGATAGCTCTAACACTAGAGAAGACAGAGAAAGGATTCAGAAGCATCTAGTTAAAAGCTTAAGCAATGGGCAGTGACTAATAGAATAGTACTTAACAGGGAGAAAGGCAAGATTCTACACCTGGACAAGAAAAACAAAAATGACATCTCCAGAATGGGAGGAATAGAGCTAATCAACAGCACATGTGAAAAAGACTTGGGTATACTAACAGATCACAGAATGAACATGAGTCAACAGTGTGATGCAGCAGCAAAAAAGGCAAACGCAGTTTTAGGATCTATTAAGAGAAGCATAGAGTCTAGATCACGTGAAGAAATTCTCCCCCTCTACTCCTACTTGGTCAGGCCACATCTGGAATACTGTGTCCAGTTCAGGGCACCACATTTCAAAAAAGACATTGAAAAACTGGAACAAGTTCAGAGAAGAGCTGCCAGGGTGGTGAGCGGACTGCAAAGTATGTCCTACGAGGAACGGTTAAAGGATCTGGGAATGTTTAGCTTGCAAAAAAGAAGGCTAAGAGGAGACTTAATAGCTGTCTACAAATATCGGAAGGGCTGCTACAGTGTAGAGGGATCATCCTTATTCTCATTTGCACATGGAAACATGAGAAGGAATGGAATGAAACTGAAAGTCACAAGATACACATTAGATATTAGAAAAAAATTTTGACAATGAGAATGATCAATGAGTGGAACAGGCTGCCACAAGAGGTGGTGAGTTCTCCTCCAATGGATGTCTTCAAACAGAGGGTAGGCAGGCATCTATCGCAGATGGTTTAATGAGATCTGCGCTGCAATGAGCAGTGTATTGGACACGACCCTGGAGATCCCTTCCAACTCTAACATTCTACATACATACTGTACATGGAACCGGAATCTGTCTAAGGCCTGTTTCACACATCCGTCTTTTGGATCAGTTGTTAACCGCCAAAACGGCGGAAAACGGATCCGCCGAGGAACGTGTGGCAGCAGACCGTTGTTCAGACGGATCTGGCGAAGGCTGAATTTTAAAGGAACCCTGAAAAAGGAGAGAGAGAGAGTGTCACCACCGCCCGAACTGCCGCCTTATCACCACCAGAGCTGCTGCACCCCCGACCTTCTGTCTCTTCCCCACTATCCCGTAGAATGTAAGTCCACAAGGACAGGGTCCTCTCCCCTCTGTACCAGTCCGTCATTGTAAATTTGTTTACTGTTAATGATATCTATAACTTTGCATGTTATCACCCTTCTCATGTACAGCACCATGGAATTAATGGCGCTATATAAATAATACTACTAATAATAATAATAATGTACATTATGTACTTACATGAAGAAGAAGTCAACATCTGCCTGGGTGCTGTACATTCATACAACTGTATGTACATCTGGCTTAGTACAGCGGTCAATTGCAATGTGAGATGTGCCTTATGAACTATAGCTTTTACACCATCTACATTTATGAACGATGGCCCCCATACCATCTGCCTTTATGAAGTATAACCTCTACACTATGCCCCTTATGAACTATAATCTCCACACCATCAACCCTTATGAACTATGACCTCCACACAGCCCGTATTTCTGAACTATATCCCCCATTCCATCCGCATTTAGGAACTAGACTACACACCATACACCCTTATACACTGTGGCCTCCACACCATATGCCCTTATGAATTATAGCTTCACACAACCCACCCTTATGAACTATTGCCTCCACACAGCCTCCCTTATGATTTATAACCTTTCCACTGTTTATCATTATGAACCATAAGCCTCCACATTGTCTGTATTTATGAACTATAGCCTCCACAGCATCTGCTTCTATGTACTATGGCCACCGTACCATCTCCCCTTACGTATTTTAACCTCCACACTGTTTGTCCTTAACAACTGTAACCTCCACACTGTCCGCCTTTATCACTTTTGACCTCCACACTGTCCTATAACATTACCAATGACTCTTGTGAACTACAAGGGTATGTTTCCACTATCCGGATTACAACAGGATTTGCTACGGATTGGACGCTGCGTGCAATCCGCAGCGTCCAGAATGTTGCGCTCCGTCTCCGCAAGATAAATAACTCAGTCTATGAACACAATGCGGGGATTCCGCATGTGTTCAATGAACACATGCAGTATCACCGCGTATACAATAGGGGGCGGCACCTTGGGCGGAGCGGGGTTTCTGCTCCATCCAAAGCGCTGCCTGTACACAGCGTGGACACGTACCCTAACGCCATTATCCCTTTTGAGCTATAACCTTCACCTTGTCCCCTCTTATGAACTATAACCACCACATTGCACCCACTTCATGCTTTCCCCTCTACCCCGTTTCCCTACATGCTTTGTCAACACTGTCCCTCAATCTGTCCCCTCTTGTCTGTTCCTATCTTCACTGTATACTGCTAACATTGGCCCCTCTCTATAGAGTGCCACATCTCAATACTTCATCTTCTTTATACTGCCAACTCTCCATACATAGACTCCTTTATTTTCCGCCACATCACTGTACTGCAACTATCTACGCTGCGTCCCTTTTTTATGCTGTGCCCCTCTCTATACTGCCCCGTCTATACTATATTCCTTCTCTAAACTGTGCTACCTGTCTATAGTATGACCCTTCTTTATGCTGCCCTGTCCATACCATGCCCTTCTGTATTGTGTGCCTCATCTCTATATTACCTCCTTCTTATATTAACACCCACACTACCCCTCCATATACTGTCCTTCTCTATACTACCCACTGTTTATACTGTGCTTCCTCTCTATGCTGTCCCTATTACTGCCCTTCTATATTCTATGGCTCTTATCTGAACTTTTCCAACTTTATACGGTCTCTGCACACTGCCCATATCTTATATCTCCTATGTATTCTGCCACGCTCTATAACTTGCTCCCTATCCATACTGCCACCTTGTGTATACTATACCCCTCTCTATACTGCCCTATCTATATTGTACTATACTATAGCCTCTGTATACTGCGCCTGTCTATATTATACCTCCTCTCTATTATTGCTCCCTCTCTACACTGTGCTACCTGTCTATACCATGTTCCTTCTCTGTACTGCCCTCTGTCTATATTGTCCTTCCTATCTTTACTGCCCCTGTCTATGTTGTCCCCCACATTGCCCCTCTCTATACTGTACATTGAAGTAAAACAGAATCGGGAAAGTCAGCTCACCCAATCTGCGGAGGCAGGAAAGCAGATATGAAGAGATGAAATCCTACAAAGATGTTCAGGTGGGCATAAAACTTTAATAAATGTAAATAAGTGGTCCATTACTTTTACATTGATGCCATATCCTCAGGATGGGGCATGAATGTCTGATTGGTAGGAGTCCAGCACTCGGCACCTCACCGATCAGCTGTTATCTGTGCCGGCAGCGACCTCAGGCAGGAACTACTTATTTGTGGTGCTTGGCCATGTACATGTAGTGGCTGCCGTGGGATACTACACATCCGCTTCCTATTAAATTCAATGCAGTAACAAGCACCAGTCATTACAAGTAGATGGACAAGCTCCGCAAGTAAGTACTATCGGCAGGTGGCTACCGCTGCCGGCACCAACAACAGCTGTTCAGTGGAGGTGCCGAGTGCCGGACCTCAGCCAATCAGACATTGATGCCCTATCCTAAGAATAGTAGTGGACAACTTCTTTAAGTTAAAAACTAGATTAGATCCAGCATATCAATTCCAATTTAACCTATGCGTTTCGGCATAGTGCCTTAATCATGGTATACAGTGGGGAAAATAAGTATTTGATCCACTGCCGATTTTTGAAGTTTTCCCATATACAAAGAATGGAGAGGTGTGTAATTTTTATCATAGGTATATTTCAACTGTGAAAGACAGAATCTTAAAAAAAAATTCAGAAAATCACATTGAATGATTTTTACATATGGTAATTAATTTTTATTTTATTGCATAAAATAAGTATTTGATACAATAGAAGAACAGAACTTTATATTTGGTAGAGAAACTTTTGTTTGTAATAACAGAAGTCAGACGTTTCCTGGAGTTCTTGACCAAGTTTGCACACGCAGCAGGGATTTGGCTCACTCCTCCATACTTCTCCACTATAGCCAAGCAATCAAAAAAATAATTATATATATAGGAAAGTGCAAATAATTAACATCAAAGAATAGTGAAAAGATATAAATTATTCCACATGATGGTAATATAATGGTAATCAATATTGTAAAATGGGATCTTGTCTGATGTTCAAACCTGAGGGAACTCTCGTTTCCAACTAAAAAATATAGTATGGCTCTTGGTTAAATATTTTTTTTGTGATTTTTTATGTTCAATCTATTTTATTGAGCATTTTACAAACAAAGAATATATTATATGCAAACAGATAATATATAGAATCATAGAAAATATCTAGTATTCAAAAATGAGAATACAACCATCTATCAGTAAATCAAACATACCATGGTAGACAATAACAGTAGCCATATGGCGAACGCCAACAAGGTATTCAAGAGAGGAAGTATCCTCTATATTATACAGAGGACAGACATAGGGTAAGAAAAGGTGGGAAAGAAAGACCAGGGAAGAGGGGAAAAAGGAAAAAAAAAAAAAAAAAAAAAAGGTTATGGATAAAGCAGTCCTTAAAATCATGTATATATTAATGTGCAAATTCCTATGTAACTGAAACATTCAGCGGAACAAATTATGGAAATCAGGTGAGTCCTGAAACAAAATCCATCCACTCCAAAACCTTCTAAATTTATCGTTTGTACCATTGCAGTCTGCAGACAGCTCCTCCATTCTACACAGATTGACCATTTCCTTATACCAGTCTAATATGTCAGGGGGGTTTGTAAGCTTCCAAAACCGCGGGATTACCATTCGTGCTGCTGTTAGACAAAACCGAAGAATATCTCTCTTCTGAGTCCCTATTGAAGAAGGTAAAATTGACAGAAGAGCTATTTGAGGGGACCTTGCTACATGGTTTCCCGTGATTCGTTGATGATTGTCGAAAACCTCCCAGAATGGCTTGATCTTAGAGCATTCCCACCAAATGTGAATCATAGAGCCCACCTCCCTCTCGCATCTCCAACAAACCCCTGAAACTGCTGGATATATTGCATGTAGTTTAGAAGGGTAATGATACCATCTCCGTAAGTATTTTATAGTTCTTCTCTTGTGCAATCCCAGCGCTAGCAAGTTTGAGTGAAGAGAAACCCCCTTTCTTATTCCTCATAAGACAAGCTTATCCCCAAGTCTCTCTCCCACGCCTGCTGAAATGTTAACTTCTCCGCTTCACCCTCTCTGCTTAATCCCCCATAAATCACAGATATAGCATGTGGAGGCTTATTTTCCTCTACGAACAATTTCTCAAAAAAGGTGAAGTTTGAAATCGAAATTTTATCAAAATTATGTGTTACTAGGAAGGATTGTAATTGCAAATATTCAAACCACCTAATTTTCTCATTTGGAAACTGAGCCTGTATAGAGACAAAAGAAGGCAACTCCCCATTTTCTAGCATCTGAAACAATCGGGTATCCTCCAGTGCCCTCCAACCGAGAAAAGATCTGCGCAAGTATCCAGGGAGAAAGGATGGATTGAAAAACAATGATGTAAGTGGGCTAATATTCCTATCTGGGAACCCCTTCTTTCTCAGAGTGTGCCATATTTTAAGTGTGTCTCTAGTTAAATTACAATTGACAATAGTCAATGACTCCCCAGAACACCACAGCAGATGTCTTAAAGGGACATCTAAACCCTCCTGTTCCACCCCCACCCATTGTTTAGCATCAGCCCGAAAGTGCCAGTCTAGAATCCTAAGTAATGTAGTAGCCTGAAAATACCTCTTAAAATTGGGAAAACCAGCACCACCTATAGATTTAGGTCGAGAAAGGGTCTGTATGCTTATGCGAGGTTTGAGTTTACCCCATATGAATTTAGTTAAAGCTGATCGTAATTTACAGAAGAAACTATGAGGGGGGGAAATCGGTATAGTTTGGAATATGTATAAGAAACGGGGTAAAACGTCCATTTTGATAGCATTCATCCTTCCAAACCAGGATAGTTTAAATTTACTATAATTCGCTACGTCTCTGTATGTTCTGCTTAATAAAGCTTGATAGTTAAGCTCGAACAATTTATTAGGATCAGAAGGGACCACGACCACTAGATATTTCAATGACTCTCCTTGCCATTTAAATGGAAATTTATTCATGATTTGAAGGACCTCATTCTGAGAAATTGATATATTTAAGGCTTCTGATTTGGAATAATTGACTTTAAAATTACTAAGTGATCCGAACCTATCAAATTCTTTTAAAATCATTGGAAACGATATTTGTGGTTGTGAGATATAAAGGAGTAAATCATCTGCATACAGAGCTGTTTTATAAGAGTTAGGTCCTATCGTGTATCCATGAATATTGATATTATTTCTGATTGCGTTGGCTAGGTGTTCCATTACCACTACGTAAAGTAATGGAGAAAGTGGGCAGCCCTGTCTGGTTCCATTGTTGATCTTAAATGGGCTGGATAATGATCCATTTATTCTAACCCGCGCTGTTGGACCATTATATAAGGCTAAGATTTTCTGTAGAAAGTGAGGACCTAGACCTATCTGTCTCAAGGCTTCCTCCATAAACCCCCAATGGACTCTATCGAAAGCCTTCTCTGCATCTACAGATAAAAGACCTAGTGGTGTGGAGCTAGTTTTTGCCTTGGAGATAAGTAATGTCTTAATAGTATTATCCCGGGCTTCTTGTCCTTTGACGAATCCCACCTGATCATTATTGACCAGGGAAGGAAGTAAAGGGGCTAGCCCCTCAGCTAAGATTTTTGAAAATAATTTAATGTCCATGTTTAAGAGAGAAATCGGCCTAAAGTTCGCAATTATTGAAGGGTTTTTACCTGGCTTAGGGAGCACACTAATGTGTGCTTCTAGAGACTGGGGAACAAATCCAGTACTTTCATCAATAGCACTGAAAGTTTTTGTCATTATTGGAGAGAGTTGTTCCCTAAAGTTTTTATAAAACGCCGGTGTGAATCCGTCTGGACCAGGGCATTTACCCGACAGAGAGGACCGTATTGCCAACTCGATCTCCTCTATTGAAATCTCCTCTAAAGCTTTCAGAGCTGAACTACTCAACACAGGTAGAGATGTTTCCTGAATGTATTCTTTTATCTTATAGGAGAGGTCTAATGGGGGCATATCTGCGAATTGGTTCTTAATGTTGTATAAATTCTCATAGTAAGACTGAAAGAGATCCACCATTTCTTTTCGGTTGTGTTTATCCCTGCCATTTTGTTTTTTAACAAACGGAATAAATGTAGCTGATGCACGTGGATGGAGCAGTCTGGATAATGGTCTCCCGCACTTATCCGATAGGTCATAGAAAAAACGTTTAGATCTTTCCATGTATTGAAAATATTTTTTATCTAAAGTTTCTCTTAATTCATTTCTTTTTTTTGTCAAGTCAGCAAGCGCGGAAGCAGATAGAGTTTGTTTGTGTGAAATTTCAAGGGAATGAATTTGCTGTAATAATTCATCCACTTTCTGAGCTCTCTCTCTCTTTAACCTAGAACCATGCTTTATCAGAATCCCTCTCATAACGCATTTCAAAGTCTCCCATTGCAAGGGAGCTGAAGTTTGGTCCCGATCTCTGAATTTTATCAGTACCCATTAATTTAAATGAAGTCCTCCTTTATGAGTATGTAAGAAATGTCTGGAGACCACTGATCTATGCATATACTGTATATTGCATTACTATTGGACACATTAGATACGTGTGTTCTAATGCGTTGTTTTCAATGGACTCGTAGTGCATCCTACATATTAGATATTGCACACGGAACATTCTATTAAATGTACCACATATGAAGTGTTGAGATCTCATTGCCGACATCTCAATCTGTGCATGCGCCGCCTCCGGCTGCCATTTTCCCCAAGTCCACAGCATTGAGGCAATGGAAGTGTGCGGGCTCCAGGCTTTCACAATATGTCGCCGGAGCCCCCGCACCGCCTGCAGCACCAGCCTTGGGATGGGATTTCCTGGAGATCACCACATCGCAGCAATGGATGTGCGGGGCTCCGGGCTTTCACAAAATGTCAGCGGAGCCCCCGCACCACCGAGCACCGCCGAACCTGCCACACCAGTCTGGGTCATATCATCGCCGGACCACCAAACACCCCCTGTGACTCCGCTCCACCAGCGCTGCTAATCCCCCCAAGGGTAATCTGAATTGAGGACTATAAAACGGACCCCCATTTGACACATTCATTTTTTCCCATTTTCCTTCTGAAAATTTGGGGTGCGTCTTATGGTCCAGTGCATCTTATAGTCCGAAAAATACGGTAACTTCGGCTTGCCTACTTTGGACACCTCATACAAAGAGAGCAATGACTGGAGAAGTACATCATGGTTCATAAAATATTATTTAGATAATGGCGGAGAAGACCCCGGGGACCTAGCTAGGCATGCACAAGATCAATCTTTCTACAAGTCGCCATGGCTTGAGATTGAGCCAAAAGCAGTTAACCCCATAACGACCAGAGGCATTTTTGGTTTTGCATTTTCATTTTTTTTTTCTCCTTCCAAGAGCCATAATTTTTTTATTTTTGGTCAAAATGACCATATCAGGGCTTGTTTTTTTGCGGGAGAAGTTTTACTTTTGAACAACACCATTGGTTTTACCATGTCGTGTACTCGAAAACAGGAAAAAAATTCCAAGTGCGGTGAAACTGCAAAATAATGCAATCCCACACTTGTTTTTTGGGTTGTTTTTTCACTATGTTCACTAAATGCTAAAACTGCCTGTCACGCCGTTCTGTTTGTATTTGGTTGTCGGCGTGACAATGCATGTTTTTTGCTTTAACCCCTTACTCCTTTCCCCCTAATTAAGCTGGGATACTGCTGGCTTTTACCTGTGGAGCCTGCTCGGTTCCCTGCTCTGCTGCGTTGCTGCACATGTGGTGTTGGGTCTTTGCTCTGTTGCTTGACCATTCGCATGTGCGGTCCCTGGTCGCTGCTGTGGAAGCTGTCCGCGGGTTGTGCAGCTGGTGCATGACTTTCCACGTGTGTCTTGGCTGGCAGCCATGGCCAGATGCTCTAGGCTGCAGTTTCTGCACTGACTGTGCTGTAATGGTTTCTGTGTGTGCTTAGGGCGTGCGCAGCCACACCTTCCCTGCTTTTGTCAGGGTTAGTGTGTGTACTTGAAATGTTGTCCCCAGCCAATTGCTGAGGGGCAGCTCCTTTATAAACTTACCCTGCCCTATGGGCGGGGCCAGAGCTACTCACAAAGCTCCTGGACTTTGCTATGTGTGTCTCGTGGCTGTGGGCCTCGTCTGTCTCGGTTATGGTACCAAATTCCCTGCCTTGATTCCTGCTTTGTCCTGTTCCCTCGCCGTTCCCTGGAGGCGGTATATCCAGGCCTGAATCCATGATCCTGTACCTGACCCTGTCTAAATTCGCCCTGCCCTGGAGGCGGTGTATCCAGGCTTGAATCCTTGATCCTGTACCTGTCCTGTACCTGACCATGTCTGAACTGTCTGCTGTGTTATATTCCGGGAATCCCTCTGTGTTTGGAGCCCCGCACCCAGTGACTTTGAGACTCTTGTAACCGGTGTTCCTGCTGAGCATCTCTATGCTGTGCTCTGACTACCATGCGGTGCTAGCTCCATGCAGGCCCAGCAATCCTGCGGTGTTAGCACCATCACGCTTGAGTTCCTTCCTAGGTCCGATGTCCGGAGTCTGAAACCTGATGACCGCTGCCTGGAGCTGGATGACTGCAGTGGTGCCTGTAGGTCGTGTTGGATGTCCGGAACCAAACGACTCCCGTCTGATGTCCACCGGTGACTCTGATGTCCTGTGGGTGACCCTGATGTCCTGATGACCTTGTGTGTCCTGATGTCCTAATGACCTTGTGTGTCCTTATGTCCCGATGACCTCATGTGTTCTGATGTCCTGATGACCTCGTGTGTCCTGATGTCCTGATGACCTCGTGTGTCCTGATGTCCTGATGACCTCGTGTGTCCTGACATCCTGCCTATGTCCAAATGTCCTCGGTGATCCGATGGTGCCTTGGGGTCCACTGGGTGGTACCCTTCTGGGAGGTGTGGAATCGGAGCCTGGTTTAGCCTTGTTTTGTCTATGTACTGTGACTTTACTTTAAGTAAACTTTACTTTCTTTACCTGAAGTTGTGCGGTGTCATCAAGTCCTACGTGTCTTCTTTGTCCACATGCTCAGCTGCCACAGAATCCTGGTCGCTGCCCTTCCCTAGTTTAGGTAGGCCCAGGTCCCCCTCTGTGGTATAGAGGGTCCATATTGCGTCCCCGGGGAACGCCCGCCCCCTCGCCACGGCGTGGAGGTGCCTGCTGGGCCACTTCTTCGGCTGCAGTCGTGACACTGCCATTATGATTCTCCAGGTCATTACGAGTTCATAGGCACTAAACATGTCTAGGTTCTTTTTTTATTTAAGTGGTGAAAAAAAATTGCAAAATTTGTTAAAACAAAATTTGCCATTTTCCGATTCCCGTAGCGTCTCCATTTTTTGTGATCTTGGGTTGGGTGAGGGCTTATTTTTGGCGCAACAAGCTGACGTTTTATTGATACCATTTTGGTGTAGATACGATCTTTTGATTGCCCTTTATTGCATTTTAGTGCAATGTTGCGGCAAACGAAAAAAATGTAATTCTGTAGTTTCGACCTTTTTCGCAGTTTAGCGATCGGATTAATTGTTTTATTATATTGATAGTTTGGGCGATTCTGAACTCGGCGACACCAAATATGTGTATGCTTGATTTTTTTTTATTGTTTTATTTTGAATGGGGCGAAAGGGGGGTGGATTTAAACTTTTCTATATTTTTATTTTTTAAAAATTTTTAAAAACTTTTTTTTACTTTTGTCATGCTTCAATAGTCTACATGGGAAACTAGAAGCTGCAGTTTTCCGATCGGCCCTGCTACCGCCTGTATGTAGCAGAAATGCTGACTTGCAGTATGGCTATGACAACCATAGAGGTCTGTTGGAGACCTCTGGTTGTCATGCCAACCCATCGATGACCCACGATCACGCGACGGGAATCACCGATGGTCGGATTTACGGCACGATTGCCGGAATCGCATGTTAAATGCCGCTGTCAGAGATTGACAGTGGCATCTAACGGGTTAATAGCCGCGGGTGGATCGCGATTCCACCCGCAGCTGTTCTGGGAACATGCCAGCTGTTCAAAACAGCTGACATGTGTTGGGAAAGATGTGGTCTCACATCAAAGGGAGGGAATCCGACATCGGCGTAAATTTACGACCGATGTTAGAAAGGGGTTAATTTAAAAAAAAATTATAAATACTTTTATATTCAAATTTTACTTCTGATGAAAGACAAAATCATAGTGTCTTATCATTTTATTTTGATGTGTGAGCATTGTAACCTCACCCTCATTGTGTTCGCATCCTGTGAATAAAACATTATTGTGCTCACCACATTTGTAGACCACATGCTATATGATTCACTTTTGTTATGAGAAGAGTCATTATATTTTTTATATCTATATTACTTTTATTGTAGCCAAAAAAAGCGAAATACAAGAACACACCCTGCAGTCTTTAGGTATAATAGACCATCTCATACCATATAGCTTTACCACTTTATAGTGTGAACCTTTTGAGGGGAGGGGTTGGGGTGTGTTTAGATGAACGATGGACTGTTTGTTTTTTCTTAACTTAATGTGTGGAGATTCCAGCAGCCACGGCTGTTGATTGTCCGTCAGCTAGTTCAGATACATAATATCCTGAGTGGCTGTGAAGTGGACCTTCCAGCCGATCAATCGTTTTTGCTAATTGTGTGGTTCAGAGCCACCAGGGCACATTTCAGCAATATAACTCTTTTGTGCTGCTAATATTGTGCTTCAGCCAGGAGTCCACATTTGAGAATTTAAATTGTTTGTTTTAATATCGTGCTCCAGGAAGGCCACATTTCTGCAGAAAAATATTTTGTGCTGGTAATGTTTTCGGCCACCCAGGACTCCACATTTGAAAATACAAATTGGTAGTGCTCATAGCATGTTCCTGAAACCAGGCCACATTTCTGCAGAAAATATTTTGTCCTGGTAATATTTTTGGCCAGCCAGGAGTACACATACAGTATATAAATCCTTTGTGCTAATTGTGTGGTCCAGCCAGCAGGCCACATTTCAGTATGGGATGGCCTGGAACAGGGTTTGTACCAGCATTTCTAGCTTAAACATTGATCAATAACAGGTGGATGAGTGACAGGTTTAGACTTGGTAGTCTGAGAGCCCTGCCAAATTCGGGCAGCACATATGAAGGAAACCCAACTTGGAGCCAAAACATTTCCAAAAATTAGGGCCAGACACCAGTAAAGTGCCATCAATTTATTTTACTCACGTGTACAGCACTTTTAATACCATAGCGCTTTACAGACATTATCAATTTCCCCACAGTAAGAACAGTATAATGGGGCTCTGTCCCTTCCACTCAGGGCTGGCTCCAGGTTTTCATGGGCGAAAGAGTCTCAGTGGGCCTATTTAACACCCACCATGATTCATTATGCACAGATAAGAAATTTAGGTATAGTACAATGCCAAAGATTTCACTTACTTCTCACATTACATGAATGATATCTATTGTAAATTATTCAGCAGCTCAGAAACTAATGAATCCTCGCAGAACACAGTGCATGATCTGAGGGGAGTCAAAAGTTTTCATTTTAGATCAGACAGTATAGTCCTCCATACAGTTTTATGGGCACCACATAGTCCTCCATATTATGGGCACCAAATAGTCCTCCATATATTTTAATGGACCTCATATAATGCTCCATTCAGAATAATGGACCCCATATAATGCTCCATACAGAGTAATAGAACCCATATATTGCTCCATACAGAATAATGGGCCCCATATAATGCTCCTTACAGAATATTGGACCCCATATAATGCTCCAGAATAATGGACTACATATAATGCTCCATACAGAATAATAAACCCCATATAATGCTGCATATAGAATAATGGGCCCCACTATAATTCTCCATACAGTATGGGCCCATATAATGCTCCATAGAGAATAATGGGCCCCATATAATGCTTCATACAGGATGGACCCCATGTAATGCGCCATACAGAATAGACCCCATGTAATACTGCATACAGAATAATGGACCATATATAACACTGCATACAGAATAATGGGCCCCATATAATGCTGCATACATATCGTAATAATGGGCCCCAGCCCCATATAATGCTGCAAACAGAATAATGGGCCCCAGCCCCATATAATGCTGTATACAAAAAATAGGCCCCATCCCAATATAATCCTCCATTCTGAAGGGACCTCATATAATTCATCATACAGAATAATGAGGCCCATATAATGCTGCATACAAAATAATGGGCCCCATATACAGTTGTGGCAAAAAGTATTGACACCCCTGCAATTCTGTCAGATAATACTCAGTTTCTTCCTGAAAATGATTGCAAACACAAATTCTTTGGTATTATTATCTTCATTTAATTTGTCTTAAATGAAAAAACACAAAAGAGAATGAAGCAAAAAGCAAAACATTGATCATTTCACACAAAACTCCAAAAATGGGCCAGACAAAAGTATTGGCACCCTCAGCCTAATACTTGGTTGCACAACCTTTAGCCAAAATAACTGCGACCAACCGCTTCCGGTAACCATCAATGAGTTTCTTACAATGCTCTGCTGGAATTTTAGACCATTCTTCTTTGGCAAACTGCTCCAGGTCCCTGATATTTGAAGGGTGCCTTCTCCAAACTGCCATTTTTAGATATCTCCACAGGTGTTCTATGGGATTCAGGTCTGGACTCATTGCTGGCCACCTTAGAAGTCTCCAGTGCTTTCTCTCAAACCATTTTCTAGTGGTTTTTGAAGTGTGTTTTGGGTCATTGTCCTGCTGGAAGACCCATGACCTCTGAGGGAGACCCAGCTTTCTCACACTGGTCCCTACATTATGCTGCAAAATTTGTTGGTGGTCTTCAGACTTCATAATGCCATGCACACGATCAAGCAGTCCAGTGCCAGAGGCAGCAAAGCAACCCCAAAACATCAGGGAACGTCCGCCATGTTTGACTGTAGGGACCGTGTTCTTTTCTTTGAATGCCTCTTTTTTTCTCCTGTAAACTCTATGTTGATGCCTTTGCCCAAAAAGCTCTACTTTTGTCTCATCTGACCAGAGAACATTCTTCCAAAACATTTTAGGCTTTTTCAGGTAAGTTTTGGCAAACTCCAGCCTGGCTTTTTTATGTCTCGGGGTAAGAAGTGGGTTCTTCCTGGGTCTCCTACCATACAGTCCCTTTTCATTCAGATGCCGACGGATAGTACGGGTTGACACTGTTGTACGCTCGGACTGCAGGGCAGCTTGAACTTGTTTGGATGTTAGTCGAGGTTCTTTATCCAACATCCGCACAATCTTGTGTTGAAATCTCTTGTCAATTTTTCTTTTCCATCCACATCTAGGGAGGTTAGCCACAATGCCATGGGCTTTAAACTTCTTGATGACACTGTGCACGGTAGACACAGGAACATTCAGGTCTTTGGAGATGGACTTGTAGCCTTGAGATTGCTCATGCTTCCTCACAATTTGGTTTCTCAAGTCCTCAGACAGTTCTTTGGTCTTCTTTCTTTTCTCCATGCTCAATGTGGTACACACAAGGACACAGGAGAGAGGTTGAGTCAACTTTAATCCATGTCAACTGGCTGCAAGTGTGATTTAGTTATTGCCAACACCTGTTAGGTGCCACAGGTAAGTTACAGGTGCTGTTAATTACACAAATTAGAGAAGCATCACATGATTTTTTCGAACAGTGCCAATACTTTTGTCCACCCTCTTTATGTTTGGTGTGGAATTATATCCAATTTGGCTTTCGGACAATTCTTTTTGTGTTTTTTAATTTAAGACAAATTAAATGAAGATAATAATACCAAAGAATTTGAGTTTGCAATCATTTTCAGGAAGAAACTGAGTATTATCTGACAGAATTGCAGGGGTGTCAATACTTTTGGCCACAACTGTAATGCTCCATACAGAATGGACCACATATATTTTTGCATAGAGAATGGACCCCATATAATGCTCAATACAGAATTGACGTCATATATTGCTCCATAGAGAATAATAGGCTTCATATAATGCTCCTTAGATAATGGGCTCCATAAATAAAAAATAATCAAATACTTGCCTTTCCTCATTTCTCTCTGGCTGCAGCACCGGTCTCCTCAGCTCCAGTGTCTTCAGCCTATTCGGGCACCTTGCCCTGAGACGTCAGAGAATGAGAAGATGCGGAAAAGACAGGACCTGCGGCCAGCAGGGAATGGGGAGAGGAAGGTATTTCAAACAGTTTAAAGCATAGGGGTGGACCGATGCCAGCGCTGGGCCACATAGCGTGCCGGTGTCCCAAATGGCGAGTGGGTCCGCCCACTTGCTCAGGGCCCCGGCACTTGCCCGGGTGTCTCGTGTGGTGACGCTGGCCCTGGACAATGCTCTGCCTTTAAGCTGCTGTGTGAACTCTGCCCCTCAGCCTGTGGGAGTACTGTCCTTTAAGCTGCTGTGTGTACTCTGCACTCCCCCACTTGTGGGAGTACTGTCCTTGATACCGCTGTGTATATTGTGCACCCCTTCGCCTGTGCGAGTACTGTTCTTGGAGGTGCTGTGTGTTTTCTGTTAGTCTGAGAAATAAATAATTGGCATCAGCCATGTCATTGCTATTAGTAAGCCCCAAAATTAATTTTTAAGGCCTGGTGTGTTTTCTCATACGTTTGCAAATCAATATATCATATCAGCCGTGTCGTTGCCATTTCTAGGCCACAAAAATACTTTTTCAGGCCTGGAGTCTGTTTTCTAGTACTTTTACAAATCAATATAGGACATCAGCCTTCTCGTTGCCATTTCTAGGTCACAAAAATACTTTCTCAGCCGTAGTGTGTGTTTTCTAGTACTTTTTCAAATCAATTTATCGTATCAGCCATGTTGTTGCCATTTCTAGGCCCCAAAAAAAGTTTTTCAGGGCTGGTGTGTGTTTTTTATGAGTGTGGGAAATAATTGGGATCAGCCATATACTTGCCTTTTTTATGCCAAAGACATACGTTTTCAGGACCGCTGTAATTTTTCTAGTACTGTTGCAAATAAATAAATCTACTCTTTCGCAATCTCTTTGCAAGTAGTGTTTACAAAATGAACTTCCAAAAATGAGCAGAGCATCAAATAAAGGTCATAGCCGTGGTGTTATTGGTGTACCTGCTGATGGTGGTGTAACTGATGCATGGAAAGGACGTGATCGTTCTATACCTGCTACATGCACAATTATAACACCTTCCTCTGGTGCACACAGGTGACAGAATGTTATGCGTTCTTTCATAGACCCGAATACGGATGCACAAATGGTGAGGCCACAAGATGTTGAAAAGGTGTTAATTGGATGGCTGAGAGTGGCTTCAGTTCCTTTGCATTATCTTCCACCTTGTCCAGTGCAGAAAATGCACAGTTGGCACCTGAGGACCATGGTCATGCTGCTTCCACCTCACCCCGTTGCAAATCAGCTAAGCAGTCTGAGCCCCAAGTCATGCAGCAGTCTCTTCTGCTTTTTGATGACTCTGCTGGCTGAGGTTCCCTGTCCCATCCACCTGCCCTTGCTCCAGAAGTGGAAGAGAATTAGTGCAGTGATGCCCAACCACTTGTTAGGTTGGATAATGAGTACTTGAGAGGGCTAGTGCACACGGTCAGGGGACCACTGCAGCACATGTCAAAAGTCAGTTGCCAACTGCAGCGTCTTTATGCAGAGTGCAGACTGACAAGTAGGGCAGGATTAAGGAGTCGGTGGACGATGATGCAGTGGATGAGGTCCTAAACTCCACATGGAGAGAAGGCCATCTTAGTGACGTGCACAATTTGGAGGAAGAGGAGATGGCCAATCTCCCACAACAACACAGCAAAAGAGGAAGCAGGGTGCAAAGGGACAGCGAGCAGTCACTAGCCAGTACATCGGCTGCTACAGCCTACTGCGCCGCTGCTATAAGCACACCACAGACAGCTCAAAAGAACTCCCTGATGTGGAATGTGCTGCTGATAAGCGACAGATGGTTTGCATTCTGTGCTGTCAAACCCTGAATGTTGTGAACCTGAGCACAACCTGTATGATGAGGCATTTGAATTCCAATCACAAGGTGTAGTGGATACACACCTTAAAAACCATGACAGATCT
This sequence comes from Dendrobates tinctorius, assembly GCF_039654945.1. Lineage (NCBI taxonomy): Eukaryota > Metazoa > Chordata > Amphibia > Anura > Dendrobatidae > Dendrobates > Dendrobates tinctorius. The sequence goes on from NW_027361773.1 coordinate 10,290,932, forward strand.
GAACCTCCTTCTGCTCCCTCTTCTACTGTGGTCTCAGCCTCTTCCTCCCTCTCACAAACAGGCCCATCTGCCTCCCCGCATTTAGAGGATATGACTATCATCACCACCATCAATGTCACCGAGCATCTCCACACCATTCCATGGAAGTTTTAAGCTTTCCATCCCCCAAATCTTCAAGAGAAAGAGGAGATACCAACCTAGCCAAACATGAGCCATTGTCCTGAATGACTTCATTTCAAAATTACTGGACTTTGAAATGCTACCATTTCGACTGGTGGAGTCGAGCATTTTTTTTAAAAAATGATGTCGGTGGCTGCCTTACAATACGCTGTTCCCAGCCACCACTACGTTTCCAGGCGGGCCAACCTTTACCTGCACAAACATGTTGAGGACCAAATCAAGTGTACACTGCACAACGCCATCAGCGGCAATGTCCATATAACCACCGTTACATGGACCAGTAAGCTCGGCCTGGGACATTACATCTCCCTAGCTAGCCACTCGGTAAATGTAGTGGCGACTGAGGCAGAGGCGGAAGGCATTCCACTTCTTGTCCTACCATCACCTAGTATTGCTGAACGCTTATCTGTCCAGGATCCCTCCTCCTCCTACTCTGACTTAAAAAAGACATCAACAAACTGGAGCAAGTTCAGAAAAGAGTGACTAGAATGGTGACCAGTCTGCAAACACTGTTTTATGAGGAAAGGTTGCAGGATTTGGGAATGTTTAGCTTGCAGAAGAGAAGACTGAGAGGAGCCTTAATAGCTGTCTACAAATATCTCAAGGGCTGTCACATTGTAGAAGGATCATCCTTATTCTTATTTGCACAAGGAAAGACTAGAAGCAATGGGATGAAACTGAATGGGAGGAGACACAGATTAGATATTAGAAAAAACTTTTTGACAGTTACGGTGATCAATGAGTGGAACAGGCTGCCACGAGAGGTGGTGAGTTCTCCTTCAGTAGAAGTCTTCAAACAGAGGCTGGACAGACATCTGTCTGGGATGATTTAGCGAATCCTGCTTTGAGCAGGGGGTTGGACCAGATGGCCCAGGAGGTCCTTTCCAACCATTCTATGATTTTATGATTCTATGATTCTTCCTCCATCAGATGACTACACAACTATAAGAGCCGCACCCAGCCAGTCTTCAACTCTATTTACCATTCGTTTCATTTGGGGGTCTCCTCAACAAGAAATGAGACAAAAAACTGTGTTGGCTATGTCCTCCTCTGCCTCTTCCTATACTGCCAAGTTCACATCCACCTCCACTTGGACCTGTTCCTTCTAGTTCCAGATTCTTAATTTTTATTTATACTCTGCTTAGTGTAGGGACTAGAGATGAGCCAACCTTTCAAGGTTCGGTTCGGTTTGGCTGGGCGAACGTCCCAATATTCGCCGAACAGTTCGTCGAATGTACCCGAACCCCGCTGAATTCAATGGAAGACAAAACCAAACATATACACAACATCTTAAGGGAGGACGATAAGCTTCCCAAACAGCTCAAATTAAGGGTCAAACACCAGGAAAAGTGGCATCAATTGAAGCAGAGTACAAATTGTATAATTGCGCAGCATGGATGCATGGGGCAGGGCTTGGACCAGCATTTCTAGCCTAAACATTGATCAGTAACAGGTGGATGAGTGACTGGGGTAGTCCTGGTGCTCTGAGAGGTCTGCCAAATTCAGGCAACACACAAGAAGGAGACTCACCTTGGAGTCCAAACATTTACAAAAATTAAGGACAGAAGCCAGCAAAAATGGCATCAATTGACCCACAGTAGAAATTTGATAATGGCACAACAGAAGTCAGCCATTGGCCATGCATGAGTATCAGGACCTGGACCAGCCGTTACAGCATTGAATTGAAGTTTAAATTAAGATGAGGTGGGTGAGGGATCAGTGTAAACCTGCTTTGATGGGAGCCCTGATACCTCATGCAATGGCTCATTTTTTGTTTCCCATCCACACTCAGGTGGCCCAAATATTAGCTTGGTATAGCACTAATGTTAAAAAAATGTAAGGATAGTAACACAGGTAGTTGACTGATCAATTGACCGACAGTAGAACATTTTATAATGGCACAGAAGCCATCAGCCATGGGCCCTGCTTGAGTTATCAGGGTCTGGGCCAGCATATAGAGCTTTGAGTTTGAATTAAGATGCAGAGGGTAAGGGAGCGATGTAATCCTTCTTTGCTGGGAGTCCTGATACCTCAAGCAACAGCTGAAATAGTTTTTTTCCCAGCCACACTCAGCTTGGTAGAGTTCTAATGTTATAAAAATGTAAGGATACTTATACAGGTAGTTGACTAAAAGTCAGTGCAGGGCTGCCAGACTGGGAGCCCTACTGCTGCAGGCAACACACATGAAGGAGACCCAAACTGGATTCTCCACATTTCAAAAAATTATTGTCACACACCACTAAAGTGACAACAATTTCCACAGAGTAGAAACAGAATAATGGACGTTTGGATCCGAGAACATCGCCAGCGTCTACAGACCTTACATCTTTTGGTTCAGTCACGGCTCCTGGAACTGGAGCACCCTGGGAAGCTTCCTCTGCAGGGGACAGATCTTCAGGGTGTTGAACGAGTGTTGGTGCTGGAAAAACGTCCTCGTGACAACCTGGAAAATCGGTGGGAGAGTAGGCCATACAGAGTGAAGCGTCGGGTCGGTATGTAAGGGCCCGTATATGAGATTTATCCAGAAGGGGAAGAGAGTGCACCCACCGCAGGAGTATGCTCTGGCCATGCCTCTCCGAGGACCCTATCCAAAGGGAAGAAACCCCTGAGGTTCCTGAAGAGGTGCTTCCCGTGGCCGTGGAGGATGAAGAGGAAGAAAGTGTCGAACAGCCATCTGAAAATTTGCCTGTAGATCAGGGCTCAGAGACTCCGGAAGAAAACGTCATGGCAGGTCCAGATTCAACTTTGCCTACACTGGAAGACTCCACTATTCCTTCCAATCTACGTCACTCCGAACGCACAACGGCTGGACAACCCCACAATCGGTACAATCAGGATCAGTTTGTTTGGCGGCAAACCGCTAAAACAGTCAAAAGTTCTCTTACAATGCTCAAGATGCCTCGGCCGTGGAATGGCGAGTGAAAAGAGAGAGGGGTGTAAGAAGATGAGCCGAGGCAGAGTCAGCGGGTTCCGGTGCCCTTTAAGGCCGGAACTATTGGGACTGTCACCACTGTTGTCGGGGGAGGCTTCTTCTGGGAGGGAAGGACCTTCCCGCTGGACAGCAGGGGGCGCGGGGTATATAGGAAGGACTGAGCACAGGAACGGGTCAGTTTTGGCGGGAAAGCGACAGGAGAAGGTTGACTCCCTCTCAGCTGCTCCGGCTGACAACTCCACACCACTCATCTCTCAGCGTGCTGACTATAAGATTGACTTTGACGCTATTGAGTTATCGTGTGACCCTGTTCTTTTGGACAGCCCTGTCCCGTCTGTGGTAACGGATAAGCTGCCTAGAGACTACCCCAAAGGACCGCCCACTGCCACGGACTGTGAACGTGCTAATGGCTCATGTTCGGCACTATTCCTGAGGAATCCACATCAAGGACTGTTTCCACGTTCCAGGGCACTCAAGCCAAGCAGGACCAGATCCATTAGCACCGGCGGGAGACAGTGCTTCTCGTTCCACCGTAGCAGAGCTAGAGACTTTGTCCACAATTTGCATCGCTGTCGGGAGATTTTTCAGCCTTTCCCCTGCAAGAACTACAAACGATAAGTTACCTTGTTGTTGCATATCTTATTCTTGAGCATTGTGTTTGTGTGCAATTCCCGCAGCTGCTGTACTATTCTTGCCTCCCTGCATGGAGTATTTCTTGTTCATTACCTGTTCAGTAAGACTTGTTATCACCTTCTCTGCCTCCGGCTCTTCACTGCATCCAACGAACCTTACTCGTTTTTACAACACATTGACGGTCTCAGGGTTGGAAGTCTAGATTGCGATGCACACTGTGTGCCTCATTGCTGTCTTGGGGAAAACCACTCTTAAGAATATTTAAAAGCGTATTTCGATACTCCAGTATGCATTCGTCTCTTTATAGGGTGGAAGCATCTGGCAAAATTTACTCTTATATTGTGGATCTAACACTATTATCGTGGCACTATTTCTAACCCTAAGAATACGGGTATCATTTTGAAGATAGTGCAGCAATCAGGCCCTCATGTGTTGGGTTTTTCCATGAGGTCCAAGTCCACGGTATGTTGCTGGCGGGGTAACACTCAGCTTTCTTGAAAAAAATGATGCTGTTGACAGCATCGTCAACGCAAACCATCTTAGTAGCCATTTTGAAACTGCAAAAGGATGCAGAGGTCCTTCATCTGTCCGCAAGCGTGATTTTCACCACGTCCGTTCTGCTTTGGCCTGGGCTATACAATAGGGCATACTGCACCAGGGCTCATCGTTGCTGCCACAGTCATTGCAACATGTGCAGAGTGGAATTCCACCGTGTCAGCACATTGCAAATCAAGTGGTTAACCGGTAGGCCGAAAGACCTCTGTAGCGCTGCAAGTCGATGACCTGCGTTGTGTGATCGGCAGAAGTGAGCACACAGCACTGTGCTGGCTGCAGAAGCACATCCAGATCGGGATAGTGGTGGAGAAATTGCTGTATCACCAGTTTCAGGATGTGAGCCATGCAAGGCACGTGTGTAAGGTTGCCCCGGCATAGGGTCGCCACCTGGTTTGCACCATTATCCTACATGGCCTTCCCTGGCTCCAGGTTCAGTGGAGACAGCCATTGCTCTAACTCGTCCCATTAAACACTGCCTGAATGCGATGAGCCCTGGCTGTGCAGTATGGAGGTGTGGGGATTCTCTCTGCACTGAGGGAACGCGTGTTTCATTAAGGGAGAGGTTGAGGGTGCAGGTGAAGGCCCTAGAAGAGGTGGAGGAGCCAGAAGCATTGGAGGAACTTTTAAATACAGAGGTTTGTCCTGCCAGTCTTGTGGATTCCAAGACTTGTGGAGCAGCCCCTTGACCGCCTGCCCTTCAACCACCAGAGTCACCCAGTGCCCAGTCAGCAAGATGTACCGCCACTGCACCTGTTTACTCAACATAAATTTTTTCAGGGAACAGGTGATGTTGTCTGTGACGTGCTGGTGTAGCGCAGGCACAGCTTTCTTAGAGAAGTAATGGCGATGAGGCAACTGGTACTGGAGGACTGCGAAGGCCATCAACTTTCTGAAATCATCTGTATCCACCAGGCAGAAAGGCAGCATTTCCATGACCAACAGATTGGAGATTGTGGAGTTCAAGCTCTTAGCTTTGGCATGTGTAGGAGGAAGCATTATTTTACATGACCACAACTGCGGTACCAAGGGCTAGCTGCTGTGCTAAGAAAGGGTAGAGTCGGGTGAACAGGACAAACTGCTGGACTGTGAGTGAGTTGCAGGGGGAGATGTTATGGTAGATTGAGAAAGATGTGGTGTGCTCAGTGAAACAAAAACAGAAAGCATCTCCACTTCCGTAACAGCTGACAGGCTCTCACTTACCCCAACTGTAGGAGATAAACAAGTGGAGGTTCTGCGAACAGAGACCTGTGTGAGAACACTTGGCATGGTGACGGAGGAGAAAGAAGCAGCAGATGCGGTTGATAGGATGGACGATGGTTGGCAAGGCCCACTAGTCCGCATTTTAGCGCAGTGTGATTCCCAGACTAAGGCATGTTGATCGCACATGTGCGAAAATTTCGCACAGGCCAAGCTAGTTAAGTTTTTTTTAAAAAAAGAAAAAAATTATGCTCCACCACTCCTCTGTCCTAGACACAACCCTGACCCCTCCGCCCGCTCATCATACAGCACCAATATCCTAAACAAAGTCAAAACAAAAGCAATTACCGATCTTTGACCGAACTTTGCCGACTTTGGTGTTCGGCTTCCCGAACATTTTTTCTTCAATCTGATTGTGTTACATTTCCGCCAAATTTGAGATTGGTGAACATTGTCTGAACAAGTTCGCTCATCTGTAGTAGGGAGAGGACTGGGCAGCTGTAGTGAGGGACAGTATTAGGTTTAGCGTGTGTGCACTTTTTAAAAAACACTGAATACTCTGCACCCGTCGGTCGGAGTGATGTGTGTAAAAAATGTTTTCTACTCTTAGGCAACCATGTCTGTGATAGTACTGTGGCAAAAGGCGCTGTGTGTATTCTAGAACTCATATCTGTGGGAGTAATTTGCCAAAAGCTGCTGTGTGTACTGTGCAACCTTGTCTATGGGGTTACTGGGGGCCACTGTCTGGGTGTGAAATTAGTAAACTGCTAATGTACGTGTACTATACCCTGTGGTCTGTGGGTGAAATTTGTAAGCTAATAATGTAGGTGTACTGTTCCCTATGCTCTGTGGGTGATTTTTTTTTAACTGGACTGGAAGTAGCTAGCCTCAGTCTTTGTGAAGGCACTGTTAAATTTTTTGTTATTCATTTTCTTCCTATTTTTCCGACGATTGCTGTGGTGACAGAACCCCTTTAAGTAATTTCCATATTCAAATTTTTTTGCAGGGCAATTGTCCTGCTCTTACCCCCATTTAGCTTTCATTTGCAGACCACCAGCCCTCACTCTGACCATTTTACAATAATTCTAAAGCAGTGAAGTTCTGTTATCTGCAAGGGAGGCCCAGGCCTCCTATCACATAAAAAGGATGCTTCTTATTTTGCATGGCACGATCTGTACTAATGGTGCTGGCAGAGCCCTCTCCATCTCGCTGGTGTCCTGTAGCCACAGGTTTCAGTTGAATAAATATACAGTCCAGCGGAAATTTTAACTGAACAACATTTATTGCCTCAGGGTACAGCACATCCAGTTCTGGCACAGCATTTCGTTCACAGTTCACGCAGCACATTCCTTCATCTTTCCCTTTTCTCTTCCCTGAGTCACATAGCAATTGCACAGGAATTGCACGTCCCAGACGGCCTCTCAGCGTTCTCCCCGTTCAGCGTCACCTCAGTAGAGTGCTCCCCTGACTGTTTCGTCCTGGCCAGGAGAGATTCAGCCCACGAAGTAATCCACCACATTAGGAGTGACCTGCCCGGACACTTTAGCTGTGACCTCTCTGCATTATTCTGTTTCCTCCCTTTATGATGCTGCTCTGTGGGAGTTGTTGACATACGATCTACCCCCCCTTAAGCCCTGGATAGCTCGGCATGTGCTTCAACGTTGCGGGGTATCTACACTGCTCGGGCCATAAGGCCACTCAAGCTCTGTGGGCGTCCTCGCCCTTCTCCTTCTGTTCCTCTCCAGGATGCTCCCTTCCTCTACCTCAAGTGACCCCTCCTATCGTTAACTATTTACACATGTAAGGGGTTACAAGGACTATGCTATACCCCTAACCCCTTTATGCATCTATATATGCTGCTGTGTATATATTTATGAGTATGTTATGTATCTTTCTGCTGCACATTGTATATCATAGGGAAAGTATGGTTAATAGTTTGGCCACTAGATGGGAGTCCTTTAGTCTAGCCACCCTATATATAGTGAACTGTAGGAGGGTTTAGTTGGGGAGTAAGGCAGGAGTATTTCCTGGATATAGTCAGTCAGGGGGTATACTCCAAGTTGCTCGGGTGGGCTATAGGCCCGGGCTGCCCAATTACCCCATAACGTTCAAGCGAGTGCCCAGCCATCCAGGATACACAGAGAAGAGCAAGGAACAGCAGATCCATCCATAGAGAGAGAGAGGAAGCAGAGGAAGGCAAGAGCTCACAGTAAAAGTGTACAGGCAGGTCGCTCCAGAATGTGGCGGATAGCTTCGGGGGCTGAATCTCTGATGTCCAGGGTGAAACGGACAGGAGAGCGCTTCACCGTGTTCACACTGTACAGGGAGGACACTGAGGGGCTGTCTGAGACACTCCATCCCGTGGAAACACTTATTGACGAAGCAAACAGTAAAGGGAAAGATGACGTGATGTGCAGTATCTACGGTGATGGGAATGCTGGAAACTACTTGGATGTGCTGTGTCCTGAACTGAATAAAATTGTTCGGTTAAGAGTTAGCCTGGACTGCATCTCTATTCCTTGGGATTCAGAAGCCGCTTCATGCCAGCAAGGAAAAGGGTACACTGACAGCACAATGAGTACTGATTGAAAAATGCAGAATAAGAAGCACCTTTTTCATGTAGAGGGAGGCCAGGGTACACCAGGCCCTGATTGATAATTTGCCCAGGCGCGCAGATGCCAGCTGGGCTGGCGGCTCTGAGCTTCAAAATGGGCCGCAGGCCCTTTAAGTCTTCTGCACAGGCCCTGGTGCACACGTACTCGCTCGGTGCACACGCTGACCAGGGCCGCGGTGTCCCGCATCAGCTTGTGAGCGCGGCCCTCATCAGTGCGGCAAGCAGGAAAACATGCACCAGGGCCTATGAAGAAATTTGAAAAGCCCGCCGCGTGTACAGGACACCTGACAGGTACCGGACGTTGGAGGTAGAGCTGCGCTGCTGGGGAGCGACTGTGAGGTAAGTATACAAAGCTTTTTTTATTCTGTACAAATAGATGAGGGAGGGGGAGGAGGAGAAATTGTACATGATGACGGGGGAAGGAGTAAGGGGGACTGCACATCATGATGGGGGGTTAAAGGGGGACTGCATATGATGATTTTGCGAGGCTAAAAGGGAACTGCGCATGATGATTTGGGGGGTAAAGGAGGACTGCACATGATGATGTGGGGAGGGGGGTTAAAGGGGGACTGCACATGATGACGGGGAAGGAGTAAGGGGGACTGCACATGATGATATGGGGGATTAAAGGGGGACTGCACATGATGATTTGGGGGTAAAAGAGGGACTGCACATGGTGTGGGAGGGTTAAAGAGGGACTGCACATGATGATGTGGGGAGGGGGTTAATGGGGGACTGCACATGATGTAGGGGGTTTAAAGGGGGACTGCACATGACGGGGAAGGAGTAAAGGGAACTGCACATGATGGGGGGTTAAAGGGGGACTGCACAGGATGATGTGGGGGGTTAAGGGGGGACTGCACATGATGATGGGGGGTTAAAGGGGGACTGCACATTATGATGTGGGGTGGTTTAAAGGGGGACTGCACATGATGATGGGGGTTAAAGGGGGACTGCACATTATGATGTGGGGTGGTTTAAAGGGGGACTGCACACGATGTGGGTGGTTAAAGGGAGACTGCACATGATGATGTGGGGGGGTTAAAGGGGGACTTCACATGATGATGTGGGGGGGTTAAAGGGGGACTGCACATGATGACGGGGAAGGAGTAAGGTGGACTGCACATGATTTGGGGGGTTAAAGGGGGACTGCACATGATTTGAGGGGTTCTACACATGATGATTTGGAGGAGTTAAAGGGGGACTGCACATGATGTTGTGGGGGGTTAAAGGGGGACTGCATATGATGATGGGGGAAGGAGTAAGGGGGACTGCACAATGTTAGGCGTCGGGTTCCTGTCGCTGCACAGCGGGAATCCCGAGCCTTGCTTCCAGCGGTCTCCCATGCCTCTCCAGCCGCAGAGAAGGTTACTCAGCAAACTCGTCGGTCCAGGCGCTCTGACCAGACCAGCTCTGTGGGTTTGCTTGTTGCTGCCACCTGTGGCACAACTATGGCAATACATGCTGCTCAGCAGCAAGATTCTCCAGGGACTAAGTCCCCATGTCGGGTCACCGAGCATGCCCATGGAGTGATCTCCCAATGGAGATCGAAGGTCACGTGCTCAGGTCCTGCTCCTGTTCGGATTGGTCCATCCGAGAAGCCAGGAAGGTCCCGGACGCTCGCGGCTATAAAAGGTTCGCATGGCCGCTCGGCCATGCGCTAGGATAGACTGTATTTACAGACTATGTGGAGTGAGTGATGTATGCACGTATGAATGTCTCTGGTGAATGACTCATTAAGAAACCCCTACCCTTGGTACGCATGTGTTGTGCAGCCTAGTCTGCTAGCGCCCAGGCTTGGGTGTAGGTAGGTCAGAGGTTGAGTCAGGCCAGTCCTCACCAGGGACTCGGCACACCTCAGTGCACATGCTCCACACTTCATAGCCAGCGGCGCTCAGTGACACCGAGCGCTCAGTGGGCCTAGAGGGACTCTAACCCTGTGTCCTTGGGGTAGAGTTCTGTGGCCGTACACTGTGCGCTCTTTTGGCGGGGCTCTGTGAGCTAGACAGGCTCCGGCATCTACGTTCAGCGGTTGTGCGGCTCTGTGCATTAACACAGTTCGCTCCTGTTCACATTGGGTGACGTAACCCGCGTGTGACTGTTTTTATGCTGCTCTATTCTTCCGCCATTACCTAGCAGCAGTGTACCACCTCTGCACGGCGGACCCCGGGCTGCGAACGCACCTACTATTTTATAATTTGGTGCGTTCCGCCAGCCCTAACACACATTATGACTCGGGAAGGAGTAAGGCAGGCTGCAAATGATGGGGGTTAAATGGGGACTGCACATGATGATGGGGCATTAAAGGTGGACTGCGCATGATGATTTGGGGGGGTTAAAAAAGGACTGCACATGATGACGGGGAAGGAGTAAGAGGGACTGCACATGATGATGTGGGGGTTAAAGGGGGACTGCACATGATGATGTGGGGGGATAAAGAGGGACTGCAAATGATGATGTAGGGGTTAAAGGGGGGCTGCACATGATATGTGGAGGGGGGTTAAAGGGGGACTGCACATGATAACGGGGAAGGAGTAAAGGGGACTGCACATGATTAAGTGGGGGGTAAAGGGGACGGCACATGATGAAGTGGGGGAAGGGGGACTGTACATGATGAAGTGGGGGAGTTAAAGGGGGACTGCATATGATGGGGGAAGGAGTAAGCGGGACTGCACATGATGATGGGGTTAAAGAGGAACTGCACATGAAGGGGGAAGTAGTAAGGAGGACTGCACATGTTGACTGGGGAAGGAGTAAGGGGGACTGCACATGATGATGGAGGTTAAATGGGGACTGCACATGATGGGGGGTTAAAGGTGGACTGCGCATGATGATTTGGGGGTTAAAGGGGACTACACATGATGATTTTGGGGGGTTAAAAAGGGACTGCACATGATATGATGATGTGGGGGGTTAAAGGGGGAATGCACATGATGATGGAGGAAGGAGTAAGGGGGACTGCACATGATGGGGGAAGGAGTAAGGGGGACTACACATGATGACGGGAGAAGGAGTAAGAGGGACTCACATGATGATGTGGGGGGTTAAAGGGGGACTGCGCATGATGGGGGATAAAGGGGGACTGCACATGAAGTGGGGGGTAAAGGGGACTGCACATGATGAAGTGGGGGGTAAAGGGGACGGGAGACTGCAAATGATGACTTGAGAGTGAGGGAAGAGGGACAGCAATTGAATTAAGGGTGGGGAGAGCAAATGATGATCTGGGGAGATAGAAAATAATGAATTTTGACTGTGAGGGAGTAAATGATGTATTGAATGTGGGGGGAGAGCAGTTGATAATGAATAGAGGGTGGGGGTGGAAGAGAGAGAAGACATGACAATGAATTGAGGCGGAAGGAGCATGTAAATATGAGTCGGGGGAGCAGGAGGTACATAGTGGGCGCATTGCGTATGCAGTGACTGGTAATGAATTGAGGGAAAGAGTACAGGTGCTAATTATATATTTATTAGGTGGGAATAGTGGCTATGTATAGCTAGAAGGGGCTCAGTGGCATATTATAATTTATATTTGGAATGGTGGGTTGCATAATAAACAATTATGTATTAATGGTGGGTGCATATCTGTATTCAGATGTGTAGTGTAGAAGAAAGGGAAAAAGTGGGGAATGTGCTCTGGAAGCGGTGCTCTAGGTAACTGTGTTATTTTATGCAGAGACGAGTCCTGGCTGGAAGAAGTGATGGCGGTCTGCGCTGCATGAAAAGCAAAGATGAAGGACTTCAGCTAGAGATGTCACTGGTGAGTCAGTGTGTTACCTGTATACTCCGTACAGAGCTCCTATGTATAATGTCACCAGTGATCACTATATTATTTGTACACTGACACTGTGACAAATTCTGCTGTGTCAATTACTAGAGTGGACCCTCTAGGTCATGGTACCCACCCACCTAGGGCGAGCTGACCTTGTGAGGACCACCCCTTAGACATGCCAGGATCCAAGGCAAGGTGCTTGTTAGAAGACCCCCCAGGGTCTAAGGTTCAAGGCAGGGTGCGTGCTAAGGAAACACGCCAGGGTTCAAAGTTCAAGGCTAGGGCCTGCGCATGCTAGGAGGTATGCCAGGGTTCAGGGTTCAAGGCAAGGTGCGTGTTAGGAGACCAGCCAGGGTCCAAGGTTCAGGCTAGGGTCTGCACGAGCTAGGAGGCACGCCAGGGTTCAGACAAGGGCCTGAGTACTAGACAGGGTTCTGGACTAAGGAGCACAAGGAGGCAAGCTAGGAAGCAGGCAAGGGCCTGCGCGTGCCAAGGGGCACGAGTTGCACAGTCCAGGAATAGCGTGAGTGAAAGGAAGCACAGAGCGCCCGACTGCGGCACTGGCAGGCTGGTCGGGCTGAGGCACAGACAGGCGGGCATGGCTGAGAAACAAACATTCGGACACAGCTAAGCCACTGGCCGGCAGGCACGGCTGAGGTACAAACAGGCGGGCAAGGCAAGACCAGGCGCATGCATAGGGCACGCAGAGAAACAAAGTAAGGCTAGGGCAAGGCAAGGTACAGACAAAGCACAAAACAAGGAGCGGAACGTAGGCTGAAGCACAGAGCCGGGTACAAGAGGAGAGAAGCGGAGCGCATGCTAGAGCCCAGAGCCGGGTCAAGGAGAAACAAGGCAAGACAAGGCTAGGCAAGGTACAGACAGAGTACAGAGCAGGGAGCGGAACATAGGCTGAAGCACAGAGCCGGGTAAAGAGAAGAGAAGCAGACCGTATGCTAGAGCCCAGAGTCGGGTCAAGGAAGAAACTAGGTACTGAGCTGGGAGCGGAATGTAGGCTGAAGCACAGAGCCGGGTAAAGAGAAGAGAAGTGGAGCATATGCTAGAGCCCAGAGCCAGGTCAAGGTGAAACATGACAAGACTTGTGCTAAAGGAGCATGATAGGTCAGAATACAAAGATATAGCTCAAGGCAGAGTACATGGCCAAAGCACATACAAACAGCACAGTGAGGCATAGTACAGAAACAGGCGTGTGCAAGTGAGCACGATAGGACAGAGTACATGGCCAAAGCGTGTACAGCATGGCGAGGCATTTTACAGGAAAGATCTTTGAACAAATTATTAATCAACCTGTGTGTAAGTACCTGGATAAGAATGAAGTGATTAAATAGCATGGGTTTGTAACTAATAAGTCATGTCAGACTAACTTAATTTCCTTCTATGACAGAATCACTGATTGGGTGGATCAGGGAAATGCTGTAGATATAGTATATCTTGACTTCAGCAAAGCATTTGACAAAGTATCTCACACAATCCTTATGGAAAAAATGGCTAAGTATGGAATGGACAAGGCAACTGTTAGGTGGATTCATAACTGGCTTAGTGATAGGACCCAAAGAGTGGTCGTAAATGGCTGCACATCCAGTTGGAAGAATGTCTCAAGTGGGGTACCACAGGGCTCTGTCCTGGGCCCTGTATTGTTCAACATCTTTATCAACGATTTAGATGAAGGAATTGAGGGTAAACTGATTAAACTTGCTGATGACACAAAGCTAGGAGGGATAGCTAATACTAGAGAAGAGAGAGAGAGGATTAAAAAAGATATAAATAAAATGGAGCAGTGAGCAGTAACTAACAGAATGGTTTTTAACAGGGAAAAATGCAAAGTACTACATCTAGGCAATAAAAATGAAAAAAACAGAATGGGAGGAATAGGGCTAAGCAACAGCACATGTGAAAAAGACTTGGGTATACTAATAGATCACAGACTGAATATGAGTCAACAGTGTGATGCAGCAGCAAAAAAGGCAAATATAATTATAGGATGTATTAACAGAACCATACAGTCTAGATCATGTGAAGTCATTATTGCTCTCTACTCCTCTTTGGTCAAACCTCATCTGGAATACTGTGTCCAGTTTTGGGCACCACATTTAAAAAAAGACATCAACAAACTGGAGCAAGTTCAGAGAAGAGCGACCAGAATGGTGACCAGTCTGCAAACCCTGTCTTATAAGGAAAGGTTACAGGATTTGGGAATGTTTAGCTTGCAGAAGAGAAGACTGAGAGGAGACTTAATAGCTGTCTACAAATATCTCAATAGCTGTCACATTGTAGAAGGATCATCTTTATTCTCATTTGCACAAGGAAAGACTAGAAGCAATGGGATGAAACTGAATGGGAGGAGCCACAAATTAGATATTAGAAAAAACTTTTTGTCAGTTAGCGTGATCAATGATTGGAACAGGCTGCCACGAGAGGTGGTGAGTTCTCCTTCAATAGAAGTCTTCAAACAGAGGCTGGACAGACATCTGTCTGGGATGATTTAGCGAATCCTGCTTTTGAGCAGGGGGTTGGACCAGATGGCCCAGGAGGTCCCTTCCAACTCTACGATTCTATGATTCTACAGAAACAGAGTTGTGCAAGAGAGCAAAAAAGATAGAACAAAGGAAAGAAGCAGAGGCTGTGCCAACGGAGCACAACAGAGCAGAGGAAAGGAAAGTCACACAAAGCAAGGTACAGGACACGAGGCAAAGTACAAGATACAAGGCAAGATACAGGACAAGAGACAAAGTACAAGCACTGAGCGTGTGCGAAGAAGCACAGAAGGGCAGAGTGCAGGGGCATAGAATACAGGGAGCGACTGAGCAGAGACCAAGCAGGTCTAGGCAGGGATGCAACACGATAATCATGCCCCGCCCATAGGAAGAGGCGGCCTGATAAAGGGCATGGGCACTTGGACTTCTGGGTCAGGTCCTCCAGGATCATAGAGAGGATTTCCGGGTCAGGTCCTCCAGAACCATAGAGAGGACTTCTGGGTTCGGTCCTCAAGGACCATAGAGAGGATCGCTGGATCAGGTCTTCCAGAACCATAGAGAGGATTGCTTGATCAGGTCCTCCAGGACCACAGAGAGGATCACCAGGTCGGGTCCTCCAGGACCATAGAGAGGAACGCTGAGTTTGCTCCTCCAGGACCACAGAGGGAGTTGCTGGAACAGGTCTTCCAGGACCATAGAGAGGACTGCTAGGTCAAGTCCTCCAGGACCATAGAGAGGATTTCCAGGTCCAGCCCCCCAGGATCACAGAGAGGAATGCTGGGTGGAGTCCTCCTGGATCACTGAGAGGAACACCGGGTCGGCTCCTCCCCGACCATAGTGAGGAACCGTTGCAGGCAGCATGGAGATGAATGCATGCACGCACGCCGGGCACAGGCAGCTGCCGAAGGATCCAGCACAGGAGATGCGCGTGCGCACCAGCAACGGCAAGCAGCCGCAAGGTGGAACACGAGTGCACACCAGCAACGGTGAGCAGCTGCAAGGTGAGATGCGCGGGTGCACTAGAGGGGGCTCCCGGAGCAGCCGCAAGGGCCCTGCTCCGGGTATCATGCAGCACAAGCGGCATGGCAGGCATGACAGTGGGAATCATGCAGTGCAAGCAGCATGACGGGCATGACAGTACCCCCTTCTTTAAGCCCCCTCTTGCCAGGGCTGGGAAAATTTTTTTTTACAGAATCCAGTCTTTGTGCAAGCCACTCCTCTCAGCGTTGATCCGCCATCTTGAAACGGACACCTGCTTTGGCTAAGATATAGGAGCCGCAGACGAAGACACGGGTAGCAAGTGGAGAGGGTTGCGAGTAGACGAGGAAGTCTTCTTTCTCTGGCTGTCTCAAAATTCCAAGCGAGTTCAGAGGACATAAACCTGGTCCGATTCTTCAGTAGAAAACACCAATCCTTTCAGGGCAGTATCCGAGGTACCAGCAGAGTCCATGACCTGATTATTCTGTGACATATTCTGCTGTGTCGATTTCTAGAGTGGACCCTCTGGGTCGTGGCATCCACCCACCTAGGGAGAGCTGACCTTGTGAGGACCACCCCCTATACAGGGAGTGTCAGGGGCAAGACCAAGGGGTTGTGCCAGCACGACTGCTGGAACCAGATGGCCAGCTCATGGAAGACACAAGTGTGAGTGTCTGGCAACAGGGAACATGAAGAGTACACGCAGAGTACAAGACATGGCAAAGCGTGGTCACAGGGTTTCTCCAGTAAAGTGTGGTCTTAGGATATCACCAGGTACAAGACGTAATTGCGAGGACACAGATACATAGCAAGGCATGTGCGAGGGTACGCCAAGGTCCAAGACATGGTACGTGCTAGGTGGCACGCCAGGGTCTAAGGCTCAAGGCAAGGTGCGTGTTAGAAGACACGCCAGGGTTCAAGGTTCAAGGCAGGGTGCGTGCTAGGAGACACGCCAGGGTCCAAGGTTCAAGGCAAGGTGCGAGTTAGGAGACAAGCCAGGGTTCAAGGTTCAAGGCAGGGTGCGTGCTAGGAGACATGCCAGGGTCCAAGGTTCAAGGCAGGGTGCGTGCTTAGGGAACATGCCAGGGTTCAAAGTTCAAGGCTAGGGCCTGCGCATGCTAGGAGGCATGCCAGGGTTCAAGGCAAGGTGCGTGTTAGGAGACACGCCAGGGTCTAGGGTTCAGGCTAGGGCCTGCGCGAGCTAAGAGGCACGCCAGGGTTCAGGCAAGGGCCTGAGAGTACTGGACAGGGTTCTGGCTAGGACCTGCGTGTGCTTAAGAAGCATGAGGAGGCAAGCCAGGAAGCAGGCAAGGGCCTGTGCGTGCCAATGGTCACGAGGTGTACAGTGCAGGGACAGCGTGAGTGCAAGGAAGCGCAAAGGGCATGCCTGCGGCACTGGCAGGTTGGTCGGGCTGAGGCACAGACAGGCGGGCATGACTGAGGCACAAACAGGCGGGCAAGGCAAGACCAGGCGCATGCATAAGGCATGAGGAGAAATAAGGCAAGGCAAGGTACAGACAGAGTACAGAGCAGGGAGCGGAGCGTAGGCTGAAGCACAGAGCCGGGTAAAGAGAAGAGAAGCAGAGTGTATGCTAGAGCCCAGAGTCGGGTCCAAGCGAAACAGGGCAAGACAAGGCTAGGCAGAGTACAGAGCAAGGAATGTAGGCTGAAGCACAGAGCCAGGTAAAGAGAAGCGAAGCGTATACTAGAGCCCAGAGCCGGGTCAAGGAAGAAACTAGGTACAGAGCTAGGAGCGGAACGTAGGCTGAAGCGCAAAGCCGGGTAAAGAGAAGCGGAGCGTATGCTAGAGCCGGGTCAAGGAGAAGCTGAGTACAAGACAAGACTTGTGCTAAAGGAGCACGATAGGTCAGAATACAAAGATACAGCTCAAGGCAGAGTACATAGCCAAAGCAAGTACAAACAGCACAGTGAGGCATAGTACAGAACCAGGCGTGTGCAATGGAGCACGATAGGACAGAGTACATGGCCAAAGCGCGTACAGACAGCACGGTGAAGCATAGTACAGAAGCAGGGTTGTGCAAGAGAACACGAAAGGAAAGAACAAAGGAAAGAAGCAGAGGCTGTGCCAACGGAGCACGACAGAGCAGAGGAAAGGAAAGCCACACAAAGCAAGGTACAGGACATGAGGCAAAGTACAAGACATGATGCAAGGTACAGGACAAGAGACAAAGTACAAGCACTGAGCGTGTGCAAAGAAGGACAACAGGGCAGAGTGCAGGGGCACAGAATACAGGGAGCGACTGAGCAGAGACCAAGCAGGTCTAGCAGGGACGCAACATGATAATCAGGCCCCTCCCATAGGAAGAGGCGGCCTGATAAAGGGCATGGGCACTTGGACTTCCGGGTCAGGTCCTCCAGGATCATAGAGAGGATTTCTGGTTCAGGTCCTCCAGAACCATAGAAAGGACTTCTGGTTTTGGTCCTCAAGGACCATAGAGAGGATCGCTGGATCAGGTCCTCCAGAACCATAGAGATGATTGCTGGATCAGGTCCTCCAGAACCATAGATTGCTGGATCAGGTCCTCCAGGACCACAGAGAGGTTCGCCACGTCGAGTCCTCCAGGGTCATAGAGGAACACTGAGTCTGGTCCTCCAGGACCACAGAGAGAGTTGCTGGAACAGGTCTTCCAGGACCATAGAGAGGAACACTGAGTCTGGTCCTCCAGGACCATAGAGAGAGTCTCTGGAACAGGTCCTCCAGGACCATAGAGAGGACTGCTAGGTCAGGTCCTCCAGGACCATAGAGAGGATTTCCAGGTCGGGTCCTCCAGGATCACAGAGAGGAACGCCAGGGTCAGGTCCTCCCGGACGATAGAGAGGAACCGTTGCAGGCAGCATGGAGATGAATGTGTGCACGCGCGCCGGGCACAGGCAGCAGCCGAAGGATCCAGCACAGGAGATGCACGTGTGCACCAGCAACGGCGTGCAGCCACAAGTTGGAACGCGAGTGCACACCAGCAACGGCAAGCAGCCGCAAGGTGAGATGGTCATGGTGTGACGGCATTTGTCCCTTGTGTATGGTATTATAGGTCACTATGTGGTGGTAATATGTGGTCTGATTCACAGCAGAACCCCTACAATTATCATAAAATCAAAAAAACTCTATTAACCAAATTTATTAAAAAAAAAACACACTTAAATACTAGTACTAAAGAAGATTTTTTTGTAGAAAGAGCGTTGAAAGTGACCCATACAAATTAAGCATCAAGAAGTTAACATTTTTTCATTTAGAATTTATCATAATGAAGACATTCAACTCCTTCAACTTTCTCACATCCCCGCCTATTAGGGCCTTATAGGGATAGCAGGGAGAGCCGCCGTGGACCGGGGGCGCCACTGCGCAGGTCATAGGGTGCCAACCTCCGCATGCTAGGCAGGGTCAAGTAGGTCAGTATAGTGATAGACACCTCCCTATGGTTATCAATCTGTTGGTGGTGGTGTGATGCAATAGTACTAGTATTTAAGTGTGTTTTTTTTAATTTGGTTAATAAAGTTTTTTATTTTTATTCTGGTATGATTGGCCTCCACCCCCATCCTGGTATGCATGGCCCCAACCTTATCCTGATATGACTGGTCCCATCCTTTCCTTATCCTGGTATGCATGGCACCATCAGAAAAGATTAAAAAAACAAACCATTACACTTACCTTGTATGATGACCCCCTAAGTAGCCTCCATAGTATAATGCACCGTATAGTCCTCCATATAGTATAATGAACTACTCATAGACCTCTATATAGTATAATGCACTCCCCATAGTCATTCTTATAGTATAATGCACTCCCTATATGCCTCCATATAGTGTAATACTGTTAGGAGTCAGGTTCCTGCGTCTGCTCTCTAAACAGATTCAGCGTTTTGTATGCTACCTGAAGCCTGTGTCACTAACAGGTTCAGTGTTTTGTATGTTTTTGTTGCGGCACCTCTGTGTGTGAACAGAGCCCGCTCTGCACACTCCGGGTGAAGTTGAACCCGTGTGCTTCATACCGCCACATTGCTCCTCTGTCATCACTCAGCAGCGGTTGTTACACCTACTGAATGGTGGACCCCGAGCGGTGAACGCACTTTATTATTTATTTCTCTAGCAACCTTCCACGACAGCATGGGAGGATGTCTCCACGCCCTAATGGGGGACAGGAAGCACGAGAGGTTAAAAGGTCCCTCCCACCTCCCTCTCTCCAGTGACTTTCCTGTCCCCCATGGGGCATGGAGAGGTCTGGTGTGCTGTGTGGCCGGCTGCTGCAGCATACCTGAGGATCCAAAGAAAAAGCCGGGCAGTGGTGGTCGGTGGCGCTGCCTCCCCTCCTCTGATCTGCTCCCGTCTCCTCCTGGATTCGGGACCATTCCTGGCCCTCCCGCGCTCCCCTATGGGGAGTAAAGTGGGCCAGTGATCCCTGACCAGAGGCCTACTGTAGCTCTCCGGTCTCTCCTACTCCCCCTGCGTGCAGTGCGATACCCGGAAGTGACGTCACGCGCGGGTCACTTCCCGGGTATGTGGAGGACGCGCTGTCATGGCGGCCCCCATCCTTTTACCGGCGCGTGGGTCTTGCCAGCGCTTGCTGTGCCTGCTCCGGGACCCAGGGAGGAGGAGGGGGAAAACGAATTACTGCGCTGAGGGCAGGGTTAATCTACTATTAACCCGCCTGAAGACGCCGACAGGTAAGATGCAGAATTCCCTGTTAGCATGGATGGGTCTTCCTGCCCTGCGTCTGCAGAGCCCACCGCTGCCCCAGCCACAGTAAGTGTCCGCGGATGGGTCCTAGTGGTGCGGTCTTTGGGTATAGGTCCTCAAAATACATCTCCCCCTTGTTTCATAGGGAGAAAAGTCTGCCCATAAGAGCACCAATACATCCAGAAAGTCGGCTAAATGTGCCATATGCAGCACGAAACTTCCCTCAAATTGGGAGAAAAAGCTATGTCAAGCTTGCACGGATAAGGTGGTTAGGACTGAGCACCCATCATTAATCGACAAGATCCGCAGCTTGGTTACCCATCAGGTCCAAAACTCTTTAGCTGCCTTGCCCCCCCCTCCACCACCTCGACTCCCCCGATTTTGGGCTCACCACCCCCAAAAAAGCGGAAAATTCAAATAGAGGATTCAGAGTCTGAATCAGAGGGATCAGACAAATCGGGATCCGAGAATTGGGAACAACCGGGAACCTCTGGGTCAGCCGACACTAGAAGGTACCTCCTCTCCACAGAATATGTGGAGGAGCTGGTCAGTGCAGTACATGCCACTATGGGCCTAGAGGACGAACCCGTCACGCAGACAGCACAGGATCGCATGTTTGGTGGATACGAGGGGCCTAAACGAACAGGCTTTCCAGTCCACAGGAGTATAGCAGATATGATTTCCCAGGAATGGGAGTATCCAGAAAAACGCTACTCGGCCCCCTCAGAAATCCGACATAGATTTCCCCTGGAGGGAGAGGAATCACGTCCACTTGTGTCTCTAGGTCCCTCTTCCAATGGATTGAGGAGCTAGAGAGCCATATCTCTCGTGGTACCTCCAGAAGTGACCACCTTAACTCCCTCCCTATCTTGCAGAGAGCTACGGGTTTCCTGGCAGATGCATCAATGGAGATGATCCGTGCCTCTGCCAGGGCTATGGTCCAGTCAAATTCGGCCAGGCGAGCCCTCTGGCTTAAAACATGGAGCGGGGACGTTACATCCAAGGTTAAACTCTGTTCTTTACCCTTCAAAGGCGAACATGTCTTCGGCCCTGCCTTAGACGAAATTCTAGAAAAGGCCACAGATAAAAAGAAGGTGCTTCCAGAGCAGAGGACCACAAGAAAGCGTCTTTTTCGAGCCTCCCAGAGTCAGTCATCCCAACCGCGAGGAAAGGGAAAGACGGGAAGATGGAGCTACGCTAAAGGGAGAGGCAGGGACATCCTGGTCCCCCAGCAGCAGCAGCAACCACAAGAAAAACAATGACTCGACCTCGGTCGGGGGAAGGCTTTCGAGGTTTTTTCCTGCCTGGCAGTTGATCTCTAACTGCCCCTGGGTCCTCAGTGTGATCAGAGAGGGCCTACTGCTAGAGCTCGAATCCTCCCCCCCGCGGGGTATAAGAGTTACCTCCCTACCACCTCGGGAGTCCCCAGCACTCCCCCATTCCTCTGATAGGGCCATATTACTTCATGGCAACTATAGATCTGAAGGATGCTTATTTCCACATCCCCATACATCCTTCCCACAGGAAGTATCTGAGGTTTGCGATTCGTCAGGGTCCGGAAGTCAAGCACTTTCAATACAATGTGCTTCCCTTTGGAATATCCTCTGCCCCTCGAGTGTTTTCCAAAATTATGACAGAGGCCGTGTCCTACATCAAAAGCCGGGGAATATGTATTGTACCTTACCTGGAAGACCTACTGGTAATAGGGTCCTCCTACCAGGTCCTGGAAGACCAGGTAGCCCAGACTCTAGACATTCTCCAATCATTGGGGTTAATCCCAAATATAAAGAAATCGCAAAATCAACCCTCTCAGGAGATAAAATTTTTAGGAATCCTACTAGATTCAAAGAATCAAATGTCCTTCCTCCCGGAGGAACATCAGACGTCTATAATGTCAAGAGTCTCAGATTTCAGAGGACAGAGATCCCCGACCCTCAGGGCAGCCATGTCCATACTAGGGTTAATGACCTCCTGCATCCAGTCGGTGCCTTGGGCGCAGGCCCACTCCAGAACACTCTAGTCTCATATCTTAAGAAACTGGAACAGGGATCACATCTGCCTGAACAAAAGGGTCCAGACTCCGGGAATAGTGAAGGCTTCACTAGCATGGTGATTGGACCGCAAAAACCTGTGCAGGGGAATCAACTGGTCCCAGATCCCCCTGGTTATGGTAACAGACCCCAGCAAAAAAGGCTGGGGAGCTGTAGTGTCTCATCAGCCATTCCAAGGGTTATGGAGCCAGAAAATGAGTGCAAGATCCTCAAACTTCAGGGAGCTGAAAGCAGTGGAGGAAGCTCTCCTGGCAGCAAGACACCTGGTCCAAGACCAACATATCAGAGTCTACTCAGAAAACATAACAACAGTGGCACATCTCAGGCACCAGGGTGACACAAGATCCAGCAACCTGGAGGGCCTCTCAGGCCGAATATTTGGCTGGGTCGAAAGACACCTTCATTCCCTGACAGCGGTCCTCCTGAGGGGTACGGACAATCTTCAGGCAGATTTCCTGAGCAGAAAAAGCATCCAGCCCGGCGAGTGGGCCCTGAATGGAAGAGTCTTTCGAACACTAGTCAGCAGGTGGGGCCTCCCGGAGGTGGACCTACTAGCCTCAGGAGAGAATGCTCAAGTGAGAAACTACTTCTACCTGAACCCCAGGGACAGATCCCTGGGAGTGGACACCTTCGCCCACAGGTGGAGTTTCCATCCGGCATATGCTTTCCCGCCAGTTCCAATCCTTGCTGCAACCCTGAGGAAAATCTGGGAGGATCAGACCCCAACAATTCTAGTAGCTCTGCTATGGCCAAAGAGGAGCTGGTACTCTCTAATAACAGAACTACAGGTAGACGGGCCATTCATCCTACCCATAAAAGATGACCTTCTCTTACAGGGCCCTCTGCATCACCCGAACCTCAGGGGAATGAAGTTAGCGGCCTGGTTTCTGAAGCCCAGATCTTGAGGGCCAGGGGGCTATCAGAGGCGGTAATTAAAACCCTCCAGAAGTCTCGGAAGCCGGTCACCATTGCCATATATAATAAAATATGGAAGAGATTCTCCTCATGGAGGGTGTCTGCCAGACCTGCCCGACCCAGACAACCCTAACATTTCCCGTATCCTAGATTTCTTACAGAGGGGGCTGGAACTAGGTCTAAAACCTAGCACACTAAAAGTACAAGTATCAGCATTAAGCTCTATGTTTGACTGTGACTTGGCTAACCACAGGTGGATAAAAAGATTCATGACATCGGCCGCTAGGCTACATCCAAAAAAACTAGTCTCTGTCCCACCATGGGACTTGAATGTGGTGCTTACGGGACTCACTCAATCACCCTTTGAGCCTCTGTCATCCTGTACTTCTCAGCTCCTCACCTACAAATTAGCCTTCCTTATAGCAATAACCTCAGCAAGGCGAGTAGGAGAGCTCCAAGCTCTCTCAATCAAGGAACCCTACCTAACAGAGACGATTCCATAGCTCTCTCCCTTGATCCATCTGTTCTACCAAAGGTTGTGTCCGACTTTCATAGGTCTCAGAATATAATTCTTCCTTCATTCTGTCAAAACCCAGCAAACCCCAAAGAGGAGGTGTTTCACACGCTGGACGTAAGACGTATAATTCTCCACTACTTGGAGTACACCAAACCATATAGAATCGACCACAACCTATTTATCCATACCTCTGGTCCGAACAGAGGAAAGAAGGTGGCAAAAAACACCATTGCCAATTGGATTAAAAAGGCTATCTCTGAAGCACACCTGGCGCAAAACATCACTCCCCCTACAGGAATCAAAGCGTATTCAACACGATCTACCTCTACTTCACGGGCTGAGAGGGCAGGCGCATCTTCAGAGCAGATTTGTAAGGCAGCAACCTGGTCCTCCTTACATACTTTCGCTAAACACTATAGATTAGACCTTGTGTCCAACAGGGATTTAGTCTTTGGCCGAAAAGTTCTTCAGGCTGTTGTCCCCCCTAGTGCAGTATAGGTTGTTATGCCTCCTATGCTGTCGTGGAAGGTTGCTAGAGAAAATAGTATTAGACTTATTGGTAATTCGGTTTCTAGAAACCTTCCACGACACCACTATTTCCCTCCTTGCATTCTTGGACAAATTTTGAGAATCTTAAGGTAACCGGTGCTATGGTAATCATTTATAAGTCACTGGTGAGAGGGAGGTGAGAGGGACCTTTTAACCTCTCATGCTTCCTGTCCCCCATTAGAGCATGGAGACATCCTCCTATGCTGTCGTGGAAGGTTTCTAGAAACCAAATTACCGGTAAGTGTAATTCTATTTTTTATTTAGTGCGTTCCACCGTTCCTAACATCATACTAGCCCCAGGGTCTGGCTAGTGATGGCAGAACAGCAGCAACTTTTACAGTGTATTCAGCAGCTTGAGGGCCGGCTGGCCACTCTTGAGAGGGCTCTCTCAGCTGCACAATCCACCGAAGCTGCTGTAAAGGCAATCACAGACGCGGTTTCCCGTATGTCTACGTCCTCCCCCACGCCGACAGTTACCCACCTCCCGTTGCCCGATAAATTTTCTGACGATGGTGCCTCCTGTAGGGGTTTCATCAGCCAGTGCTCCATTCAGCTGGAGTTACTGGCTGCGCGATTCCCTACGGAACGGGCCAAGGTGGGGTTTATTGTTTCCCTGCTGTTGGGCAAAGCGTTGGAGTGGGCTACGCCACTATGGGAGCGTGGTGACCCAGAGGTCCGGACCGCTGCTCACTTTCTAACAGCTATTAAGCAGGTCTTCCTCGGTCCACGGGTCACGCACAATACCTCTCTTCAGCTTCTTGCTTTGACTCGGTGCTCTCTCGGTTAGTCAGTATGCCGTCCGTTTTCGGACACTGGCTTCCGAGTTGGAGTGGTCCGATAAAGCCCTCATCCCTGTGTTTTGGAGAGGTTTGGCGGAGCACGTTAAAGATGCTCTCTCCACTAGAGAGGTTCCTGCCAGTTTGGAAGAGCTGATTGCCATTTCCACCCGCATTGACCTCCGTTTTTCGGAGCGCGGTATGGAGCGTGCTCAATCCAAACGGAAGGTTACTCCGGCTCCCAATTTTTTTGAGCCTCTGGAACTACCCGAGCCAGAGGCTCCACCCCCAGAGCCCATGGAGGTGTCTCGCGCCGTTCTCCAGGCGTGTCCAGCACAAGACTCCAGTCGCGGTCTTATTTGTCAACATGCGGTGTTTCAGAACAACAGTGCCCCGCAACGGCCAAATTCTGTACCGTCAGGTAAGACCCTTGTTCCTCCCCACCTTCGGCTGAAGGTTCTTGCCTGGGCACACATGTCCAGGAGGGGTGGTCACTGTGGCTATATGCAGACCACAAAACTCCTGGCAGGGTCTTACTGGTGGCCGCACAGGGCTCGGGATGTTAAAAAATATATTCGGGCCTGCGCCTTTTGTGCTCGGACTAGCCTCCTTAGGCGAAGAGCGGAGACGCCTGCCGACACACAGTGGTGTTCCACTTTAACTTCCGCTCCCACGGGTCCCTTCTCAGACCTGGTGATCTTGAGGCCTTCCACGTGTCCCGGGTCTCTCTGTCATCTACCGGGACATCAGACTTGCCTGCGGACGAGTCTGAGGCCTATACCTCTTATGGGCACAAGTTGGTGGATCGTAAGGCTCGGAGGGGGGCCCTAGGAGGGGGGGGGGGTAATGTTAGGAGTCGGATTTCTGCATTTACTCAGCAGGGATCCAGATCCTCACATTCTGCACTCTCCTATTTTTCCACTGCAGAGGAGATTGCAGAGGAGATTGCCTTGCAGCAAATCTCTCCTGAGGCTAAGTCCTTCTGTCCTCTTACTGGGCATGCTCATGGGATGATCTCCCATTGGAGATTGGGAGTCATGTGCTCAGGTCCCGCTCCAGTTCTCATTGGTCCATCTCAGATCTGGAAGCGTGCAGAAGGTCCCTGCTACTATAAAAGGCGCGCATGGCTGTTCCGCCATGCGCTAGTATAGACTATACTTGCTATGTGTGAATGGTGACGGATGTATGATTCTGGTGACTGACTCATTTGAAAGCCCTTCAATCTGATATTACGCATGGTGATAGGGAATTAGTTTAGCAGTCAGCGCCAGTCAGTGGCAAGCCTTTAGCCACTGTGCACACCGCACCGCTACACTAGCGTCCGACATCGCGCTTGCTTTCTTGCTTTGTCGTCGAGCGGCAGTGTCCTAGGCCGCACTGCAGTTGCAGCCTTTCTTGGCATTCGCAGCAGCAACATCGCACACACGGTAGGTCTAGAGGGACGCAGCTCCTCTGTCTTGGGTCCTGCTCCTGTGACCAGATACTGTGTGTGCATTTACCTGAAGCCTGGTTCAGCGTTTTGTATGCTACCTGAAGCCTGTGTCACTAACAGGTTCAGTGTTTTGTATGTTTTTGTTGCGGCACCTCTGTGTGTGAACAGAGCCCGCTCTGCACACTCCGGGTGAAGTTGAACCCGTGTGCTTCATACCGCCATATTGCTCCTCTGTCATCACTCAGCAGCGGTTGCTACACCTACTGCACAGTGGACCCCGAGCAGTGAACGCACTTTATTATTTATTTTTATTTAGTGCGTTCCGCCGTTCCTAACACCCGTAGGCCTACATATAGTATAATGCACTCACCATAGGCCTCCATAGAGTATAGTGCACTCACCATAGGCCTCCATAGAGTATTATGCACACACCATAAGCCTATATATAGGATAAAATGCACTCCCCAAAGCATAGGCCTCTATACAGTATAATGCACTCCCCATAGGTCTCTACATAGTAAAATGCACACTACATAGACCTATATAGTATAATGCACTCCCCATATGCCTCTATAGAGAGAGAGAGGAAGCAGAGGAAGTCAAGAGGTCACAGTAAAAGTGTACGGGCAGGTCACTCCAGAATGTGGTGAATAGCGTCGGGGGCTGAATCTCTGATGTCCGGGGTGAAACGGACTGGAGAGGGATTCACCGTGGTGACGCTGTACAGGGAGGACACTGAGGGGCTGTCTGAGACACTCCATCCCGGGGAAACACTTAGTGACGAAGCAAACAGTAAAGGAAAAGATGAAGTGATGTGCAGTATCTACGGTGATGGGAATGCTGGAAACTACTTGGATGTGCTGTGTCTTGAAGTGAATAAAAGTCTTCAGTTAAGAGTTAGCCTGGATTACGTCTCTAGTCCTTGGGATTCAGAAGCCGCTTCATGCCAGTTCAGAAAAGGGTACACCGACAGCACAGGGAGTACTGATTGAAGAATGCAGAATAAGAAGCACCTTTTTCATGTAGAGGGAGGCCAGGGTACACAATGCCCAACAACTTCAGTCACGACTACTGCCCTGGCCGACCTTTACACACTATCTTAAGTTTCCATCCTGTCTATGCTCCCTATCTCCATCTAGTTGTTAGGAATCTGGTGTCTACAATACCTATGCAGGAACACAGATCCTCACATTTGTCTCCAGAGGCTAAGTCCTTCGTCCCTTCTTCTGAGCATGCTCATGGGATGAGCTCCCATTGGACTTTAGGAGTCAGGTGCTCAGGTCCTGCTCCTGATTCCATTGGTTGTGCTCAGGGCTCTGGAGATTTCCGGCAGGTCCCGTACGCTATAAAAAGTGCGTATGGCCGTTCCGCCATGCGCTAGTATTTTTCATACTGCTGTGTGTGGTGATGGATGCTTGGACTGGTGGATGACTTATTATGAAACCCCTTCCCTCTGATATTACGAGTCAGTGAGTGATTGGGCAGACACCAGTAGCAGCGCTAGCGCCAGCGCACTCCAGCCATACCTTTTGCAGCAGCTAAGCGTCCTGCATTGCGCCAGCGTTCTTGCAGCGCCTTGCTTGCGGCTCTGTTCACGCCACGCTGCGGTTGCAGCCTCCCGGGTGTTCGCAGTTGCGACACCTGGTACCTTAAGTTTTACGGTAGGTCTAGAGGGGATAGTCCTGGTGTGTAAGGCTATTTCTGTGACCTTTAATACCGTGTCCACATCGCTGAAGTCTGTGACCCTAAACAGATTCAGCGGTATTTATGTTTTGTTAGCAGCTCTGTGCATATAACAGAGTCTGCTTTGGTGCACTGACTGCAGCTAAAGTCCTGTGCACATCTCCGCCTGAGTGCCCTGCCTCTTTCAGCAGCGGTTTTGTCATCTACCGCACGGTGGACCCAGGGAGGTGAATGCACTTTATTTTAATTTTATTTAGTGCGTTCCACCGCTCATAGCACTAGTGATCTAATTACTAACTGCACTCTTCCTATTATATACATGGCATAATAAAGCATACATTATATAATAAACGATTTGAATCACGATAACATGTAGCACCGATATATATATATATATATATATATATATACATTAGTAGCATAGGGGACTTAAAAGGGCAGGCTCTACATCCCCATTGACTTTGGATTCAGAGTTAAGATCTAGGTCAAGTTCTGTCCCAAACAGAACTTTGTACTGTATGTTCATCGATCTTGGCGAACTTAAACATTCCCAGGTTTGCTCATTCCTACTACTGATATCAATTTTCATGCAGTTTTTTTGAAGGATAAAAGGAGGGGGAGCTGCACTTTCAGCTGCTCAATGAAACAAGGATTTTATTTACCAAGTCATAAAAAAGACATACAGGATTAAAAAACTGATGCGTTTCTGACGCCCAAGATGCCCTTAATCATGATATAGCATTAGAATAACACTAGTTTCTTTTTCAACTAGCCAGAACTAATCACAGAAACCTGTGATTACAGCAAGAATCCCAGCAAGTGATACACAGCTGGAATCAGGTTCTCTATATCTCCATTATGATTCTCTCAGATTAGGTGGCAATAGTCTAGTGACAGAGTCCCTTTATATCATAGGAATGGTTTGGATGTGTGCAGTTACATTATCCGGCCGTTAACGTATTGTGCCTTTCCAACTTTGGCTATTTATATCTAGCTAACACCTTCTCAGCGTATCTTCTATTAATACTGTCAGTTTTGAGACCTTTTAATGATTTGCAGCAGACAGTCAGCATATATGTAATAAATAAAACTAATTTGATTCATTTGTTATTTTGACACTTAATGATTCTGTTTTTGCCTAGAATTGTGAAGTTGATTTTTCTACTCTGCAGTCGCTGGCGCTGCCCTAGATGCTGGGTCATGAAAGTTTGGCTGTATCCATCAGACTTTCTGCTGAGCAGGAGGCCTGTGGGGAGATTCTTTTCTCCACACTTCATCCCATCTGCTTGGCTCGTCTACTGAGCCTCAGTACATTCTGTTCCTGCCCTGTCACAACATTAGAGCACTGCACGCTCTGGAACTCCCCATCATCACATTCAACAGCATCGTTGCCAGAGCCATGCTGCTGTCCTATGTCTTTTCTAGCAGCAACTACATGTCTGTACAGCTCCCCTATACACAGTATGATGCTCTCTTATACACAGTATAAATCCCTCTAACTGTATAGTACCACCCACACAGTGTACTAACCCCTTAGTAGCCCACAAACTGTTTGATGGCCCCAACACTATATAATGGCCCCACACTCTACAACAACCGCACATTAGCTCCCACACTCTATGATGGCCCCCTCACTGTATGATGACCCCCTAAGTAGCCTCCATAGTATAACGTACTGTATAGTCCTCCATATAGTTTAATGCACTCCTCCATAGACCTCTATATAGTATAATGCACTCCCCATAGTCATTCTTATAGTATAATGCACTCCCCATATCCCTCCATATAGTGTAATACACTCCCCATAGGCCTCCATACAGTATAATGCACTTCCCATAGGCCTCCATATAGCATAGTACACTCCCCATAGGCCTCCATATAGTATAATGCACTCCCCATAGGCCTCTATATGGCATAATGCACCGCCATAGGCCTCCATATATAGTATAATGCACCCCATAGGACTCTATATAGTATAATTCACTCTCCATAGGCAATAAAAATAGTATAATGAACTCCCCATAAGCCTACATATAGTATAATGCACTCACCATAGGCCTCCATAGCGTATAATGCACTCACCATAGGCCTCCATAGCGTATAATGCACTCACCATAGGCCTCCATAGAGTATTATGCACTCACCTTAAGCCTGTATATAGTATAATGCACTCCCCAAAGCATAGGCCTCTATACAGTATAATGCACACCCCATAGGCCTCTATATAATATAATGCACTCCCCATAGGTCTCTACATAGTCAGATGCACACTACATACTTATATAGTTTAATGCACTCCCCATATGCCTCCATATAGTATGATGCACTTCCTATAGGCCTCCATATATAGTATAATGGACCCCATAGGACTCCATATAGTATAATTCACTCTCCATAGGCAATAAAAATAGTATAATGAACTCCCCATAAGCCTACATATAGTATAATGCACTCACCATAGGCCTCCATAGCGTATAATGCACTCACCATAGGCCTCCATAGAGTATTATGCATTCACCATAAGCCTGTATATAGTATAATGCACTCCCCAAAGCATAGGCCTCTATACAGTATAATGCACACCCCATAGGCTTCTATATAGTATAATGCACTCTGTTATGAATGAGTCACCGAGGAGGAAAAAACAAAAAGCAAGCTAAGCCCAGAAAACCGAAGAGGTTGGTAACTAGCGGATTGCAGACCCATGATCCTATCCACAACAACTAGCAGTAGCCGTGGAGCGTGCCTACGGTGGTCCTAGACTCCTCGTCACGGCCGGAGAACTAAATAAGCCTAAAGAAAGAAAGGGAAAATCTAAACTGCCCCAGAGCAGACCCCAAAGCTATAGACAGCCCCCAACATGTATTATCGGTGAAACAAGATGAAAACACAGACACAGGTAGAAAGATAGGCTGAGCAAACGATGGGGCCCTCGCTAACTTGAAAGGACAGGAAAGAAAAGCTGCTGTCTGCAATCACGCAAAAAACCCTGCCAAAAAGAATGTCCAACACGTCTGATAGAAAAAGGCCCTGAAGTCGCTAGACTTCAAAACACTATATCAGCACTCAGGTATATTCTGAAGACAGAGCAAAAGAGATCAGCTGATCACAGACAAAAATGGGGATTCAGCCCAGTCCCAGCCAGGACTGGCTGAACACAAAAACTAAGTAAACCAGACAAAAACTCATATGAACAATAGCAGAGAAAACTTAGCTTTAGGAAGGCAGGAACCAAACTGGAAACCAGGAGTCACAGTCAGGAAAAATCACCAGTAAGAAACTAGGGAGCCGGCTGCCTTAAATCCAATCAGAAACTCCTGATGTCCGATCGCAGTCCTCTTCCTCAGGTGGCCGGTCTCTGCCATTTAGATCAGCTTCATTACCTCCCTTCACCAACAGAGGGAGTCCAGATAGAGAACTCACTACTCCTCTGTCAGCACAGCCAGCTCCATAACCCACACCTGAAGCCAGAGGCAAACCCGAAAATGAGCTCACAACAGCACTCCCCATAGGTCTCTACATAGTCAAATGCACACTACATACTTATATAGTTTAATGCACTCCCCATATGCCTCCGCATAGTATGATGCACTTCCTATAGGCCTCCATATAGTATAATACACTCCCCATAGGACTCCATATTGTATAATGCACTCATCCGAGGCCTCCATAGAGTATTATGCACCCACCATAAGCCTCTATATAGTATAATGCACTCCCCAAAGCATAGGCCTCTACACTGCATAATGCACTCCCCATAGGCCTCTATATAGTATAATGCACTCCCCATATGTCTCTATATAGTATAATGCACTCTCCATAGGCCTCTCTATATAGTATAATGCACTTCCATAGGCCTCCATCTAGTATAATGCATTCCTTAGAGGATTCTATATAGTATAATGCACTCCACATAGACCTTGATATAGTATAATACACTTCCCATAGACCTCTATATATAGTATAGTGTGGACCCCATAGGCCGCCGCCTATATATAGTATAATACACTCCCCAAAGGCCTATATATAGTGTAATACATTCTCCGTAGCCTTTTATATAGTATTATGCACTCTCCATAGGCCTAAATAGTATAATGCACTCCCCATAAGCCTATATATAGTATAATTCAATACAAAAATAAAGGGTGCTCACTGTAGTAGGTGTTCTGGAGAAATAATATCATATACATACAAATAACTCTAGCACACTAAAAGTTAAAAAATGGTGCAATTTATTATGATGAAAGTTATACTCAGTAGCCAAACGACAAAGTAAGACAGGTACATATATCAATGTTTCGGCTTAATCAAGCCTTTATCAAGAAATACCTGCATCTTAAGAAATATAGGTTTCCAGAGTGACCAAGTCCAGTCCCTTAGTCTGTTTCAGTAGGCTCCACCATCATGGCGTCTTACCTGGGCTAAGGAGAAAAATAACTGGACTGTTGCTCTGTGATCCAAGGAGTTTTCAGGTGAAAGTAAATTTTGCATTTCATTTGGAAATCAAGGTCCCAAAGTCTGGAGGAAGAGTGGAGAGGCACACAATCCAAGCTGCTTAAGGTCTAGTGTGAAGTTTCCACAATCAGCGATGGTTTGGGGAGCCATGTCATCTGCTGGTGTAGGTCCACTGAGTTTATCAAGACCAAAGTCAGCGCAGTCGTCTACCAGGAAATTTTATAGTACTTCATGCTTCCCTCTGCCGACAAGCTTTTTGGAGATGGAGATTTAATTCTCCAGCAGGACTTGGCACCTGTCCACATTGCCAAAAGTACCAATACCTGGTTTTCAAACAGCAAACTCACCGGACCTTAACCCCATAGAGAATCTATGGGGTATTGTCAAGAGGAAGATGAGAGACACCAGACTCAACAATGGAGATGAGCTGAAGGCTGCTATCAAAGCAACCTGGGCTTCCATAACACCTCAGCAGTGCCACATGCTGATCGTCTCCATGCCACGGTACATTGATGCAGTAATTGATGCACAAGGAGCCCCGAACAAGTATTGAGTGCATTTACTGAACATACATTTCAGATTTTAAAATAATTTTTCAAGCTTTCAAGTATTCTAATTTACTGAGATAATGACTTTTGGGTTTTCATTGGCTGTAAGCCATAATCATCAACATTAACAGAAATAAACACGTGAAATAGATCACTCTGTTTGTAATGACTATCTAATATATAAATTTCACTTTTTTTGTATTAAAGAACTGAAATAAATTAACTTTTTGATGATATTATAATTTTGTGAGAAGCACCTGTATATTTCATGTTTACATGCTAAAGCACTGCAGAGTGCAACTTTATTTGTTAGTTACATTTGTGGCCGAAAGTGTTTGCACCCTTGAAATTGTTCCAGAAAATGAATTATTTCTCCCAGAAAATTATCGCAATTACATGTTTTGTTATACACCACTTAAAAAGATGAGAGAGGCCTGTAATTAACATCATAGGTAGACCACAACAATGAGGGATGCCATAATTTATTGTGCAATTTTTCCAAAGTACGCAGGTGCCCCATATTAGTTGAAAAACAACTGCTTGGGCACATGGTTGGGCTGGAAAGAGAATGAGCACTATTTTGGCTGCAATAGTTTGCGGATACCATGTCACATTTGAAGTGCCCCTGACATCTACATATCTCAAGGAATTCACTTAGGGAAGTAGTGGGTATGTGTAACCCTCAGGCGAGTCACAAACTTGTATAAAATTAGGCTGAGTAAATGAAATATTACTATTTTTTCCACTAAAATGTTGTTTTGACCCCAAGTTTGCAATTTTCAGAAGGGTTAATATGAAAAAACGAACAGTACAATTTGTTATGCAATTTCTCCTGAGTACATCAATACCCCATAAGTGATCAAAAATACTTTTGATGCATAGTGCAAAGCTCAAAATTGAAGGAGCACCATATTACAGTGCAGATTTTGCTGCACTGGTTTGAGGGGGCCATGTCACATTGTCAGAGCGACTGAGGTGCTAGAACAGCAGAAAACCCCATAAGTGACCCCATTTTACAAACTACAACTCTCAATGAGTTCATCTAGGGGTGCAGTGATCATATTGAAACCACAAGTGGGTTACAGAATTTTATACCATTGGGCAGTGAAGAAAAAATAACTACATTTTTATCACAAAAAAATTGTTTTAGCCCCAGATTTTACATTTTCATACTGGGAAATGGGTAAAAATGGTGCCAAAATGCGTCACACAATTTCTGCTAAACTTGACAATACCCCATATGTTGCTATACAATACTGCTTAGCCACACAGCAAGACGTGGGAGGGACGGAGTTCTATTTGACTCCTGGAGAACAAATTATTATAGTATAGTTTCCGGACTCCATATAAAGAGCCCCTAAATGCCAGAAAAGCAGAATCCCTCTCAAGTAACCACAGTTTGGAAATTGCACCCCTTTGGTAATTTATCTACAGGTGTAGTGATGATTTTGACTCCATAAGTGTGTTCCAGAAACAGGCAGCAGTGGATGGTGCCGAGTGAAAACTGCAAACTGCCATTGTAGTGACCAAAGCGCTGTAGTGACCAGTACGTTGCAGTCACCAGTACGTTATGCCCAGCCCGTGCTTCTGGGCACATGCACCCATAAATTAGGCGGGCTCTCATCACTACAGAAATGCCAAACATGTGGGCGCTAAATCTGGTTTAGGCATACTGGGGTTCAAAAGGGAGGGGGCATTTAGATTTGGGAGCGCAGAATTTGCAGAATTTTTTTTTAGGGGGTAAGGAGCCATAACGCTTCTCCAGAGCCTTTGTATTACCAGTAACGTGGAAGCACCTATATTTCTGTAAACAGATGATGAGCCTGAGTGAGGACTTGCTTTTTTTGTGGATTGAGTTGAAGCTTTTATTGGGAACATTTTATATAGCGTTAGGAATTACATTTATCCGGCGCCCTACATTGACCACTTACTTTTGGGTTTCCATCTAAATCTCAGAGTGACGTGATTGAGGTGAAACCTCCAAGGGATCTATTCACTATAGTGAGGCAGCAGAGTTATTTTGGACTCTGTCTGGCCTCTTTTCATCGGTGTCCTTCTTTTCAGAGGTGCACGAAAGTGGCGGACGGCGCTTTTATACATGACTAAAAAGATGGACACCACAGGATCACAGGTCCTATGGTGTCCACAGTGCCTCCATCTGCCTCATTATAGGGAATCATCTGTGGGTTCCATCTGAGTCACGTATTTAAGAGATTTGCACGGAAACCCCGATGTAAGCACTCAGCGTAGATTGCAGGATAAATGTGCACCGAGTCTTACTGCAATCTTTGAGAGGCAGAATGGAAAAAAAAAACAGCAGATGAAGAACTGATTTTATTTATTTTTTTATGTCTCTTTTGTGCGGTATAAGTGATTAGGAAACTTTATTCTTCAGGTTGGTGTGATTACAGCGATACCAGATTTATATCAGGTTTTTATGATTGGCTGCTGTCACACACTAAAATACGCTTTTTAAAAACATCACCATATTTTGAGAGCTGTAATTTTTCCATATTTTGGCTGACAGAATCATGTGAGGGTTTGCTTTTTGCAGGACGAGTTGACACTTTTATACCATTTTCGAGTACGTGACAATTTTTGATCGCTTTCTATTCTGATTTTTTGAAGATGGAATGATCAAACACCAGCAATTCAGGAATTGTTTTAAGGTTTTTTTTTTATTACCGTTTTACGTGTAGTAAAATTAATAAGGCAGTTTTATTCCTCGGGTCAGTACAATTACAGCGATCCCATATTTATATTTTTTTGTTTTGGCGCTTTTTCACAATAAAAACTATTTTATCGAAAAAATAATTGTTTTTGCATCGTTTTATTCTGAGACCTCTAACTCCACTGTTGAAGCTGTATGGCAGCTTGTTTTTGCGGAACTAGATGACATTTTCATCACTACCATTTTGATTTGACTTTTTGATCACATTTTATTCTACTTTTTGTTTGGCGGCATGATGAAAAAGCTCCATTTTTTTTTACGGTGTGCACTTAACGAGTTAACAAGTGTGACAATTATATAGGTCGGCTTGTTCCATACTCGACGATACCAAATATGTGTCCTTTTTTGTTTTTACATAAAAATATGTATTTATTGGTTTAATATTTTTTCTTTTTTTTCTTTTGAGATTTTTTAAATACTTTTAAAACATATTTTTTTTTAACTTTTTTACTTAGTTGATGTATGGGACTTCAATTTTTGCTTCTCTGTTCACTGGTCTCATACAGTGCAATACACATGTATTGCATTGTATGAGAGCTGCAAGTGTTACACAGGCAGATCACCTGTTAGGCCGGGTTCACACATGCTAGAAACTCGGACGAGTCTTGTATCTTAAAACCCGGCACTGCCGCCGGCACTCGGGAGCGGAGGGTGCGGCTGCATAGAAGTACATGCAGTCGCACACTACGCTCCCAAGTGCCGGTGGCAGTGCCGGGTATTGACTTGCAAGACTCGTCCGAGTTTCTCACAAGTCTGACCCCGGCCTTAGACTCAGCTGCAGGCTGAGTATAACACAAGCCACTGCAGCTGGCAGACCTGGAGGTCATTACATGACCTCTGGCTGCTGGGACAACGCCGGATCCCCCGAGATGTGATCAGATCTCATCACGGGGGCGTCGGAGAGGTATCGCTGTGGTCTCTCTCTGCAATCTTCTAAATGCCGCCATTCATGGCAGCTAGAAGATAGCAAAGGGTTAACATCATTGGGACCTGATCCAATCAGGTCTCGATGATGTTACCTCTCAGAGCTACTGCTCTAAACACAAGAATTGCAGCGCTTGCAAAACCATGGGGATCCTGAGTGCTGCAAGACCACCGACTGCTCACAAATGTCGGTGTTGCACGGAGCCCATCAAGCGCCAACGTTTATGTACCGTGGGCAGTTGGGAAGTGGTTAATGGTGTATTACATATTTAGTAGCCAAATGTGTATATATACAATATATATGCTACCTTCTTATTTTCAGAGCTGCGGTGATCAGTGTCGTAAGATGAATTGTGGCAGGAAGATGTTGACATGGAGATCTGACCAGATGAAGAAAAACAACAGAGAATGGCTTTAATGAGATGTGACATCTCCAGTAAGTCACTGTATCTACATATTTCTGGAATAGTTTATAGACACACACTCCTCATTGTCTTTCATGCTGCAGGGATCCAGGTAATGTGTGCATGGCTCTTAGGTTTATAGGTCGGAATATTTACAGAACACTGACTCTAGATGCACTTCCCCCCCTGGATATATTGCCAGGAGCTTATGCTTTGGCAGGGAATTACATAATAGGGGGTGGTTATGTGCGGGGTTCTTAGTGCATTTGGTTTCTTGCTGTGGTATCCCGGAAGTGGTTCATTGGGCTATTGTTGTTACATAGCAATGTGCTGCGGGGTTTATATGCCATGAGCAGGATTACAACTTAGGTAAAATTGAAACACATTTTTTGGAGCCATGTCATGTGCCAGACAGCAACATTTATTGATTTTGAGTAGTTATTTGTGTCACTATTTCTTGTTCCTGTACTCTTTTGTAACTATGCAAATATTTTTAATTAATAATAAAATTGTGATACTTTTGAATAATCTGTTTTATGCTCATATGTTTGTGGGGGCTCTAATTGGGCCACATGTTGGTTGATATGTATTTGTTATGAGCTTATATTTGTTGGTAATTGGCAACTAAAGGGTTGATTTATTTATAGGGGACGTCTAGAACTGGATAAAAACGTTTTCACCTTACTTTCATTGTATGTACAGTTGTGGCCAAAAGTATTGACACCCCTGCAATTCTGTCAGATAATACTCAGTTTCTTCCTGAAAATGATTGCAAACACAAATTCTTTGGTATTATTATCTTCACTTAATTTGTCTTAAATGAAAAAACACAAAAAGAATTGTCCTAAAGCCAAATTGGATATAATTCCACACCAAACATAAAAAAGAGGGTGGACAAAAGTATCGGCACTGTTCGAAAAATCATGTGATGCTTCTCTAATTTGTGTAATTAACAGCACCTGTAACTTACCTGTGGCACCTAACAGGTGTTGGCAATAACTAAATCACACTTGCAGCCAGTTGACATGGATTAAAGTTGACTCAGCCTCTGTCCTGTGTCCTTGTGTGTACCACATTGAGCATGGAGAAATGAAAGAAGACCAAAGAACTGTCTGAGGACTTGAGAAACCAAATTGTGAGGAAGCATGAGCAATCTCAAGGCTACAAGCCCATCTCCAAAGACCTGAATGTTCCTGTGTCTACCGTGCGCAGTGTCATCAAGAAGTTTAAAGCCCATGGCACTGTGGCTAACCTCCCTAGATGTGGACGGAAAAGAAAAATTGACAAGAGATTTCAATGCAAGATTGTGCGGATGTTGGATAAAGAACCTCGACTAACATCCAAAGAAGTTCAAGCTGCCCTGCAGTCCGAGGGTACAACAGTGTCAACCCGTACTATCCGTCGGCGTCTGAATGAAAAGGGACAGTATGGTAGGAGACCCAGGAAGACCCCACTTCTTACCCCGAGACATAAAAAAGCCAGGCTGGAGTTTGCCAAAACTTACCTGAAAAAGCCTAAAATGTTTTTGAAGAATGTTCTCTGGTCAGATGAGACAAAAGTAGAGCTTTTTGAGCAAAGGCATCAACATAGAGTTTACAGGAGAAAAAAAGAGGCATTCAAAGAAAAGAACACGGTCCCTACAGTCAAACATGGTGGAGGTTCCCTGATGTTTTGGGGTTGCTTTGCTGCCTCTGGCACTGGACTGCTTGACCGTGTGCATGGCATTATGAAGTATGAAGACTACCAACAAATTTTACAGCATAATGTAGGGCCCAGTGTGAGAAAGCTGGGTCTC
Organism: Dendrobates tinctorius; assembly: GCF_039654945.1. Taxonomy (NCBI): domain Eukaryota; kingdom Metazoa; phylum Chordata; class Amphibia; order Anura; family Dendrobatidae; genus Dendrobates; species Dendrobates tinctorius. Next base: position 10,329,754 of record NW_027361773.1, read on the forward strand.
CCTCAGAGGTCATGGGTCTTCCAGCAGGACAATGACCCAAAACACACTTCAAAAAGCACTAGAAAATGGTTTGAGAGAAAGCACTGGAGACTTCTAAGGTGGCCAGCAATGAGTCCAGACCTGAATCCCATAGAACACCTGTGGAGAGATCTAAAAATGGCAGTTTGGAGAAGGCACCCTTCAAATATCAGAGACCTGGAGCAGTTTGCCAAAGAAGAATGGTCTAAAATTCCAGCAGAGCATTGTAAGAAACTCATTGATGGTTACCGGAAGCGGTTGGTCGCAGTTATTTTGGCTAAAGGTTGTGCAACCAAGTATTAGGCTGAGGGTGCCAATACTTTTGTCTGGCCCATTTTTGGAGTTTTGTGTGAAATGATCAATGTTTTGCTTTTTGCTTCATTCTCTTTTGTGTTTTTTCCTTTAAGACAAATTAAATGAAGATAATAATACCAAAGAATTTGTGTTTGCAATCATTTTCAGGAAGAAACTGAGTATTATCTGACAAAATTGCAGGGGTGTCAATACTTTTGGCCACAACTGTATAGTACTTATTTAGGTTGGTGCTAGATTTCATAGTTGATAAGTCAGTTCAACCAGTTTTTTATTTCAATGCAAACAGGAAAGGTAGTCTTGGGTTTTAACCCCTTAATCCCATATGACGTACTATCCCGTCCATGTGCCCTGGGACTTAATTCCCAGGGATGGGATAGTACGTCATAGCGATCAGTGGCGCCCATGATTATCACAGCTGACACCCAGCATAATGTATCAGGGGCGGTCACGGACCGCCCCGACACGTTAACCCCTTGCACACCGCGATCAAACACGATCGCGGTGTACCGTGGGTTAAAGGGAAGCATCGGCAGGGAGGGGGCCCCCTCCGTGCTTCCCTGAGCCCCCCACGGCAGCGCAATGAGCAGCGCTGCTGCGGGGGGCTCCATCCCTGCAGGCCCCCGAATCCAAGATGGCGACGGGGATCTTCGGGGGCCTGCAGGGAGCTGGCTTCCTCAGTGCCTGCAAAGCGCAGGCATGAGGAAGCCTGCTGCACTGTCTGTGACAGATCGCTGATCTGTCACAGTGATCTGTGATGTGACAGATCAGCGATCTGTCACAGGACAATGATGTCCCACCTGGGACAATGTAATAAAGTAAAAAAAAAAAAAAAAAAGTGTTAAAATAATTTAAAAAAAATCGCCAAATAAATTAGAAAAAAAAAAAAAAAAATATAAAAACAATAAAAGTACACATATTTGGTATCACCGCGTCCGTAACGACCTGCCCTATAAAACTGTCCCATTAGTTAACCCCTTTAGCGAACCTCTTAAAAAATAAAACTAAAAAAAGAAGCAAAAAATAATGATTTATTATCATACCGCCGAACAAAAAGTGCAATAACGCGTGATCAAAAAGATGCATATAAATATCCATGGTACTGCTGAAAGCATCATCTTGTCCCGCAAAAAACGAGCCACCATACAGCATCATCAGCGAAAAAATAAAAAAGTTATAGCTCGCAGAATAAAGCGATGCAAAAATAATTATTTTTTATATAAAATAGTTTTCATTGCATAACACCGACAAAACATAAAAAAACGACCTAAATGAGGTATCGCTGTAACCGTACTGACCCAAAGAAGAAAACCGCTTTATCAATTTTACCGCAAGCGGAACGGTGTAAACGCACCCCCCCAAAAAGAAATTCATGAAATGCTGGTTTTTGTTCATTCTGCGTCCCAAAAATCGGAATAAAAAGCGATCAAAAAAGTCACGTGCCCGAAAATGGTAGCAATAAAATCGTCAACTCGTCCTGCAAAAAATAAGACCTCACATGACTCAGTGGGTCAAAATACGGAAAAATTATAACTCTCAATATGTGGTGATGCAAAAACTATTTTTACAAAAAAAAGCGTCTTTTAGCGTATGATAGCTGCCAAACATAAAAACCCGCTATAAATAGTAAATCAAACCCCCTGTTATCACCCCCTTAGTTAGGGAAAAATAATAAAATTAAAAGAAAATGTATTTATTTCCATTTTCCCATTAGGGTTAGGGCTAGGGCTAGGTTAGGGCTGAGATTAGGGTTAGGGGTGTGTTGGGGTTAGGGTTGGAGTTATAATTGGGGGGGTTTCCACTGTTTGGGCACATCAGGTGCTCTCCAAATGCAGCATGGTGTCTGATCTCAATTCCAGCCAATTCTGAGTTGAAAAAGTCAAATGGTGGTCCTTCCCTTCCAAGCTCTGCCATGCGCCCAAACAGTGTTTTACCCCCACATATGGGGTATCAGCCTACTCAGGACAAATTGCAAAACAACTTTTGGGATCCAATTTCTCCTGTTACCCTTAGGAAAATAAAAAATTGGGGGTAAAAATATCATTTTTGTGGAAAAAAATGATTTTTTTATTTTCACGCCCGGGCGTTATAAACTTCTGTGAAGCACTTGGGGGTTCAAAGTGCTCACCACACATCTAGATAAGTTCCGTGGGGGGTCTAGTTTCCAAAATGGGGTCACTTGTGGGGAGTTTCAATAGTTTAGGTACATCAGAGGCTCTCCAAACGCACATGACACCCGCAGACCAGTCCATCAAAGTCTGCATTCCAAAACGTTACTACTTCCCTTCCGAGACCCAATGTGTGCCCATACAGTAGTTTTCTCCCACATATTGGGTATCTGCGTACTCAGGACAAATTGAACAACAACTTTTGTGGTCCAATTTCTCCTGTTACCCTTGGGAAAATAAAAAAATTGGGGACTAATTGATCATGTTTGTGGAAAAAATAAGATTTTTTTATTTTCATACCCGGGCATTATAAACTTCTGTGAAGCCCTTGGGGTTCAAAGTGCTCACCACAATCTAGATAAGTTCCTTAGGGGGTCTAGTTTCCAAAATGGGGTCATTTGTGGGGGGTTTCCACTGTTTAGGTACATCAGGGGCTCTCCAAAAGCAACATGACACCCGCAGACCATTCCATCAAAGTCTGCATTCCAAAACGTCACTACTTCCCTTCTGAGACCTGACGTGTGCCCATACAGTAGTTTTCTCCCACATATGGGGTATCAGCGTACTCAGTACAAATTGGACAACCACTTTTGGGGTCCAATTTCTCCTGGAACCCTTGGGAAAATAAAAAAATTGGTGACTAAAAGATCATGTTTGTGGAAAAAATACTATTTTTTTATTTTCACGCCCGGGCGTTATAAACTTCTGTGAAGGACTGGAGGGGTCAAAGTGCTCACCACACATCTAGATAAGTTCCTTGGGGGGTCTAGTTTCCAAAATGGTGTCATTTGTGGGGGGTTTCCACTGTTTTGGTACATCAGGGGCTCTCCAAACGCGACATGGTGTTCGATCTCAATTCCAGCAAAAAACGTCAAATGGCGCTGCTTCCCTTCTGAGCTCTGCCATGCGCCCAAATAGTGGTCTACCCCCACATGTGGGGTATCAGCGTACTCAGGGCAAATTGCCCAATAACTTTTAGGGTCCTGTTACCCTTGGGAAAATAAAATTTGGGGGTGAAAAGATCATTTTTGTGGAAAAAATATGATTTTTTAATTGTACCGCTGAACGTTATAAACTTCTGTGAAGCCCTTGTGGGTTCAAAGTTCTCACCACATATCTAAATAAGTTCCTTGGGGGTCTAGTTTCCAAAATGGTGTCATTTGTGGGGGGTTTCCACTGTTTTGGTACATCAGGGGCTCTGCAAACGCGACATGGTGTTCGATCTCAATTCCAGCAAAAAACGTCAAATGGCGCTGCTTCCCTTCTAAGCTCTGCCATGCGCCCAAATAGTGGTCTACCCCCACATGTGGGGTATCAGCGTACTCAGGGCAAATTGCCCAATAACTTTTAGGGTCCTGTTACCCTTGGGAAAATAAAACTTGGGGGTGAAAAGATCATTTTTGTGGAAAAAATATGATTTTTTAATTGTACCGCTGAACGTTATAAACTTCTGTGAAGCCCTTGTGGGTTCAAAGTTCTCACCACATATCTAAATAAGTTCCTTGGGGGTCTAGTTTCCAAAATGGGGTCATTTTTGGGAGGTTTTCACTGTTTAGGTACATCAGGGGCTCTCCAAACGTGACATGGCGTCCGATCTGAATTCCAGCCAATTTTGCATTGAAAAAGTCAAACGGCGCTTTCTTCCCTTCTGAGCTCAGCCATGCGCCGAAACAGTGGTTCCCCCACATATCAGGTATCAGCATACTCAGGACAAATTGCACAATAAATTTTGCAGTCCAATTTATCCTGTTACCCTTGGTAAAATAAAAAAAATTGAACCTGAAGTATTTTTTTTGTGAAAAAAGTTAAATGTTCATTTTTTTTTTTTTAAATATTCAAAAAATTCCTGTGACGCACCTAAAGGGTTAATAAACTTCTTGAATGTGGTTTTGAGCACCTTAAGGGGTGCAGTTTTTAGAATGGTGTCACTTTGGGGTATTTTTTATCATATAGACTCCTCAAAGTGGCTTCAAATGTGATGTGGTCCATAAAAATAAAATGGTGTTGCAAAAATGAGAAATCGCTGGTCAATTTTTAACCCTTATAACTTCCTAACAAAAAAAATTTTGGTTCCAAAATTGTGCTGATGTAAAGTAAACATGTGGGAAATGTTACTTATCAAGTTTTTGTGTGCTATATCTCTGTGATTTAAGGGCATAAAAATTCAAAGTTGGAAAATTGCAAAATTTTCAAAATTTTTGCCAAATTTCCGTTTTTTCACAAATAAACGCAAGTTATTTAAATGAAATTTTACCACTAACATGAAGTACAATATGTCACGAAAAAACAATGTCAGAATCACCGGGATCCATGGAAGCCTTTCAGAGTTATTACCTCATAAAGGGACAGTGGTCAGAATTGTAAAAATTGGCCCGGTCATGAACGTGCAAACCACCCTTGGGGCTTAAGAGGTTAATGAATGTTCTTTTTTTAATCAGTCAAATACTGCCATATTTATTACAGAATTAAGTGAACTGACTATCCAGGCTTTTAAATCTGATGCCCTATGCTTTCTAGTTTTGACTCTGCATCTCAGCTGATTAGCTGTTGTTTGATTGTTGCAGGAGCACTATGGCCTTTCAGCGGTTGTTTATTGACTTATTGATAATAATAGAGATTTGAATATATGATTTAAAGCACCTATAAATGTATTTATTCAGCCTGCTATTGTGCGTATTCAAATGAGTTTGACTATCACAAGATGCTGTTAATTGTTCAAATGTCTCTATTGAACCATATTGCTATATTTTTTTTGTGCTTTCTGTTAATTTGTATTATGACTAAGGGCCATATCGGCCTGAAATGCTTTATACTGTGATATTTTGTTGATGGCCCATTTTTTTTTTAAAAGAAGACAATTAAGCTGAAAACTATTTTTACATCATCTATGATCCTGGCTTTATTATTTTATTGGATTTACATTGGCCTTGGACCTCGCTGTGCATACTTTCTACACAGGGTGAGCTGATAATCCTCTTTTCCTGAGACTTTTTCCGAGACAGCCATGTCTGCCATCTTGACACTCCTGCGAAGGCAATCATTTTCCAAATGAACTGTAAAATAAATGAAAAAAAAGTAAAAATACAAAAAAATAAATGTTCAAACCACCCTACTTTTTTCCTCTTGAAAATAAATAAATAAACATATATAGTATTGCTGCATCTAAAAAATCCAATCAAAATATAGATTTAACCTGAATGGTAAAAGAAAATCAGAACAGAATTGCTGTTTTTTTTAGCTACTACAACATCTCCCACAATCAAAAACTATAAAAACATCGTATCTACTCTAAATCACTAATATCAATGTAGGAACGGCATCTGACCAGTGGAATCAGCCACTGAATTATTCAGGGCAAATTCAGCCCACGGTAGTAAGGATGCCCAGTCATCCTGCCTGGCAGAAACAAAATGTCGCAGGTACGCGACCAGAGTTTGATTGGCTCTCTCAACCAACCCGTTCGTCTTGGGGTGATAGGCGGAGGACAAGTTTAGCTTGATACTGAGTAGACTGCAGAGCTCCCTCCAAAACTGAGACGCAAATTGGGGACCTCGGTCACTGACTATTTTGTCCGGCATACCGTGCAAATGAAAAACATGCTTTATGAACAGTGCGGCGAGACCACGAGCGGAAGGCAGCTGCGTGAGTGGCACCAGATGCACCACTTTAGAAAAATGGTCGGTGACCACCCAGATGACCATTCTGCCTCCGGACTTGGGCAGGCCGACCACAAAGTCCATACTGACCATCTCCCAGGGTCTGTCTCTCACCGGCAAGGGATACTGTAACCCAGTCGGCCTCTGCCTGGAAGATCTGTTGCGAGCACAAGAGACGCATGCTTGAATGTACTCTTTTGTGTCCCGAGCCATGTGCGTCCACCAATAAGACTTTGCCAGGAGATCTGCGGTCTGCTTAATGCCAAAGTGTCCACCCACCCTGGACGCGTGTGCCCATGAGAGGACCTCTGGCCGCAGGCGAGGAGGGACAAAGGTCTTGCCCGGTAGTACTGCCTCAAAAGCAACCGGAGCCATGGTCCTCAGGCTCTCCGTGGGGACGATTAGCCAAGGCTCAGCCTCCTCTTCCTCCGCTGAGACCACAGAGCGAGAGAGAGCATCCGCACGGACATTCTTCTCTCCAGACAGGTAGTGCAAGGTGAAGCGGACGTGAGAGAAGAAGCTTGATGAGAGTTCAAGCGCTGGGTCGTTTGTAAATAGACCAGGTTTTTATGGTTGGTGTACACCTGAAAGGGAAAGTGGGCTCCCTCCAGGAGATGTCTCCCCTCAGAAAAGGCCAGCTTCAATGCCAGCAACTCCCTGTCCCCGATGGAGTAGTTTTTCTCCGCCGGTCAGAAGGTTTTAGAGAAGAAGAAGCAGGGATGCTTCCGACCTTGAGCATCCTTCTGGAAAAGGACTGCTCCTGCACCGACGGATCAGGCATCCACCTCGAGGATAAAAGGTTTATCCACATCAGGACAGTGTAGGATGGGAGCGCCGGCAAAATGAGTTTTCAAAGAGGAGAAGGCCTTGGAGACCTGTTCAGACCAAACCTTGGGATTAGCTCCTTTTTTAGTGAGGGCAATCAGAGGAGCTACCAGTGTGGTGTGGGGGATGAATTGACGGTAGTAATTAACAAACTCCAAAAAGCGCTGCACCACTTTGAGAGAATGGGGCTCCTACCAGTCCATTACCGCCTGTAGTTTGGCAGGATCCATAGCCAACCCCTGGGCCAAGATGATATAGCCCAGAAACGGCAAGGACTCCTGCTCAAACTGGCACTTCTCCAACTTGGCGAAGAGAGAATTCACCCGCAAACGGTCAAAGACCTTGCAGACGTCTCTCCGGTGAGAGGCCAAATCTGGAGAAAAGATGAGAATGTCATCCAGATAGACCACAACCGAGGTGGAGAGCACATCATGAAAGATGTAGTTTACGCAGTCTTGAAAGACAGCGGGTGCATTACAGAGGCCAAAGGGCATGACCAGATATTCATAGTGGCCATCCCTGGTATTAAAGGCTGTCTTCCACTCGTCTCCCTCGCGTATACGGATCAGGTTGTAAGCCCCCCCCTTAGATCCAACTTAGTGAAGATCTGGGCTCCTCGCAACCTGTCAAACAACTCCGAGATCAAAGGGAGAGGGTATTTGTTTTTACTGTGATCGCATTGAGACCTCTGTAATCAATGCAGGGTCGCAGCTCTCCACTCTTCTTCTGCACGAAGAAGAACCCAACCCCCGCTGGTGACACTGACTTCCTGATAAACCCTCATGCCAGGTTCTCTCGAATGTATTCTGACATGGCCTCTGTCTCCGGGAGAGATAGGGGGTACATGTGGCCTCTAGGAGGTTCCGTGCCTGGCAAAAGGTCTATTGGGCAGTTGTAAGGGTGGTGCGGCGGAAGCGTCTCTGCTGATTTTTTGGAGAAGACGTCCGCGTACTGATGGTATTGTCTGGGAAGCACGGAGAGATCCGCGGGCACCTCCGTGGAGGCCACTTGGACACTGCCCCTCATTCACCTTCCCTCACAGTCCTTGCACCAACCCAGTATACTCCCCGAGGACCACTCTATATGAGGGGAATGGCAACAGAGCCAAGGAACTCCAAGAAGCACCTGGTCGATGCCGTCAGGCATAGTGAGCAGGGACAACGTCTCATGGTGAGATGGTGGGATTGAGAGTCCAAGGGGTGCTGTCTGGTGGGTAATCTGGGATGGTAAGGGTGAACCATTGACCACCCTGATGGTCACGGGGTGAGGCAGTAGCACGACTGCTGTGGACACGTGTTAGCCGAGTGACCACACTGACGGCACTGGTAACAGCGTGCGGAGCTTCGCACTGGACGCGGCTTGGGGCTGGTGCGAGACACCTCCATGGGTTTGGAAGGTATAATCTCCTGAGCAGGAAGCTCAAGCGGTTTGGAGAAAGTGGGAGCCAACTTAACCCTTTGTCTGGATTGCGCATGATCCAGCCTGCGCTCTGTAAACTGGAGATCAATGTGGGTGGAAATGGCAATCAACTCCTCCAGACTTACAGGGACCTCTCTGGTAGCTAGAGCATCTTTGACATGCTCCGCCAACCCTCTCCAGAACACAGGGACTAGTGTCTTATCAGGCCACTCCAGCTCAGAAGCCAGTGTCCGGAAACGGACGGCATAATGGCTGACCGAGAGGGAGCCCCGTGTTAAGGCTAATAGCTGGAGAGTGGTGTCGTGAGTGACCCGTGGTCCCAAAAAGACCTGCTTTAAGGATGTTAGAAACTGAGCAGCGCTCAGAACCACGGGGTCATCACGCTCCCACAATGGCGTAGCCCACTCTAACACCCTGCCCGACAGGAGGGAGACAATAAACCCCACCTTAGCCCGCTCTGTAGGGAACCGTGCGACCAGTAGCTCCAGCTGGATAGAGCACTGGCTCACGAAACCCCTACAGGTGGCGCTGTCACCCGAAAACTTGTCGGGCAACGGGAGACGGGATAATGTCGGTGCAGGCGTGGGTGTGGGGCTGTGGGCATACGAGAGACAGCCTCTGCGACTGCCTGGGCAGCGGCCACTGTAGCATTCGCAGCTGAGGTGGAGCTCTCAGTAACCGCCAACCTGCCCTCCAGCTGCCGAATGTACTGCCGTAGCTGCTGCAGGTCTGCCATTACTAGCCAGACCCTGGTGCTAGTATAATGTTAGGGACGGCGCAACTCACTAAATATTAAATAACAGAAAGTGCTTTCTTCGCCCGGGGTCCACCGTGCAGAGGTGTTGAACTGCTGCTATATAATGGCAGACGCACAATATGGCGGTATGACACGCGGGTTGAACGTCACCCAGCGTGCGCTGGCGAACCCTGTTAATATCACAGAGATGCCTAAGTCATAAACATAAATGCAGAGCCTGTTGACCTCACAGGTCTCAGGTGTGCACGCACGATATATGGTCACAGGACTAGGTCCAAGACTCAGGGTCAATGTCCGCCTAGACCTACCGTGCGTGCACTACTGCGGACGCCAACAAGTGCTGCTGACTGCAGAGCGGCGACCCACCCAGCCGCAACACGACAATGCCCAAGATGGGGCACACTGTCGGACGCTAGTCCTGTAAGATGTGAACTGTGGCCTGTAGCGCGCCACTGACTGGCACTGACTCTATGACTAAGTCCCCATCCACACATGTAATATCAGAGGGAGGGGATCTTAATGAGTCATTTGCAGGCACATGCATTCGTCATCATTCATACAGACAGCAATTAGAGTCTATACTAGCGCATGGCCGAGTGGCAATGTGAACCTTTTATAGCTGAGACCTTCCGGAAGCTTCCAGATCTCTGAGATGGACCAATCAGATCTGGAGAAGGGATGGGAGATCGTCTCGTGAGCATGCTCAGTGGAGCGACAGAGGGACTTAGCCCCTGGAATGGCTTGCTGCAGAGCAGCCTGCGTTGCTGTTGCTGGCCCAGAGGTGGCAGCAACAGCCAGACTCACAGAGCTGGTCTGAGCAGGGCGTCTGGTACGTCAGGACTGCTGTGCAGGCTCCTGAGTGGTCGGCGGAGAATGGGAGACCGCTGAATGCAAGGTTCTGGATTCCTGCTGTGCAGTTGCAGGAACCTGACGCCTAACAATCATGTATACGCCCTTTGCCCCAATGTGTAGATTTCTTTGTCTAAACCATGTATAAAAAGCTCTTGATACTGTTTTCGGGGCCACACCATCGCCAGTCCTCTGCAAGGCCAGACCATAGCCAGATATCCCAGCGTTGCTTTGCTTGTCTGGACACCTACGATTGCCTGCATGCTTTGTCTCACTGACTTCTGTAACCTGTTATGTTGCATATCTCTGAATAATCTTCAGCCTCTGTTTCAAAAGTAAAATTGTCTAGAGTGTCTTCTTGGCTTTTCCGGCTCTTCTAGCTCTTAGTAAGGACTTTCTTACAATGCACTTTCAGTAAGACTGCCAGACAGCATTATAGAATCATAGAATCGTAGAGTTGGAAGGGACCTCCTGGGCCATCTGGTCCAACCCCCTGCTCAAAGCAGGATTCGCTAAATCATCCCAGTCAGATGTCTGTCCAGCCTCTGTTTGAAGACATCCATTGAAGGAGAACTCACCACTTCTCGTGGCAGCTTGTTCCACTCATTGATCACTCTAACTGTCAAAAAGTTTTTTCTAATATCTAATCTGTGTCTCCTCCCATTCAGTTTCATCCCATTGCTTCTAGTCTTTCCTTGTGCAAATGAGAATAAAGTTGATCCTTCTACAATGTGACAGCCCTTTAGATATTTGTAGACAGCTATTAAGTCTCCTCTCAGTCTTCTCTTTTGCAAACTAAACAATCCCAAATCCTGCAACCTTTCCTCATAAGACAGGGTTTGCAGACCGGTCACCATTCTGGTTGCTCTTTTCTGAACTTGCTCCAGTTTGTTGATGTCTTTTTTAAAATGTGGTGCCCAAAACTGGACACAATATTCCAGATGAGGTCTGACCAAAGAGGAGTAGAGGGAAATAATGACTTCACGTGATCTAGACTGTATGCTTCTGTTAATACATCCTAGAATTGCATTTGCTTTTTTTACTGCTGCATCACACTGTTGACTCATATTCAGTCTGTGATCTATTAGTAAACCCAAGTCTTTTTCACATGTGCTGTTGCTTAGGCCTATTCCTCCCATTCTGTATATGCTTTTTTCATTTTTATTGCCCAGATGTAGTACTTTGCATTTCTCCCTGTTAAAAACCATTCTGTTAGTTGCTGCCCACTTCTCCAGTTTATTTATATCTTTTTGAATCCTCTCTCTCTCTTCTCTAGTATTAGCTATCCCTCCTAGCTTTGTGTCATCAGCAAATTTAATCAGTTTACCCTCAATTCCTTCATCTAAATCGTTGATAAAGATGTTGAACAATACTGGGCCCAGGACAGAGCCCTGTGGTACCCCACTTGAGACATTCTTCCAACTGGATGTGCAGCCATTTACGACCACTCTTTGGGTCCGATCACTAAGCCAGTTATGAATCCACCTAACAGTTGCCTTGTCCATTCCATACTTAGTCATTTTTTCAATAAGGATTGTATGAGATACTTTGTCAATTGCTTTGCTGAAGTCAAGATATACTATATCTACAGCATTTCCTTGATCCACCCAATCAGTGATTCCGTCATAGAAGGAAATTAAGTTAGTCTGACATGACTTACTAGTTACAAACCCATGCTGACTCTGTTTAATCACTTCATTCTTATCCAGGTACTGACATACATGTTGTTTAATAATTTGTTCAAAGATCTTTCCTGGTATATAATGCTATTACCTGTATATTAACCCTTTAGATCCAGGTAAATAGCATTTTCCGAGGTGACAGGTTCCCTTTAAAGGGTTTATCTAGTACTAAATTATGGTTTTTCCATAAGCCAAAAAACTAACAGGCAGGTAGTTGCTAACTGGTTTGCAACTACCTACCTGTTCTATTCAGCGCTGGCTCAGAGTGGTCACTGTCCGCTCCTGTCGGCTATTCAGCTGCCCCACGTCAATAGAGCAGCTCTTCTTCTGGGGTGCTCTGTTGACATGGTATGACTGTTGAAGTCATGCTGATTGGTAGCTGGCTTCCAAGCTGTCAGTCAGCATGACACCGGCAGTCACGCCCCATCAACAGGCCAGAGCAGAAAAGAAGCTGCTGCTCTGTCGACATGACATCAGCAGAAGCCGCTGAATCTCCGTCAGGAACAGTCAGTAACTGCTCTAAGCCAGCAGAGATCTGAGCCTGGCAGAACAGACAGCAATGTAGTCCTGGATAACTCCTTTAGTGTGTGAATGAGGCGTAAAGGCGTTTATATTTAAGATTAAAAATAATTTGTTGGAGACAATAATTAAAGCAAAGTTTTGATATTATCACACCAAAATCCATATTAGTATGAGATTCATATCATCCCAACTAAAGTTCTTTTACTGCAAATGATGAAAGGTATTTCATTAAATTAACTTGTGTAAGCACCATTTACATAATGATCCTGCTAACTTATTTATATTAACAGTGCTAAATCTATTCTCAGTGGAGATCAATAAGTGAAATATCATTGTCTCCAAGCATCTTGGTAAATTTTTGTAACTTATTATTATCATTTCATCATCATGCTCCAGTATAGCAAATGGAAGATACCTAAAAAGCCAACTGAGATGTACAACATGACTATGGATAAACTGAAATTAGCTGACTACACATTTATATGAAGATGATAAAAAGTTATAGAACTGTATAATCTCCATGGAAAATGGCAGTTACTTTTTTATGTTTTTTTTTTATAGATTTCAAAGAATATGAGATCACAGTGAGTAAGCCCAATAGTCATTTTAAATGAAAGTATGTCTTTGCTGGAATACTCTTATACCGATTAACCACTTCCTGCACAGTTTCCTGGTTAGAAGGACTTGCTCCGTACCTTCATATTGTGACATTCTGATCACACAGATTGTGGGTTAGATCGACCAAAGCAATTTATAACTTTTTAGTTCATTCATTTCCCATTATTCTACATCATCTAATGGATTTATACTTAGCCATTCTTGGACTGACACTGCCATCAATAATGAGATTTGCTTCAGGGAAAGGTAAGGACATGAATGCTTTGGTAAGAGAAAGTTGAGAAGGGATTAAAGCAGTAAGGAATATTAGTTTCTTTGTAATAGTGGAATGATGAATGAAAGCAGATAGATGTATGAACGTCTTTGTATTTTGCCATGTGAACACGAGGTATATAAAACAAGCCATCTGAAATAGTGATTGTCTCTGATGATAAATATGACCCACAATATATAATTTACAATATTATTGCACATATCAGATGGAAGCTGAAAAGTTACATTAGTCTTTATTTTGATCTTCAATTATTTAGGGAGCAGGTTTTCATTGATTATCCCATATTATTGCTTATTATCCCATAGATTTCTACATTTTCCAGTTGCAATGGATATTGTTTATGCAGTTCTTATGACAGATCTCATTAAGAAGGTGCAGCAGCGCTATATTAGTTTTTTACTAAGTAGTTTTTTATGATCTAAAGAGACGTATGGTGTTGTGCTTCAGTTAGTAATTTTGGGGCACCTTTTAACCCCTTAGTGACCTAACCAATTTTTTTTTAATCACCAAGCCAATTTTTACAATTCTGACCACTACCACTTTCTGAGCTTATAGCTCTGGAACGCATCAATGTATCCCACTGATTCTGAGTATCTTTTTTTGTGACATATTGTACTTCATGTTAGTGGTAAAATTTACTCGATAAGACTTGCATTTATTTATGAAAAAATGGAAATTTGGCAAAAAATTTGAAAATTTTGCAATTTTCAAGCTATTCATTTTTGTGCCCATCAGAGAGTCATGTCAAACAAAATAGTTAATACATAACATTTCCCACTTTATATCAGCACAATTCTGGAAACAACATATTTTTTTTGTTAGGAAGTTATAAGGGTTAAAAGTTGAACAGCGATTTCTCATTTTTCCAACAAAATTTACAAAACCATTTTTTTAAGGACCACATCACATTTGAAGTGACTTTGACGGGTCAATATGACAGAAAATACCCAAAAGTGACACCATTCTTAAAACTGCACCCCTCAAGGTGCTTCACAAGAACTAAAGCAATGTGGAAGTAAAAAATTACCATTTAACTTTTTTTCACAAAAAATTTACTTTTGACCCAAACTTTTTTATTTTCACAAGGGTATCAAGAGAAAATGGACCACAAACTTTGTTATGCAATTTCTCCTGAGTACACCGATACCCCATATGTGGGAGAAATCCACTGTTGGGAGCATGGCAGAGCCCAGAAGGGAGAGAGCACCTTTTGATTTTTTGAGCGCAAAATTGGCTGAAATTGATGGAGGGCACCATGTTGCATTTGGAGACCCCCTGATGTGCCTAAACAGGGGAACCCCCTAATTCTAACTCCAACTCTAACACAGCCATAAGCACAACCCTAATCCCTAACCCCAACACAACCCTAGCCCCTAACACATCCATGTGCCCAACCCAACTCTAACCCCAACACAACCCTAACTCCTAACACATGCCTAACTCCTAGCAAAACCCTAACCCCATCTGTAACCCCAACCCTAACCCTAACTGCAAAGAATGGAAAAAATAATACATTTTTTTATTGTATTATTTTTATCTAACTAAGGCTGTGACAAAAGGGGGGTTGATTTACTTTTTTTTTTATTTCCATCACTGTGATAGGGTCTATCACAGTGATCAAAATGATCCAATAGGAAAAATGTATTGTTGCCAGGTACCACCATTTTCTTCCAGGAAGATGATGTGGAGGGCCAGGGGATGGAGCAGGAGGATCCAGAATGGCGGAGGTACTGGGTGGGGGACACGGGGGACCCCATTTCTCTCTCCTTTGGTATGCGAGATCATATCAGAGAAGATAGAAATGAATGGAAAATCTGACTTTTTTTTGTGATCGCCATTATTTAGTGAATAACAGCGATCACGTGACAGGGAACGGTAAAAACCAGGGATAGTTGAGACCCTGGAGATTTTCTGACGCTGGGGGGTGTTATACACTTATTTCTCAGCGCCTTTAAAAAGTGTCACTGAGGAATAAGTACCCTTAAAAGGTGTATTGGCAGTCATTAAGGGGTTAATGTAGCTTTTTCCAGAAAGTGCAACTTGATGAGGGTTTGACCGCTTTCACCTACAGTGATCCTGAGAAGAGGTCTCGGCAACCGGAGAACAGGGCTTTCGAATGGAGAGGAGTTGAGAGTGCTCGATGTGTTCTCCAGTTATGTTCAATAGGACTGCCAGAAGACATTGAGCATTCGATGTCTCGAGCTGAGCATTTTAATCAATGTTCTTTGGAACTGCTGCTGCAATCAAGATAGGGCTCTGCAGAACCACATTTTGGGGATAGGTAAGAGTCCTAGTGGTCAGAACCCCAGCAATCACCAAGCTCTTCCCTATCTATAGGACATTACTTACGATATTGGGAAAACCTGTTTAAGTACACAACCACGTCTTGATTGGTTAAGAAGAGACATCATGTGGTGTGGCATTTGTGGGGACTGGAGTACATTTTCTACAAATTTTGCAACTTTTCAAAATGTCATATGAAAAATTAGGCAAAACCATCTGGAAACCCTAAACTTCATCCATAATGGTGAACAAAAAAAAAGAAAGAAGAAAGCATGAACATATAAAGATTTGATTTTATGGAAAGATGAAAAAGGCGCAAATAAAATAGGCTGCAAAACACTAAAAATTCAACAAAAATAGTCAGTAGTGATTCATTACTTAAATCTTTACCATTTCAAATTTAAACAGTAACCTTTTTTTCTTTCAACTGCATAACGCAACAGCACATATGAAAAAAATTGACTTTCTAATATATCATAGAGAAATTTGCTTCTTTCACCTACTGGATTGATCTTTCAGTTCATAAGTAAAATCTGTTTTCAGTGAAAACTGATTTTCCTATTACTGACTTTGGAGATGCCAGTTGCTGCTTTTAAAATTCTATATAGAAGTGATGGCGAGCGAGGAGCTAGAGGCGGACACAGACATTCTGCTGCAAGTTCACATGAAACTAGTCACAGAATTTTATTGTTTCGTGATGTTGGTCTACTAGGCATTGCTCCCACCTAGCCAGATTCCTACTCCACACTGATGAGGGGCAACACCCCGAAACAGCTGTCTGTGGATGAATACCTGGCCTTGGTATTTCCCTTGTCATATCTGTAAACTCGTAAAGAGCTGGATATTGACCTAAAGGGCCACTTAATGTGGTGGTAATGGTGGTTTCCGAAAGGAGCCACCCCTTGGCTGGGTCCTTCACTGGAGGAAGATCTGGCTAGTCCCGTGTTTGAGACTCTTAAATGAGGCTCCACGGACTTTATTTGCATATTCGTATTTCCCAGGGAACATTGCACCTAGGATTTCATTGATTGCACGCCTTTGCCGGCTGCCGCAGTGTTTTCTTTGACTGGTCTCCCTGAGGTCAGTGATTGTTTCGTGATGTTGACAGAATTTTGTAAGCACCAACTGCCATCTATCTCATTAATGGAAAAATTTGTATTCCTTGAAGAGAGATTTTACCCATGCATTGATCATTTTGAGAATAAATTATCAGTCTAGGAGGAGAAATAAGTAGATTATTCTGATAAGATATAATACAAAGTGTCTAATTTTTACATGTATTATTGATTTCTGAAACAAATTAAAACTACAGTTACTCTCTAATTTCTAAGCAGGTACTTAAAGAGGTGGTCTGATACCTAAAATGTCCTTTCTAAATATGTATTTTTACACCCAAAGAACTTTATTCTACACTTGTCCCTATCCTAAATTTGTTTCTTATCTTCTCTTCCATTGACATTTAGCTTGAGAGGAGTCACAAATGAAGCGTTGTCAGGAGGCTGGAGCTTCAGTCACTTGCTGAGGCGTCTATCACCCCTTTTTGAACAGGACTTAATCAGGGGCGGTTCTGCAAATACTTACTACAGTTTCTTTCATTGCCGCCCTCTGAAAATGTCCTGGATATATTGCACTCTGCTTCTGTCCCCACTGATATATGGCACTCTGCTTCTGTCCCCACTGATATATGGCACTCTGCTTCTGTCCCTGCTGATATATGGCACTCTGCTTCTGTCCCTGCTGATATATGGCACTCTGCTTCTGTCTCAGTTGATATATGGCACTCTGCTTCTGTCCCCGCTGATATATGGTACTCTGCTTCTGTCCCCGCTGATATATGGCACACTGCTTCTGTCCCCGCTGATATATGGCACTCTGCTTCTGTCCCCGCTGATATATGGTACTCTGCTTCTGTCCCCGCTGATATATGGCACTCTGCTTCTGTCCCCGCCGATATATGGCACTCTGCTTCTGTCCCCGCCGATATATGGCACTCTGCTTCTGTCCCCGCCGATATATGGCACTCTGCTTCTGTCCCCGCCGATACATGGCACCCTGCTTCTGTCCCCGCTGATATATGGCACTTTGCTTCTGTCCCCGCTGATATATGGCACTCTGCTTCTGTCCCCGCTGATATATGGCACTCTGCTTCTGTCCCCGCTGATATATGGCACTTTGCTTCTGTCCCCGCTGATATATGGCACTCTGCTTCTGTCCCCGCTGATATATGGCACTCTGCTTCTGTCCCCGATGATATATGGCACTCTGCTTCTGTCCCCGATGATATATGGCACTCTGCTCCTGTCTCCGCTGATATATCGCACTCTGCTCCTGTCCCTGCTGATATATGGCACTCTGCTTCTGTCCCGCTGATATATGGCACTCTGCTTCTGTCTCCGCTGATATATGGCACTCTGCTTCTGTCCCCGCTGATATATGGTACTCTGCTTCTGTCCCCGCTGATATATGGCACTCTGCTTCTGTCCCCTCTGATATATGGCACTCTGTTTCTGTCCCCGCTGATATATGGCACTCTGCTTCTGTCCCCGCTGTTATATGGCACTCTGCTTCTGTCCCCGCTGATATATGGCACTCTGCTTCTGTCCTCGCTAATATATGGCACTCTGCTTCTGTCCCCGCTGATATATGGCACTCTGCTTCTGTCCCCGCTGATATATGGCACTCTGCTTCTGTCCCCGCTGATATATGGCAATCTGCTTCTGTCCCCGCTGATATATGGCACTCTGCTCCTGTCTCTGCTGATACATGGCACTCTGTTTATGTACCCGCTGATATATGGCACTCTGCTTCTGTCCCCGCTGATATATGGCACTTTGCTTCTGTCGCCGCTGATACATGGCACCCTGCTTCTGTCCCCGCTGATATATGGCACTCTGCTTCTGTCCCCGCTGATATATCGCACTCTGCTTCTGTCCCCGCTGATATATCGCACTCTGCTTCTGTCCCCGCTGATACATGGCACTCTGCTTCTGTCCCCGCTGATATATGGCACTCTGCTTCTGTCCCCTCTGATATATGGCACTCTGCTTCTGTCCCTGCTGATATATGGCACTCTGCTTCTGTCCCCGCTGATATATGGCACTCTGCTTCTGTCCCCGCTGATATATGGCACTCTGCTTCTGTCCCCGCCGATACATGGCACTCTGCTTCTGTCCCCACTGATACATGGCACCCTGCTTCTGTCCCCGCTGATATATGGCACTCTGCTCCTGTCCCCGCTGATATATGGCACTCTGCTTCTGCCCCCGCTGATATATGGCACTCTGCTTCTGTCCCCGCTGATATATGGCACTCTGCTTCTGTCCCCGCTGATATATGGCACTCTGCTTCTGTCCCCGCTGATATATGGCACTCTGCTCCTGTCTCCGCTGATATATGGCACTCTGCTTCTGTCCCCTCTGATATATGGCACTCTGTTTCTGTCCCCGCTGATATATGGCACTCTGCTTCTGTCCCCGCTGTTATATGGCACTCTGCTTCTGTCCCCGCTGATATATGGCACTCTGCTTCTGTCCTCGCTGATATATGGCACTCTGCTTCTGTCCCCGCTGATATATGGCACGCTGCTTCTGTCCCCGCTGATATGACACTCTGCTTCTGTCCCCGCTGATATATGGCACTCTGCTCCTGTCTCTGCTGATACATGGCACTCTGTTTTTGTACCCGCTGATATATGGCACTCTGCTTCTGTCCCCGCTGATATATGGCACTTTGCTTCTGTCCCCGCTGATACATGGCACTCTGCTTCTGTCCCCGCTGATATATGGCACTCTGCTTCTGTCCCCGCTGATATATGGCACTCTGCTTCTGTCCCCGCTGATATATCGCACTCTGCTTCTGTCCCCGCTGATATATCGCACTCTGCTTCTGTCCCCGCTGATACATGGCACTCTGCTTCTGTCCCCGCTGATATATGGCACTCTGCTTCTGTCCCCGCTGATATATGGCACTCTGCTTCTGTCCCCTCTGATATATGGCACTCTGCTTCTGTCCCCACTGCAGCTTCTAACTGTGAAATAAGACCACATATACACACAGATGTACAAACAGCTGACGCGTTTTGGAGATTACATAGCCTTAGGGTACCGTTACACCTAGCGATGCACCAGCGATCCCGACCAGCGATATGACGCGGTCAGGATTGCTGGTGCATCGCTAGGTGGTCGCTAGTGAGCTGCCACACAGGCAGATCTCACAGCGACATCGCTGGGGACGGGGATCGCTACTTACCTGTCAGATGCGGCGATCCTGCATCCTCCCGCCCGCGTCCACGCGTCGCTCGTCGGTGCCACAGGAAGCCCAGCAGGAAGTGACCGACGAGAAACAATCCAGGAGCTTCTCGCGCGATCAGTGATAACCAGCGGGGGAGCCGGTCGGAGGTAAGTATCACATGCAGCGATATCGCTAGCAATATCGCTGCAACGTCACAAAATCGGTGACTTTACAGCGATATTGCTAGCGATATCGCAGTGTGTAACAGGGGCTTTATTCGCAGCTGTAATCTCCGAAACGAGTCTGTTTGTTGTCTTATATCATTCATTGATGAAATAAACTGGATTATTATTATAAGGAAGACTGAGTATGTTTCTTCCAAAATAAAACATCTTTGTTAAAAAAAATGGAAATAAAGTCTTTAATATTCCCTAAAGTACAGAAAGATTTAATTGGCTTATTTTAGAACTTTGTTCATGAGATGTTTGGACCAGGGGTGGGTTTAGAAAAAAATGTCTGCTTTTTCCAATAAACATTTAATTTATGTAATTTATGAACTATTTAAAGCAGTATTCTCATCTCCAAAATGGTATCCCAAAATGTAGTAGGTGTTATAATAATGTTAGCAAATACCTCCAATTAGAAATTTAGTATAGTTCTCTTGATAACCTATATCACTTGCCTCACGTGCAGGGTATTGCAGTAGCTTAGGTATCCATGGTTATGTCCACTAGCAACTAACTGTCCCTATATGAGTTGTCATAACCATGGATACATAAGATACTGCAATGGCCTGCACATGAGATTAGCAACATAGCTAATCAGAAGAACTATGCTACATTTCTAATTGGAGGTATATGCTAATATCTACTAATATTTGGATAGGATCTTGGAGATGGGAATACCCGTTTTGTTTAATGTTGCCTTAGCAGGAATTCGATACCTTCAAGTTTTACTATTTTTCACAGTATGTGAATAGTGCATCGTTTTGCTGACTGTTATTACAAGAATTGTATTGTGCATTGGCGTCACAATTTTTTTTATTGTTTCATTCTTAGTCCACAGGTAATTGTGGATTCTTTATGTGCCTTCTAAACTTCTAATATTTAGGCAAAGTGAAATAAGATTAGAAAAACAATATTAGCTATTTCTACAATGCAAATACTATGGCTGGTCTGAGATAATGCTGACATTCTGCTCTTTTTTGTTACTTCTTATTGCCATGGAAAGATTCTGTAGGTAATTTTTGTGAAAGCCGGTAATTTAATTTGGCAAATGAGTGCTAGCAGTTGAGTCTGCTTAATCATCCAGCCACAAAGGTAAAATATGCAGGCAAAGAAGTGAAGAAGTCTGAGAGTGTCTTACCATTTCCCCGGTTTAGTCATAATATGAGTGTTTGAAACCACAGGGGTTTTTTGCATTTTTCATTTTCTTTTTTTTTTTTTACTCAAATATTTGGTTAGAAAATGTAAAGGATTAAAACCAAATTGTATCACATAAAGGGCTCCTATCTTTGTGCACACAGATGACTTGGTTGAGGTATGAGATCAAAAACCTATGAAACCTCAGTTCTCTTAGAAATGAAATGTCAACGTGTTTGGTTAAGATGAGCAGTATGATTAATCCTTTACGTGAACAAGGACCGGCGTATGGTCAACTACCACATGGGCTAAGATCTGTTTTAGTTTCAGAATTCATAAGCTATGGAAAGTTCTTATGCTATAGCAGTAAAGATTAACTGAAAATAATATTATACAGGGGAAATCCACCTTAAAGGAGTTGCCCATTTTTTCTATATTTAACAAAAGTGATGAGGGCATAGTTTTATGGCACTAATATAGAAATATTACAGGTGTGAGCGCAGATCTCCTTAATTGTGTAGCACTCTTTGCTAGTTAATGCAATCCTTCTTTTCTTAATGCAGCGTTCCTATGTATAGTGTTTTTCTTTTAGTGGAGGCTGATAGACAGGTCTGGTCATATGATCCTCCATTAACTGCAAAGCTGAGAAGATGAGAATTGTACTTTTTTCTACACAGAGGACTGAGCTGGCAAATGGCAGCTGTTTCACAAGTGGTTAAGTTCAGCTCTGAACTTGTAATCCCTTACAGGGGTTGTCCATTACTCAGACAACCCTTTCTCAAGCCTCATTTTTCCCCCATGTTATGTAGTAATACTTATACTCCATGCCATTCCACCTTGGTCCTGGCTCTCCCAGGGATCGTGTAACATTATGTTATGCAATCCTTGCAACCAATCAGAACTGGATTTAACTCTCCCGATCTTTGGACGTATCACATACATTTGGAGGAAATGAGAGTGGAGCAGTTCTCACTTTCTCTGGAAGTATGTGATTTGTCCAAGGGTAGGAAGAGTGAAGCCAGTGCTGATTAGCCACAGGGATTGCGTGACATAAGAATGTTACGCGATGCCCGGGAAAACCAGCGCTGACACCACTGGGACAGGAGACATTAGGATTGAGAAAGGGTTGTCCAAGTAGTGGACAACCCCTTTAAAGTGTGAGATCCCACTCATTTAGTTGTATTCACGTTGGTGTATATTACTGGAAGGAATGATAAACTCAAGGGAAAGGAAAAAGAAAGGGAATGGGAATGGATTGTGAATAAAATTATACTTTATTACTCAATATTACTCCGTATTTAAAAGCATAGTGTGCATACATTTAAAAAAAAAAAAGTCACTGCATTTTTTACCCAGGGCATAATATTAGTGGAACCACAGTCTTGCAATATATTAATTATATGCGCAGTCCAAACATAATGTGACAGTTTAATTTTGCTGCCACTAGGGATAGTAACCAATATCCCCTCTTAGACATAATTATTGGCCACCAGATTATACACTGCTCAAAAAAATAAAGGGAACACTCAAATAACTCATCCTAGATCTGAATGAATGAACTATTCTCATTGAATACTTTGTTCTGTACAAAGTTGAATGTGCTGACAACAAAATCAAACAAAAATCATCAATGGAAATCAAATTTATTAACCAATGGAAGCCTGGAGTTGCAGTCCCATACAAAATTAAAGTGGAATGTAATGTCCTTAAAACAAGTCAAAATGATGCTCAGTATTGTGTGTGGCCTCCACGTGCCTCTCAGTATTGTGTGTGACCTCTACGTGCCTGTATGACCTCCCTACAACACCTGGGCATGCTACTGATGAGGTGGCAGATGGTCTCCTGAGGGATCTCCTTCCAGACCTGGACTAAAGCATCCGTCAACTCCTGGACAGTCTGTGGTGCAACGTGACGTTGGTGGATGGAGCGAGACATGATGTCCCAGATGTGCTCAATCGGATTCAGGTCTGGGGAACAGTCGGGCCAGTTCATAGCTTCAATGCCTTCATCTTGCAGGAACAGCTGACACACTCCAGCCACATGAGGTCTAGCATTGTCCTGCATTAGGAGGAACCCAGGGCCAACCGCACCAGCATATGGTCTCACAAGGGGTCTGAGGATCTCATCTCAGTACCTAATGGCAGTCAGGCTACCTCTGACGAGCACATGGAGGGCTGTGCGGCCCTCCAAAGAAATGTCACCCCACACCATTACTGACCCACTGCCAAACCGGACATGCTGAAGGATGTTGAATACATAGCCAGGAATGTGGATATACAAAAATACCATAATTTAATTAGGGACACTCTCTGTCCAAATAGCATATCATCAAGAAAATATGAGAGTTTAAATTCCCTCCAAAGAAAGGAAAATATCAGAAAAATACTAATAATACATTTTGTCGTCTATACAAAAAGTTCACTTTATTAAATATAAAAACAGTTCATCAAATGACAAAACATACAATTACAAAAAATATTATACAAATGTAAGAGGCAGATAATGATGCAACCGTGGTTGTGACATGGAGACATATGTAAACAAGGGACCAGAAACTCCCATGTAAAAATCAATAGTTATAATGCTAACAACAATAAGTGTCATCTATTAAATATTAATGTAAACATAAATAGAAATTTTTTTTTAAATTTTAATAGAGACACACTACCTTAAAAAGAGGGGAAGAAACATCCCAGTATAATCCATTAAGTAGTGTTAGCAAAAAAGATCATGTGTATAAACATCAAGAGTTCCCTTACCCATAATAAAGAAATGTCGCCACGTCACACAAAACACCCCGACGCGCGTTTCGCACCTCGCTTCCTCGCTGAAGGATGTTGCAGGCAGCAGATCACTCTCTACAGTGTCTCCAGACTCTGTCACATCTGTCACATGTGCTCAGTGTGAATCAGCTTTCATCTGTGAAGCGCACAGGGCACCAGTGGCAAATTTGTCAATCCTGGTGTTCTGTGGCAAATGCCAAGCGTCCTGCATGGTGTTGGGCTGTGAGCACAACCCCCATCTGTGGATGTCAGGCACTCAGACCATCCTCATGGAGTCGGTTTCTAACAGTTTGTGCAGACACATGCACATTTGTGGCCTGCTGGAGGTAATTTTTCAGGGCTCTGGCTGTGCTCCTCCTGTTCCTCCTTGCACAAAGGCGGAGGTAGTGGTCCTGCTGCTGGATTGTTGCCCTCCTACGTCCCCCTCCACGTCTCCTAGTGTACTGGCCTGTTTCCTGGTAGTGCCTCCAGCCTCTGGACACTACACTGACAGACACAGCAAACCTCCTTGCCACAGCTTGCATTGATGTGCCATCCTGGATGAGCTGCACTACCTGAGCCACTTGTGTGGGTTGTAGAGACCGTCTCATGCTACCACAAGTGTGAAAGCACAACCAAAATTCAAAAGTGACCAAAACATCAGCCAGAAAGCATTGGTACTGAGTTGTGGTCTGTGGTCCCCACCTGCAGAACCACTCCTTTATTGAGGGTGGCTTGATAATTGCCAATAATTTCCATCTGTTGTCTATTTCATTTGCACAACAGCATGTGAAATTGATTGTCCACTTAGGAAGCAACACTGATTGACAGTTTGTTTTCACAGAAATTTGATTTACTTGGAGTAAGGCTACAGTATGTGTACACGTAGTTTTTTGGGTGTGCGGATTTTGGAGAGAAAACCGCAGCTAAATTCGCAGGACAAAAGTCCTGCGGTTTATCTGCGGTTTTGCCTGCAGTTTTGCCCTGCGGTTTTACACCTCATAATGAATGAGATGTAAAACTGCAGCGTTTCTGCACCAAACAATTGACATGCTGCGGATTGTAAACCACAGCAAAACCGCGCGGAAAAATCCGCAGCATGTGCACTGCGTTTTTTTTTTTTCCATTGGAAATAAAGGTACAGTACAGCGCAGCAGAATCTGCTGCATTTCCGCAGAGCCAAAACTGCTGCGGAAACGCAGCAGATTTCACTGCGTGTGCACATACCCTTATATTCTGTTGTTTAAGTGTTCCCTTTATTTTTTTGAGCAGTGTATAATAAAAGCGGTCGAAACATAGGTTTTTATTACATAAGTCTGCTATTGTCATATAAGTGGAATTCAATCAGAACTTCAATGTAAGGCATGCAAATAAGAATTTCGATGTGCTATTATCATGCTTTCACACTTTTATTGTTGGGCGCTGAGATACTGTTTCTATATCCAGTTTTGTTCAGCGTTCCGCATCATGGTTGTGCTGAAATCGCAATATGCACTGTTCTATTACCGACACTGAACTGTACAGTATTACAAGGAACAGAACATTCATTGTGGGTGCTAAGAAACATCCAAGTGGTAGTTATATAGAAATCATGGGGTGCACATTCGCTCTGATATAGGCGCTGAACTGCAAGGTATTGATTGCAGATACCAACTGATGATAACATTCGGGTAGTAATTAATTGAGTTGTCCCTCTATATTTATCCCAAAATTATGGCAGGACATGATCTTCCCGGCGCACGTTTCGCTGGTGTTGCCAGCTTCTTCTAGGGTCAGGGTCAGCAGTTCAGACAGCCTATTTAATGCCAGCACCATGATAGACCGTTATGTCAGCCAATAAACAATATCCAAATATAACAGTGTGGCAATGTGTTTAATGTGTTTTAGATAAAAGCAGAAATCATATAATGTGTCAGTTCATAGAGAATGAAGGAAAATAGGTGTTAATAGAGCGGATAAATTATTCTATCTTAAAGGAAGGTCACAGCATAGGTGTTGCTAACATATTGGAATAGACATTATATTAAGGGTCATAGGTTATATATTTCATATCAGGGATAAAATCATTGGCCTTCACAAGTATGACGTGTTGAATAAATTAATCCAAAATAAAGAATATCAATATTATATGTAATTAAACTATATGTTGTTTTGTATTTGTGTTTCTATCACATTAATGATTTTAAAATTTATTTTGGTGGCCTCTGCAAGTATTACATTTGGCAAATTAAAATGTCATGATTCAGACCGGGTTTTGTGTCCTGTTTTCCCTTTTTCCCAGTCTGGTCATGTCAAAAGTTAACCTTTCTCAGCCTCTTTCTGGGTTCAGGTTGGCTATTTATCACCGCTGCTTCTTGCAGGCGATGTCAGTTACAGTTGTGGCCAAAAGTATTGACACCCCTGCAATTTTGTCAGATAATACTCAGTTTCTTCCTGAAAATGGTTGCAAACACAAATTCGTTGGTATTATTATCTTCATTTAATTTGTCTTAAATGAAAAAACACAAAAAGATTTGTCCTAAAGCCAAATTGGATATAATTCCTCACCAAACATAAAAAAGAGGGTGGACAAAAGTATTTGCACTGTTCGAAAAATCATGTGATGCTTCTCTAATTTGTGTAATTAACAGCACCTGTAACTTACCTGTGGCACCTAACAGGTGTAGGCATTAACTAAATCACACTTGCAGCCAGTTGACATGGATTAAAGTTGACTAAACCTCTGTGTCCTTGTGTGTACCACATTGAGCATGGAGAAAAGAAAGTAGACCAAAGAACTGTCTGAGGACTTGAGAAACCAAATTGTCTGGAAGCATGAGCAATCTCAAGGCTACAAGTCCATCTCCAAAGACCTGAATGTTCCTGTGTCTACCGTGCGCAGTGTCATCAAGAAGTTTAAAGCCTATGGCACTGTGGCTAACCTCCCTAGATGTGGATGGAAAAGAAAAATTGACAAGAGATTTCAGCGCAAGATTGTGCGGATGTTGGATAAAGAACCTCAACTAACATCCAAACAAGTTCAAGCTGCCCTGCAGTCCGAGGGTACAGCAGTGTCAACCCGTACTATCCGTCGGCATCTGAATGAAAAGGGACTGTATGGTAGGAGACCCAGGAAGACCCCACTTCTTACCCCGAGACATAAAAAAGCCAGGCTGGAGTTTGCCAAAACTTACCTGAAAAAGCCTAAAACGTTTTGGAAGAATGTTCTCTGGTCAGATGAGACAAAAGTAGAGCTTTTTGGGCAAAGGCATCAACATAGAGTTTACAGGAGAAAAAAGAGGCATTCAAAGAAAAAAAACGGTCCCTACAGTCAAACATGGCGGAGGTTCCCTGATGTTTTGGGGTTGCTTTGCTGCCTCTGGCACTGGACTGCTTGACCGTGTGCATGGCATTATGAAATCTGAAGAATACCAACAAATTTTGCAGCATAATGTAGGGCTCAGTGTGAGAAAGCTGGGTCTCCCTCAGAGGTCATGGGTCTTCCAGCAGGACAATGACCCAAAACACACTTCAAAAAGCACTAGAAAATGGTTTGAGAGAAAGCACTGGAGACTTCTAAGGTGGCCATCAATGAGTCCAGACCTGAATCCCATAGAACACCTGTGGAGAGATCTAAAAATGGCAGTTTGGAGAAGGCACCCTGAAGAATGGTCTAAAATTGCAACCAAGTATTAGGCTGAGGGTGCCAATACTTTTGTCTGGCCCATTTTTGGAGTTTTGTGTGAAATGATCAATGTTTTGCTTTTTGCTTCATTCTCTTTTGTGTTTTTTCATTTAAGACAAATTAAATGAAGATAATAATACCAAAGAATTTGTGTTTGCAATCATTTTTCAGGAAGAAACTGAGTATTATCTGACAAAATTGCAGGGGTGTCAATACTTTTGGCCACAACTGTATAGTTTTTGCCTAGTGTTGCTGTAGCTGACTCTGATTTGTCCTGCTGCTTTTGCTGTCTGAACCCGTGTCTATGTTTTCCCCTACTCCCGTCTTGACTCAGTGTTTCCCTTTAGGGTACGTTTCCACGTACCGTTAATGCAGTGCTTTGGACGGAGAGCGGAAAACCAGCTCTGTCCAAAGCCCCGCCCCCTTCTGTACGCACGGTGATTCCGGATGTGCTCATTGAAGACATATGGAATCGTCGCAGGGTAGCCATAGAGTAGGCTGTTTACCTTGCGGAGACTGAGCGTCTCCGCAAGGTAAACCGACATGCTGCCGTCTAAAAAGACGCGCCACATGTCCGGTTTAGCGGGTATGTCACCCGCGTAATGAGACGCATAGTGGAGACCGGATTTAATAAAATCCCCTCCACTATGCAGGAACATCTGGCCACTGTGGATTAAACACTGCGGCAGGACGCAGCGTTCAATCCGCAGCTAATCCTGAATGTTTCCGCTACATGGAAACTCACCCTTAGTGTGCTGACACCCTGATTTTGACTTGGCTTGTATCCTGACCTGCTTCTGTCTTTTTGTCTTTTGGCTTATCTGCTCCTGACCATTACTGATTCCCTGGCTTGTTTCTCACCGTGAGTTTGCTTATTCCTTTACTACTGCGCTACAGTCTAGGATTTGACCCGGCTTGTTTGACTATTCTGCTGTCAACTGTGGTAGCCTCACTGCTGCACTGCAGGCCAGCTCTGTTTAGGTACAGTCCTGCTCCCACTCTACTGCTATCTAGTGGTGCCTGCAGCTACCTGCATTGTAGAAGCATGACATAAATAAGTTATCATATCCTTAGATGGTTCGTTGAACCATAGGAAACTAATGACTGTATCCAAGATCATGAATTGATTATCCCATGTCATGTATTAATAATTCTCTCACCACCATAAATTATTGATCCTTTTTTTTATTGTATTCAGCCATTAAATGGGTTATCTGTGACTTTGCTTATTTTTGACTATGTGGCTAAGAACTTACAAATCTCTACTAGCTTAAAGTGCATGGGCCACAAATTGTCAGTTTCTGCAGCTTCTAGCGATATTATGTTGACAGAGCAGATCCTTCTTTTCCAGCTGATTGAATGCCGGCTTCCCACTTCTTAACTGCAACAAGCCAGCTGACAACCAGCATAAAGTCGGCCACGACACATCATCAACAGAGCAGACTGGAAGAGGAAGAACTGCTCTGTGGACATGAGGTCAAACCAAGCAGCTGAATTACTAGCAACAGTGGTCTGTGATTGCTCTGAGTCAGCAGAGATCAGCGCTGGGCAGAACAGGCAGGTTTAGCAACTACCTGCCTGTAAGTTCCTAACCCCATAGCAAAAAATAAGCAAGGTCCAGGATAACCTGTTTAAGAATTAATTTACTGACCTTCAAAGGAATTATGCAGAATGCACATTGATACAATTTTATCATTGTGTAAAACATGTGAATTGATGATGTTAATTATTGCTTTATCAATTATGTTTTTTGCCAAATACAGTGGGGAAAATATGTATTTGATACAATGCTGATTTTGTAAGTTTTCCCACCTACAAAGAGTGGAGAGGTCTGTAATTTTTATCGTAGATACACTTCAACTGGGAGAGACAGAACGCAAAAATAAAAAAGCAGATAATCACATTGTATGATTTTTAAATAATTAAATATCATTTATTGCATAAAATAAGTATTTGATCACCTACCAACCAGCAAGAATTCTGGCTCTCACAGACCTGTTAGTTTTCTTTAAGAACCCCTCCTACTCTGAACTCATTACAGCAGCCAAAGTTCAAATTTTCATTTAGCCCATAGGGGTTAAGAGAATTCATCCTAAAAATCCACTCACTTTCTTTTTTAAAGCAGGACTAAGGCTGGTTTCACATTAGCGCTTTTTAAGCGCACGCACGGCCGGGGGTAGCTCCGCCCCCGAACCGGCTCTCTGCCCGGCGTGCCCGCCTCTTGCTTGTAGCGCCGCCTCCTAGCGCACAGCGGCACCTGCGATCGGCGCACCCTATCTTTAGCATAGGGTGCGCAGATCGTGCGCTAGTTGCGCTTTGACCTGCGCTGCGCACTTTTGACGGTGCGCCGTGCGCGCCAAAATCAAACTTTTCGGATGCTAAAGATAGGGTGCGCCGATCGCAGGTGCCGCTGTGCGCTAGGAGGCGGCGCTACAAGCAAGGGGCGGGCACGCCGGGCAGAGAGCCGGTTCGGGGGCGGAGCTACCCCCGGCCGTGCGTGCGCTTAAAAAGCGCTAATGTGAAACCAGCCTAAGTCCAGTTTACCACCTCTTATGCCCATTTTGATTTGACACAACTCCCATTCCTTCATTTCTTTACAACATTCTGTAGATTGTGTTTCATCTTGAAATGTTTGTTGTTGAGCATCTTACATGCTGTTTAAAATAGTAAGTCTTTCCATAAGCATCTTCAAAGTTTTTTTTTTATTGGGATTAGTACTTGACATGCTTCACACATTCTGCATGGAAAATTTCAGGGTCTATCTTCATATGTGAGTCCTTACATGTAAAGTGGCTACAAAGAGATTGGAAATAGATGTTGCATTTTGTTAATCATGGAGGGCCTGCGTGGCCAGCTGTTCCTTAAGATCAGGGTCTTAAGATCAGTGTTTATTTAGTATACCTAGCATCTCATTCCAATTTTTATGGTAATCTGTAATAAATCTAATATATACTTATCTTGCAATGTCTTCACATCCTGTTCCGTCCAGATGTCTCCGGATCCCAGAATTCCAAGCGTCGGAATTTCACTGGCTTCCATATTGGGACAACCAAGTGATGGGTCTCTCAATATGGAAACTGCTGGTGATACCAGCCTCAGAGCAGACAAGGGGGAGAGCACATGGGGTACACAGGTCAAAGAAGAGATGACATGAGAGGAGAAGACAGCAGATGGGGGAAGGAGAAAGCGCACAGTGGTGAGAGAGACAGAGCACAGGGGGGAGACAGCTCAAACGGGACAGCACATGAGTGGAGAACACAGCACAGGAAGGACAGCAGACAAGGGGAATAGCACATGGGGTAGACAGGTCAAAGAACACCGCATAGACTGGAGACGTCAGCACATGGGGAGAGAGTGGATAGGTGAGTGAGCACATGGGGTGAGAGATTCTCAACACTGCAAAGCCTGCCCCCATTGTGACATTACCGCCCTCCCAATGCGATAGCATCAGGCCTCCATCTAGTATTATCATAAATATCCTTATTTTTCAGTTTTAAATTCAGAAGATCGTATCTATTTGATCTTAGGGCAAGATTCTGGCCTTACTGTAATGACATTCTTTCTATTTGCAATCAGACATTTTATATATAATCTATTTTAATCCACAATAATTTTGTTTATGGCTTTGGTTCACATATATATACATATATATACACTCACTGGCCACTTTATTAGGTACACCATGCTAGTAAGGGGTTGGACCCCCTTTTGCCTTCAGAACCGCCTCAATTCTTCGTGGCAGAGATTCAACAAGGTGCTGGAAGCATTCCTCAGAGATTTTGGACCATATTGACATGATGGCATCACACAGTTGGCGCAGATTTGTCGGCTGCACATCCCTGATGCGAATCTCCCGTTCCACCACATCCCAAAGATGCTCTATTGGATTGAGATCTGGTGACTGAGGAGGCCATTTGAGTACAGTAAACTCATTGTCATGTTCAAGAAACCAATCTGAGATGATTCGAGCTTTATGACATGGCGCATTATCCTGCTGAAAGTAGCCATCAGATGTTGGGTACATTGTGGTCATAAAGGGATGGACATGGTCAGCAACAATACTCAGGTAGGCTGTGGCGTTGCAACGATGCTCAATTGGTACCAAGGGGCCCAAAGAGTGCCCAGAAAAAATTCCCCACACCATGACACCACCACCACCAGCCTGAACCGTTGATACAAGGCAGGATGGATCCATGCTTTCATGTTGTTTACGCCAAATTCTGACCCTACCATCCGAATGTCGCAGCAGAAATCGAGACTCATCAGACCAGGCAACGTTTTTCCAATCTTCTACTGTCCAATTTCGATGAGCTTGTGCAAATTGTAGCCTCAGTTTCCTGTTCTTAGCTGAGAGGAGTGGTACCCAGTGTGGTCTTCTGCTGCTGTAGCCCATCTGCCTCAAAGTTCGACGCACTGTGCGTTCAGAGATGCTCTTCTGCCTACCTTGGTTGTAACGGGTGGCAATTTGAGTCACTGTTGCCTTTCTATCAGCTCGAACCAGTCTGCCCATTCTCCTTTGACCTCTGGCATCAACATGGCATTTCCGGCCACAGAACTGCCGCTCACTGGATTTTTTTTCTTTTTCGGACCATTCTCTGTAAACCCTAGAGATGGTTGTGCGTGAAAATCCCAGTAGATCAGCAGTTTCTGAAATTCTCAGACCAGCCCTTCTGGCACCAACAATCATGCCACGTTCAAAGGCACTCAAATCACCTTTCTTCCCCATACTGATGCTCGGTTTGAACTGCAGGAGATTGTCTTGACCATGTCTACATGCCTAAATGCACTGAGTTGCCGCCATGTGATTGGCTGATTAGAAATTAAGTCTTAACACACAGTTGGACAGGTGTACCTAATAAAGTGGCCAGTGAGTGTATATATATATATATATATATATAGTGACAGGGTCACTGGCATGGTATATGAGGGGAGATATGTGTCACTACGCTTAATGGCGTCAGTGATGAGAAACCAGAGTATTTTCCTCCAGCACTGTATGTGTAGTGAGGGTTAAATTAAAGTTGCACACGTGGGCTGGTTTTATGCGGACACTGTAGAGTGGGTGGGAAGATTTCCACCTTATCCCCACCTGCAGAGCTGGTGTGCTGACAGGACCAGTGTGATGTCACAGTCATATGATCAGTCACATTTGTAAGGCGTCACATGGTCTGGATTCAAATAGCTGGACTCCAGTGGCAGTCTGTGTGTGTGTTGTGGTTTGGAGAGGAAAGACTCCAAACGGTGGCTCCAGGTGAAGCTGAAGACACAGTGTGGCCTGAGTGGTCAAATCTTTCAGACATATGGACATTGCTGTACATTATCTTTTTGTTTGGCCATTATGCCAGAA